>NC_054083.1:24329867-24929867 GCF_017562075.2 Anopheles merus | reverse complement strand
TCCATCAAACCGAAAGGAATCCTTCCCGTAGGAATCGAGATGGCAAAACAAAACACAAGCAAGCAATAAATCTTTCCCTCTCAGCGTATAAATTTTCAAGACGCTGCAGCGGGAAAACAATGTATACTAGTACGTACGCGGAAGAGATATTATTCTTGCAAAAGAAAATCTACAATAAATCGTTTTCGATGCATGCAATTTGGCCCATTTTCATGCGGCTGTGAAGCAAAGCTTTTCCTCCAAGTGCTGTTGAATTTCACAACCTAAAAGTCGTTCCATCATCGCGTTCTTCCGTGTTCGATTGAGTGAAAAGATCAATAGCAAGCGAGAACATTTTGCAATCAACTCAACACACACACAACATGACGACAGTCCTTTTTGCGGGGAAAACGATAAATATTCGCTTTGCCGTGCAGAAAGAGCACGTCCACGTCCAAACTTCGATAACGTTGTCGAGCGTCGTCCGGCATTTTTGTTGGTCGAACTATTACGGGGAAGTTCTCTTTTAACCCACAACGTTTTGCTCGTGTGTGAATTGTCCTTTTTTGCCGCTTCTGCATTGACCTTTGCTCGTCTTCCCCATCCTCCGCATTTGAACTTGCTTTCTTACAGCAGAACCTATTGTAAATAGAAATATCTGAAACGCAAATACACGCCCAACCTCCTCGGTGGTGGACGGCTATCGACGTCAATCTTCAAAATCCGGCAACAGTTCGTGTGCATTTCGTAGTGCGTGTCCCTGGAACCGCGCTGTTGTGTGCAGGGAAAAGGTCACCCGCAGCAGATCCTGATGACGATAACCCCAAACGGAAAGGCACAACAAACGCACGGGGCGGAGAGCTTGGCAAAGGTTGGCCGGTGCTGGTGCTGCAACCAAACCGCATAATGTTGAAATTGGCTTCTACTCCCACACTCCTCGCTTTGCTGTTGGACGATAAAGTTGAGTGTGATTCGAAAAGGAACCCAGAGGGCGCGCTGCTCCCACAAGCCAGCGGGGCGAAACACGATTGTTCCGTTGACTTTTCTGCTGTGGCGAAAAACTTTACCCCAAGAAAACCGCTTTTTTTGTGACGCTTTTGATATGGGACCGAGTGTATAGTTTTTCATTCCAGCTTTTGGATGGAACTTTTGTTTAAAAGAACAAAAAAAAAAGGATTTCTTTGGGCCAAGATTTGACGGTTTGGAATAAGTGCGGTTCGTGTTTTTATGGTTCATTCTTTTCGATTATGTGAGTGGCTATAAATCCAACCCGTCTGGTATCCCTTTTTGAAAATTAGACACATAAATCCAACGCATCTTTCCCTCAAACTGTAAATAATAAAACCTTTACCTTGCTTAAAATTCGATCAATCGCGTCTAATGCTAACTTTATGGCTATCAGTGTGTGACTCCGTTCGCCGGTGGTGTAAATTGATCTACTCAGAAAATCCAGTTTACGGGAACCGGCACAAGACAGTTATCGTGTAACGTGTATCGGTTTTGTTTCTTCCCTTTTTTATAATAAACAGGCAAAATTGTCGTTTACCGCCTCTACGACACTCCTCGATGTAGTAGCGAAGGAATCATTTTACGAAACCGATCCCTAACGGGGCTTAGCCGGAGAGATTAATGACAGTTCCAAGGTCCTCCCGGGTGGACCGTGTAGCGTTTCCGGACGAATTGACGGCGTCCTTTCCTATCCTTTGGTTGTGTGTGTGTTTGTGTCCTTGATGGTTGAAGAAGAGATTGGACGCATCATTACGCCGACGAAGGAGAACGCGACGAAAGTATTTCAATGTCGGTATCTCGCAAGGATAAAGCACGAACTATTCATTTGATCTCATAGCAATGTGGCAAAGTATGAAGAAAATTTCCCCTTTTTCCCAATTTAAACGATAAATCAGACCATCCATCCTTTCCATCGCTGCTTGGAGTCCAACTAGGATGACCACGTCATTAGGATATTTTTGGTCGTTAATTAAGTATTTAAACAATGGGCGCACACAATAGCGTATACCATGGCACAATCTCCCCCTATTGTTTGTACCGATGGTAAGTGATTTTGCCGTAAAAGTATACCCCAAGAACATCGGGCACATATCTTCATCGCTGACCATACTGTCTTTTCTGTCGAATGGCCGAGCGTTATTAATGGGAAGCGGGCAAGGTTGCGTTGTTTGTTGCGCACACCAAGCACCGAAGGACACAAAAGGCATTTCGAATTTCGATACCTTGCCGAAAAGCCTTGGGATATTATCAAGACGAAAACAACAACTATAATAACAAACAATAACCCAGCATCATCAAGAAGATTCTCTGGGGGCCACTGGCAGGGCAGGGCTGGTTGAAATTAATTTCGTTTCCTTCGTTACGTGCTTTTCGGTGCTTACCAAAGGCGACACTGTCACTCTCTCTCCCTCTTGGGCGGCACACTGTCATCACCGTCGTCTTCTTGTTATTGTTTTGTTGTGCCGACTGGCAAAACAAAGACGTTAAAAATGGAGCGAAACAAAAGAATCATTGCTTCGCCCTCCCGTTCGATCCCCCGTACCAGGGGGGTGTGGATGGAATAGCCATCGAAATCGGTTACGGTTGGACGATAATGGCTTGTCAACTCCTCTTCCCAAGCTGCTTCTTGTGTACGCCTTATTCGTAAACCACCACCCCAAATTGTGGCGACACACAATGGCGCTAAAGCAGCTGGTGTCGTCGCGTAACTTCCACCCTCCTTAGCCAAGAACTCAAGTTTCCTGTTGATTACTTTCGCAAAACCCGATTACGAACGCAGGACGAACAGAGCCTTCGGTCCTTTGGTAGCTTCCCTTAATCTTTGTGCCGTCTGCAAAGGCGGCCATTCTCGACAGGAAGATTAGTGACCGGATGGATCATAAACGGAATGGACCCAATGGGGGGAGTCGATGGCTGTCGATCGGACTTTAACGCGGCGATCAGCGCCCTACAAAGAGAGAGAGCGAAAGAAGCAACAATAATTCGTCTAATCCTCGATTGACATTCGGTTTGGTACACATTCGAAGCCATCATCCAGACTTGTGGACTGGGTTGGAAACGTTTTCACATACCGGCGGCAGAAGTCTGCCAGGTCCCAGGTTGGGAAAGTTTTCGCTTTGGACAGCCGAACTTGCAAGAATGCGTGTTTGGTTGGTTGTTGCTACTGACGCTCTTAATCAATGATTATTAGACGGGCTAGTAGGGATGAAGTCGGTTGACTACGCTTGGTTGGAGGTTGATAAAGACCACACGATGCTGCTGGTTGGTCAGATCGTGCAGTATATTATGAGAAGGAAAGCGTTGTCGGGGCGATGCGAGGGGGATTAATTGGAACTGAAGGGAGGATATTAAGAGCTTAGGTCAGCAAATGAGATTGCAGCTCGAAACTCAGAACAATGCGCTTCTTCCCATCTTCCCCTAACTTTCTTTCGCACCTGTTGGAAGAGCGCGTGTGTGTAAGCGATAACATTGTGTCTTAGTTTCTGAAGAATCTGTCTTAGTTTCTGAGGAATTGGAACTGAACTGACCAACTGAAGTGTGGTGTGAGGATTTTCTTTGGGATATTAAGAGTCTGTGGACATTCAAAAGCGCAATATTTAACTGATAATATCCACGCAGGAAAGCCTTTAATGCTCCTTTTCCAATGAATAATAAATGTTTCCATACGTCTGTCACATGAATTTTGTATTCTCGCTTGCCCTTTCCGTACTCCAATCACGTTCACGATTCCCAAGCCGTTCAGAATTGTTTAGGAAATGTTCCATCCAATATCCCAGTGACCTAGTTATTGGGAAACACTTTGAAGAGCAAAGATTCCGAGATTCGTTTCCACCGTTCACACACACACACACACACTCATTCAGAGAAAGACATATCCTTGACCATTTTCCGATCCAAGCACAGACGTGGTTGGCAAAAGGTCTCATATTTCCATTTTGCTCCCAAAAGCACCGATTTCCTTGGAAAAAGAATACAGAGTACGGAACATCGATGGCGGCAGACTTCAGCTCCGGTGGAATGTTTTCCCTCGCAAAACCGTAACCGAACGCCACTACGCCAATGTCAAGCCCGCCAGGCTCTGTGGGCGGATACGCGGTGGTACGGTGACACAGTTCCACAGATGCCGTCGGGGAAAAAAAAAACTTTCCCAACTCCTGCCAAATGGCGTGGCGTTGCCAATATAATCCCTTCATTTTCTGCTCTCAGTTTTTCCTCCACCGCCCGGAGATAGACAGACATGAGGGAAGGACAGCAAAACGCAGCAGCACGCAGGAGGGCAACATTCGTGAAATTGTTTTCCCCCCTTTTCTCCGATCCTCCTGAACTCATTTCGACTCCTTCTCCAAAGCCCTGTATCTGTCCCAAGGCTGTGTGAAAATCGATAAGTTTTAACCTGCTGCTCGAGATATGATGCGCTCTTAGATGGTTTGGGGTTTGGTCCATCTCAACTCATTTCTTTTTCTCCGTTGGTAGGCATTTTTCTGCCAGTCTGTGAGCAAACTGGTTCTTGTCTCTGTTATGGGGCTGTCCTGACGGAGGGGGTGGGGGTTTTTGGATTTTATAACCTTTTCAACCGAACTTTAACCTGCGCCCTGCGTGGACAGAACAATTCTTTGAATTCTTTAGAAGCGGCAAACTTGAAGACACCCGGAATGGAAGGAGAAATGTCGGGCGAATTCTGTCCCAGAAATGGTAGACATTTGCTGTCAAAAGTTTCTAAATTCATAAGACGGGACAGGGAGACAGGGAGAAAATTGTCTGAATAAAATGTCCAATGCAACAACTACAATGAAGAACTAATTTTCTTGTAGAATTGTGTTGTGTGTGTCTGTGTGCCCTAAACAGAAGGTCCCTTCTCAAGAGGAAATGAATGGAGCACAAAACGCACAAAACTTTCATTCCCAAAGTGAAGCTGTAAAACTGGCCAGAGAAAGGAATAGGACGTCAGTGTCCGTGTGCTGTCCACCTCCGCCCACCCAGAACAAAGATATTACCTCAAGCGAAATATCATACACTCGCCCCCAAAATAAAGTGATCACCATTTATCTTCCAACCGGGGGCACCATCCATCTTGAAGCGTGGTCTAATCGAATTTAGGTCGAATAAAGCATAGCGCACGGAAGGAAATGCCTTTGGGGGTTCGGTGTGATGCCATTTCTTATGCCTTTTTTTTTCGCGCGCGCTCGCTCTCGTGATGCCCCTCCGTCCAGGCACATAACTTACTGTCCGCCGGTGTGGTGCGTTGAGCCACTAATTCATCTTCACCCTTGCACCACATTCATCTAGCGAGCACTGCGCTAACTCTTCCCTTCTTCTCGGTTTTCATTTCAGTTTAACAAATCAAGTGGTAGCGTTAAAGGAAATCAGGTTACAGGAGGAGGAAGGCGCACCGTTCACGGCCATACGCGAGGCATCGCTGCTGAAGGAACTGAAACATTCGAACATCGTGACCCTGCACGACATCGTGCACACGCGTGAAACGCTCACGTTCGTCTTCGAGTTTGTGGTAAGTAATGGGCGGTGGTGGTGTAGAGAGGAGAAGAGTATTATTTGCTCATTTTCCAAACCGGGTCCGGGTGCTTTAGTACTTATTTATTACCTTTTATTAGTTGTTGAAGTCATTCGTGTTCGTGCTTGCGAGACTAAAGCTCCCATCGTCGATCCTTTCGGAGGGGAGCGAGAGACAGACAGACAGACAGCCACATCTTCTCTACCGTTTGCGTGTGCTTTCCGAGTCTTCACACGCGGATGAGGGAGCGACACGCAAAGGCAAGCGCTCGAGGAATGCTGCAGGAAGGGAATAATAGGCGCCAAACTACGAAGACTACGTCGTCGTTCTGTACGCTTTTATTTATTGCTTCTCGCGCTGGTGCGGGAATGTCTAACTCAGGGGGGGGGAGATCGGGATGGGAATTCGTCATGAATTTCTAAGCACCTTTTCCCCGGGACACCAGTGCGGACGTTCTTCTCTCCCATAGTTTGCCGGAGGAGCTCAGCATCCGGCGTTTTTTTTTTGTTTGTTTTCCTGGTCTATCCTTTTGCGGGTGTGATTTATTGCCTCCCTTGGTGCGTGTTGGCGGTCGGGACGCCTTTTATTCCGTCTGGAATCGCGTGCACTATTGACATTCCGTTGGAGTAGAGTGTGTCTATTGTTTTACCTGTTTGTTTTCATGCTGCTAATTTAGATATTTCGAATTGAAGTGTTTAACCTGAAAACGTTGACTGTAAATTGATTTAAACTTCAGATATTACTCCTAAAATTAACGGAAATCAGATCAACATCCTAAAGCAACCTTTTTAAACCACTTGCAATTAATTATCGACTCTTTTATAGTCTCTCTTAAATGAACAAACCTCCCCAAACCCAATTATTGCTAGACATTCATTGCTCAATTGCTGCGGTTGACAGATTGGTTTGTTTTCCTTGCCGCAATAAATCATCTAAACATTGCTCTGCTTCTCTCCCTCTCGGTGCAGAAAAAATGGTGAAAAAGCATAAATTGTTTACACCACATGGCGCACTCCCAACGGTGGGGGGGGGGGGAGTTCAGCATCAGGTCGGATTGGTATGTTTACCCTGGGTTTGGTACAATACCAACAGGTTCGATGCCAAAATTGCAACCACACATACAAACCAAAACAAGCGCTCCCATAATTCATCCTTACGATATGAGAGGCGTAGAGCCTTACCGTCTACAGCTCGATGTCTGAACAGGACGGATTGCAATAGGTGTGTGCTGTTGTTTTTTATACCTTAATCCTACAAGACGTCCGTAATAAAACCATCGCAGGTGAACGGTAGAATCTAAAAGGAAAGGAAAGGAGAGGAAAAACAATGAGGAAAAGATACGGTGTTGCACTAGTGATGGGTATTCGGGAGTGAAAACGTGGAACTATTACAATTCTGGCTCCAAAAAACTGAATCTCAATCAAAATCGGGTTCGACTCCGGGTGACTTCGGGCGGCTCTGGACATGTCTGAACGATAAGTTTGAACTACTTAGGACATTTCCGGACGGTTCTGAACGTGTTCAGAAGACTTCTTTGGGTTCCGAACGACTTTGGGCGACATCAGACGACTCCAGAAGACTTCAGACGACTTTAGACGACTCTAGACGACTCTAGACGACTCTAGACGACTCTAGACTACTCTAGACGACTCTAGACGACTCAAGAATGCTCCAAACAGCTCCAAACGGCTTTGCATTTCTAGGCGACTCCACATGAGTCAGGAAAAACTCCAAACGACTCCAAACGACTCTAGATAATTTAAGGTGCCTCCGGAGTCTGGATGGCTTCGAAAGGATCTAATCGGACGAATCCAGTTATCTTTGGATGACTTCAGTAGAATCCCGACCACTCCAGACGACTCTTCAAAACTCAGGACGACTCTGGACGATTTTAGGAAAGTCTAGATGACTCCGGACGAGTCTGGACGACTTCGGACTAATACAGATAACTATGGATGAATCCAGATGACTGCAAACAACTCCAGGTGAATTAGAACGGATCCAAACATGTTCTAACGAGCCCGAATTTGGACTCTTCCGAGCTAAACGCTCTTAAAAGACGAAGGTAATCCGTCTCCTGCAAAATTTGTTATTTACCCACCACTACTGTGCACTACGTCGCAAGTGAACCACACATTCTAGCAGTGTAAAGGTGGAAACGAGTACATAAATTACAACTTCTGGTTTCTCGCTCGCTACACCTTGTCGACAGTGTTTTGGGCAAAGCAACGAGGAAGGAACGAAGGATATAAGAAGATAGAACAACAAGATTGCATCACGAAAGCTTTTGTGTTCCCAAACACTATCACACACAGTGTTGTTCCTTCGTTGTGATGCCGTGGACTACTTGGAGCAGCACACCATCTACTAATATGCCCCATTTATCAACACACCTCTGCGCTTCCGTCCCCAAATGTTGCACCCCCTAGATTGATTTTAACATCCTACTGCTTGCTCCACCAAGCGTACTATCGCTTCGCAAGATTTCACCCCGAGGGCTCCTCTGCAAGGCGGGATCGTTCGAACGGAAGATATTGAAGCCAAAATTTGGAGCTCTGCAAACGCAACAGCAACCCAGCGATACCCCGATGTTGTATGGGTGTCAAGCAGCGCTATCGAACAACGGTTGCGTGGAACGGCAATTTATTGAATTAAATTAATAATTAGGGCACCACCAGGCAGTTCCAGGTATTTGCCAGGCTACGGTGAAGCAGGGCACAGTTGGTTGGGGACGCACCTTCGATGGAAACTGTAATTTATGGCATTTGGGGCAGCGGAACCTATAGCTTCCGATCGTACCGGTGCTGGATAAGAGTCAGTGTGTGTGTGAGAGGGAGTGCTGCCTTTGCTCATAGCGCAATTCGGGGCGGGTGCGCATTAGGTTTGGTTTTAATTATTCATGCTAATTAGTGCGTTCCGGAGGGGACGTGGGAAATTCGCCCATGTTGTTGTATCCATTCACATCCTGACTATGTTTCCCCCAGGTTCACCTGCTTGCTTTATTTACACTACTAATGATTCTTCTTCTGCTTTGTTGCGCTCCCTCCCACAGAATACGGACCTGTCACAGTACATGGAGCGACACCCGGGCGGACTCGACCACCGAAACGTGCGCCTGTTCCTGTTCCAGCTGCTGCGAGGGCTTTCCTATTGCCATAAGCGACGGGTGCTGCACCGGGACGTGAAGCCGCAGAACCTGCTCATCAGCGAAACGGGCGAGCTGAAGCTGGCCGACTTTGGGCTGGCTCGTGCCAAGAGCGTTCCCAGTCATACCTACTCGCACGAAGTAGTCACACTGTGGTACCGACCGCCAGGTGAGTGTCAAAAGACGGATTCAAAGGGAACTTTCGTGTTTAATTCTGACTCGTTTTTTTTTCTATTTGAACAGATGTCCTGCTCGGCAGTACGGAGTACTCCACCTCGCTCGACATCTGGGGCGTCGGGTGTATCTTTGTGGAGATGATTACCGGCATGCCGACCTTCCCCGGCATACGCGACACGTACGATCAGCTGGACAAGATCTTCAAAATTCTCGGCACACCGACGGAGGACACGTGGCCCGGGGTAACGCACCTACCGGGGTATAAGCTACAAATGCTAGGTAGGGTTCGGTCGTGCGCGATATCGACCATTTGTGAAGCATTCTGTTTTTACTAAATTCATTCTTCTTTCTTTGTAGGCTTTTTCAAATCCCGCAAGCTAGGGCTGAGCTTTCCCCGGTTGTACGACATTAACGAGGGCGAAACGATGGCCACCGCGTTTCTGCAGCTCAATCCGGACAACCGGATAAGCGCGGATGAGGCGCTGCGCCATCGGTACTTTGCGTCGTTGCCAAAAAAGCTATACGAACTGCCGGATGGTAAGAGCCAGGGCATGACTAGGATGCCGACGTGGTATCGTTTTATGTATTAACATTCATTTCTAACGTTTTGCCCTGTTTTTTGCCCTTTTTTTTTAGAATTATCCATCTTCACCGTGGAAGGTATTTACTTGCATCCGGAACCGAACCGCCACCATGGGCACCGAGCATGAGAGTTAAGACAAAGCAAAACCCTAGATGCAATACGTTATTATTGTTAGTAGTTAATGTGATTACCTGCGTTGCTGGTTAGCAGAAGACGCAGTGGAAGATGAATTACAATACAAATGAAACACATGCACACACACCGTCACACCGATACACACCGAATTATTCGCAACCAATGTGTGTGTGCTGTGTGGGTGTGTGTGCTTGGCGCGTTAAAGACGATGGGGCAGCCGGTGTGAGTGCACAGACGGGAGGGAGCAGCATCAAGCGGCAAGAAAGCGATCATAGCAAAACGCAGAAGCGCGAAATGCGCAGAATAGGAACAGAAACGGGGCGAATAGCAGACACACAGAGGATTGCCATGCCGCGGAATGGGAGAGAGGAGTGTGGAAAAGCCGAATCAAAAGTAGATATCCTCAAATTGTTGCCTTTTGCTTAAACAGGCACACGGAGACAAAAACAGAGTCACTCACGCATGCATTGACGATGAGCCAGCCACGCAAGAAGTCCTCGGGAACCAAAGTGAAGCTAAAGGATGTGATCAATTCATTCATACATCGCTCGCAAACCCTCACCCTACACTCACAGACACACATATTTCAAACACATCTGCATACGGCTTAGTTGTTCACCTTTTGCCATTGCCTAATCTTTGGTTTCCATTTCCCGTCCTGTGCTGCGAAGAGCATTAAAAGAGCAAAAATAGCAATAGTGCGAGAGAGAGAGAGAGTTAGAGGAAATCAAATTCATTATTTTTCTTTTTTTTGTTTTGTTTTTGAAAATCAAAGATGAAGCTATTCGTTCGAATAGGCAGCAATTGCTTCATTTTTAAACACTTTTAGTTTACCTATATTACACGCACACAAAAGAAAGAGAGTTTTTATTGCCAACAGGTCGAATTGTTGGTTGCATATGCTCTATAAGCGTGATATTATATGGGCTAGTTAAGAGTTGTATCCATTTTTGTGCACGATTTTATATCTATTCCTTGTATTGCTTTATTGCATGCTGATGGTATTGTCTAAGGTAGACAATTACATGCTTTTTAGTCTCTATATCTCTCTTGAACCCTTGTAAAAGAAGTTGGCGGAAGGATTTGGTATGCCTTTCCGTAGGCTGTGAGTTCATCATACACACACTCAAACCCCGTTGCGTGATTAATCCAAGGTTGGTAAAAGTAGGTACATTTACCTAATTCGCATTCACATCCAATTGGTAGGCCTAAACACGTGCGTGGTTTTGCGCAGCTGAGTTGGTTTTGCTACTCCGAAACTCTGTGCGCTGGCAATATTTCCACCAACAACCCCATTCAGACACAAACACACATACACACGTACACAATTTGCTGCATTTAGTGAAAAACATTACCGGGTTAGGCAATGAAGAGGAAAGAAAGGAAAGGGATGGGTTGTAGAAAAAATCCTCAAAAAAAAAAACGCAGGGAAAAAACGACGATCCCGAGATGAGTGTCACCTGAGTTTTAGGCAATTCCGTTATTCTGTTTTACATCGGAAAGTGTTGTAGATGTGTAAGTTGGATCATCGTTCTTTCGTTAACAGAGTCCCCTTTATATCCAGATCGCGATGTAAAACAAAAAAGCACACACACAACCCCCCAACACAAATTATTTCACTAGATCGCCCCTGTATTATTATTAATTATTTGGGGATACATTTTATAACACGTAAATGGCGTGCTGTTCGCCATCGATCGTCGTATGTGTACGATCGTTTTCCTTTCCCCCTCTTTCTGGTAACGTTAAAGCCCCCCGTCGTAGCGGATTAGGAGATAAATCAAAGGAAGGAAAAAAAGTATTGATACAAAGCATAGAAAATGTGTTTTTGTTTTTTTATGGGCTTTTTTTTTATTTACGAATTATACGTTAAGTGCAAATGTTTATTATTAAAATGATCGGAACTGAGACAGATCGTGGAGCTATGTGGGAGATAGCGCTAGGCGGAGCTATAGACAGACAGCAAACCACCCCCTTTCATACATAGACACGAAATAAACAATCTTTAAACTACACCTACAATGGATTTTTTTTTAATTTTTTTATGTAACTACCGTTTTTATTTATTTAGTTTTCTTAAGTTATTATTTAATCTTTTTTTTTCTTTTATCTTTTCCCTTCTTTCTGGCCCTTCTTTGATACATCATCAGGAAAGTAAGCATGCGAAATAATTCGTTTTCTCTCAGGGATCAGATGGTGAAACGGATGAACACGCACACATACACTAACACACACACACTGGACATTAGAAACATTGCAATCCTTACGTAGCTGGCACAGTTCAATCATAAGCGATAATCAAAATGAAATGAATCCAATCCTCCTTAAAAACAAAAGAAGAAACCATATGATACTTTATCTTGGTTTCTCGAAACGCGAAAGATTTGTATACTTTGTAGCTATCTGTCCGGCAGCCCGCTTTGTATGGCTATTTCCGGTGGTGGTGGTGGTGTTTATCGTCTTCATTGTTGTTTCGGTTTCGGTGTGACTTTTCGGTGCCGTTTGTTAAGTATTATCCTCATTCCCCCCATCAGCCCCTTTTTCAATAAACATCCCACTTCTCTTTCGTGGGCAAACCATAGTCGATAGTGCAACTAGTAGTAGTAAATAGCAGGAAACTCCTTAACACTTGCAAACACTTCTTCTAAAACAACAAACGCAAATCAAATTTCACGTAGTCGGAATAAACGTAAACAGCAGAGGCTAGAAGAAAGGGGAAAAGTAAAAACGAAACAAAACAATGGTAAAACATAAATAAAACAAACATAAGCAAGGTACTTTCAAAGTAGATAAAGCATAAAGTATAGAACCGTTAGAGTAGTGAATTAATGACAGCTCATTACGAACACAACTAGTTGTAGCCGCATGAGCTCTAATGAGAGTGTGCGAAAGAGAAAGAAAATCCAATTAAAAACAGTAGAAACTCTCCGTAGTAGGTTTGCCAACGTCTCATTCTAGTTAAACCAATCAAAACGGGGTAAAACAACCAACAAAAAGATGTTATGAACTCACAGAATAATTCAGCTCTAAATTCAAATCCAAACGTTTCTGTTGGACGTTTCTGTTCGACTTAGCGCTCGTTTAAAAGTTTAAAGTAAAACGTTTAACACTTCAATCGGAAAACTGACCCAGTAGACGTGTGCGCGTGCGTTACAGCAACCGACACAGTATATACTTAGAATGAAAAAAAAGAATCCACAAAAGTCCGGCACAGGTGTGTTAGACAAAACGAAAAGAGTACGCATTAACATCAATTTGTCAGCTCGTAGCGCAAGCAAAAAAAAGCTCTTATAAAATACACCTCAATCATAGGACAGTTTAAGCAGTAAATAATAGAAGTTAGTACTCAGTACATCCTCGTTCTTGGGGTCGGTTCTTTTGAGGTAGTCGAACCGGGCACCTCGTTCACTGTAGGCATATAGCAAGTAGTGAGCAAACACCACGTTCCCACAATAAAAAGCGGGCTAAAACCGTAACACACATAAACACCCCAATAGAAGACGATGGAAGCAGTTTTCAAACTACTAGGAGCCGAATTAGTGGACACAGCTGCCGAAGACCGAACTTTAGATGTATAAATGTTTGAATTTTTGATAGTTTAATACGATTGGTTTGTTTCTGTGAAGTAAATGTGATATTGAAGCAAAAGACACACACACACGGATGGGGAAAAAGGGATGCAGAAATGAAGAGGGATTTTTTGAGTAAGCATCAATAATCAAACACAATGCAGAAGGGCACCGGAAGGAAGTAAACCCCGCAAGTAAAGCACAGTTTATAAGTATTTACCACAAGCGCGCGCGCGCCGTTGGCCGTACCGCGCCACAGCCACAATTTTGAATGGTGAATGGTGAAACTCTTTTTGAACTACTCTTTTCCTTCCTTCCGCATTCTGTTTCCGGTCCGCAAGAAGCCTACAAGCGTACACTCTATCTCTTTGTTCGCGTTGTGTGTTTTACCCCCTTCACACATACACACACACCACACGCGCAATGTTGAGGTGTTAGGCGCGTTTCCGAAATGGGGACAGGAGAGTGTATTTGATAAGAGAGGAACAGCAAACGTTTGCCCATGAGAACACTAATGCAAATGTCTGTGTAAGACTTTAAAAGTGTTTGACTGGTCTGAAATGTGTTTGATTGTGTTTGTGTGAACAGAAGGACAACCGGAACAGGCAGGCAAAACAAATTAGTATTAATGAATAGTGTAAACAGAAAAGGGAAACATTTTAAACCACAAGCAAGAAAGAAAAAAATAGTAAGAAATAGTTAAATCCGATAACTTTGATAAATTTATTTCTTAATGTTGATAATTTTGTTTGAGTTCTGAATACTTGTGCATTTAATTCTGAATACACAAAATTGGTACACACAAAAAAACTGTGAGAAATAGTAATGCATGGAATTTGTACGTTTTGAACGGGGTTCGTTTTGGCAGAGTTCATTCAAGAGACTCTAGATACTGAGGGTAGTTGTTGAAATCCCTGAATCTATCAAGTCGGATCGCTAGTGCCGTTTCGTTGATCGTTCCTTGAGAAGCTTACATTCTCACCCGTTTCATGATGATAAAAAACAGAAAATAGTCAAAAAGTAAAACGACTAGCGCGAGATAGGCGTTACACACAGTTTGCAGTCAAGATTGATTGTAGTAAATGCAGTATTGCAAGTAGGAATTCCTGGAAAAAAACAACACTCTGATAGATTGAAAAGGTAGAAGTAACAAACTATAAAAATCCCAAGCAAATTATTCAAAAGCAAATCAATTTCACTGTTCGAATAGTAGCGCTCCCAAGCTCTCAGCACAGCTAGTCAAATCTTCCACGGAAAGGGGGAAAACAATAATAGCATAAACCACAACTGAAACAGATACAATAGAGGAAACGTGAGGGGAAAAGGAGTACAGTAGCCTAATCTACTAACTAATCAAACAGGTTTTACTTTTTGTTCGGTAGACCCGTTCTTGACTGATGATTCCAGACGATGAGAGGAGTAGCAATATTAACCTGTCCCGTTAAATTGCGCAAGCACTTCTTCACATTAGAAATAAAACCAAGTAAAAGAAACAAAGTAGAACTGTGTAGTGCAAACGAGCAAAATGAATGGGTAAAGAATGCGAGAAGATGATCGATTGAATGAAGATGGTACAGGTACTTCTGGTCCACAGAAAGAAGAAAGGCATGATTAGGGTGTCGCAATCAAATACGTTAACGCGAGGTTCAGTTTCAGTCCTTGGTGCCGCGAGGAGCTTTACGGCAATTTACATTTGCTCTTTCTGCGTAACCTAAATTCCCTTGTTCTTATACTCTAAATCTCACATACCGTCCCCGGAAGGAAATGAAAGATCGTTTGGTAGAGAGAGAGAGAGAGAGTTGATCGCACTCGCTAACCACTAATTAACGAGCCTTATACTGTTTTGGCGAAGGCGATGCAACAGAGCGGATAGAGGAAGGATAAGGAGATTGAAGTGTAGATTGGTGGTTGTTGGTTTAGGGGAAAAAAGGCTCGCGCAATTCCTATCCTAAACCCGCCTCAAGAAGCATTTAGCGCCGCTTGCAAGAGATAAGAAATGATTTATTTTTTAAATCTGCAGAGAACCGCACACTCACTCAAGCTCACATCCACACGAAAAAAAAAACATTAATATTGCACGTCCCATCCCGTAAATTTCGTCCATAGAATTACTAAAAAAGCAACTTAAAATGAAAGAAACAGAGAGAGAAAGAGTGAAGAAGGAACTTAAAACACTCACACGCACGTGTCTACTAAAGCGAAACACACGTGTGCTGTATTCTAAGCTCGAACCACGTGATCGGGAGATGCTGCCGCCTTTCCACTCACTAGCACATAAGAAATAACGCACGGTCGCGATCATTGTTTTGTGTTTTTGTGTTGATCTAGCAAAAAAAGAAGAAGCAAAAGCTTCAGTGCAACATCGCAAAACTCTATTTGGCTGTATTTTTGTGTTATTTTTTGCCGCGCCCGCCTGTTTCTAGTGTTCTCTCCATCGCTGCTTACTAACTCAGTTTAAAAGCAGTCGAAAGCAACAGAAAATGGAACGGAAGAAGAAGAAGAAAAAACCCCTCAGGTAGGGCAATCGTGAAAGGACACAGGGCAAGTGTTGAGGTGAATGTTTTCATATTTTTGTAAATACTTTTAATAAAATACACCGAACTGGGGGGGACGAAATGCGAAACATGGAAAGGGAATAAACAGAAAAGAGAACAGCACAGCAAAGTGACAAAAGAAAGAAAACAGGAAATGATAGTAGCGTGCGGTAGAAAAGAGAATGGAAAGGAAGAAAAAAGCACAGTAAAAATGTGCAGGAAGAACAAAAAGAAAGGGAAACAAAACAGGCAAAATATTGTTTATTTATGAAACTTTAAATAAAAGTAAAGTATATATATGACGACTAAAATCCATTTCGGATAGTGGCGGAGATGGTGGTAAGAATGGAGAAGGATGGATAATCCTGGTTGGGATTTGAAGTGGGGAAGTAAAAGGTAGAGGTGAAGTAAGTGAAGTAAACAATTTAAATGAATGAAATAAATACGAACAATTCAATGAACTCTGTACTTTGTTGAGCTGGGGTTTATGATTGATTTAGTTTTACGATATGGTTTTAATTTCAAAACAACAAAGGAAAAGGTAAGCCTTTTTGATAACCAAATATCTGAACCAAAATGTTTTTAAAATATGCATGACAGCATAGATGATCACTCTAATTTCCTCTATTTTCTATAAATCGTTTTTCCATAAAAAAAAAAGTACAATGGACCACCATTTAACCGGGTACCTTTTATGCGGCTGTCCGTTTATCCGTGCGTTTATCTCGATTTCTGCGAGATGTAGCAAAATTTTGCAATTTATTTTGGCAATTGTTGGGAGAAATTGAACCAATTTGTCGTATGAACACTCGTCGTATCAACATTAAAAATTCGTGAAACTCGAGTGTCGCGTAACTCGAGGAAAGACTGTATTGATGTCCACCGTTGCATTCAGATGAAGGAGTAAATTTAGCCATCCACTCAGTTCAATCGCAACACGTTTCCCAATTTGCCCTTGAAGATGGTTTCCGCAATAAGTTTCTCCAAGCCTGGGCTTTAACGGTCATAACAATTCAAATCATCCGCAAACAGCTGCCGACGTCACTTTGACAGCTTTCTCGGGCTTGCGTATGTCAACGTGTAAAGTCCACCTAACTTCGCACCGAACGAGCGAGACCACCATCCACTTCGCCGTTATGTTCTATCTCTCTCTAGATGTTTTCCCCGTTCACGACAGCAGCGAAACAGAGACGGGGCGATTGCAGCTGTCAAAAAAGATGGCAATTTCCAAACAACAACAGCAAGAAGCGTAGCAAAACGTTGAAGAAGAGAGTGTGCCACTCGGTCGGTGCGGTGTTTTTCTCTCTTCCTGTCGCGATTTCCTCGTCGAACTGCTCAGCTCTATTCTCCGTGCCCGGTCCGTGTTTTCTGCCCTATATCGTAAAGTACAACACACACACACACGCACACGCCTATTTCTTCCCTTTCCATGCGCCTTTTGTACGGCAATCGACGTCTAGCGCCCGCAGTCTGCGTTCAGTACTTCCAGCACACCACAGCAGCACCAGCAACACCGCAAGCAGCAGCACCGCGTCCATACAGTGCCGGACGGTGGAACGATTCCGTCGCCACCGCCGCGAAACAGTGCTATTTGTTCAACTCACCGTCGGCGGTCACGTCACCAGCGGCAGCAGCACCAGCGACAGTAGGTCTCACGTCGGCGTGGCAACGGTACCGATTGCGTGAACAACGAAACACTCCCCCCCGCTCCCGCGTTTCCGCGTACGTGCAGCGGCAACAATCGAGCAGCGGTTGCTTCGTGCATTACGCTCCCAAGCAATCATCCGGTGTGTGGTCCGCAGTGGTGCGTCCGGTTGTGTACGGGTGTGACGGAAACAGTGCCAGAACCGTGTCCTGCTGTGCTCGAGAGACACAGCGTCGCTACAGCAGCACCTCCACCACCATCGACGGCAGTGACGTGTGCGAAACAAGTGAATACAAAATGTCCGCAACTACCGGCAAGCCCAAGTTTCAGCGCCTGCCCACGAACGTGGTGCCCGAGCACTACCGGCTGACGCTGAAGCCCAACCTGACCGCCCTCACGTTCGAGGGTAACACCGCGGTGGAGCTGAAGGTGAGTCGCTTGGATGGGAATACCCGGGAATACATCTTATCGGCAGGGGCACACGGTGTCCAGCCCCCCGTTCCGATGGCCGGCCATTTTTCATCCCATGCAAACATGTGTTTGCTTGCTGTTAGTATCGTCAAAACACTTTCGGAGGAGGGAAGGGAAAACGTGCTTTGGGACAGAAGGGAATGATGAAAGAAAGGCTCATGCTGGGCGTTTTGAATGTTTGGGGAGTGGGTTTTATGGTGTGATAAGATGAGGCTGTTTTCTTGCTATCTTTTTGGGCAGCAACTTAACTGCAGGAAGGGGACAATTGAGCGCTTGTTACAACTTTGTCCAGCTGCTTTCTTCTAAAGGCGCTAAAGTTATCGTCAAGAAGGAAGGGTATGATTTGATTCATGCTGGAAAATGTATAAACGTTATTAGATCACTTAATTTGTTACTGCCGGTCTCATGATACAGTCGTCAACTCGTACGACTTAACAACATGCCCGTCATGGCTTAAGCCCCAAATAGACCGTGCCGCCATACGTAGGACTGACTATCCTGCTACGGGGGGAAATCAATAATTCACTGAAAGCCAAGCCCACAAGTGGTAGGCAGGCCTTGACCGACAACGGTTGTTGAACCAAAGAAGAAGAATTTGTTAAACGGTCTTACATTGTGTGTGTTCTTAATATTTTTTTTTAAAGTACTTATTCGGCCAACTGATTTGTAACGGTACTATTTTTACCTCCAAATAGTATTCGGAAATTCATATGCTAATGACTTGACGACGCCGCCCATCAGGTTAAGCGCACACTTGTCCCCAACGATTTGCGACACTTTTGGTCCATATGTTCAGGTTTTCGACCACTTTTCAGTGCATCTTCGAAACTGGACTCCTCCCGAAACTTTTGGATGGATCCGATACGGACATCTTTCAATATCGTTCATTGGCTTAGCGAAGTGTTAGGAGCACCGAGCACCATTTGTGCAAAACACTTCAACGCTTT
Source organism: Anopheles merus (assembly GCF_017562075.2). NCBI lineage: Eukaryota > Metazoa > Arthropoda > Insecta > Diptera > Culicidae > Anopheles > Anopheles merus. The sequence goes on along the minus strand of NC_054083.1, from coordinate 24,911,164 downwards.
TCGACAGAAATGCTTTTTATTTTAACGGAAACGGTTTTCGATGCACTAGTTAGTAGCTTTGAATGTAAACAATCAAGCCACAGCTATTTTGCATCATCCATTTACTAGTAACATCCCTTAGAAATCGTGCTTATACTTTTTATTCCACCCATTAGATTAAAAATCAACACAAAAAGGGTAAATCTTGTTTATGAATTACTGATTACCTTGCGGTCAAAATGTGTCTAAATAACAAAACAAAGGTTTTTTCTTGTAAGAACATGCAAAATAAATGTTAGAAAAAATACTTTTTGAGAAGTAAATTTATATTTAAAAAATTGGTTTTCTAATTGAATCTCCTCAACACCAAAGCCTTTTGTTAAACTTGGTTTTTTTTTATTTATTCAGTAATTCATACGCTAAAAATGTCCTTCAACATCCCATGTGCAATTAAATGTTAAAGCAATGAATGATATTTTGAAAGTGATCCATTTAAAACACAGATTCAACTTCTGCAAGTTAAAAAAGAAAAATAAACGCTTCAAACTTCGAACAAAATCGATTCCCGGATTGCGCCAAACATTGCGCCTCCACCATCCCCCAAAATCAGTACATTAACCTTCGGCACTCGGACAGTGCCGCCCAACACATACAAATAGCTTCGTCCTGCAGTTTTCCCCTCAAAGCAAACAAGTGAAGAAAAAAAAAACAAAACGAAAAACGTTCAACCATAAGCGTTTTGCCCTTTTCACAGACGAGCCCGGCTTATCAAACATGCGAGCCGAAAAGAGAAAGAAAGATAGGGTGAAAACCGCCTACCTGACAAATAACTCATCCAAGCGCAATGTAGTGGGTGGTCACCCTTTGCCAGTATCCTCGGGCGATTAATAATTAGCTTGCACCACACACTGCTTACAACCAACTTATGCTTCCTGTTACTGCAAAACGGCGGTGAATCCAATTCGTTGCGGCTAGAGAAAATGCTAGAAAATCACTTTCACTATCCCATTTGCTATTAACGGGCCCGGCTCTTTCCCGCTGCCAGAGCCCACCAGGTGGATCATATTTTTCCCATCGGTGTTGGCGTTTGCTGCGGGGTGGAAAGAAATGCCTTCCAGCCGCTCGTTCACTTTCTTTCGATACTTTATTGCCAGCGTTTGGAAATGCCACGGCAAAGTTCATTCTGTTGTTCAAGGCAATAAATTCTATAATCCGTTTGCCGTACTTTCTAACGCTAAAGAGCAGATCGCGCGCGATCGTGAATGCTTGGGCGGCGGGACATTTACCGGGTGGGGCAACGGTTGCAGAACGGTCCCACGGTGTCGTGGGGTTAGTCCTTGATGTGTTTAACCCAATAGAGGTTCAAATGCACCATTAAAAAGGGTTGCCAATGCGGGGTGTTACATTGTTTTGCCCCTTACCACTTACAGGAACATAATCGCCATTGGCCTTCTACGGTACTGTGACAGCATCAATTTGCCTCCTCGAGAATTATTCTTGCCTTCCATTTTCATTCCCTAGCTCACGTTGCACTCTAAGGCCGGAAGAAACGGGTAGAGGAGGGGGGGGGGGGGAGGTCTAAAACAAACAAAAAGCAAAAACAACACAAATGCAAAACATACCAAACACAGCAACACACCACCAAATACCACACATAATCGCGATCACGAACTGGACAACGTGTGTGCGGAGTACGGATTTGCAACGGTAAATCCGGTGGTAAATAAAACAACATAACGGTATAACCCTCCCCCTTCCCATGTGGGGCAAATTAGCATAACGAAACAAATGTGTGTGCGCGCGCTCTCTCGCTCCAGTTTGTAGGAGCAGAGCAGAAACAACAAGCGGGCAACAACATACATGCACAAAGGGAAAGGTACGATCGCGTAAGGGAAACGCGATCGCGAGGTTGTGTGTGTGTGCGTGTGTCTGTATGTGTGGGGGTGTTGGTGAAAGGGGGTGGAAGGGCACAGGAAGGTGGGGCAGTATGATGATGCAACGAGCGCAAAACGGGCGTCCCGATCATATGGTGTGGTGAGAGAGAGGGCTGGATTGTGAATGTATTGTACCATTTTTGTTGTTGTTTTGCTTTCCCTCCCATCGCCGGCGGTACAGTGTTGCAAAGTGACATTTAAATTGTGTGATCGCGCGATCCCTTCCTTCCCATGCAACATGGAAATCATAAAGGGGAGGGATCGGTTTTATGCGATGTGCGTCATGAATTGTTCAAGCGATCATCTTTTGAATGGTTGCTGATTTGTTTTGGATCCTGGGATTGGTTGGTTGTTTGAATTTATTAATTTAATGATAGTTTTATCACTATAAAACATTAAAATAGAGATTAATAACAAATTTGAAAAACATATGATGGAGAGATGGCAGATTGTTGGTTTAAAAATAAGATTTTTTTTTTCACACAAACAGTTATTTTGGATTTTTATCATATTTTATTTCAAATATTAAAACTGAACCGTAAAACTTATCCCTGAGGGAAATATTTTGTACGATAATAGTATCCTATTCTAGTACTTACGTGATTTCCAAGCCACATAATTATTCATCGCCTCCAAGATGTTTTTCAACAGCTGTCAAATGGTGTATTTGCATAATAATAAAATTTCAGTTCTTACACATGATTTTCAACACTTGAACTGTCAAACTCAATCCAGCTTGAAACGTGTTTAAAATTATGTGTAAGAACTGAAACATTACACAGTTTTCTGAGTCAGTTTCTAATGTCAACGGCATTATATTAGTCACTTTCGAATGTGCACAACATTATTCACCGCCTCCTAGATGTTTTTCAACAGCTGTCAAATGGTGTATTTGCATCATAATAAAATTTCAGTTCTGACACATGATTTTCAATACATCTCAAAGAACTGTCAAACTCAATCCAGTTTGAGACGTGTTGAAAATCATGCAGAAGAAATGAAAAATTATTTTGATGGAAATGAAATACCAGATTGAAGTGGATTAACAGCTTGCACACGGTGAATATCAACGTTTACATTCGAAACTGACTTGGAAAACTCTGTATTGTAATGCAAATGCAACATTTGACAGCTGTTAAAAAACATGTCGCAAGCAATGAAAGATGTTGTCGTCTTTGAAAATTGTCTCGAAAAACACTGTTTCTTAATTTTAGGAATCGTTCTTATTTTATACCAATCTATGATGCCACTGCATGGTAACTGATCGTCAAACTTCAACCATATTAATTAACTATTACTACATTACTAAAAGCTGTTCGACAATTCCACACTTTTGCGAGATCTTATGTGTTTCAAGTTAAACGCAGTCTTTCCTTTTCATCACACTCATTCATTGGGAATATTTCAAGATACGTTAAAATTCTATTTATCCATTATTTTTATGATCAATTTTCTGAACTTGAACAAATTGTTCGGAATTGAATGCTTGTTAAAAAATCATACCTTCATAAATATCAGATATGAGACTGGTCACATATGACGCCTTAAAACGATAGATGATCTGACAATACAAACTCATTGCAAACTTCAACTGTTCATATTTGACTGACATATCCTGTATGGAGTATATATACTACAGTTTCTCGGATCGTTCAAATATCTCCATGTAGACTTGTTTCTCCAACACGATCATTTTGACTGTGCCGTGTTTCTGAGCGTAAATTTCTTTAAATTGTATCATTAAATGACAGTTCACAAAACTATGTTATTCTTCGAACCAAGAATAGCAACTCGTTCCTTTAGCTTTCCCATGTTTGACGTCTCTTCAAGCTATATGTTCCTTCGAGGATCGTCTTAGTAAAACTTAAACTGACATTTGAATGATACGTATACTGTATGTCTGCCACAGAGTGCCATTCACAAAGTTTCTTAAACTTTGGGGCAGTTTTGTCGTGAAAGCTTCACACAGTACCCTCATGATAATGTTGCTTTCCAATCTATTTATTTTTATAAATCACAAATATAAACCACTTCTTCCTATACGTGTGCCAATCCCAGTTCTTTTTTTGTGACAAACGAAGGAATAAAACCACAACAGCATTAACAACCACAACGTCACGTGGTGTGGGATCGCCACGCCGGCTCAGCAGACCGGTTCGGGATCGCGGCGGCATAGTTCAATGTTGGAGTTTTAAAAACAACATTTGAAGTCGTGCGGTGCCCACCCCCAACCGTCTCCCCCTTGCTTGGGAGTTTCTTGCGAATTTGCGTGGGATATAGGTGCGAGATATTTGTTTGCCCTCCGGTTTGTATGTTTTTTTTTTTTGTTGGCCCGCGATTAAACCTCCGGCAACCTTCACTACACAGAGCGTGTGGTTGTCATTGGTTTGTTCCGCATGGTTTGCGGTTAAGCGAAATTAGCCGCCAATCCGGACCGGGGAGAAGAGATTGTTTAGCATAAATCAAGCACAGCCAACGTCGGACCCTCGTCAACAGCGTTAAGGGTGCAGAAAAATGAGCCACCAAACAGCTATGACAGCTCACGAAAGCGAACGCCAGAGCGGAGGCCTGAATTCCGTACCACCGACGCGCGTGGCACGCAAACCCAGGCTGTAGTGAGTAGTGGAAGTATTTCACCCTCTCACTTCCATCCCACTGGCCGGTGTCCCTGGGCGGGATGTGTGTGTGTAGCAAACGAGAACTATTAGCAGAAGGACGAAGGGGACAACATCGTCTAATCGGCTAGCCGTGAGCGGATGTTTGGAGAATTATGGTGTGTCCCTTTCGGTTGCGATCATTAGCCGTGTTCGTGGAAAGCAGAGCTACAACTTGTTATACTTCCGACAAGCTTTTGGGAAGAACTTTTGCGAGAGGATCGTAACAGTTCATTAACATCTTGAAGGTGTTTTTGATGATCGGCTGTTTGTTTGGTGATCGTGGTCCGGCATATTTATGGTTTCCCGGCATAATGACGTGCCGACCGTGTTGGGGGTTAGGAATTCTTCGAATTTTCAACAAATTGGACAAGATTTGCGGTCATTTTTTCGTTACGATCGTTTTCTGCTTTTTGGCGATTTATTATGATCCGGAACGGATTATGTTTATTTTGCTTTCTAAATGAGACAACCAAAGGGGGTGGTGGTGGTGGTGCTGGTAGGGTATTGTTAAGGGTAAAAAAGGGTTCGGTGTTATTTATATTAATCCTTGCAATCAACATGAAACGATCGTGTAGCTGTCCGGAAATCTGTTACCCTTCTGGAGTGATTAAGACTCTTATGTTCTCTCGTATAATTTTAGAATAATAATCCCATTCGACACATGTTTTCTACTTTGCTGTTGTTAGCAGTGGTGTCAGTCAGAAGTATAAATATGAATAAACATTTGCTTGTATCGTATATTTTGCTACTATCTATCAATTTGGACTATTTAACTGTCCAGACTTCAATAGTTTTAGAACAATAAGTACTTAAATCGTAACATGGAATTTAAAAAAAATAGGCCTCAAAAAAGCTCTAACAATATATCTTAAGCAACCAATGTCTCGATCGGAAGATCATCAATGAAACGACAAACGTGATCGTTAAAACTTCCTGTCAACTATTCTCACGCGTCATGCCAGTACGTATCGGGACGGAAATGACAAGAAGAAACTGATCTTCCAGTCGGTATATCTTGTGTTCCAGTCCAGAAACAGGTTTTTGTTCATTCGTCCCGGGTTTGCCAAATTTGTCTCCACCATCGCAAGCACACGGGCTTGAAAATCGCGAATAACAGCATAACGAATGATCTCGCAAACACAACACACAAAAAAGCATGGGTTTACGTATGGGCAATAAAAATCGGCGGGAATTGCTTCACCGTTGCTGTTGCTCGACAGCCGGACCGAGCAGCAAAGACTCCAGAATGGGCAAGAACACAAAGCGATAAGAGCCGAAACATCAGATGAATGAAATGAAAGCAAAAGTTGCCCAACGCTGGGTAGCAATCAATGGGCGGCTGACGACCCAGGGGTTGTAGATTTGGGTTGTACCAAAAGTGACTGAAGTAAATAAAAAAAAATGCTATTTTTTTTGTTATTTAGTCTTAGAGATAAGCATTAGCATTGTTTTTCATTATTTAAGGCATTTATTTTAGACGGGAAACAGCAGCAACTTTACTAAAGTTTGCCCATGTTGGGTTAATAAAAAGTCATGGGAACACACACAACCATTTAAACAGAATCAAAGCCTTGAAAAGTTTCCATATTTTATAAAATCTTCAGTTTCCGAAACTTGAAATTCAGGTTACATATTTTGTTGTCCTATAATATTATTTTTTCATAAAAATGTATTGATATTTGGTCATTATTTGCCAATATGTCAGGCTATAGTTTCAGATACATGATGTGTTGCCATTTCATGACCAGTTTGGCCATGTGGTTACAGTAATTTTACCCTGCATACACATTTTCCACAAGATTAAGCAGTGCTGTTTTGATCAATATTGTTTTTCACGTATGCCATACGTGATCTTGATCAAAAGATATTTTGAAATAAAAAAAAAAGATGAGAACATGAACATAAAAGCACATAAAGCACGTAAAAAGGAACGTGTTCGAATCAATATTACAATGTTTTTTTACCCTGCCCTTATTGTCACAAGCTCCGTGAAACTTCAACCCCTAAACATGATCAAAGATTCAAGATCTTAGATCGAAATAAAATAGAGATACGCCCCACGTTGAAAATTTTTAAACAATAGCTAAGATTCGCAAATTCTCAATCTTTGCGCTACGGAATTTATGGATGAGCTCTCACCATTTTCCTTTGCAAAGTACGCGATTCGTACAGTTGCGTCGGTGGGGACGGTCCAACTGCAAGGTAAACGACCTTGCTAGACCGTTGCAAAAACACATCTGACCGCCTCGCAACCCATTTAAAGTTAACGGGGCACATAGACGAAAATAAAATGCTGACTTGTCATTACAAGCTGCGATTTGCATTGTGCAGAGGGGGAAGTACAAAAAAGGGGGAATGTGTATAGTGCAATATACACGTACGGAAAATGTCTTTTTCGGAGTAAACATGTTTTTTTTGTAAATTCTCTCTACATTGTGTATTTATTGTGATTTAAGTACTTCAGCATTTTCACCAGACATATAGAAAAAAAATTGGAAAAACGCCTTAAAATGTGGACCTCAGCTGATTGAAATGCACAATTTGTTTTGTTGGAGAGCACACGGTGTTCATGTCTGACACAGTCTGCGGTCTGGACGGGTGTTGTTTATTATTGTTGACCGTAAACGTGAGCAAAACTTGAGACAAATTGCGTTTTAAAGTTATCTATTTTCTTAGTAACACTATTATCACCATGTGTAATATTTTTACCAGTTTTGTCTCAAAATTGACCTAAAAAGTCTACGTACGTGTCTGTTAAAGTATGTTTAATCACTCTCTTCTATCCTCTTTAAATCTTCTTCATCATTGGCACAGCACAACAGCCGTTGTCTGTCAAGGCCTGCCTGTACCATCCATTATACTGGGGCTTGGCTTTCAGTGACTTACTGATTGCACATAGCATGATGATATTCAAAAGCCAATCCTACGTATGGTAGCACGGTCTATACGGGGCTTGAACCCATGACAAGTTAACGACTGACCCACCACATTTACCAAGGAATAGATTCGATCCGGCGACTGATCGTATGTCAGATCAATGACTTACCAACGGCTCTATGGGATCCGACAGCTAATAGAGACGTTAAATCTCGTACAGTTTCGTACCTCACCGCACCACACTAATATGTTTCTTTCCTCTTCTCACCAGGTCGTGGAAGCAACGGATCGCATCACGCTCAACGCACTGGACCTGAAGCTGGGCACGGCGACGGTTTCGTTCGGCGACCAGCAGCTCACCGCCCAGGACATACAGTTCGATGCGGGGCAGGAAACGGCCTGCTTCGTGTTCGGGGCGGAAATCCCGCCCGGCAGTGCCACCCTGGCGGTTGAGTTTAGCGGCGAGCTGAACGACAAGATGAAGGGCTTCTACCGCAGCAAATACTTCTCGCCGACCGGGGAAGAGCGGTACGCCGGTGTGACACAGTTCGAGGCAACGGATGCGCGCCGCTGCTTTCCCTGCTGGGACGAGCCGGCCATTAAGGCCACGTTCGATATCTCACTGATTGTGCCGACCAATCTGGTGGCTCTGTCGAACATGCCCGTGGTGGAGGAGCGCCCGGAACCGTCCGACAACACGGTGCACTTCAAGTTCGATCGGACACCGGTCATGTCCACCTATCTGGTGGCGGTCGTCGTCGGCGAGTACGATTACGTCGAGGACCGGTCGGCGGACGGTGTGCTGGTGCGCGTGTACACGCCGGTCGGTAAGCGCGAGCAGGGCCGGTTCGCACTGGACGTCGCCACAAAGGTGCTGCCGTACTACAAGGACTACTTTAACATTGCCTATCCGCTGCCCAAGATGGATCTGATTGCGATTTCCGACTTTTCGGCGGGCGCGATGGAAAACTGGGGCCTCATCACGTACCGGGAAACGTTCGTGCTGGTCGATCCGGAAAATACGTCGCTCATCAGGAAGCAATCGATCGCGCTGACGGTGGGGCACGAGATCGCGCACCAGTGGTTCGGCAATCTCGTGACGATGGAATGGTGGACGCATCTGTGGCTGAACGAAGGGTACGCATCGTTCGTGGAGTTCCTGTGCGTGGATCACCTGTTCCCGGACTACGACATCTGGACGCAGTTCGTGACGGACATGTATACGCGGGCGCTCGAGCTGGACTGTTTGCGCAATTCGCACCCGATCGAGGTGCCGGTCGGGCATCCGTCCGAGATCGATGAGATCTTCGACGAGATCAGCTACAACAAGGGCGCGAGTGTGATCCGCATGCTGCACCACTACATCGGCGACGAGGACTTTAAGCGGGGCATGAACCTGTACCTAACGCGCCACCAGTACAACAACACGCGCACCGAGGATCTGTGGAATGCGCTGCAGGAAGCGAGCAGCAAACCGGTGGGCGCCGTTATGTCCACCTGGATCCAGCGGATGGGCTTCCCGGTGGTGCAGGTACGGTCGTCGAAGCAGCTGGAGGGCAATCGGCGCGTGTTGAGCATCGCGCAGTCCAAGTTCTGTGCGGATGGGTGTGAATCGCCGGAACAGTCGCTGTGGATGATTCCGATCAACGTGTCGACGCCGTCGTCGGGCAATGCCGTTTCGACCGTGCTGGAAACGGCGACCGCTGACATTACGGTGGAGGGTGTCGGAGAGCAGGACTGGGTGAAGATCAACCCGGGCACGATCGGGTACTACCGGACGCAGTATCCGGCGGAGATGTTGGAGCAGTTTTTACCTGCGATCAAGAACATGACGCTGCCGCCGCTCGATCGGTTGGGGCTGATTGACGATTTGTTTGCGCTGGTGCAGGCAGGCAAGAGTTCCACCGTTGATGTAAGTACAGTCTGGAACGGGCATTATGTTGTTCAAGCTCCTAAAATGTTGTTTATTTTCATTTTTAGGCCCTGAAGGTGATCGATGCTTATCGAAACGAGAACAACTACACCGTCTGGTCGTCGATTTCGAACTGTCTGGCCAAGCTGCAGCTACTGTTGGCGCACACGCCGGCCGAGAAGCAGTTCAGCGAGTACGGCGTTCGCCTTTACCAACCGGTCGCGGAAAAGCTTGGCTGGGATGTGAAGCCAGGCGAGAGCCATCTCGACACGCTGCTGCGCTCGCTCGTGCTTGGTCGACTCGTGTCGTTCGGGTGCCCAAAGACGGTGGCAGAAGCGAAGAGAAGGTATGTAATTCGATGAAAAAAGAGGTGCGGAAAACAAAAGTAACTCTCAATATCCTTCCTCTCCACAGATTCGAAGAACACGCCCAAAACAAGAGTGTCCTTCCCGCCGATCTGCGCAGCACCTGCTACCGGGCAGTGCTCCAGCACGGCGATCTGGCCACGTACGACGAAATGCTGCGCCTGTACCGAGCGACCGATCTGCACGAGGAGAAGGATCGCATTTCGCGCGCCCTCGGCTCGATCGGCAACGTCGACATACTGCGCAAGGTGATCGATTTTGCGATGTCGGAGGAGGTGCGCGCCCAGGACTCGGTGTTCGTCATCGTGTCGGTCGCCATCAACCCGAAGGGACGTGACATGGCGTGGGACTACTTCTGCGAGCACTGGCAGGTGCTGCTGAACCAGTACGAGGGTGGTTTCCTACTGGCCCGGCTGATCAAGTACCTGACGGAGAACTTCTCGACCGAGGAGCGGGCGAAGGAGGTGGAGCAGTTCTTCCGCGAGCACGATTTCCCCGGCACCGAGCGGACCGTGTCGCAGTCGATCGAGACGATCCGGCTGAATGCGGACTGGATGCGGCGCGATCTGGACGCAATTTCCGCCTATCTGAAGCAGCAGGAGGCGGAGGGACACTAAACCCCCCCCCCTGGTTTGGGGAGTACAGGGAGGGAAGATTCGCACACGATTCAAGGCGTGCCATGTATTGAGGTGTTGACGAGCGTGCGTGTGTAAGTGTGCTAGTGTGTGTGTGTATGTGTGCACGTGTGGAAAAGTATGTTTGTTGTGTCTGTTATGTTGTTTTTTGTTCTTTATTGATGTTACTTTCCTTTATTTCTTCATTCTATCTATTTGCATACAAATTCTATGCATGCGTGTTTTTTCTTCTTCGCTCGTTCAGTAAAGAGCAGAGTTAAGTTTCCTTTCGTTTCGAAGATGTCCCTGATGCAGTGTCTTTGTTTCGTTTTGCATTTAAGCCAAAGTGTGTGACAACAATTAAAAAAAAACAGTGGAAGAAGAACTGTCGACATTACGACAACTAATATTATAGCAAAGAAGCAATATAATAGTCCCCCTCTCTGTACAAACACAAGCACGTGTTTGTACGAAAACGATAGAAAGGTAGAAGAGCGCTGATATCTCCATCGTTATCCGCCGGGAGCAAGAGCACGAGACGACGAGGAACATTGGAAATGCTTTGTTTGTAGCTGTTTTTTCTTCTTCTTTTTAACAAATAATAAATCTACTTTACGTCACAAAACCTGTATGCTTTTACTCCTCACACTACGAGTATCTTTCGATTCTGTTGATATTCCTATCGTCGTTCACTAAATTTACTGGAACTAATCGTTGTACTCAAATCACAAACAGCCAGCGATTCGATTTGAAAATGATTTATTGGATTGACTCGATTTGCCAAAAAAAAACCATAGCATAGATTCACGTCATTCCTGATTCATTGGATCAATTCACTTTGATTCATAAACTAGGGAACTGGGATTGAGTCGACTCATTGATTTTTAATTTATGATTCATTCGATTCGCTTACTAAAATTCATACGTATTGGGATTCATTTGATTTCTTCGAGACACGATTAGAGTTGTGCCTCAAGAACCAGAACTGTACCATTCATTAAATTCATTCTAAAGAACGAGCGACCGACGTCCATCTAATCAACGTTCATCGAATCTTGAACTTAGCTATGCATCATCTATGCATGTACTGAGTTGCTCATGAAAATAACATTCTGCCATTCGAAATACAGAACGTCTTAATACGCCAGGTCGTTCATTCCCGCCATACAAATATGAACGTGAACCATAATACCAGGACGTTCATGCAAAGAACGTCCTACCTATCGTAATAAGGATCTTCCTGGTCTGCCAAATAATTTTCAAGATGTAATAAAGTAATTTTATTCTTCTTGCGAAAAGAAATCATTTACCATATTTTGACTGAAACTGAAATGCACGAATGAATAACGATTCACGTTCAGTTTATCGGAATGAAAAACCTAGTACAGTGGAGCGCCGTTTATGCGGGCTCATTGGGACTCGATCTCGCCCGGATATGCGAATAACACGGATAATGAGTCAAAGGATATATTTATTCACAAATTCCTGATTTTTGTTGTTAATTTATCAGATTTTTTGACAAAAATTACCCAATTTTTATTAAATTCATGTTTTTCCAAAGAGAAATATTTCAAATATTTTCCTCAGCACGCAATGTCACTCTTGTATTAAACTGTCATTTCTCAACAGCACGGATAAACAAACAGCCAGATAAAAGGTACCCGGATAAACGGCGCTCCACTGTACGTTCACGATCATGAAAATGAACCGGATTGCCCAAGCCTAGTCGCGATAAAGAATTCATCCACTGTTTGAGTTGATATTTCGATTCGTGAGTAACGATTACTCACAGATACACAAAATGAATCAATTAAATAGAAAGAATCGATAGAAAAAATGGATGAAGAGATATAAATGATTGCAAAGAATCAAAATTAATAAAAAAAATATAATAAACGGCCAAAGAAACGATGCTAATGCACGCTAGTAGCTCGCCTGAGAACATAAACCAAAGAAGTCAAGGTGGAATGTATAATGAGGTGTAGTTATAGCGCTTTTGGCGATCCCCCCCCCCTGGGCTCCGATTTTGACAGATCGGACCACTTGTATATGTATTGATGGATTGTTTACATTTTGCATGATCGATATTTGGTGGAGATCAATTTGGGTGAATATTTTAGTTTATTAGAATACAGCCCGTGATTTAAAATGGAAATTTTCCTTCGAGAACTAGAAGCGTTCGCCAAACGCGGAAAACTAACTGTCAGTTTTCTTCGTCGATTCTTCTTCCACCTAGCTGTCAAAGCGGGCGGGCTTATATGACCTAGCGGGCTTATAACTTGACCTGATATCTTTACGGTCCTTGCAAAGAAGTACTACTGCTTTTCATACGTCCTCTTCACTCCTACTGTGCAAAAAGCGCCATCTATCATTCAAATTCAATCATTGGTGTGCTCGACAGCGTCATCTAGCTGTGAAATGTGCAAGTTTATACGGGTTTGAAATGGATAGAACCGTTTTTTATCGAAATTTGCACAAAAACTTATAAATGATAGAAATAAATTTGAGAAATTGAAGACATCCGTCGATGACTTGTTCATGCAGTAGATCATATAATTTGTTATGCCTCAATTCTTCATACTGACACTGTCTATCGGAGTATTGGAAACATGACTCATAGGTGAACATGAACCCCAAAGCTTGTTTCATTCCTCTCTAATCCACAATTTAATTTGATTTCGTTTCTCAACATTTTTTCATGCCAAATCCAATCGCCTTAAAAAAGAACATCGAAGTTTTGTTTAGCTTTAGTGCAGGAATTACATTTATTTGAAATTCTGTGTAATCTTTCCCAGCCGCCACATCTCCGACCATCGGCTTTGGGCGTGTTTGTTCGTGTGGATTGATTGATTGAATTGTGTTTGGAAAGAAGTTGTTAAACCAGTGGTACAAATTCATTAAAGTTCGCGCAATAAATACTTAGCAACTAGACGCACTGACTGAAGTAACGGGTTAACTCTCCCCTCCCCCTCCCCCCTCGATCCCCTATGGTACATCACACAATTTCGTACATTTTATGCAAAACTCTGTCCCTATGAGATTTCTGATCATTTGTCTCTTCGTTTCCCTTCTATTTACATCCGGCCCGGAGCACCATGGCCCATCAGCTCATCGTCGCTTGTATCAGGTCACGTGACATTAATCTCCTCATCGCTATCGTCCGAGTCGCCCGCCGACTCGTACTCGTCGTAGTACATGGCCTGCGCTCCCGACTGTAGCTCCGACGAGGCGCTACTGTTCGATCGGCCCGACCCGACGGCCGGATCCGTCGCGCCCGGGTAAAAGCCACCCATCGGGAAGTGTCCACCGGGGGGTCGATTCCCTCCCGCCACCTGATCCTCAAAGTCAAACTTAAAGTCAGCACCGGCACCGCCGGCCACGGCGCTCGGTTTCAGCAGCTCAAACTTGGACTTGAAGGTAAGCATCGGCGGTGGCGGTGGTTGTGGTGCTGCGCCCTGCTGTTGGTGAGCCGCTGGGGCTGGTTTGGGAGAGGCCGACGGGGTTGTGGGCTGAGGCGGTGGTTGGCCATCGTGTGGCGTCGATCCTTGCGGGGGTGACGCGGGGGGAGGCGGTGAGAGCGACGTTTGCCGGTCGGTGCGGGCGTCCGACAGGTCCGGGTTGGGGTTGTTCTTGTTCGGGAGCGTTTGGTCGCGGGAGCCACCGTTCGCGAGCAGCTCGCGCTCCTTCGAGTTGCGCCACTTCATGCGACGGTTCTGAAACCATATCTTTACCTGTGTGGTGAGGAAAGGAGGGGAGAGAAAATGTTGGAATTAATTTAACAATTTGCTTTCAATGCTTACACACAGTGCTTGGCTCTATTTATAGAAATTATGGCACCGCAAAAGTATTCAATATTACTTTTATTTTAAATTATCGCATGCTTTGTTAAATCATACGTTAATTCTGTTTATTCGACTGTTCTGTTTTCTGTTTCTGTTTTATCCGACTATTCTGTTTATTCAACCCAATATGATCTTAAGGTTCATCCATAAATAACGTATCCCGAAAATATTTGTTTTTGAGGTCGAAGAAAGTTGATTCTCAACGAATACATTTAGTCTACTAATTACGTTTTGGTTTGATATATCCCCTCTCCCTCCAATGCCACCAATCTATTTCTATTTTTTTTTCTGAAGATCCGTTAGTCTTTAACGAATTATAACATCAAATTATTTGTAGATTTTATATTTTATTTGACTGCATGTCTATTCAACATAAAGTTTCGTGTGTCGAATTTTGAATTTGAACATTAAATCATTAGAAACTGGAACACATAAGTGATTGGTGACAAAAAGTTGATTAATTATTCTTTGCGTTTGTTTAAAATAAATGGATGATTTAAATATGTTTCAGTTGCAGTTTTAAATTTAAATAAAAAAAATTAAATTTAACCCCGGCGAAAAAGGGATTAATCAGAATACTTTCTTGATACATTTCATGTGTTTCTTGATCCTTAAAAACGAAAAAAAAAAGATTCACCATACTAATACACTCTATCTTGAAGCTAAAATTGATTGTTTTTCTTCTTATGTTTTTTTCACTTTAGAAGATATTGTGACACAAGTAGAAAAGTTACATGTTGTCCTTTTCTTTTTTAGGATTTTGTACAAAATACCGAGGCTATGTTGATAACGAAATACGTTTAAGAATAGATTTTAAACTCCACTCCATAAAACGAGTGAATATGTGTGAGCCATTCTTTTTAAAAACATATATTGGGGGTCTTACAGCGTTACGTAATCTTTGGATGTTCCATGGCGTTAATAGCAGTGGTCCGCGAAAAAACATGATTTGTCAAAAGAAAAGCTTATGACCATGCATATCGTGCATATTTCTTTTCCTCACAATCAAGATTAAACATTCAACAGGCATGTATAGAATAAAATTGAAACATATGTTTGATATAAACGCTTTCAAATAAATCTATTTGCTCTCAATATATGTGAGACGCGGGGAATAAAGCAACAAAAAAAAGACAATAAGTCTTATTGATGTAGTTTTGTCGAGCAAGTTGTATACTTTCAGGGGCTAAACGTATTCCAAACAGTATTTCAATGAGTTGAATTAATCCAGAGCAAATATTACCCGGTCCCGATTCAATTTGTTCTCCTCTTCAATTGCCAAATGTAATGAAAAGTGCAATAAACGAACCATTTAACCTGGGCAGGATCCGGTTCACCGACCGATTTGGTCTACCAAATTGAACAAAATCTTGTATCGATACCGTGAACTTACAGAAATGCACCTCAAAATTGTAAAAGGTCAGCCCCCTCTAGTGGCAATACCTTCTCCAATACAATCATCGGCCTTTAACTCCACGAAATACAATCAAACTCACCCGAAACCATTCGATCCTAATGGTGTCCATCCAACTGTAATGTGCGAATTTGTACTTCTCATCAAGTCCGACGGCCCTCTGCTTGAAGGAATGATGGTGTTTGTTTGTTTAACCGTGCCTTTTATCGATCGTTTGCCATCCGTCATCGGATTTCAGTGCAAATTGATGCTGGCGCGAGCCGGCAACCATCGATCGGGTCGGACCCCGCCACAAAAAGTGCCACAAATCTGTGTCCACCTCCCTTTCGGTAGCGAATTCAATGTCCCGCGACTGTTTAATCAATGCTCAAATTTCATGGGTGGCCAAAAATCCCTTCACACGATGTGGGGCAAGCAGGCAGGGGGGTTTGACTTCAATTTTTATTATTTGTCCATTCCATTAGGCGGCCTTTGGGTTGCCTTCGCGTTGGTGCCCTAGCAACGCGAACGTCCCAAGCTAACACAATCGCCTCTGCAGCAACACAATCCAAGCAGCAGCCGGTGTGTACGAAGGCATGGCACACTTGAAACTTTTCACATTTGACAAGGAAGCTGTAGCGAAGGGCGGCCCCGAAAACATCAGTATCTGGCGTTGATCGATTTTTTCTTCCCCTTCTCCGTTCGGCAAACAAATACCCATTTCTGCCCATTTCTGCACAGTGTGCATGATTCGCACGGGAACGGAGAGAGCGAGAGAGAGAGAGAGCGAACAAAAAACGCAACACACTATCGCAACACAGCTTTGTGCTACACTATCTTACACTTTGCAACAAAGTTCAGGGCTTGCACAGAGTACACACTTTACTCCGGTTCCGGCAGTGGGAAAAACTTGCAACCGAACCGAACGGGGTGCTGCAACAAGGAAATTGCAATTACTCATAAACAGATCCCGGAAACCCACACCTCTCGCTGTGTCCCCTGCACGCAGTACGCACAAGACAACGCACCCAACCGGCACCGAAAAACGGGCGGCAGGACTTTGGGGGGGGGGGTGCCCAGAATAACTCGAAACAATTTCCTACAATTTCCCGCAGGCGATACAGGAAAGCAGGAAAGTGTCGTAGTCCGGGTTCTTGTCCATTCTCGCGGCGAGCGGGAGTGCGAAATGGATACACAGTGTGGCTGGAAAAACAATCAACATCATCATCATCATCATCACCATATCGCTTGAGCTAGTTGGAAAATGCTTTCGGTCACACACCGGGGCATACTTTTGTGACACGAGGACACGCCGACACCGGCACAATGGCACCAGAGAGAGCGCGCGCGAGGTGTAAATGCGTGCGTGCCGCATATAACTCAAAGCAATACATTCCCGCCTTTTCTCGTAACTGTCACCGGCAGACACTTTGGCCCGGGTGACAATTACGCTGAGGGTGGTGAGTTTTGTGTTGGATCTTTCCGGCCGCGGCCGGTTGGGGAGGGATTTGTGAATCAAGTCGGGAGGTGGGTGGATAGAGGAAAGAGAGTTTAGAGGGCAGTTTATGTTTGTATTTTTACCAGCTTCTAAATAACTCCTGCTCGTAAGAGGGATAGACGGCTGGTTTGAATGAATTTTGAGGATTTAGAATTGTATTCTGGGAATTAGCACTCTAGTTTATGGTCGCGTAAAGTGACGTTAGGATTATTTTGTTAGAAAATTTAAGATAAT
This sequence comes from Anopheles merus, assembly GCF_017562075.2. Classification (NCBI taxonomy): domain Eukaryota; kingdom Metazoa; phylum Arthropoda; class Insecta; order Diptera; family Culicidae; genus Anopheles; species Anopheles merus. Next base: position 24,893,859 of record NC_054083.1, on the reverse strand, counting down.
TTTAGCAATGGAGATTAGTATGGAGGAGCTCATGTCCAAAAAAATTGGAGAAACTTACTTAGAGGCTTATTATTTATGGAACACAATTGAAATTCAGGGATTAAATGTGCAGAAGTTACTGATGCCTAAAATATAAGCCTGTGAGCCTTGAAAAAGGATTTGAAGGTAATCATTCCATATAATGAGCAATTCACTTTAAAGAACCGATCGCGATTATCGAAGTTGTTAGGACTGATAACTTGATTAGGACGTTAGGGCGAAGATAGGACTCACATACACCTCTGGACATGGAAATCAGAGGATTATACCATACTCATGGAAGAATATTCTAATACGTATACTACAATGTCAAACTGTATCAATTGTAGCAATGATCTGAATATCGTCCAGCGAATCTAGTTCGTCATATTCTACGTCCCAGCACTGAACTACCCAGTCCTTAAAAATCGATCATGGCAGATGGTAAGATTGGGATAACGCATTGCGAGTGAACGGTGTAAGACTCTCTAGCAGTAGGTCAGCTATACGAATCGAATGTCATGTCTCACTCGGTGGGTACTTGCGAATAAAAATCCTGCTTCAAATTAAGAATTCAAATCAACATTTGGGTAACAATATCTGCAATATCTTCCGTCCTATAAACCTATACAAACCTATACTGTGGGATACGTGAGTGCGACATCATCTTCATTACTACTTTTTAAGTACAAAGCAGAAAATAGATGCAGACTAAACAAATGACTTTGGAGATCGATTATTGAGCCTACAATGATTGTACAACCCAGCTAAAGAACGTTTCAATTCAAGCTATTTCTATCCCAACTGCTATTGTTGGTGCCCTACATCCAACGTTTTTGAGGGCCTTTCCAGCCTTGAATAGACTGGTTATTTGAAATTTATTTAGATATTTTTAATGGTATTTCTATGTTAAAAAATGTGGTCTATCATTCACGAATTGAACTTAGGACCAAAAATACTTTCATCTTGAAATTAGCGTTCAAACACATAACTTTATCATTTCAAAATGTATAAAACATATGATTAGTTCTTGTCTCATAACAACAGCATCTATTGAATTCCAATCTTCTTGAATTTTTTAGATTTTATCACATCCGTACCTGTTCCCGTTATTGTGTCTTATTAAGTCGTTTCCAAAAAATCCCGCGCCAGAGCGAAGGCCCCAAGAAAACTTACTCACAACATACTGATGTGCTTGTTGTCAAAAGCGTTAACCGACATGTGCGTCGCACCATTACATCCATAGTTTAATACCAAACCCCAACAAATCACCCACTAGTAACCTACCCAAAACGACCGTTGAACCTAAATGGCGCTGAAATTTCTCCTCCCAGACATCATCGGACTCCAAACGCTTTAGCTACGCTTCCTGTTCTTCTTCTACAAGCTCGCTCCCTCAGCAACAAAGCAAATATTATCACCACACTCGAGCATCACTCGTGGGTTTTGATTGTGACGCATGCGGATCCCGGGTCCAATATTCATCCCAAACAATGGTTTCATCGCACCAAACAATAAAAAAAACCCCAGGAACAGTTTAAAAGTTGGAAAGTTTACCAAACAACTGTTGATAAATGAAGTGAAATCGAAAATTTGCATTTGCGTCAAACGGATGTACTTCTTGCGCAGAGTAGTACGATTTCGGAGGAACATTGTGGATGATCTTGAGCGCGTCTGCACGTTTGACGTTTTAGACACGATCCCTGAAAAAGCTGAAATCCCGGAACGAGACACACGCTTCAAGCATTGATTGGTTTTACAGCTGGCATTTTTGGTTGCTAATTTAATTAGTTTTAATCGATAGGTTGGAATGCACCACCGGGCTCTGTCGCTAATTGAGTGATGCTAAATAATTCTCACGCAGGGGCAAATATTGCGGTGACGTAGTTACTTTCGGTTTTCATTGTATGACAGATGAGGGTATTTCCGTGTATTCCATGTGAAGTGATTATTGATTTTATTGATTTGTTGTATTGATTTGACTAAAATTTTTTGGCCTTCGATTTGGCTTATTAAAAGCTTAAATAAAGCATAAATTAAGAAATTGGCCTGAGACTCGAAATGAGAAGAATAACAAACAAAATATTTTCCTTTGAACAAAAAGTGATGTTTTTTTGGCATAAGTTTCAATTCAATTCGATGATATACAAAGCATCAAAAAATCGAAAAACGCGCTCCAGATGTTGAACATTAATAATAATTGCCCCATCTTTTGACAGCATAATGCAACGAAAACCCCCCTAACCGAAGGAGTGAAACAGTTAAATCCTTCGCAAAGCAGAGCGATGACACTTCACAAATGCAAACCGCAAACCGTGTCCTTGCTACGACTCAATTCATCAGCCTTCAGAGTGCATTCCAAATATATCCTGACGAAAAAGTGTGACGGAAAAGTGGTAACGTTCAATTATCTAATTTTCAACTGCCGCACACCGTGAAGCGGACAAAATCTTGCTGTGGTGATCGATGAATTTTGACAACGTGTAATGTTTTGTTTTTGTGATCCTTTTTTGCTTCTACGGTGGCCTATAGACTCAACCACACGCCACAAAACCCCTCCAGGAGACAGATGCATTGGAAAGGATCACTAGGCCTTTGCCAACGTCATCGTAGTTATCGTAGTGTGAACCCCGTTTGTGTACGAATGCAAAGGCAACTGTAGTCCATCAGTCCCGGTCGGTTCAGTCTGTGTGTCATCATCATGTGAGTGTGCGTAATCACGCCAGAGACTTCCTGAGCACCTTGTGGTCTCATTTGTCATCGGCAAAATGAGAAAATCAATTACATTCGTTACGCGTCGAGCTTGGACCTGAAATCTGGTGTGCTGCAATTCGGTGCGCTTCTGCCTCATTTCCAGCGCTCGGGTGACTCAATCAATCATCCGTTCAAAACATCAAACCCAAGAGTAAGGAACAAAAAAACGCAACAACAATTTCCCACAGTGATTGCACTCTCTAGGACGTCTTTAGCCGCTCCACTCGAAAAGGATAATCAGCTAATCTGAGCAGCCTCCCGTTAAACGGTCTCTCGTTAAATTTACATTCCACAAAATCCCTGTACGCATCCCTACTTGTTTGTTCGCAGGCGATGATGGCCCTCGTGGGGTTTAATGTTCCTGTAAATAAACACACAACTAACACCCTCCACGCGCACTGTACTGTAAGCCACAAGCCGCAGGAAGAGCATTTTCACCGAAAACAATCGAAACTGCCGCCGGCAATGACAAGTAAATGGTTGAGAAGAATTCTACCCCATCTTGAATGCTCGGGGAACTACGTGTCCCGGTCGGTGGGTTGAAGGCTTCCCGATTTGCCGAGGGTGGTAATCAATTGCAGTGATGCTTATCCTCCCAAACTCCCGCACAGACGGTGGTGGTTAGCGGGGCTTGTTTTTTGTGTAACGGTTGAAATTCGGCCCAGGAACGGCACTTCTTGCAAGGAACGGCTGGGCCAGCTTGCCGCCACGTGCACCATGTATAGCGCTTACAGGGGTCGAACGGTCGATTAAGCATACATTTGTTATGCCAGCAACGTATGCATAGCAAGCGTTTGAGAGTGTACAGGGCAGTGGTGGTGATTGTTGCCCTGTTATCAAGTTATCAAGCTAAGTACTGTGTGTGCTAATATTGACCAAACTTGTTTGTGCGTTGGAGTGGTTTTGTTTATTTTATTAAAGACTTAAAGAAGCTGTTGAATAAACAGCAGAAGATTAAGATAACTGAATCATAATCGGATAAAGAAGCGGGGTAAATTGTTTAAACTTTCGAGGCATTGGGTGTATTTTTTTCTTGAAATTTTGTATATCCTGTTCGAAGGACCAAATGCTCAATGACGTAATAAGCTTTTACTTGATGAATACATGAGCGTTAAACTAACGTTATTTTCGTTTTGAGCTAGACTGAATTTTGTTTACTAAGTTTAACTAAGAATTTTGTTTACTAAGCTCTCCTATGTGCCAAAACTGATTCAAAAGTAATTAAAAAAAGTTTTTCTTTCATTCGTTAATTTATATTTCATCTTTTTGATCAAAGTTCTTGTTAGAAAATATAAATGATTTATATATTTATTTATTGTTTGCACTGTTGTATGCAAGTTTTTCTTTTGCAATATTTTTTAGCTTTGTAATCCTCTTCTACATTATCAACAACAATAATGACCATGATCCAACCTTTCTATTCTATTTTTTTAATTGTTTGTACAAAAAAAGGTTCAGTCACCTGTGATAATTCAATTAAACCTGGTGCTAACAAATGATTTCCTTCCTTTCATCATTGCATAATTTTCACACAATTATTTAAAAAAAACAGCCCACCCTCTTTCAGATAACTTTCTTCCGGTTTTTCTTTTACTAAAGAGAAATGACAGGAAAGGGGAGCACTAGCCGATGAAGCGATAGATTGGAAAATTAATGAACGATTAATTTTCCTCTCCCGCAAACCACAAACCAACTAGAATGAATGAAAACCCCCTTGCCCATGCGAAACGTGGACAAAAGTGGAAAAGGAATATTCATGAATTTATTGAAACATTCCGGCAGCTCCCATGGCCGCAGGACAGACGGTGAAGCAGTAAGTTTGCCCCGGACCGGGAGCGCACGTTAAAGAGAGATAGAGAGAGAGCGAAGGAAAATCCATTTCTGGCACGTTGAATCCTTGTGTGCTTCAAGCAAAAGAAGGGAAAAGGACGCAATTGCTGGAATCATTTCACGGATCATGATCATCAATGAGATTATTTCGCTTCCTTCTCACCACTCCCTCTCATACTCCCTCGTTGAATCCACCATGCGAGGCGAGTGAAAGAGAAAACATTTTATTCTGCCTTGGATGAGGACGGGGACACGAAGTCGAGAAAATCGGGAGAAGAAAGTGGGTGGAAAATATTCATTACGCTTCCACCGATAACAATCGGATTAAATCAATTTCCAGCATTATTCGGAGCAACCACCGAAGAGCACATAAAGACTCTCTCTCTTTCTTTCTCTTTCTGTTCCTCGTCTCGCAGATTTTTCGTTCTGGTGCTCGATTTTCCGTGAAGAAAAACAGAAACTCTCATACACACGAAAAGGGAGGAAAAAAGCGGGAAAAACATTATCAAAGTTGGAAAAATGTCATCTCCAGACGTGCGCTCTCGATGAGCGTGTGTATGTGCGTGTGGGTTTCTTCCATCCCTGCAGGCCGGAAGCGTGCGCACGGCGTGTGCATGGGCAAACCTATGTATGTGTCTGCGTGCATGTGTGTGTGGGAAAAAGAGAAAAAGAAACTGCCGCTTTCTCTGTTTCAGGAGTTTTTTTTCAGGAGCTCTCTCCTCATAAGTGAAGTAGGAAATAATCGTTTCTTTATTTGTCATGTCGTACACTGGTTGATTGTTTTTTTTTCTTCTCTCCTTTCCCATTAACAGAAAAGGAAAATCAAGAAAATGGAAGTGAAAAAGAGAAAGAAGACTTTTTTTTTCTTTTTTTCCCTTATACACTCCTCAGTTTTCCCGAGGAAACCGAGGTACGGTGGGCAAACTTTTCAATTTCCAAGCTCCTTCCAGCAAATGGGGAGGGTGAACCGGGGGAGCGGTTCGGTTCGGGCAAGCATGAAGTTAATGGCTTTTGGTTTTCTGGTCTTTTTCCAGTCGAGTGCAATCTCGGATTACGGTGCAGATTATCGCCGGTAGGAGGGATGGAGGTCGCCGGGCAAGAGAAAACGAGGGCCAACAGAGGGGCAAATACAAAGGGAGCAAAAAGTAAAGGGGATAACATTTTCAGAAGGAGGTTCATTTCTCAACACAAAGTCTTGTGCAGTCTTATGTGGGGCGTACAGAAAACGGTGACCACAACGGAACGTTTTTGTAGTCATCATTAATCAAGCATCGTGACCAATAGGAGGGCAAGGCCGGTTGGGAAAACTTTTGAAGAAACTGTGTTTCTATTATAAAGGCTCTAAAAGCTTGAGATTTATTTTGAAGTTTTTATTTTACTCCGGAATAAGTAACCGCGAAATTAAATCTCAAAACAAAACCCCAGCAACCTCGAAAAGCGCATTCAACTGGCCAGTCATTGCCCGGGCGGATGAGTTGGTAATAAAAACCCATTACCCTTTTCAGAAAACCACCCGACAACGACGACGATCATCGACAACACACAATCCATTAACGTGCCCCACAACACGAACGACTTTGACCATTAATCAGTGAAGAGTTGGATCCATTTTCTCCTGAAACCCCTCATCCGTCCCAAAACTTCCCATATTCGCTGGAAAATTCAAAGTTTTTCCTCAAAGAAACGGCTACGCAGACAAATCAGTGGACGTTCGAAAGACGAATACGACCCAAGCCAGGGCGAGTCTGCGCACTTTGCGCTACTCCCTCGAAAGTAGAGTGCTCCAGCCAAATAATACTAACCATCTCTTTCTCTCTGTTCTCTTCCTCTGTCCTCTGGTGGAGTGGGGGTTGCTGCCGAAAGTTTCGGCACAGTATATAGGCAGGCCATCTTTCTTTTTTCGCTCCCCCTTCCCGGTGGCGAGCGTTGATTTCAGTGAGTAAAATTCAGTTTTCTGAGGAGTTTTTTTTTGTTTGTTGGTGTGTGTTCCAGAAGATCTCACTTCTAGCCAGGGCGGAGCTACTGACTATGGATGTCAATAGCCGCGATGGCGCACCGGCAATAAAGAGCACACTAGCAGCTCCTACAGTGTGTCCCCCAACCAAGAGTCCGCCAACAATATGTTGTGTGGTCATTATTTGCGGGTTTTTTCCCGATGAGCAGAGCAATTCCCCAAATGGCATGAATAAATCATAACCCTCACTACGGATATATCTTACCTGCGAGTCCTTCAGGCCGAGCCGTTCCGCGAGCTTCTTCCGGTCCGGCTTGCTGATGTACTTCTGCAGCTGAAACCGCTTCTCCAGTCCCTTCCGTTGGGAGTCTGTAGGAAGAAAATAAATGAGTCGAAGAATAAGCGACTCAGTTGACATCCTGGTAAGATGTGTACTCCTCCCTTTATAAAACTTACCGGAAAAGACGGCCCGGCGCATCATCCCCCGGCGGGGCTTCCCTCGCGTCGAGTGTGCCCAGGGGAATCCCTGCCCGGGAGGTAGCGGGAAAACCTGTGGTCCACCTGGCAGAAGAGCAGAAGAGCGTACGCGTGTAATGACTGGACTCGCATGACGTCTTCACCGAATAGACTAGACCGAACTTACCTGGCATGTAAGGATTGCGGCAGTGGGCCAACAGCGAGTGCAGATGCGGATGGTTGAGGCTGTGGTGCAGAAAGGGCGTCGGTCGACTCGGAAGTGGTTTCGCAATGATTTTATTATCTCTCGGACCCGACCCGGTGGCCGACGGTTCCTGCAGTTCCGGGCTGTTGGGCAGGCTGCCCGACTCGCTCGTACTGTTGCTGCTGTTGCTGTTGTGCAGGTGGTGGTGGGGTCCACCACCACCACCACTACTGCTACTGCTGCTGTTGTTGGTTACATGTCCTCCAGTAGGGCTACCGTTGGGTCCAACGGTAAGATGTTGCTGCTGCTGCTGATGAGGTGATAGAGGATGTGTGCCCGGTTGATGATGGTGGTGATGATGATGATGCGGGTGATGGTGTGGATGATGATGATGCGGGGGTAATTGCTGGTGAGGATGATGCGGATGGTGCGGATGGGCGCCGAGGAAGGCCGGGTTCGCCAAGTGGTTCTGTTGGATCAGGTTCTGCTGAATGTAAGGCCAAAGGTGCTGTGGTTGAATAAATTCTGAAACGAATCCAAACCCAAAGAGACATTTTGAATATTCTAGATCTAACTGTTGTTTTTGCGATGGGCATCAGTGTCACCCAAGGTGGTTAAGCTTAAACCCCCGCGAAGGCCCAGAATGACCGCACAAGAGTTCAACGGGAAGTCAAACCATTGGGGATTCCCTACATTCAGTTCATGATCATAACAAACAACTCCATAAAGCCCAGAGTTCCAAAGTTTACATTAATACTTCGGTACTCTAAGAGGTGACATACATTCGCTTCTTGCTTGCGCTGTTGCGTCCCAAAATGTCCGGAAATAGTTGGCATGTTTTTGAGAGGTTTTTTTCTTCTTCTACGAGATCTAAACTCGCCGCTACGTATGACTTCTGGAAAGTACCGACCTTAACCCACAACTACGCAACGCTTCGCTGCTGACACTCAAACACACTTTACGACCTAAACGCACTAAAGGTGCCGACACTCGCGACACGTTAACGCTGGCTGGTGCAAAGTTTTCACATAAAAACTTCCGCGTTAACACCTTTGCCTCGGTACCGTGATCCCGTCTCGAGACGCAAGATAGCAGCCGCCGTCTTATTTCCTCATCACGACACAAAACTCCCTACCAAGAAACGCTTTCGGTTGGCACGCTAACGTCTTGGGGATGAATTTGGAACCGAACAGGCAGTGAAAAGCTATTTCCCAAAACCCTCATTTGCACGTTAAGATCCGTTTAGATTATTGTGGTTGATATGCTCGTATCTCTTTGGGACTCAATCAACGCGTCAAGTTCGGCGAGTTCAGGAACGGCAGCAGGCAGGCAGCGTGTTGTTTTGTTTCGCACAGAACAACATTCTAATCGACTAGTGCCTTTGTTCCTAATCCTTTCAGCGGGGGTGGGAAGGCTCCGGCTCCCCCATACCGACCGGATACTGACAAGTAAGCTGACGTGTGTGCTGGTAGAAGCTACCTATGCCCGCTCTTTGTTATTACATGTTACGCTAAATTTCCACCGCTCCACCTACTGCTAATGAGTGTGTGTGGATGTGCGGTTCACCTTTTAACGGGAGCCTTTTGGACTGACGCTGGCAGATGAGTTGATTGCAGGAAACGGTGCAAAACATCGGGCCGGCTAACTTTAACTCCGTGATGACGCGCCAGACAGTACCGGCGTGAGTACTGGAATTTGGAAGGCGCCTGGAGCCTTTTTCCCGCATTCGGGGAAACACGGTCGGAACAAGGGTACTTTGTGTGAAAGGCACGGCGAAATTATCATATTAGGATGTTTCAAATGCTAAATGAAGGATGCAAAGTGATGGTGGCAGATGCTGGAAGCACTTCAAAAATGACGAGCTCAGAGCGAGAACCGAAGAGCAGTGGCGGGTTTAGTTTTATCTGGTTTAGTGTGATACTGGGAAATGGATTGTAGATGATGTTTTAATTGATCATCTTTATTTTTCTTTTTTTCTAACCCATATTAGCTTGAACTGACTAAATTTTTCACGTACTGATCTATAGGTAAACGTTGAGAGGTAAATTTACAGTGTAAGGATGTTTGATTAATAATTGATTAATGATGTTTGTTGTTTGAGGTTTGATATCTTTAACCACGATAATGTTCTCTGCATATCTAAGATTATTTTTCTAACAAACCATTCTTAGCTTAACTTAATCAGCGATGGCTGAATAGTTGTATGTAACACATCTAAAGCAGTGAATTTGTGAGCTCTGATTTGTGTTCCTAGTTATAGAAGTATTTTTTAGTGTAACAAAACGATACTAAAACTGGGACAGTTTTTTTTTATACTCATTGAATTTTAAAGATTTTTGAAAATATAAATATATCTTTTACGGGGCTTTCACTTTCAAATGTGCGCCTGCAAGATGTTTTTCAACAGTCGTCACAAATTGTATTTTCTTCTGAATAAAATTTCAATTATTACCCTGGAAATTGGAAATTGATTCAGAAAACCTTGTAATTGTTTATCTGTCATAATAATTTAAAATCACCGCTAGTTACACGCAAAATCTATGTACGTAGAATAGTTCGTAGGCTGAAATTTTAGCCTGTCAGCTGTTTGCATTGTAGAGCAGATTTCGAGCAGCTTTCTAAGTGAGTATAATATACATATGGGCTTATCCCTAGGTGCATATATTTAGAAGGATGATTTTTATTACTTCTGTGCATTTGTCATGCCTCCAGAAAGCCTGTTTGAGCAAAAGTTTACATCAGTCCTTTGAAAGTGATGTTGAAATTTGTTTATAAAATATGCTATGAGACTACCTGGACGTATGAGACTACATACACTTTGATTCCAGGTTGCATTACCTGAACTCTTTAATGCACCTTGAGATAAATGAAAACATCACCTTGTTTTGCCATTTTTCGAGAAGATATTTGAATTTATTTCTAGCTTTGAGGCTAAAATAATCTAGACTGAAAATCACAGGCTAATTTTATGTGCGGTCTTGTATGGAGTGTTCACATGATTTCAGCCTCCGACTGTCAAACTCCATATAAAAAATCTGACTAGAATCGTGAAGGGCCCATAGACGGTCTTTTGCCATGTATGAACCAGCACTGCTAAGGATTACGCTGATAAATATGAAGTTACTTGAAAAACCCCATCATTATTGGGACTCTGTTGAATGCGATTCTGTCAAATGATATGATTATAAATTTAGATACCGTTATGCTTTAAATTACGGATAGCTTTAAATTCCGGACATTTAGCATGTTTTTTTTATTGCATTGCTTCATATCTAGTCGTTGGCCATGCCGCTTTTTTATTTTATATAATGGCCATGATGTGCTAGAATCTAATAAAAATGTGTCTGACCCCTAGTAGGCTCTGATGCCACAGTAAATAAATATTTTCTGTCGGTCAGTTTATCACCAGAGGCTTTCTTAACAGTTTTGGTTTGAAGCAATATGTTGGGTTTGAACCCACACCAGTGTTATTTCTTCGATAATTCCTTTTAAACGCGTCTACGTGCATTGAAATACATCGGAATCTATAGTGGAATTGGTTATCAACGCGAAAACAATAGTGTTTTATCATATTGTGGTCTGAATTTCATTAAAACACGTATTTAATAGTGTCCAGAATTCGGAGCATTATTGTTTAGCTTGGTTTTAATTCCGGACAGCCGAAGTAGATTGTGATAAATTTGATAAAACTAAGTTTTTTTCACAGCGATATTAACAAGAACAAAGTTTCAGTGATATTAATAAAACAACGATATTTGATTATACATGTACCCAATGCCTTAACGGTCGTACAGGAAAGATCTTCGAATCGCGCAGCAGTACTTCGGTTCAATGCAAGAGGAAACCCGCACGCAAACCCCATTGTCGGTAAGACCATCATCCTGTCGACCTAGGAGGACAATGACCCTCATAATTTGTAGTTCGTACGTAAATATAAGTTAAAAAAGTGTAGTGTGTGTGTGTTAATATAAATATTATAAATGAAATTTTGAGGCTGTCCGGGATATGAATTGTTTTTCGTCCGTAATTTGAAACATGAGCTCGAAACTGTCCGGAATATGAATCAAAATTTCGTTGCAGTTTCATGAATTTGAGTTTTGAGTAAATTTATTGGAAATCCTAGTTTTTTCCTCAATTGTAGAAGGTTTGCTTCAGTAAATTGAGTTATGCTGAGGTATGACGAATTAAATAATAATTAATGAGAAATTATTACATGCCTTAAGTGTCCGTAATTCAAAGCAGTACGGTAAATGCGAAAGAAAATGTCACACTAATCGATTGGGCTTAGTTAAGGTCAGTTCAGATTTAATATTTCGTTGGATCTATTGTTGCTTTATCATTATTACAAAAGTATCTCAAAGAAAGATGCTGCCACAAACGGTTGGATGGATTTTGCAAGTACCATGTAGAAGAAATTTGAATTGTGTAGCTACGTTTCAATACTTTGTCCTTGCTAATTTAAAAATGGGCAATTAAAACAAAAATAAACAAAAATAAAAATAATGAAAAATTGAACCAGCCGAGCTACTTTTTGAATACATTCGATTGATTGATTGTTGTTCAATTACAGACAACATATTTGAAGTGAACTCGAGTGACACTTCGTGTTTCTGATATCCAAGTCATGCTATATTTAAGCTGCTATGTTTCGAACTGCTTCTAAAATACTGCTCGTTTTACCACACTCAGCAAAGGTAACGATCGTTAATCAACAAACCCGTACAACAGCAATCCTTCGAACCGCACCTTTCAAGCATCAATTGCGATCCTTCTCAAAAGAACCCACAAAAAAGGATGATGCCAAAGTTGCTCAATTTTCTATTCAATCCTTGTCCTAATCTGTTACAAAAACAACGTGTCTGCCTAAACTTCCGTCGGTGTACGGAGCCCGTACAGCAATCACTATTAAAAAAGGACGTTAAGTGAGCAGAGCAAAACCGAACGCCATCCCGGAGCAGGCCCCGTCTAAGGCTGGGCTGTAAAAACATTGGATTATAATCATGTTTAAATTATTGTCTCGATTGGCCGCGTAAAGCTGCTCGATAGAGTGTGGCTTAACCGGTATAGGGCGGTGGTGTGTGTGTGTGTGTTTGTGATTCTGTGTGATTCTGGTATTTCCAGCTGGTTGCTAAAAACCCCTCGGGGCCACCGAGATACTTGCCCACCGGGAACGGGAATATCCTCCTTTTTTGACATGGCTCGTGGTGTGTTTCAACGCTCCAGCATAAGGACGAATGTGTGTGTGTGTGTGTGCTGAATTGTTATTATTGTACTTTGAAAACTAAAGGGACCCGCCGTTTGCCGGCCCGTTCACGGGGCGTAACTTTGCACGCTTCAACGTGCGATCGATGATCCCGGGACTTTCCGGGATGTCTTCAATCAAACGGTTCTCGGGTGTGGCGGGAATGGGCACCACGCGCGTTTCCGCACCACCATCATCCTCTGCTTTTTTATTGCTTATTTCTAACGATTTAACGATTATTGTTGTGCCACTGGTGCATAAAGTGCGTCTGGCAGTGTTTTTTTTTCAACTGTGCTTTTATTGTTCTTCAATGTTTTTACTGATTTGCGCAAAAACTGCAGCTCGGGAGGGGTAGAGAAAAGGGGACGGACGGCGAACCACCGAAAATGGACTGTCAATGTGGTGTGTCGAGGTGATTAAACGCAGTTATATGATCAATTGATGGGACGCCCCGGGAAGTGCAAATTTGGAAGGACTGTTTTTTTTTTCAATGTTTCTTTTCCATTGGCAATGTGTTTTCCTTTTCATTGTAGTTGGGCTTTACTTTTATGGCAGCAGCTTTTATCCACACTGTGGTTGTGTTTTTAATCCATAAAATGATAAATTGAAGTGCTGGATGAAGGTTCTGCTGACAGTTTAACAATTACTATGAATAAAAGAAGCAGTGTGTTGAAGTGTTTGCATTGAACAAAAATGTGTGTTTTTGTTAAGTTAGCTGAACATGTACCTGAAACCCAAACACAGCATACAAATCCAGCAAACTTCTAACTATGACGTCAGTTGCTCAACCCCTTCCAAGGCCTCCCACAAGCAAAGAGGCTCCTAACAATGTCTCTACTGTAATGCTTGCAGCATAATTAATATGCAATTAATTAAGCACATCATAACCGTGTTTTTCACCGAAATGGTAGACCACAAACTGGCTCGGACACACGTGGCTCCAGAACCCTCCCTTGAAAAAGCAAACCACGAAATAAATGGCGCCACTCATTCGTCGCCTGTCATCCCGAAAACGACAGCACAAAAAGTGCTTCGCACTCCGGTCCACTCCAGCCTCAAGCTCGAGCCATCGTGTATTACATTAACAAATTACCGGTGATATAATTTATATGCATCGCAGCCAAAACAACACACACGCACACACACACACACATAACTACCCATTGTTGCAGTTTTGGGCCTGCATTTGCATCCCTGTCAGTGGAGGTGGTGAAGATGCGGGATGATTTTTCGTGAAACAATATTTACAACAAAAAAGAGCATGTTAACCATTTCCCCGAACATTGCTCAAAGGGTTGTGGAGATGTTCGGTTGGAGGTTGTTTTTTTTTGTTTCGTTCTCTGGTTGACATGTTTTACAAACTCTCTCGTAGGTTTGGAGAGCTTCCAACAAAACACACTTCACCGGAACAGTGCTCGAAGCTCTTGGGAAAAGGCCATCAAGTATTATGTAGAACACACAAGAGCACATGCTTTGGCAAAAATCAAAACCAGCGAAAAGTGAAATAATATAGAAAAATTAATTCGTTAGCATAGAGTGACATCAAAGTAAATAAAATAACAAGGTCATAAAAGTACCTTGGAGAGGACAAAGCAAAATAAAAAAAAATAAAAAAAAAACAATGAAAACATACAAATGAAAATAAACTAACAATGTGTAAATGAATTTGCAATACAACATCCGCGTATACGAACATTGACAAAAAAAAGATTGATAAAGATATAAAAGAATGGAAACACAATGAAACAGATAAAAACCCTAATAGAATATAGATCATGAACAAAAACAAAATCAAATTTTGTAAAAGAGCATAAACGAAAATAGAAACAATTCAAAAGCATGACAGAGTGTATGAAAATAGTTGCAAAAAAAAGTTAAAAATAAAATAATCAAACATACAACAAACAAAAACGCCCAAAAATCTGCAACAATTTAAATAACACATTCCGTGCGCCCAAAAATGTTACTCTCGTCCCTCACCCGTCCACCCATTCCGCCGGGAGGACACAGACTTGTACGCGCGTTATAAATATTCATTACAATCATGTAGCTGAACGGAAGCATCACACACGCACCTCGTTCCATCCTTTTTATCACTATCAGTATTCCATCAAATGGACATTTACAAGGCTGGCTCGCGTGTGTGTGTGAGTGTGTGTGTTTATTTTTTATGTTATTATATCCACCACGCATAAATAATACACGCCGGCAAAAACCGCAACATTGGACAGCAGGCGGACAAAAAAACACCGGAGCCTGGCGTTTGGAGGTTTTGGACACATCCGCCACCCACAGGCCTTTGCGGGGAAAAGGGTTGGAACAAATTGAATCATTTAAATCACTTCAAGCCTTGTAATTCACACACACACACTCACACGCACACGCCTATTTGGTTTACCACGAAGTGCAGCGGGATGAGCTAGCCGATTTTAAAGAGCGCTTGAAAGGCTTTAATTCTAGCGATGGGCTTGTTTTAATTGCACTTTTATGCAGCTCACTTCTTGCTGCTGCAGCCACTTCATGTCGCAGAAAACCATTTTCCCCGCCACTATTTACACACTTACTTGACTTCGCCCCGTACTGCCCCCGTCATAAACAGATCGTTTATTCATTTTGAATTTCTCATTTAAAGGGCAACTTTTTCGTTTTTGACTTGGGTGCAAAGTATCATTTGGTGAAGAAAACTTTCTCCTTAAACAGAAACTTTTTCTCCCCATCGGTAGGTTTTGTTGTGCTTGTTTTTTTCCACAGTGAAAATATCGATTTTGGGGCTTTTCGTAGTCATGTGACACAGACAGACAGAGCGAAAGGCATGCGATCATCGTAATCATTACCGCCATTTGCCAAGTTTTCCGGTCCTTAGGCCTTAGCTCCCAAACAGTTCTTAACGGAACGCTCTCAGCCGCTCTGCTGTATACGCGACGGCCATCTATGCATTGGCAAGGAGGCAAAATGGTAGAAAATTCACTCACACTAGGTGAATGCGCCCCCACAACACACCATCTATTGCTGAAACATATGCTCGGTCCTAAATTGAGTTAAACGAGAAAAACACTTAGCACGTAAACTGTACCAGATTTTGACTCCACAAAATGTCGAGCTGTTGGTATGCTGTTCTCCCCTCCCACCTGCTTTACGGCGCTGCGTGAGGCGACTGCTGCTGCTGCTGCTACGCCTAGTCCAAAAGACATAAAGTCAGAGCGCCCCTTCCCTTGTGCCTGGCACGCTACAAACACTCTCCCACCCGGTGTGTGTGTGTGTGTGTCGGAAGAAAAACACCGAAAAAGCGGCCCCACAGAACAAAACGACCAAAGATATTTCTCCCCCGTCCCCGGCTCCCGGAAAATCTGAAGCGTCGTCGTCGTCGTCGAAGGGTGGAAAATAATATAATTTGCGTCAGCTGGCGGCTCACTTAGAGGATCGTTCGGCACCACCACCACCACCACAGCCGTGCTGTA
This sequence comes from Anopheles merus, assembly GCF_017562075.2. Classification (NCBI taxonomy): domain Eukaryota; kingdom Metazoa; phylum Arthropoda; class Insecta; order Diptera; family Culicidae; genus Anopheles; species Anopheles merus. The sequence continues at coordinate 24,877,942 of NC_054083.1, read as the reverse complement.
GTCGGGCGGGAAAGTTGAGTTGTCGAATGAAATTGGCACCGCCGTTCGGTGTTTCCCCGAGAAGGAATGCGCCAGTCTTGCTTGCCAGACCTCTTGCTTCATTTTCCACTGCAACAAAAAATACACACTTAGTGCAGGCGGAAAGGAAGGCTACAGGGGAAGAAACGGAACAGCTCGTTAGCAGTATGAACATGTTCATACGCCTGATGTGATTTTCTAGCACCGCACGTTTTGCTCCCCCAGATCGAACCCGTTTTGCTTTTGCGAGGCACGTTAAATACCCTTCACATGAACGCGCATTTCGCATCTTAAGCCTCTCGCCAAATGGCATGGAGAATGGGGGAGGAGAGAGTTTTGGCCCCATCCCCAAGGAGAGAGCAATTTTTGGAGCAACTCCAGTGTCCAGAGAATCCAAGAGTTTGCGACGCCAGACGGTTTGCCCAAATTTCGACACCCCGGGTAGCCATTATGTGGTCATCGGGTTCATTCGCTAGATGTGTTTATAATTTCATGTGCACGTCACACGATGCGTACCTCGATGCGGTCGGTGCTCTTTTTCTTCTTCTTCTCCGGGAGCTAAGGACACCGTGTAACACATTTCCGTCCGACAACGGAACAACCCGGTCTCATCCAGCCGGAAGTCTGTCCGAATAGCCCTAGCAGCAAGGGAAAGCCAATCGAAGCCAAGTACACTAGCAACGACGACGGCAACCGACGACAAAGATGATGATGATGATGGGCCGTTTTTCCAATGTTTTTTCCCTCCCTTCGCCACTTTCGAGCCGGCCGACCGACGGTGCAAATCGATCCCGATTCTTCGCATCCCGAAAATCTGTCACTTGCAGACGCCGATAATCATAAACGAGCGCTTAAGAACGATCGGAACCATTGGGTAGCGGCGCGCACACTGCCACACCTTCGCTTAACTTTTTCAAACCCACAGCAAACACGGGCAGTACCTTTTCGGTGCAGCACCTTCGAAACGAGACCTTGGAACACCATGGGTGTCGGAAGAAAAACCACACACACACACACACACACCCCGAAATTCGTCACCTCTCTCGGTGCCTTCCGAAATTCTGAAAATCAAAGCGATATAAATTAGCTTTCCCTCCACCATTTCCATCCAACGGGAGTCAGACACTTTTGATAGCCTCATTTTGCCCAGGAAGGGAAGAAATTAATGCAGGAAGCTGCCCCGGCTCCAAGATTGGTGGCTGTTTAAACGGAAGCGGCAATACACAGCACAACGGTCAGCAGCAACAGGGCAGGGTGAGACGCCCCGAAAATAAGTGTGGTATAAATTATCCGGCAGCACATAATCAATTTCATCCGGGCTGCCAGGTTGCCAGGTTCTGGATGTTTGGCAGCTTTCGGGCTTTCGGTACGCATGCCTCGGTTGGAGGAGCTGGGTGATTTTGTTTTCCGGTGATAAAGAAGAAAAAATATAGCAAACCTATTTAGTCAGTTTTTCTCTTTAAGTGAAGGAAATCGATTGTTGATGGACTGGCAGTATTAGAAGCATTAGTGCGAGTGGTGATATTGGTTGTTGGATGTGATTTTTTATCCATTCCGAGGAGACATTTTAATAGGAGAGGAACGAGAATGACTAAAATATAGTTTGCAGCAAAATAATGACACATTTGCTGGAGTTAGGTGTTGGTATCATGGGTGGAAACAGATCATGGATAGTTTGAACTCCTCATGAATGTACTAGCTTTTTTTTAAGTTGCTTATACAAATAGGTAGAAAATCTCATGTTCATAATCATGATTTAGTTGTATTCTACATTCAAAGTAGATGGTAAATCATATGAATCAATTTTAATGTAAATAGTAGTCTATTTAGTATTATTATTTTTCGTTACGTTAAGCTAGATTAAGCTACCAAACGGCAAAAGCGAAGACACTAAATCTCGAAACCTTATAGCTGATACTCATGTAAAATATTATCAAATCAAATTTAATATAATGAGTCAATTAAACATTTTTTCAGTTACAATTTTGCTATCTCTCTCTCTCTCTCTCTCTCTCTCTCTCTCTCTCTTTCTATCTCTCTGTCTCTCTCTCTCTTTCTCTCTCTCTCTCGCTCTCTGCACATGCAAGAAAAGCACATGCAAGAACCGATTTATTCCGGTTAAAAAAACATTAAAATGCATTAGTCGTAAATGTAGCAGAAGGTGCTTTTTTATGCTTGCTATTAGGTAACTTTCCACGGAAAAGTTGTTTGATGGCTATTTTTCCCCTCCCATCGCCATAAAATCCATTTTAGCGAATCTTTTTGCGCTTTCAGGACACGATTATTTTATGAATTAGATCATGACCATTTTAGCAACATACATACATGCAATTGTATAGGTTTTCACCGTTTTGTAATTACTCAAAACACTTAAACACATGCTCTTCTATGGCCAGGGATCACAACATTAGCTTTATATAATAAAATACACAGTTTTTATTTGCTCCTATCAAAAGATTACATTTGCTATTTAACGTGCCATCCAGTCAACAGCGGATAGTGAAAATAGCACGAAAAAGATTCGCCGAACTTTGCTCAATTTTCCATTGTTATGCGAACGGTTATTTTGTCCGGAGTGTTGGTAGTTTTGAAACAGTTTGTCTTGAAAATGTTGTAAAATAAAACATTTTGCCTTACTTTTTTTTATTTTGCACGTACATAGTCGGTTATGTACATTACAATATAGGGTTTGAATAGATTACCATCTAAAACAGGGTTAAAATGTTTTCTGTAATGCTCAATTTGCACCATACGTTGCGCACAAAAAAGGCATGTAAAACAAATAATAGTTCAAACAATTTCTGAAGTTTTCTATCTTATCCAGCAGTTTCCATAGATTTTAGTTGTTGCTGTTTTTCTAGAGTTATAAGATGCTTTTCTTCACAATAACTAAAATTAATCACATGTTTCAGAAATGCTGGGGCATTACCATTACCTTGTGTAAACGATTCAATAATATTCAAAAAAAAATCAGTAAGTAATCACTGCTTTATTTATAGTAAAACATTTTACTATTTTTCAAATGTATGCAATGATTGTTCAAAATGATTGAAAAAGGTTGTGCAAAATTAATCAATACCTGTATTCATATTTAATAAATAATTTGTTTTAACGTAAGGCTAATTATGACTCTACGGTAAATTATTGAAAGTTTGAACATTAGGATACAAAATAAACAATACAGTTACGTATTTGTCTGCATAAAACTTTGCTAAAATTCTCTAGAAACGTATATACCTGTTTTTTCACAAAATTCTCGTAATATTACTGAATGTCCTAAAGCATCCCGAATTGTGTCTTTACTAGTTTAATTCTTAAATATTGTGCAACACACAACATACAAAATTAAGATATAGTTTCTCGATTTCACGTATTTTGTCTAACTGTTAACTAACCACAAAAAGTTATAATTGCAAAGCCACCAAGCAAATAAATATATCAGCCATCGACTAGCCTTACGTCAATCATCCATCCAGGATGACGTTCGGTGGATTCCCGACAGCCCACTCACCCCGAAAAACAAGTTGTTAAACAGCGGGAAAGTTCTAGTGCGCAAAATGTACCGCACACGTACTCTCCACACGCATTTCAGGAATCAAATGACGGGTGCATAAAAATCAAACAAAACCAATCAACCAATCCCGACGCGGTACGGCATGCGTTCGGTTCGACGTGCGTACGACCGCAACACGCCGATCGAAACTGCCGCATACCATCGACTGATTATCGACTCGGCCAGTTGTTGTTCATCTATTTGTATAAATGAGGTGTTAATTGCATATAAATTATTCCCATCCCAACGGTGGACGGAGGCCGAAACCACGTCGACCGGCACCACTGTCGACTGGACCGGACCGGGGATGATAAACTGCTTCAACTGTTCCAAACGCTCACACACCGTACAGCATGTGTGTGTGTGTGCGAGTACTGCTATGACTCTCGATGCCTCAAGTAGTGCGGCGACAAATGAGCAGTGCAACGGTGGACATAATTGAAAGCGATGCAACCGGTGGTAGCATCCCTATGTGTGTGCATCGGATGCAACCGAGATCCTCACTGGGGACGGTGCGCTTGTTCATCAGCTACGCTTACACGCGTACCGGACGGTGATGATGCTGCCGCTGTCCTGCCGTGGAATGAGCAAAACTGCATCCCAGCCGCAACCTGCATACGGTGTGGTGGCGGAGGGTGGCTGCATGAAATCAGATCATAATAATTACACACGCCAATCCGATAATGGGGGGATGATCAGGACAATCGCCGGGGGTCCGATTTCTACGTTTCAGTACCAGAGTGAAAATGAGGAATAATGTTCTTTCGACGGCCACGATGGGTTTTTCCAACGGGTTGTGGCTTGGAATGGCCTTTCGGAAGAGTAAAGCAGGGGTCGAAAAACGCTGACACGCAAAATGGTTATTTTTGAGGCTTTTTGATGCATAAAAACGATGCCAGTGATTGGTGATAATTGTGATCGTTTACCAAAGAGTCGTTGAAATTTAAGTATGATAAGTTGTACTAGGCTAGAAATCAAGGATGAGATAATATTAAACAACGACTGTGCAATACATTTAGAAAACGTTTTAAAATCATCATTAGTTATAACGGTTTTTTTTTTCATATCGTACAGCATCAGAAAGGAAACAAACTTACAAAGTATTGTACAATCAAATGGACATAAAAATAATGAACTTGATTTATCAACAAAATCATTAATCCAGCAGAGCAAATTGCAAAAATACATGCAAATGTTAAATTGTTATGTGGTTTGATCATTCTCTTGCTTGCTTTAAGATATGAATTCGTTTCATTGTACCCTTTATAGCAATTTGGTTTGAAAAGATATTGGCATCAAAAATATTGCATAAAAGATTAAACGTTTTGATTTTAATATGAAACTGTTTTGATCTCTTCAAATTAACTACAAAATCCGCCAATTCATTTGACCATACACAAAATCATACGTTCACATGCAAGAACTTTCTGCAAAATCTAAGTGGTTATTTCTGGTGATATAAATAATACAATAAACTAATAATAATAAATGGAGATATAGAGAATTTAAGCTTATTGGCCTCATCCGCCTCTTTAAATTGAAAGTGGAACCTAATCTTAAAATCTAACATTCTTCTTTGTAAGTCATTTGAGGCTATCAGGTTTACATAAAGCGTTTGTTAGAGTAAATAACTTTATAAATGATAGTAATAGACACGGAGAATGATCTGAAGACTTTTTGCGATTGATGGATTCCCTCGCCCCTGGTACTTACGCCCACCACAAAAAGACTGGACCATCAAAAATCAGCTTCGGCTGGTTACAATAGTCTTATTGTAAACCGTCATTTTGCTGCAAAAATACCTCAACCACCATCTGATCTACACTGTCAGATCAGTAGAAAACAGCTGTGAAATTTACTCCAGCATCGACAATAGTGCCATCCGACTACCAGACCATACCTCAATCTTTACCTTAGAAGCAATAGCCCTGGTTATTGCTGCTGATGAAGGCCTACGTAGAGACAAACCCAACGTGATCTTCACAGACAGTGCAAGTGTTCTTAAAGCACTTGAATCTGGAACCAACCGTGACCCGAACTTCCAACAACTATGCAATATACCGAATTCTGCATCTGCTGGTTTCCTGGTCTTACAGGTATTCAGGGAAACGAAATAGCAGACCGATTAGCCAACGCAGGACGTAATAACTCGGCCTGCTGCCATAACACTCTTCCACGCCGTAATTTCATTTGCCTTAGCAAATCCATCATCACCAATAGCAATTAATGAAGTCAACAGATAATAATTTAAAGTAATTCGAAACTACCCAGTATAAGGCAATTTGCCACTATCATCAGAAGAATGTTAGATTAATTAAATTAAAAAAGGTGAATGAGGCCAATCGGCTCAAAGTCTCTATAAAATTAAAAATAAATTGATTTCCGAAGAAGAACATGCAAACGCTCGATATTTTACGTACATTGTTTAATTTTTAGATCAATTTCTGGTTTATTTCAACAACATGCCCATCATGGGTTCAAGTCCCATTTGGATATCATCTCCCAAATTGAAGGATTGACTAAAGGGTGCTAAAGAGTTCACGAATAAGTCTGTCTTTGTCCGTCCCAACGTATGAGTGATATTCCCAAGACCTAGACCATCAATGATTGTTCGGCTAAATGAGAATAATATGGTGATGATCCTTCTTAATGCCCATATTTTCTAATCCAAACTGCATCTAAACTGTGCACAACTGCTCACAGATATATTTTATTCTGCTGTCATAGAAGATCGACTTTTAATACATCGTTTGTTGAAACTAGCGACATGGTTTGTTGGTTTCTCTTTAAATCGATCTCTCTTTACGCCGTAGATCTTTTAGAAGCAGATCTTAGAGAGCCTTCACTGTGAGGACACAAAAGAAATGAAATGAGGACGAATAGTAGAGCACTATTTTGCTTTGCAGAAGGGAATGTGAACAACAAGATACTACAACGACGCTAGGAAAACACCACATTTAGACCAAAGAATCCCTGTATGCTGTTACGGGTTTAGCTCTTTCTATGGATTCATGATCCTTTGAAGTTAGGCTACGAGTTCTAAAATGCACAGCATAAGTAGGAAGTTCAATTCTCATGCCAGCCCATGAGTAGGCTTTTATCACGCTCCAACACTCTCACATCAAACACACTTACCATTCCTAACTTTAACGCACTCCTTCCTGTCGCCCAGTATGGCGGACACACTGAACTTCAGCACCGGTTTGCTGCTCTCCTTCAGGATGGTCTGCTTCCCCGGCACCACGTACTCCCCGAACCCGCACTTTTCACAACGAAACTCGTACTCACTACCAATCCCCTCACCGTCACCGCCACGCCGCTCGGCCACAACACCGTCGCACTCCTCCTCCTCCTTGCTGTGATTGTTGTTATTTTCCCCCGCCCGCTTATCTCCCCCACCGTCCCCACCGACCACCATGGGACTGCCATCCCGAGCGGCCGGGTTCAGGTCCGCCTGGCAGTGGCCACACTTGGCACAGACAAAATCCATCGGCTCCAGCGCCGCCACACCGTCCGCGTCCGGGTGGGCTCGAAACGTTGCACCTGGTCGTCTCACACCCGCACTGAGGGAAACCGGAGGTCCGGCCGCCGGCAGCTCGTCGTCCGAGAATGAGGACGAATTGTGATGATGCTGCTGCTGTTGCTGCTGCTGCTGCTGCTGCTGCACCAACAGTGCATGATGGTGATGGTGGTGATGGAGATGATGGTGATGGAGCTGCAGCTGATGTTCGCTCGCCGGATGGTGCATACTGTGGAAGCTTTTCGGCGAGTCACACAGACTGCTGGAGTCTTTCGGTTCGTCAAACTCGTCACTGTCCGAGATGGAGGCTAGCGAGCCGACATCACCGTGCGTCGCGCCCAGCGTTGCGTGCACCGGGCTGGAGCCGTGGTCGCTCGGAGAGTCCTTGCCCTGCAGCAGACTGTCCACCATGAACGCTGTCGACATGGCCGTGGACATGATTGTACTCACACCTCCCGAAAAAAATCGGGATGTTTTTGTCAATTTTTACACTACAAGCGCGAACTTTGCACGAAGAACATTGGGATTAAAAGAAGAGAACAGACACGGACTGAAACACACACACACACACACACACACACACTGCAATTTACACTTTGCAAAACATAATTCGAACACTTTAAAAACAATTTCTATTCCACGAGCACTGGTTTTCTTTGCAGGATCTTCTCCACCGATTGTATCAAAAGAAGTAAAATCACACTTCTCACGACCTACTGGGACTTTGCTGCATTGATCAGAAAGTAATCGGAAATTGCACACTACGGTTGCTTTAATTGCAAAACCAATAAATAACTAATCGCTACTGCTACCAACAAACACCCGAGAGGACCACCAACTGCGGCCGACACGCCACACACACTGCACCAAAACGACACTGCGCGCTTCCTTCGCGGCTCCTCCGTAATAGGGACGACTTGGACTCGGCACCGTACAGGACGACTCAACGCTAGCGAATGGGCTGTGTAACAACCGAGAACCCTTGTCCCATAGGCCACACCGGTTGCATTTGGTTCCCGCACACAAACCAAGGTACGTACAGCATCCGTTACGACGGATGACGGCGGCGATGATGATGACGCCGTGCCGTGCGCCCGTGGTCGTCCTCAATTCATATTCATCACCCTGTGAAGCAGCAAGCGCTCCGTACGTAATCTCAACCCCGTGATTTGCTCTCAGCCATCGTCATCAGCATCATCATGATTTCCATCGTCAGCATCATCGGGATTCATTTGCTCAATCTCACTCCTCCTTTCTCGGGCGAAGGATATTCGCACGGCGCGCAAGAGAAGGACAACTGAGCGTCGAAAAAGGGACGTAAAGAGCATGCCGGTCGCGCGTCCGGTCGCGTATCCTTGTGCACAGCGGCTGTATATAAACCGTGCCAGAAGTATGCAAAATGGGAGGAGCTACGCTCGCTCCTTTTCAACTTCTTTTCCCTTCCGTTCACCAGTACACAATCACAGCGCGCACATGCACATGGTGGAAGGATTTCTGGTGCGTTTGTTTTTTTGTTGTTGTTGCTTCCATCCAAGAACAACCGTGAATAAGGACTTCATTTCTGATCCGGTTTGATCGTTTTTTGTTGTCGTTTTGTTTGGTGGTTTCTTTTCCGCCTTTCACACTTGCATCGTTATGTGCAGCCGCTTTCTCTCTTTGGCCCCAACCAAGCAACCAACGAAAAAACATTGTCCCGAGGCGCGGGGGAACGCGCGTGCAGATCAAACCGCGCGCTCCCACACGGCCATCTTTGTGTCCTCCCATAGAGCTTTTGGGGGATGGAGCTGTTATTTACCCCCGGCGCGCAAGGGTAGCTCTCATTACCTATCACCGTGCTTTTATGCATGGAGGAATGCTTCAGATCCTGCAAAAAGCGTGTTCTTTGGCCACGTTCTTTTTTGTTGTTCTGTCTGCGCCTTTTATGCTGAGAATTGAAGGTTGAAATATAGTGCGAGAAAACCTACACACGACCGCACAACATGCGCACCATGCGCCATTCCCCACGAGTCCTTATGGGGATGGCAGGACGGGGGGAAGCATCGATATTGGAGAAGGTTTTCTATTTTTTTTGTTTTCCCTGTTTTGTTCCCAATTTTGTTCGCCTCCTCCCTTCAAATAACCAACATCCTACTATCTGGTCTGGTTCATCGTTGTCATCAGCCCTAATGTACTTAGAATTCATCCCTTCCGGTGGGCTGTTGTAGAGGTGAGTCACAAAAAAAGCAGCGAGGGGAAGAGCGGTGTGTTGGCCATCCCCCCGTTTCTCTGAACGGTTCGATTGCCGATCCACTTCTGGGGCTGGGATGGTTGGTCCCCACTTGAGCACGCTCATCAAGAATAGGGTTTTGCATAATCTCATTTAACTTTATCCGTTCGAGATGGGGAGATCACCGCTCTTTCTATCTCGTATCTCTCCCTCTCTTTCTATGTCTTTCTCTCTTTCTCTTTTTCACTCTCTCTTTCCCTGTCATGCAACAAAAGTCCCCAATAGAGGACGCGTGCGTTGTTGTTTTTTTCCTCGTTGCCACTGCTTCCTCGCTTGCCTTCATCAGCTCGAACTTCTGGGAAGGCGCGCGCTCTGGTACCTTTTTAATACATAGCATAGAAATATGTCTATTATTTTCATATCCTCACACGAAGAACAACACATATCATAAGCATGCATGATCATGAAAGGGAAGTGCGGTGGATGGAAGAGGGCTTTGAAAAATAACGTAATCTCATCCACAGTTATCACAGTTGTTGTCAGCGTTTATCGAACGGGCAGCAACTTCCGCAGCAGCAGCAGCAGCAGCATTTGCCATACCGGTGCCATAATGTTTTATTACCGAACCTTTTCTACATACTTCAACGTGTGTGTGTGTGTGTGAGGGCATAAGTGGCCCACATTTTGAATATTCCACTCGACAACCCCAAACAAAGCCTCACTCGGTACCTATTCACCAATACTAAAAGCATGATAACGATAATAATAATAATATTTTTATGTATTATTTCCGGCACAAATATATCACCGGGCGGGGAAGTGGGATTGTAGAGGGGGCAGTGGTTTAGGACTTTTAGCTTTGTGTTGGGGTGTTTTTCGTTTGTTTTCGCAGAACAATTGATTGGGCATAGACCAATGGACCAATAATAGTGATCATCATCGAAATAAAAATGGACAGTAAAGAGGCACAGCTCAACAGAGCTGGGAGAAGCATGGATGATGTGTGATGGTTTTATGTTTGGATTGAGTTCTTTGAAAAAAGGATAATAAGAGAAAGTTCTGTTTTTACGGCATATAAAAAAGGTCAATAAAGTAATTTGCTAGCAGTTTTATTTTTTTTTGCTCTTTTTTATGTTCTCCTCAAATCATGTAATCTCCCTTGCAATTGAGCTCGACAACAAATCTTATTTGATTCTAATGGTTCACACTCTCTAGGCCGACTTACGAATCGCTTAAAACAGTGATTCAACTTACAGACCTTACTTCGGCTAGTGACTAACTTGACTCACTCAGTCAAGTCACTATTCTCACTCAGTTATTATGAAGCGCCGACCAGCGACTCACTCGTTTTTTTTTTTTCAATTCAATCAATTTACTCTTCGTGCGAGTTGATGTTTTTTTATGATGCAAATCTCTCACTTCTCTCTGATTAGCGATCTACTCTTTTGACGCTTCTCATTCTCAATCACTCTTGATGCAAAACAGTTGCAATCTGCGCCAACCAGTGAATCACTCTTTTGCAGTTCTCATACGATGAATACGAATCTCAAAATAGTGAGCCATAAAAAGTGAAAACTTAACAATGCAAAAACTCAAATACACACTTTGTGCTGAGTTGAATCATTATCAATCACGATTTAACTCACTCGCTCTTACTATGTGGACTTACGCACATCTCTAATTGAATTAAGAAAATGTTAAAAAATCTGGGAATATATCAATACAACGACCATGTAAATACATTATCTTAAACTCATGTTTTATCAGAAAATGTGTTGAAACTCTCAAGTTCTTATCGATTTTTGTGTTTTCTTCATAAAATAAAAACTTTTTTTTTCGTTCAGTTTTGAAATGTTCGTGTAAGATGGACTACTGATATGGGAAAGATGGACACTTGTAGAAAACGTTGTGAATTGAAGTGGTTTATAGTATTTTAATTTATCCCATTGATTTCCACGTCCCGGTACGTACATTAACCAGTTCTTGATCAATTTCAACGACGATTCATTCAGACGTGAATTTAGGAATTGTAAGCACCGTTTCTAACATATAATTGAATTTATGGAATTTTTGAAATATTAGGCACTTACAGCGGACGTTGCTCCAGGTTACAGAACAAGATTTTTTAGTGCTTTCAGTCAGTTATTTCGCCAGTTTTTTGCTTTATAAACGACAATTCATTCATGTCATCAAACTTCCGAAAATATAAACAATGCAATTTACAGAGCTTAAGATCCGTAGTAGTCAAATTAGATGCATAAGAGTGCGCACGACTGAAAATTTGTTTTGTTCGTGAATTTATATAATGTTGCATACATTATGCCAAAAATGTTCTTAAATATGTTTTTTTTTTTTACTTTAGTTTATGATGCTTTCATGCATTTATGAGAAGCGTCCATCTTACCCGTAGTGTCCGTCTTTACCTACCTTCCCCTACACATTAATACCCAAATAGCCAGCTCGTACTTTATAGCTGATTTAAAGCTGTTTAACGAAAAATCGGTCCGATGTCGTACTTTGTGGCTGATTAAGAGATAGACGGTACTTTGCGGAACTATGGAGCTTTCTAACAGGCACATGGTACTCTTTGCGATTTTGGAACTTTGCGGCTGATTAGCACTATGTGTAGGGTTTATGATGGAACTTGAAGGCTTGTTAAGAAAGCGTACCGAACTTGGTGGAACTTTATAGCTTTTTAATGCATGACATCGGTACAAGGTGGCTCTTGTCAAAGTGTCAAAGACTGGTGCTGTCATTCATCTCATTGCTGCTGCCCAAGCTAGTTAAGTTAATTGAAGGAGGAATATTGAGTGAAGTGATTGTGATTGTACAGTAAATTGTGACGCATTTCGTGTAATTTATGAATATTAAGGATTAAAAAATATAGACATGTACACAAACAAAACAAATCCTGTTGTTTATTTAATCGATGACGCTTGCTAGAAAATAAGACACAAAGAAAAATAATCCCCGGCACCGTAGCATAAAGAAACTGGTTAGGCGCTATTTAGAAGAACAGCCTGGAACTTTGATGCTGTTTAACTACTGCAAAAGGCGAATTAGCAGCGATCTTTAGCGTGCCAAAATGAGCTGCTTAAGCAATTCTGGCTATTTGGGTACCTTCATCTTTCTAAACCGCTTAAAACTATTGTTAAATAGGCTACTTGATTGCAACCTTATTATTTTATTAAAAAAAAATAAAATATCTATATCTTTTGATTGTTTAAAAATATCATTGCAATTAGCCTTACCCAATAGAGTTTGATTCAAAATGAAGCTACAAATATAATCATTAGTATTCGTCCATAATTCAAGGCTCAAACATATTCATAAACAAATGATTGGCTTTTACAAGCAAACAGCACCTGAAGCTGACGGCTTTTTTTAAATCAATCTGTCAACACCATACGCGCCTTCTGCGCGACCATTCCTCCCATGAAGTCACGGGAACCATTCGTCATACGGCACAAAACCCATAATGTGCTTACCAATCCAATAAACATGCTCCGAATGTCCACCCTTCAATAAATGATAAGCGCTTCTCGGGTGCTTCTGTGCTCAATCTCCTTTTTCAGTCGGATGTACCTAAGCCTTCCGTTAGTAACGCTAGAGCCTCCGAAAGGAACACTGAATAGATATGTGTTTATTTGCCCGCTGTTTAACGACGAACGGAAAGGAAAGCAAATGAACAACGTTTTATTTCGATCTGCTGTAACTTTCTTTCCCGGGGAGAACGTGAGCAAGGACGGAGAAAACAAACGCCGGAAAGCCGGAAAAGCAGCCGCGTACCGAGCTCGCGAGGAAAGCTCGTCAAACCTATTATTATTGCCATCGTCATCGTTTGCTGTAGTTCCGTAGTGGAGAGACGATGGCGGAGGCTCAGCACCCGTGCCCGAGTATCTCGACGGTATTATTATTTCAACTTTTGTAATAATAATATATTTTATCATCCCTCTTAAATAGCAATAAAAATGAAAATTTTATTAAAAGATGTCTAAACCAGATGTCGCCAGCATAATCTTTCTCCTTCGGGGTTTGCCTGTTTGCCTCGGATTGCTTCACGGCGTGCCCTAGCCCGGGGACCGTAGCGGGCGGGCGTCATATGCCATTGGCTGCTTCGGCGTGCTGTGGCATGGGGTGGTGGCCCGTGGAAATCGCACGAGCAACGAAATCACGGAGAAACGATCTGACTGATGGCATTGGGAGAAAATTGAGCTTCCCGTGCGCTTTCCACCGTGCGAGCGAGGGGAGCATAGAAAGGGGGGAGACTTTTGAGCAGAAGTTACTTTTACTAGCAAATGGCGGGCGATATAAAAAGCGAGTCCTTTGCCTCTGTACACGCTTCACTGCGCCTTTGGGTGTATTGGCTGGCTGCGTGCCTGCTGGGAGCATTTTGTTGGTGTGTACCTTCGCAAGGGGAAGCGATGGAGGAGCACGCTGGTAACGAACACATTTTCCACACACTTTGACGTGCAAGTAAAAATGGCAAGAAATGGGATAATAAAAGGAAAAAAAAACTGCATACACACACTCAAAACGATGAAAAGAAATAATCTAAATTTTCCGTACGCTGCCGTAGCAGGAGGATACCTGGCGGGAAAAACAAACCCATCGCCGTTGCCGTTTACTCCACCCAGCAGCACCAAACGTACTGTCACTCTCGGTATGGAGACACGGTATATGGTGATGAAGAGAGAACAGCATAATTTAATTTCACTTTCGCGATTCTTTTTACCCACTGGTACATAGCACAAAATGAAGGGAAAACCTGGTCTCCTCGCTGTCAGGATGGGACTTTTTTCAACGTTTTTTGCAGCAAAGATACGCTCGTGTTTTAATAGAATTTCTTTCATCCACTCCACGCTGGAAGCGGGAAAGGTGGACGAGGTAGATTGCGTTGGAAATGGAACTACCTCAAGTATGTATGAGCGGTGGGAGAAAGATGGCGATGGAATGTTATGTGCAGCGATGAAAAGGCTTCGAGTTTGCTCCCCATCGCCATCGCGTCCCGTTCTTTTAAGCTTTGACAGATTTCGAATAAAACCCAATATCGCTGCTTTCAACTTTCCATTACCCACACGCACACGCCCGCGCGGACGGTTTCATTTCGCAGAAAGGAAGAAATTAATTGTCCCATAAAACCGGAACTTCATCAAGATAGGTTGTTGGGAGGGGGAAATGTACGGTTCTTTTTCTCAATTTTCTGCCCAATCCGATGCAGCTCGTACGCGATTGATGTAATATGATTTATGTCTGTTATGAGATGAAATGGCGCACTAATGTGTCTGTTTTCTGTACGCGAACATATTACAAGCTGGCAGAAATCATAACTAAAGATTATAGCAAGCTTTTAATCCATGCAGTTTGACATTTTTTAGATGAAATTCTTAATATTTCATACCGATGCACTCGGAAATTAAACTTTTTCAGATTGAAAAAAATCTGAAGAAATAATCATTCATATAATTTTATTTGCATTTTTTTTACTGAATTACGTTTATTCTTAAAGAAAAGAACGAGAATGATTTGATGATAAATGATGTACTGTAAATTCTAAAAATAGGTACAATAGTGTGTTGGATAAATATTAATACTCTTTCCTCATTCGTAGTAAAGACTTAATGCATAGCTTATTTTGAATATAGGAAGAAAAATAATAATAAAAATTAAGAAGAAAAGAAGAATAAAATAGAAAGAAGAAGAAAAAGGAGAAAAAGGAGAAAAAGAAGAAAAAGGAGAAAAAGAAAAAAAGTATAAAAATGAAAGAATTAAGAATATAGAAGAAAAAGAAGAAAAGGGAAATAATGAAGAATAAGAAGAAGAAGAAGAGAAAAAAGAAGAAGAAGAAGAAGAAGAAGAGGGAGAATAAGAAGAAGAAGAAGAAGAAGAACAAGAGTGAGAATAAGAAGAAGAAGAGTGAGAATAAGAAGAGTGAGAAGAAGAAGAAGAAGAAGAAGAAGAAGAAGAAGAGGGAGAATAAGAGGAAGAAGAATAAGAACAAGAAAGAAGGAGAATACGAAAAACGTAAGGAAATAGAATTTATACTGGTTTTCTTAAATAAAATATTATCTTTTTGTCTCAACGCAACAGAACTATTATCTTTTTGTCTTTGTTGAGCGATATTTTTTTTTTAAATTTATTTTATATTAACCACTCCAATGTTCATTTTGGATTGCCAACATTTTAGATTTTGTAGCCATCTACAACACCGCAACTGGAAACAAACATGGTCCATGCTGTATTAAAAAGGGTAAAAAATGCATGCGATCACGTCAAACTGGAAATAGTTTCATGTTTCAGTTAGTTCCAGAATAATATTTGCAAATTCATTTTGCAAAAACAAGTCTTTTCATTCAGCTAGAAACTACAACTTAATACAAATAGAATTACTAACATTAAAAGAGAAGTAAACCGATAATTATGTCATGTTTGTTTACTCCCACAGACCTTGGAGATGCCGGGGATTGAACCCGGGACTTCTCACATGCGAAGCGAGCGCTCTACCACTGAGCTACATCCCCGTGCTACATTGGTATGTACCTCTATAGTAAATAAAGAAGCTCCCCCTACCCAGATTTTGATTCATAGTGTGATCTTCAATTCGTGATGATTTTCAATTGATTCTATTTTATCTGTATCTCACTCCTTAATACGAATTAACAAATGTATGGAATATTCACTTAGGGAAGAAAAACATTTCGTCTTTGAAAGATCTTTTCTTCCCTTTAATAAAGCACCACCCCGAAAAAAAAACCGTATCGAGCAAACTGCAACAAAATCACTAATTTGACGACCGTTACATCATCAATCTCATTACGCCCATTATCGTGCATCATCTGCAGCAACTGCTGCCGTTCAGTTTCTTCCTCGCTTCTAGCTTTTCTTTCCCATTTTCCACCCCAAAAAAGGTCATTTTCATTTACAGCCATCTCACCGAAAGTGGAACCAAACCATCGGCCCATCGTTAGCGCTGGCGCACTTATTCATTCCCCGCGTTTGATTTGTAATCGTTCGAAATGCATAAAAATAATAGCGATTTTTCTAATTGTCAATGATCGATTGCTTCTGTTTTCTGTGCTGCCACCGACGGGCAAATGTGAAAAACAAAAGTGTGTTCATTTGATTTTTGCATCACCTGTGATTGTAGCCCAATAACTAGCGAGCGAGCGGGTCCATCCTGCATCTTTCCCATTTTGTGACTGTGTCCACACACTTACACATACACCCTCGTTGGGCCGAACGGTTGAGAAATGGTTGAGGTGTCCCTACCATACACCTACCGCTGCTCCGTTGCCGGCTACTTGTGATGGGTCCCTTTTTCCCTGTTGTCAAATTCATCGCCTGACGGACGGCGCGTCAAAAAATGATGGATGCGCCCATCCCGGCGAAAGAAAACAAAACCTTCCCCGGATGGTTGGCTCGGTGGTGCGAATATTGAATGGAAATTGATCGTCTGAAAATTTGCATTTAATTAGCGAGGCCACCGGGGTGGGAGGCGGTGCGAGCAAACGGCGTACAAATCGGTCACAGACAGAAGCCAACAAGGCTCGGACTCAGACACAAAATCTGCTGCCCTGGCCGGATGGCAGCCCGCCGTGGGGTGGGATAATTATTCTTCGAAAAGCTGGTGATGGTGTGTGCAAATGAATCTTAATTTAGTGTATGTCGGTGTGTGTTTGGAAGCGTTTCGTCGGCACGATGACTGGAACATAGAGCAGCCAAAATCCGGCACAAGACGGAGCGCCACATTTGCCAACCATTGACAGCTTGTCCTTAATGACGCAGTTTCTTTCGATCGATTGGGTCGAAGGACAAGAAAAGGATGCGTCGTCGCGTGTGGAAGGTATGCTTTTCATACCAAGCTAATTATCTGCCACCTACGAGTGCGAGTGGTTTTTGGTCGGAATGGGCGCCATTATCTTCAATCATAGTGTGTTGAGTTATGTGAAAAAGGCAAGTTGATAAATCTGGGATGAAAAAACTGTACGAAAATAACACACACACACACACACACACACACACACACACACACACACACACACACACACACACACACACACACACACACACACACACACACACACACACACACACACACACACACACACACACACTTTTTGTTCCTTTTTGCTCATTGTTTTTCCCAGTCAGACATCGTTCGGTGTTGGTTTTTGGTTTCTCCTTGCTTTCCTCCGGAATGAAACTACCCGAAAGAGGGAACTACAAAAGGGGACGATCACGCCTGGCAAGAGATCTTGCAGGACAATTGGCACGATACCTATTAGCTTCCACTAAATGACTGTGTAACAGATGCTTTCTCGCATTGGAAATTGTCTCTGCAAGTCTGCGGCAACTAGGGTTGATGTTCTATGTCCCCTCTGTTCACATCCACAGCACCATCGTACAGTGTAATGCTAGGGCACGCACTGCCACAGAGTGGCAACATACGCTAGAAAATTGGCACGATGTCGATGAAGTGTGTTGATTATGGTTCGTCACATCCTCGCCGGGGTTCACTGTCAGGGTCGCTGGCGCAACCGGAATCATAAAAGACAGTCAACTGCCAGCGAAAAGTAGAGGCAGCAGGCTGCAATTTCATAGCACAACGACGTTCACTCGATTGCACACGGCGTTGTAACGTATTTATAGCGAATATAGCTATCTATCGCGAACTTACACTCGGCCTGTGGAGTTCAATAAAATAGTCGCTATGGTTCTTGGGAGCAATTACACCCTGCACTTTGGATCGTTCTGAAGTGCGATGCACTGCGATTGATCGGTGACTGTCATCCCTGGTACCGGTACGACGGTTTCGTAAGAGGTGCTAAGTGATGGGGTAAATAAGGAGAAGCAAAGGAGTGATTGTCACACCTGCTGCCGAGACGATTGAGGTGGACGAAGGATGACGGGTGGGCTGCTTTGGGGGACAAAAGCGAAGGAATGTCATCGACTTATGAATATTTCAGTGTGTGAAAATGGCATCAGACGTGTATGTGCAATGTTTCTTTGAGGGATAGAACTGACGAGAAGAAGACAAAAAGTGTTTAAATCAATTAAATCAATTACCCGTACCGAGGAAAGCATAAAACGAATTGAAGCAACACAAACAATGTTGTACCAAACATATATTGTATATATACAAAAATCCGAACATTTATATTGTACCCTCTATAGTCCAGTACCAATATCAGTACCAGTCAAATAAACTACTTAACTTTTTATACTATTTTATATAATTATTTTACATTGATATGAGCGGTTTTAAATCAATTCTGTTCTAACCATCAGTTACAGTAGTAAATTAAACCGAACAGCGCCAATTATTTTTTATATTATGTTTATGCATAACATTCGAGCCTTTTTTGTGAGGATGTTTATCTGATACCTTGAGTTCCTTCTTATCTAGAGCCATAGAGTGCTTTTAAGGAAGACAAAATTGAAATTATAGATACGATTTCATTGTATATTTCTTGCAAATATTTATTTTAGTTTTGTCTAGTGTTATCAACTTCACCAGACCGAAGGAGAGAAATACATAGAAATAAGGTTAAAAACATTTGGGACAAAATACATAAACCGATTAAGATGCAATACAATCAGATTCTTCTACAGTACATAAAAAAGTTAGTAGCAGGAACTCATTTGACACAAAAGAGATGCAATTCTTTGAATACATTACTCAAAGGCTGTAACGACGGCTTCTCTTCTTCAACATATTTGCTTGGTTATTTGTTGTAAGTGTTCTACAGACTTGAGAATCTCGAAACCAATTAAAATAGAAAATTGATATCAGCATAAGTAATTGCATTTACAGAAAAGTCGCGCAGCCACTGAAGTGTAGAAAGCGTAAACGAGTTATGGACAATTCTTCTTCTTCTTCTTTTGGCTCAACAACCGTTGCCGGTCAAGGCCTGCCTGTACCACACTACTTGTGGGTTTGGCTTTCATTGACTTATTGATCCCCCCATAGCAGGATAGTCAGTCCTACGTATGGCGGCACGGTCCATTTGGGGCTTGAACCCATGACGGGCATGTTGTTAAGTCGTACGAGTTGACGACTGTACTACGAGACCGGCTCAGTTATGGACAATATGCTGCATAAATATTGATATAGATGAACCAAAAATGCAACAAAACAGGCAAATTAAACGTACACTAAGGTCATAACGCTATATAAATCATACACTACAGCGGCATACAACTTATGTTTCTTATAAATAATTGGGTAAATGTCCTCTTCTTTTACGTCCATTCTACTATAGGTACTGTAATACAAACACTGATTCTTACAACCCTGAACATAATTGGTGTTTGGATTCGGGTTGATATGTTCTTGCTTTGTTTTTGTCTACAATAGTCTTCAAAGCGTTTTTTGAACATCATTTCAAAAACAAACCTCTCCGGGCCAGTCAAAACCACGCGTTTCAAGCATTGTGGTACGAAACCAACCGAAGAGAATTTTTAAAATCACATTTATGCACAGCTCAAAATTATGAGCACACCAGTCCCAACCAACGCTGAAATTGAAAGTCGATAGGACAAAATAAACCTCAAAGCCATTGAGGTGAGCGGGGTAAAAAAACGATTAAAGGGCAAAATAAAAACAAATGCGGTTCAAAAAAGCAACACACACACACCGAATTCAAAAACATATATTTGAAAAGGCATTATTAACTCGACTGTTAAATTGAACCGGCCATATGCAGCCGGCATTGCGGGTGCAGTGCCAACCAAACTCGAATGCACCAAAGTGGACGCGTGGTACGCGCAAAATAAAAACAAACCGCCACCCGAACGAAACGGTAGAGCGAAAATAAACACCGATGGCAAATAGCGAACCGAATAAATTGACTGCCGAAAAATGGTACCTTAAATGGTAACGCACACGGCACTTGCATGCTTTCCAGACTGGAAGCGACAGGCAAAGCAAATAGAGAGAACCAGAGAGACAGAAGAAGCCAAATTGGGAAACAAACAAGCAGAAACAAAAAGCAGTGGTGAGCTTTATCATCAAACCATTGGGCACACCTGACAAATTTTCAGCCAGGCAAATGATCGGTTGGCAAATGGAAATTAATTTTAACGTCTTTTTTATTTACGCCCGAATGGGCAGGGGCAAAAACTGATGGCTTTACATTTGTGAAATTGTGATACGGTGGAAAATGAATTTATAATGCTAAAACAAGATGGACAAAACTAAACTACAATGAAACTTATTTTTCTGATGTTTGATCTTTTTATGATCGTTTTGCTTTGTTTCTCTACCCCAACAGTATTCCCAATCATTGAAATGGATTATTCTTTAAACATAAAACAGCAAGACACAACCCTCACAAGACCCGCATTTTCATGTTATTTTTCCGCCAAGCACTCGTTACATGCTCGTTGATCGTTTGTTATCTTTTCGGGCGCGCACCGTATGCGCGTTCCTTTCCGGTTGGATAATTTTCATCTCCGCAAGCAGCAAAAAGTGTGATTCAATATTGCCGTATAGGCCTACCACCGTACCCGTATTCTGTTGCAATATGCACATTCAGGACGGACGCGTACCGGCAAGATTCCGGTGGACAACCAACCAATCCACCACCACGCACGCACGAAAATTGGCATTTCACCTTATCCCGGTGCGTAGCTGGGAGCTCCTTTTTCCACCCCCCCGGGGAGGTACTGCAGTGTAGTTTCGAATGATATGAGCCCACTGGCCGCAACGGTGAGGGTAGTTTGTGGTTTTTGCGTTGCGGTGTGAATGCGGTGCATTGGCAAAGAAAACAAAAATTGCATCCCGATCGTGGCATGGCGGGCGGTTGGTGTCGGTTTTGTTTTTTGTATGAACTTATTTTCCAATGATGCAGCATATGTGTGCATCGGTAGAGAACTGCTTGTTTGTGTTGTCTTGTTTTAAAGTTTTTTTGTGTTTTTAATTTGTTTTTTTTTATGTTTTTTTTCCATTCTGTGCAGTTGAAAATGAATTTTGTTTTGTTTTTTTTTGCATTTTACGTGCAGTACATGTATTAGTGTTTCTATTCTGCTTTTTTCTAGTTGGTTTAATTTATCCATTTTCCTTCTTTTAACTTACTATATTTTTATGTTTTTTCAATTTGATATTTCTTTTTTACATTTCTTTTTTTTCTGAATACCTTTTTTACCTTTTACCTTTACCTTTTTTTTAGTTTTACTATTTTATTAGTTTTACTTCGTTATAAGTTTTTCTTATTTTTTTTTCAAATAAATTATTAAAGAAAAGTTTTTAACATATTATATTACTTTTATCTACTTTTTTATTTCTCTTATTTTACCGCGATTTCTTAATAATACAATATATGTAGCTAAATCAAAACTTCATGTCGTTCATCCTCTTTCTCCTCCTCGCTACAAGCAGTAAAGTGATTCTGTCACCTACAAATGTCACAACAACGCTCGATTGTCATCGACAAATTAAAAAACAAAAACTTCGTTTGATTTCCCATGCATTGCCACACTCGCCAAGCCCACCCGATAATCACTATCATGTTTAGGACATTGCTTCCGTTTTTTTTTTTTCTTCCCGTACCCGTCTGTCTATCTATGTGTCCACAATTTCCTAAGCCACCATGTGCGCGCGTGTGTGTGAGGCAACACATGAAAATCTGTGTCATTTATTCAATACGTCCCGCAGACCCGATCCTGTCCACTTCCTTGCGGCCTCTCTCCCCGTTTAAGTTAAATCGTCACGATGACATCGTTGAAACATAAACGTCACTAACACACTTTCCACAACCAATCCAGCAGCAAAGCATATTGTCACCGTGCGTAGTACGGTGGCAAGCTGTATTATTTTCTTACCACCTTACCCAACCCCCCGTTCCCTTGGGTTGGACAGCGGACACTTCCTTTCGGGGTGGATGTGCATGGCAAAGGGAA
Organism: Anopheles merus; assembly: GCF_017562075.2. Taxonomy (NCBI): domain Eukaryota; kingdom Metazoa; phylum Arthropoda; class Insecta; order Diptera; family Culicidae; genus Anopheles; species Anopheles merus. The sequence continues at coordinate 24,855,745 of NC_054083.1, read as the reverse complement.
ATGAAATCGAAAGTGTGACGCTTGCAAATGACATCTCTCCGCATCTAAACCTTCCCTCAGGGGGGGAAGAACGATTGCACTGAAAAACACAACCCGACACACGCCATCCTGTGCCATGGAGAGTGGAAAGCTCGTCTAGCTGCTAGATTATATCCTTTTAAAAGGAAAGATGATAGTAGAAAAAATGTATGTACACCACACCGCACCATCCCGAGCGGGTGTCGGATGCGCATCTGGAGCAGAGCAACGAACAGTGTCGCATCCTTTTCTGTATTTTATTGGTCTGTTACCACACCGCCACCGCCTTGGGCCTTCTCGCACTGCTGCGCTGCTCGAAAACTCTAATAAATGATACCTTGACTAATAAAGCATAATGAAGCGTATTATTGCGCGGCGGTAGACAGGGTCAGGGATGCCAGCGGATCGGTGGCATTCGCCATGCAGCTTTAACCATTCTGTACGGCATTTGAAGCACACACACACGCACATTCGTATTCGTCGTGGTCATGGGCTTATGGGATGGTTTGAAACAATTAGAAGGGCATAAAACCTGACACAATTATCTGCTGACGGTTGGATTGGTTTATTGTGAGTGATTTTTGCATCGATTAAAGCGCGAATTTGCCAGGAATTATTGAAATCGAATTAAAAAAAAATCATTTGATTGCAGAATTGAAGTCATCTTTCAAGATTTTATTGCAGATAATTCTCTCAATAACTATTAAAAACGAGTAAAATACGCTTTATTACCTACACGGGTGAGTCTCCAGTCCCTTGTGTTACGCCTGTTCCCTTCCTATTAAATACTAAATACGTTTTACGCAAGAGCTCAATATAAACAAATCAGTTCTGGTCACGTGTCAATTGCACAGGAAAAATCACACCGCCCCTTCCGAATGAATGCCCAAGCAGCCAGCAGCAGCGCCGAGGATGGCCGGAATCGAGAGCAAAGACGGGGCTTTTTCTGGTATTATCTTTTCTCCCGTTTTTCATTTTCATGACTGCTTAACGAGCGGATGGTTCAGCTGGAGGGTGCGCAGACACTTCTAATAATTTCTTTCCGACCCAAAAAAGGGGTATTCCCTCGCCGAGCAAAGCCAACAGGCGCGCCGGGACCATTCGCCCGGGGTGTGCTGCCTAGCAAAATTAGTTCCGGTGAGGGTATCATCCGGGGGTTTTGTGTGTGTCAAAAATTAATTAATTTTGACTCGTTCCGATTGACCATTCCCTATCCGAGATGCTGCTCCTCCTGACCATACGCCCGGGAAAGTAGCAAGAAGAATTGAGTTACATGTTGTGGGCAGCAAAACTCCCGTTGCCTCTAATTGCCACCGTAACATTAGCATTAGCAGGAGCAAAGAGTAGATACAAGGGCACGGATGCGGGTGAGAGGGGCGAATTTTAATAAAAGTCAAGATCAACTTTTTGGCACATCCTGGAGAAAAGGGATTTAAGGGTTGAAGGTGTACGGTTTTTTTTGTTTTATTTTTTGTTGCTTCTTAGTTCACTTATATCTTAATCCTTCCATTCAAAAGCATTTGCCTTAAGATTGTGCTGCAGTCCAGTGCCAGATTTTTCACCTTGACCCAACATTATTTTCAACTGCTAAAGAGTTGCTGTTCAATGTCAAAACGTGAAAGTGTGGGTAAAAAAAAGAGGATAGGCTTACCCTGCCGCAGGATGTCGACGAGCGGCACAAGAAAAAGGTACACCAGGAATCTGTAAAGTCAAACCATCGGATCGTGTTTTTTGCTTTTTTATTTTAGGGCTCGCAGATTTTCAGAACCCTTCCCCGGGCCCCCTTTTCGGGAAGTCAGCCTTCGATGTCTGAAGTTTCTGGTATGTATGCAGCAGCAGCACCACCACCAACCATCCCAACATGTCAAATATGTTGTTTGTCCATCTGTGGGCTCATCAAACGTCAACTTCAGGCCAGCAAGCCTCCGAACGGGAGGGTTCGGCAAACGGTCGGCTTTGCGTCGGTGAAATCATTCAAAAGCGACCCGTATTTCCGGCCGCTCGGGTGTCCCTTTTTTCGCCCATCTTTAAATCAGGAACCTTGCAAACAGACACACACACACACAGGCACACTCTGCTGCTACCGAATGCAAACACAGACGAATTCAATTAGCATAAATCTCCATCGAATAGAGCGTGATGTTTTGATTTTATTTGATTTTCCATGAATTTTCCATGAATTCAGTGTACCCGATCGCGACGACGAACCCGTTTTCAAGGTTTGACGGGTGGAAATTAATTAAAAAAAAAAACCGAGTCAAACATACACCGCACTATCGGCGTGCCAAAACCTCAGGACAGGAACATCTCGCCAGCTAAATATGTGATACAGTTCCATAGCATTACCCCCTTTTCATGCCATTCTTCATTGGGACGGGATAATTACAACGCAACTACACCCTTAATTTGTTGTCACTTTCAACGGCAACAGTGAGCGGTAATTGTTCAGTAACTCCCTTGCGGGAACTAGTCAACGATATGGAGATGAGTTCGATGCTTCCCTAGGTTCCCTCTCTTTCTCTCTCGCTCTTACCAGCAACCATGTCAGTAGTGCGTACAAACATTTTGTTGATATTATGATAGGCTTCGACAGGGTAAGGTAAACACGCTTGTTTCGCTTTTTTAATGAACCGAAGCCTCCCCGTTGTGGCGGGTCACGAAAGATAACCGTTTTTTTTCTGCTTCTTTTCTGAAACACAATTCAAAGTCTTTTTGTTTGCCGAATGTTGCGCGTGTAATGTACACCCGGGGAATCCATAATTCATGCTGTCACGACAACAATGCCAAAAATGAGCGAACATCAGAACATACCAAGGACACTGTGGGACACATGGGCGCTGATGTAATCGACATCCGGAATCCGGTTGTAATTGTTGCGCTCAGGTACCGCGTGTTTACATGAGCGAATCGTTCCTGTGAAGGGTTTGTGTTTAAACTGCATATATTAGTGAGACAAGAAAGCCGATTTATATCTCTAATCGCTAATATTTCTGCAATTGACTCATCTTTTACTCAAATTTTAAATGGAGAAAGTGACAGATAGAGCCAGATATTGAAATGCATTGTTAAATAAGTAAGCAAAGGCTAAATCTTGCTTGTTAAATGTTTCTCTATTTATTAAATTTACTTATCTAATGATATTGGCCTATGACTGCTTAAAACTGAGAGCAAGTAGTTTAATTTCTTCTTTTTATTCATATGGTTCTTATTTATACAGAGATTTTTTTTTTAATTGCTCCCAAAAAAGCACGCTTTTTCGATTGTACTGGTTGAAGACTTCTGGGAAATGTTCTAGTCCTTTCCGTATCCTGCCCTCGTCATTCTAATACCTACGAATCAAACGAAACGCTCTATGCTTATAAATTGTTCCTATTCATGTTCTAAAGGACAATTAAATAGTAGTAAATAATAATACTTAATAATCAGTGGCGGATCTAACGGTAGGCGGACTAGGCGGTCGCCTGGGGCCCCGCCGATTTAGGGGCCCCGTAGATCGCCATTCTATAGTATGCCGTATGGACAGAGTACTAGCGACAAGGGCCCCCGGAAGGATGGCCGTTGGGGCCCCAAGCCTGGCAAATCATTTGCACCCCCCCCCCCCCCCCGATGGCATTTCAAGTTTACTCTTCATTCTCCCAACAGCAAGTTTAGTGCAACTACCCCCCCCCCCCACCCCCAACTACATTTACCATTTGCAGGGGGCCTCAACTCGTCTTTCCGCGTAGGGCCCCCGATACCCATGATCCGCCACAGTTAATAATCTCTTACATATCACGCATTTCAAGATTTTCTGTTGGTCACATTTCTAGATCCTCTTTCTCACAGCAATGCCACGTGCCTGTAACAAATAGAGGTTAGTAAAAAAAAGACTGTAATGAATGTTGCACACGATGCAGCAATAAAGGCTCATTTTCATCCCTCACAATGCACCCGTAAATAGTACGTAGGTGGGACCACGCGTACGAGCTCAGTTCCGCTTCGTCTTCATCGAAAACATTCAATTTCGATGCAAATACTGTTCCCTGCGCTGCGCTGCATTACAATCGCGATCAGTAATGTGGATCTCAGCAATCAGTCCGATATCAATCACGCCCGATTTGCCGAGACAATTTGCTACAAATCGAGGATCATCCGTGTGCAGTAATTAAGTGTTGTACTGATGCGGGAATAACACGATCAATAACACCTCAATTAGAGCGTCTGCTTCCGGCTGTGTGGGGAAGAATTGGAGGAAAAAAAACAAACACAGACACTCACACACACACACACACACACACACACACACGTGCAATGGAACTACTATCTAACACGTGCAAATAGTGTGCATCGTTTCGTGGTTTTGGGAAAACGCATGTAACATTGGATGTAAATTTACGACCGAACATGGTTCAATACATCCGCGTGCTAATGTGCGCAACTCTCCGGCTCAATTCGATCAATTTATGTCGTACTGTGTACACGCCCCTAAGGGACAAAACCTGCAAGCTCCCTTCGGGAAGCTCAAGGAAGGGCGGGATTTTTTTTCACTTACCAGAAACCTTTTTTGCAAAGATTCATAAACGATTTTTTGTAACGTTTTCTTTTGGGCACTAAATGCAACATAGGGGACGACCATTTGGCCGTATTTTTTGCTATTGATTCTGATTGCAAACACTAATGTTCACACAAGTTATGATAAATGTGATGGCTTTACTGGTACAATCTGTTTCTATGTTGCGATTGTTTTTTTTTTCTTTCTTGCATTGATCCCTAGAGGTTAGATAAATTATTTTTGCGAATAGTATTGCGTGGACTTAATGTTCATGATCACGTGTAATATTTATAGCATTTTTTCTCCTCTTATTTGGCGTTAAAAGTGCTAGTGGCATTTGGTTTTATTTGGTGTGTACTGACTATTTATAGCTTATTGACTGTCCTTTGATGGGATAATCTGTTAAGCTTATGATGAAGTCGGTACATTTGAGTCTCGATGTTAGTTGAACGCATGAATTTTGCCTAGCAAGAAACACGTTACTATGGAATATATGTTGAAATTAAATGAAATTGAAATTGAAATTTGAAACATATATTCATTTGAATGAAACATATAAAGACTTATAGACACAAGCTTAATACAACAACCAACATAAATACCAACCTTAAAGTAAATAATTTTTAACATTTATTAGCCTCTAGAGAAAACTAAATTAACAATAATTTATAATAATTTTGTTTGAAAGTAAAGGACACGGCCTTTTCTCTTGCCGTATGTTACCCAATTCCCATTCCACTCGTTAAATTTAATAAACCTACATTAAAATCACGTAAATCAGTTTCATGTTTGTTGTTCTCTGCCCGAGAGTGCTCTTCAAAATGCTCGTTCTAATTGATAACGCCTTTGACAACACTTTCGCTCGGCTTCCCCTGCTCACTTACGACACACAAACACACAAAAAGAACATCCCTGCCTTCTCATCAAGCAGTTGCACCTTTTCACCAGTGTGACAATGTTACCGATTTATGAAAAACGCTTAACCATTTTATACCGAACCCTTTACAGAACCGACAGGCCTTTTTACAGCATCGCTAACAACCCATTATCATAATGATGGAAACTAATTTTGCTTTATTAATTCACTATCCATAGCAGCAACCGTTTTCGTCCCTTGTAATGCCCGAACGAACACGAGCACCAATCGTTCAACAAAGCCCATGGGAAACAACTACCCATACGCGGGGCCAGTTGTAGCTGCATGCTGGCTGGCAGGCGACACTTGAAAAGCTCAAACACCTCGCCCCAATTACAAAACCTCCGGACGTCGGCACTGTCAGAGCCCTTTTTTTTCTCAAAAAAAAGGCCCGTTCGCTCGTTCCGTGATCGATACTCTAGTACGGCGCACCTCTAGCACCATCAGCGTACATGAACGTACACACCGGAAAAAAGGACATCGGGCTGGGGATGAAAAGTCATAAATTTAAAGTTTTACGACACTTTGAAATGAATGAAATCGAAGTTTAATTTGTCAAAATATTGTCGTTACATTCCCGTTTTCGGCGGGTCGATTAGCCGCCGTTCCACGGGGGCACTTCCTCGCAGGCATAACGAAGACAAGGGAAGGAACAGGACGAAGCAAAATGAATGGATTGAAGCTTGTGAAAGTGTTGGACACTTACCTTTTCCAGAAACTCAAAAAGGTTTATTGCATGTTGCCATCCCGAACTACTTTCTTCTCAAGTTGTAATAACCGTACAGAGCTTGTACGATGGTGTCCTTAATGTTTAGTTCCAAAAAAGACATAGAAAAATGTGAAACGCAAAAACGAAGGGATTTCAAACGATTTCTTACCCTTTTGTACTGCGACTACAGCGAGTCATAAAAACGCACAATTATTCAACCTGAATGAAGCTGTCACGTACAGTCGGTGTGTAATTTTTTAAGTCAACAACGGCACCGTGACAATGTCTTATGGCGACATTCCTTTTTTTTACTGTGCCTTCGTACTTCTAGCTCATTTTAAAACCCAAAAACACGGCTTAATAGTCAATAAATTTCAAACCTTTGCACTGAATGGATAGTTTCCTTTTTCTTTGCTCGCAAATAGCAATTTTCCAACTGTCCATGCGTACCAAAACAATCAACTTGTCGGTTTTGCTTGCTCCCAGAACGACTACAACGAGCACCCCGTTCACACATGGCTGCAATTTGCACACCTTCATCCCCCCACACACACACACGTGTGCTCGGCAGGTGGTGTTTCTGCTGCAGCGGGGTGGGTCAGAGCTGACCTTTTCTCCTCCCACCGATCGCACTAACTATGTTGTACTCCGATGGCCAGAGAATTTTGGGCAGCAGTCAAAAAGTCACACCCCAACATTACCCTTCATCAGCGAGCGCAGACTGGACGATGAAAACATCAAAGCGTTTCATCATTTTCCATACGCCCAGCACAGCAACAGACCGGCCAGAGCCAAGCGGGGAGTGTGTGTTACTGAACCTCTGCCTCTTGCCCACGCCGCTGTTGTTCTGGCCACACACACCAATTCTCCCCATGAACCGATTGAAGGGACACCCCGTTGGTGCGTTTTTCGCTGCTCCGAGTGTTATGATTCTGGTTATGGTTCCAAAATCAAGTGACGGAAAAAACCCTCCATACACCCATACACATTTCACATACATGGTGGAAAATTCGCCCTCAAGCCATAAAGACCGACTCTCCGAATGACTTCTCGCACCCGCATCAGCTGCGTGCGACATTGCGAAAAACCGTTTTTCGGAAAGTGATTCTGTTCCCCCAACCCTCGGGCACACCGACGACACCCCAGCTACCGGTAGGGCTTTCTCGGTAGCTTGGCTCCAATGATGAGGAAAACGGTTCCGCCAAACGAATCCATTATTTCACAGTTCCACGAAACAGGCGAACTCGGCACACGAGAAGGTGTAATTTTTTTCTTCTGGTGTTGTGAGTTTTGATTTTGGTGCGAGGGAAGGCAACAACGAGAACAACAAAAAACTGTACAGGATTAACACTACATCGAGCAGAAGTCAAACGCGGCAGTCAAGGGAGTCAAGCGAACCAACCCGGTAAGGCCGGAAACGATCTAAACGGCAAATGTGACGGGCTGACGGCAGACCCAATTAATTCTCACTTGACAAATTTTCACTTCAAACTCTCATACACATTGCGTGTTGATTCACGCCCGGGGGCGGCATGTGGAGACATTGGGAGATTTTCGATTTGGAATGCTATTTGTACGGCGGAGTAGTGTGTTTGTAATGTATTTATGTGTTTGGCGATTTCTTTGCATTTTCGCGAATGCTTCTCGTGCTTGATGCACGAAGTCAAAGTCAAGGTATTTTACATTTGTTACACTCAATTTAAATTTTTCTTAGTTTTTTATTGAAATAGAATTTTGGAATCAAATCTACATTCTTACTAACAAATAAGATACTTTATACTTATTTTTTGATACATTTTTGATATATTTTCATAATGAGAAATGATTGACAATAACATTGCACTTTAGTTTATTTTCTGTCACGAATCTGTTTTCCAGACTCAACATTGATTTCGTAAAAGTAATGAACAGTAGTCAGTTAAACAAATGGTATTGATTAGTACATAAAATTAAAATATAAATAACAATACAAAATCTATCAAAAACCTTTACAAAAATATGGAATAAGAATGAGTTTTGCAAATAAAATAAAACTAGTTCAATTGAAGTAAAATATGTTCAAAAGATGAATAATCCTTCTGAAAAAAGATAATTAAGGATCATTATTAGTGTATAAAATATTATGAAACGTTAATGTTTAAGGATTTTTTAATTACATTGTCAGAAAAAAAGCAGAGAAAATAAAAATATCGGTTAAGTCCAACAGAATGAGCATGCTTGTTTCATGTGACTCCGTTGCATTTAACATATGATTTAAAGTCTTTTAAACAACTTTGAACGCTAAAAAATTAATTTGTTGTACCTTTTTGAAGAGTTGTCCTTGTCAAATTCATAGTAAATTTAAGTGGATGGTTCGCTTTTACATAATATTATAAGTTTTTTAGCGATTAAACCTACTTTCTGCTTGGCATATGGCGTTATTTAAGTTACGCTGAGAAACTGAGGTATGAGACCTATTACTCAAAATCGCCACGTCCTATTATTTAAAAAAAAATTTACATTGGTTAGCCTCGTGCCTCGAGATTTCAGGCAGTGCTTGTGTGATATAGCTTAAAATTAAAAAAGAACATCTTGAGTATAAGTAACATCGTTATTGAAGATCAATGAAGATTTATATTCAAATCAGCATGCAAGCTGTTAATTCCCTTTTTAATTTTGGTATTTTATTGCGATTCAATTCATCCATACCATAGTAACCAACTTGCGACTCACTTTCTGATATTTAACCCGTATGGAAACAGGATGAATTAATGCGCAAAGGAGCAAGAAGGCAGTCAGTGGTGATAGTTAAAGTGAAGAATGTAGCAATGGGTAAAATGGGTCTGCAGCCGGATTTGGATTGATCCGAATCCGACTGCTTTCGGATTCGAATCCGGATCACTCCGGAGTTAGTGGGAGGGAGGGCTGGAATGGAATGGAATATTGTTCAGCCTTTCTTTAAGTTGTTGGGCAATTTTCATCATCCTTAGCCAATTATTCAAAATAATCAACTCATAAGTACACTTCCCTATTTACATTCCTTTATCTGAACTATACAGTGCCACTATACCCTATACATCCACGTAGCTACAAGCTATACGTTTCCTGTGAACTTTATGATTTGCCTATCAGAAACTCACGATTTATTGTTAGCTTCCAAAAATAATTTGGATTCAATAAATTTATTTGAACTATTCAACAAGGTATTGGACGTTGCTCTATTATTTGTTTTCAAAGGTATTAGGGAAGCAAACCATAAATCATGAGATTTGTCATAACAAAAATCTGGAATCAACCAGAAAACCATGGAAAACCCAGTATAGTGTTTTTTGCCGATACGCACATCGATTTTTTGCTTATATGTGTGGCTATAAATACAGCAAAGTTAACTAGGAGCTAGGGTTGCTTGCAAGTTTAGTTTTGTAGTGTAAGTATTCTGCTCTTTAAATTAAGCACGGAAGTGAAACGGATTCATTAGGAGCCATTTGGATTCGATCGGAGTAATCCGGATTCAATCGGAGCCAATTGAATCTGTATTTATTCGGAGCAGCCGGATTCAAAGCCATGTTTATTTAGAAGTCGGATCCAGATTAAGAATGTCGGTGTCGGAGTGGATTTACTAATCTAATCCGAAGCTCCCATCGCTAGAAGATAGTCACTAAATAATAATGAAAACTAACGATATTTTAATATTCTGTTTAGCGAGTTTTTTAAACGAGTTAATACAATGTTCAAATCCCATTAAGTTACTCTTCTGCGCTTGGTAGACTTACTGAAAAAAAGTTACTATTCTCATCTCTTGCTCAAATCGTTTCAATCCTCGACACTATCATAGAGATTATTTTCATGCAACTGTAGTTGTGCAATACTGATAAATAAACATGACAGTTCCATTTGTTTTAAGTACGTATTATTATTAAGTGCAAGAATCAGTCATATATCCAATCTTTCTAAAAACAATAATGACAAAAAAGTAATTCTTCTGCTCATTGGTTAAGTTCAATTTTATACACTTTTTTCGTAGATAATTAATACAAATATAACATGTTTGGCCAAGTAATCTATTTGAGACTATGAGCAGTCAAGCCATATACTTTTTGGACGTATAGCGCATTTTATCAGAGCACCAAACTTAATCAGTTTTTAACAATCTGCCTTCTACGGTTCAGTTTCAATTAAATTAAACGAAATGAAAAATGAATCACATTCTTGCCAAAACTGCTTGAGGAAAACGTCAAACCTCAGAGGCCAAACAATTGATTCACTCAATACAAACATACAGCAAATATAATCAAACGTCTCGTATGACATCCAATCGCTGAATAATCCTGCTTACTAATCACACGATCTGCTACGATATTGACCAAACATTGCAACGGCACAATCAGATAAACACCCCAACCGCGCATTCCAGCATTCCCACCAAGGTCAAGAGCACCTGGTCGCTGACGGGCGTGATTGGAAATGTCATATTTTTGCGAAATTCCCGTCCGTCCCGCATGCTGCTGAACCCCTACGCATGTCCGAACGGGCCAACGGGGACGGTTCGATTACGCTTGCTTGAGTAAACAGAAAACTTCCGCTTGACGATCACTGCCAAGGTAAGGACGTACTCTGGAGTACTGGCTCGCAAGACAAGTGCGTTTGTGTGTATGTGAGAGGGGGAAAGAGACGGAAAGGGTTAGATATTTGTGCGATTAATTTGGGTTTGTTTCCGTTAGCAAACGACAAACACAAACACGTTATTGCAACATAACGGCCTCCCGATCGGCGACCTTTGGGGCGAGTGTTTGATTTTGTCGCGTTCGGTAAGGACACGCAGGTGGGCACAGGGTTTGGCATAGGGGGAGAGAGGGCACGAGTGTCAACGTACTGCATTGAGCATTGCGTGTAGCAACAGTTTTACAATCGTTGTCAACCGCAAGGGTGGCGAAAAGAAAAAGGGACAGTTTTGTGCTATTGCAGATTGACTATTTATCTTTTTTAAGAATGTACAATGCTAGCTACAGAGGGGTTTAACCAGCCACAATTTTGCAAAATTTCAGTTTTTTGTTTGTGTTGATTGCGAATCATGTTATTGTTACAATTTCTGCACACATGTCCACACGGTAACTGGCAACTGAAAATAGAAATGTTGCCGCGCATTCGTAGCACAAAGCCACAACTAGAGGCAATCTTAAGCGCAAATAATCGCACTCCTTTCACCCACCCCCCTCTTTACCCCCCCTATTAACCTCATTTGACCGCAAGAAGCAACAACAAAAAACGTATGTTTTATGCTGCATCTTGAAATGTGCAGCATAAAACCAAACTCTATTACCCTGGGCCACCTTTGTTTTTTTGCTCTCCCATTTCGAACTGGGATTGGTTGGGAGCCGTCAATTGGATTGACCACGACCGGTGCGCGCGCGCGACCCGGGTGTATGTGATTAACGTATATATTTCTCTCCCCTAATTACCTTATGCTGTGGTGATGACGACTGCGCATTTTTTGTGCGTGTGTGTCTCTTGTATGTGTATTTATCTCTTCGTTTTCACTCGCCAACACGATCGTAAGTGTTTTTTTTTTTTGTGCCCTTGTTTTTGTGTATGAGAGTTGAGGGTTGTTAAGGGAACTCTTCCGACCCTGCTCCAGTTGGGACCGGTGTGGCTTCAACCACAGCTGCAGGTGTATGTCATTGCGAAAAGCTTCGCTTCTATCACTCTAACCTCGAAACAGTAATTGCAACTACACACACACACACTCCCCCGGAGGAATGGGCATTTTCTTTTTGACGCTTTTTGTTGCTATCTATTTCTTCTTCTCGCCGCCTTTTGGCGCTGTTTGTGGTGCACTGGGTGCGCATGATGTTAAGCTTACGTTTGCCGATTGGATTGTGGCAGGTTCGCAATAAAGCAGCTTGCAATGCAGCTCTTCTAGTAGCGGGAAAGGGTTTTGAGTGCTTCCTAAGCCACTGTTGGTGTTGGGCAAAAACATCGAGACGGCACGCGAGAGGCATAAAAAGAAGCCACTGCGTGCGAGCTCATAAAAGCTCATGTTTTTTGCGCAGAACATGGTAGAAAGAGGCAATGCTTTATAAGGGAGTGTGTGGCGCAAAAAAGAAGACCACAAACAAATTCGGTACCATTTCATAATCTTAGCATGAGCAAAATATAAGTATTTAATTTCGGGCTTTTTTGCTTACACTTTGATATTTAATGTCTTGCAAAGGACAAATAAAGCTCAGGATAAGCTCGGGCTCGTTTGATGGTGAATTTGGTGGTAAATTCGTGTTGTTTGTTTTTTTCCTTTCGCTTGTCCCACTTTGTCCCATCCATCCCATTAGCCATTGCACATACCGCTACATGCACCGAGCTACAGCGATTGCGCGGCAGAAGATGGACGACGGTTCGTCTTCTAAACCTTACCGCAATCACTCGTTATTCGTTTGATGAAACGCAAGCTGAAGTAATTCACCACGCACGGCGCAATGCGACCGGGGCAGATTAGAGCAGATGTGTATCGGGGCAGCGCATTTTATTTAACCGTTTGCAATGACCTGCTCAATAGTGTACGACCACCATCACCATCACCACCAGCACCATTACAGACAATACGTTTTTGTAGGTCAGACAATAAGCTGCGGATGATTAGATGATTAATGAAGCGCTCTTCTTTGCTGTTTTGGTGTGGTGAGTGAGGAAATTCGGACAAGCTTCTGGGTCCGTCCGTGCCTTCGTGAGTGGGTATTGTAATTTCGCTAAACTGCGTTTGTAATGTGATTCAGATGAGTCTGGGTGTGTGTGTGTGTATTTGTGTGTGTGAGATTTTTTATTCCTTTCTCCTCATCTTCTTCTTCCTCCTCATCTTCTTTAGCTGATGAGACGCCCGGCGACTGCTGCAGTGCTGCGATGGGCAAAGGTTTCGATGTAATTTTTCACAATTACACTCGTCCCAGTGTTTTACCACAGATTTGCTGTGCGGCACCGACACATCTTTTGCATCTTTTGCGCAATATTCAAAACAACGTAATCGACTTGGGTGGGTCGAGATGTTTGGGAAGGAGAGTGGATACGATTTGGACAGGAGGTGGTCGATTAAATTCATATTACAACAGAAAATATTGCACGACCGGGTAGTTTGTTAGGGTCGAGATTTGAGATGAATCATTTTAATCAATTATGGCTGCTCTGGGAACGATAGAAATGATTAAGAAAGTTTAAAAGCTTTTGACATAAAATGCTTTAGTTTTTTTTTTAATTTTAATGATATGTATGAAACTTTATTGTGAATAGAAAATACATCCAAATAAACAAAAAATGATTAAAAAAACACAATCAAACAATTGATGTACCACAATAATAAAAACGTAGTGATGAAAGTTAAAAAAAATTGGCATATACAAATTTTAAATTAATTTCTAAAACCCAATATACAAATCTAAAATCATAAAAAATACCAAAAATCGAACAATGAAAAAGAAATAAATGACTAAATGCTACTCAAGCTTTTCAAATAGAGAACTAAAGAAAATAAACTGTGCACGTATCAATCTTTACGCATCTAATTCAAAAATGCAAGACTGAAAAATCGAACAGCCCCTTTAAATTGGCCAAAACCATGTGGGCAAACTATCCGAAGCTTCTACACGCCCGAAAAATAATTAAAAAAAAACATCAACAACTGTACACCATCGTGGCGAAACCATTTCTACACCCTCGCGTCCGTTTTACTTTTACATTCACTTGCAACCACCTGCCCGCAAATGCTACAAACACAAAAATGCTCATCAATTTAAATAACTTCAGCCCGGCCCGGTAACGAGCCAAATGAAGCATGTTCTATTTCAACAGCCCTCCCCCGGAGCGGAGCGGGTACTGGTTGATGCCGCTTCGCTCATGCATCAACGACGTTAACCTTGGCAACTGGCCGCGCTAGCGAAAATGTGAACCATTTCCTCGAGCATCGTTACTTGCGCTCGTCGTCCAGTTGCTGGGCGGCTGTTCGCGTCATGTCGCTGATTCCTCCGAACTGACCCCTTGCTGGCGGCAGAAAACGTGACCTCTGCTTAGACGAAACGTAAATCTGTCACCAATGTTCGCGTGCGCGCAAGAGGAACGTCTGGCGATCGCGCACACTACACTCTGAAATGCGCCAAGGAAAATGACACATGCCTCATCGTCGCGCATACGCACACGGGCGGTAAGCTAATGTAAGGATCATGTTTGCAGTAAACCACCACCGCCCCAGGGCTCCGCGGGGCGCGATGGTGACGGTGGGTTGACTGTGGACCCTCCTCAACGAAAGTGAACAATGCGCAAGCAATAACCGGGCTCGGTTTACTCTCCCTTCCTGCGACCCGTTTCTTCACTGCTAACTCGAAACCGGTCGTACAGTTCGGGTTGGCCAGACAACAGCCAAGCTACGGCGGGCCCTAGTAGTTGTTTCACCCTTTTCTCTCCGTGCTGCACGCTCGCCCCAACCCTCGCCAGCGTGGAGATGAGATGCTCTTGAACTTTGGCGAGGCGCGCGCGCGCGAGAAGTACGCAGCAGCAGCAGCAGCTGCAGCAGCCACGCAGCAGTATTGCAAGTCGCGCGCTGTGCGTACTGTGCCAGTATTTTCGGCGGCATTTCCAAGGTGACAAGTGCGGTGTGGTGGATGCTGCGACAAGTACAAGTAGAAATGATACATTTGAGACGGGAGTTTTTTTTTTACTTGTTGCAGGATTAAGGTACTCAATCTGTCTTATTAATTTGACTCCAATTGTGGAATTATTTTGTTATTTTATTTTTGAAAAAATAAGCGATTCGAAAACATTCAAACAAGTTTTTATTTGGATTTGGCTATGTTATGGAACCCTGTGATAAACACTTTTTCGTATAATTACATCATAAAAGTCTTTTATAAATTTATGTATTATTTACAACAATTAATGTTTAATCCTCAGTTACCTTTAAGTGGCTTTTTAATAAGATAATCTTTTGACATTTTTGAATTTTTTTCTCTTTTTTTATTTTGATAGAAAAATTGGAACTAACAAAATTCATACGACTCATTACATTTTGCTTAAATTATCAATTTCAGAGTCAATTATTGAGCTTTCAGATTTTTTTAAACTTTTGATTATATTTTTATATGTAAAACTAATTACTGTAGACATTTTTCCAAGCCAGTTTTGTCATGTTATTATGATGTTAGTACATTTATAATATTTATGTATGCCATTGCTTAAAAAATCAATAGCAAATAATGAATAAATTTATGTTCTAGAAGCATGTATGTATGAACACTTCCCTTGGACAAATAAACCATAGATTATACATTATTCAATGTTTCAAAATTTCTGCTTATGCTACAAAAAATTGGTTATATTGGCCAAAAAATAATTAATTCCGATAAAATTAATATAAATAAGTTTCTCATACAATTTTTTTAAAGTATATAAAAAGTTGGATTTAATTCGGTTTTTAAATCCGTCACATTATATCGGCCACACATAATCTTTCGAAAAATAATCATAGTTTCACTTGAAATTTAATATTCAATGTATAAACCTAAAACTAAGCTGGCATTCAAATCCCTGACGATATTGACTACGTTTACAATCGACAATAAACACCGAATTAAACATTTACGTATAGTTATGGTTTGACGCATCCCGAACGTTAAATTAGCTCCGTTGACGATATTCCACGCTCCTATGTAGTTTAATAGTAATTAGCATAGTTCAAAAGAAGGCAAATACAAAGTAGATATGGCCACGAAAGCCAAAATAGGTCCCGAGGTTCAGGGTGCGCTAGCATTATTCGACGCTGGACTATCCTGACTGGTACATAAATAAATTAAGCAACAAAAGCACCACTAAACAGTCAATAACGTTGAAGATTCCGATTATAGATACCGAGGTGGCATTCTTCATTCGTTCGGCAAGGCGCAGAAGACCAGATAGCAAACATTAAATTATTTAATTGAGTCGCTGATTCCATTTACGGAGCGTGTTGCCTTCCGTTGGATGTACTTTAACCGTGTAAGAGCCACGGTAGAAGTAGAAATATCACCCTTTAGCACGAAATCATTGGCTTTTGATACATTATTAAGGATTTTCAATGAGTAAAATTACACCAATAAGTGTGCTCAAAACGTCAACAACACTGCTCAAACTGTTCAAATCATCTTAGGACCAAACCGTTCAGAGACAACTCAATTCTTCCACACCCGACCTTGACAGCTTTCTTTAACAAAACAACAGCTTCAACAGTGCAGATACTTGTCTCCTCCCGGGAACCGAGCAACTTTACGTGCACTCAATCTCCCCAAATTTCGCGGAGGTGTACCCCAGCGCGGATGACATCGAATGTTGGATTCCTCAATTAAACCCCATCTCCCCCGTGCAGAACACCCATGCGGTGTATGTCGTTCCGGGCACAAGGTGTCAGCCGGCTGACGCATGTTGCAAACATGCGCCCCGCCAACAAGTCCATCCGAAACGAAATCGAAAGTAAGCCACCAACGTACACCGAGGGGGCGAAAAGAGAGGCAAAGGAACGGGAAAGAAAGAAAGAAAGAAGGAAAAAAAGAACGGAGACAGCAGCACCGGGCCACAAAACTAGGCAAAGTGTACCGATTTTGCTCAACACTTTGACAGTGTGCACACACATACGGCCACTTCAACTGGCACACTAGCTTTCGACACTCCGGTGGATAATGTTGCCGAAGTAATGAACACCCCTGCAGGTGCGGGCCATGGCATGGACGGGGCCGGTAATGGCATTTTCCTCTAATGCAAATGGTTTCGAGCGTGTGCGCGCGCCCGCTCGTGCCACCCAACTTGCCACCACCTCCAAACCGAAACGATACGAAGCGACGAACCCCGGAGGGAGATGGATGGATCCATTTGGATTAATACGGGCCCGACCCGCGAGCGACCGGCCCGGCAAGCCACAATCCGTGACGCGCGTCGTACTCGGGCGCGCGCTCGCGTACGTTATATCACACGCGGCGCAAAGGTGCGTGTAAAGGCGCGAACGGGTTCGAGCACGGGTAAGGGCCTGGGCCGCTTCATTCATGTTTGTGCCGGCTGTTTGAGGTTAAGCAAAGATGTACCGACTGGGTGCGACCGATTAAGGTTACTTATCGTTGGTCTGGGTGCTTAACCGAAGCACAGTGACCCCTAAGGCGTAGAGTGAAGTGTTTGATCGAATAGCTGTTTAAACGAATCGGATGACAATCGAACTTTCATCACCAGTCCGTCGCACTATTAACAAAACAAAAGATGTAAATAATGGTAGAACGTTCTTGAAGCCGCGTCCAGCCACATTCTTAAAACGATCGATAGAAGAAAAAAACACATCGTTATTTATAGGATCGCCAATCATAGCGAAATCGACGCATGCGCGAGATGTTTCACCCGCGCTATCTATTTGTATGCAAATTGGGATGAGCTCACCTTCAAAGCTGACACCCGCAACATAGAAACGCGGCGGCCTAGCGAAAAGAGCAAGCGAACTATGCCGGCTACAGGTCGCTAATTGACCAAACAGAAACAGTTGCATCCACCAAAACACTTCCTCATACTTTGCCATCGATGCTCTCCGGTGCCGGTAAGGGGTGAATCGCCGATCCGGTCGCCGATCTGGTGATTACCTTTCGCGTGGTTCGCATTCTGTTTTCGTGTCATTTATCATGGGACCGGATTTTGACACCCCGGCTCCCGCAAGTAGTTGTATGGGTGTTTGTCGACGGAAGGCGAACAGATACAGAAAGAGAGAGAGAGGGAGAGAGAGAGAGAGAGAGAGAGAGAGAGAAAACCAAATGTAAATTTGATAACGGAGCTTTAAGTTGCCTCAAGGATACAGAGATGTTTTGGAGGTTTGGACCAGTATACAGGTTTGGTATGCTTAGCAAGAACGCGAATATATTTCCGCATTATTATTTTTTATTTTTATTTTTATTTTTTAGTTTTGAAAGAAGCATAACGGGAAAAAAAATTTAAGACATAGTTTGAAATTCGAGAACAGATAGTGGAAATAGCGACAACCATTATAGTGACAAGCTCCTATAATTAGATTCTAGGCAAACTCGGTTAGGGCAACCAGGCAAGCGAAAGGATTCGTGAGAATGTTTGATTTTTTAAATCACTAATAACAGCCAGACAGTATTGTTGAAATGTTTGACAGTGTTTAAATGGTACAGAGGATACTTCTAATGCGATGCTTTCTTATTGAAATATGTTTTCCAAAAACCACATAAAAGTGAGATTTAAAAACTTTTTCTTCACCACATTTTATTGAGCACATATTTTTAAATGTTGTTACTCTACTCTTTGAATAGTTTATCAATTTGTTTTGTCCACAAACCCCTGTAAATGAGGAATAAGGTAAGATGGACTTTGCATGATAATAGTACATAAACAATAATACAAAAAAACAAGAGGATTAGAAATTTATTCATAAAAAAACAAATGAATTCTTGCAAATATAAATATAAAAAAATAAAAGACTAATAATAATAATAATAATAATAATAATAATAATAATAATAATAATAATAATAATAATAATAATAATAATAATAATAATAATAATAATAATAATAATAATAATAATGATAATAATAATGATAATAAAAATAATAATAATAATAATAATAATAATAATAATAATAATAATAATAATAATAATAATAATAATAATAATAATAATAATAATAATAAAAATAATAATAATAATAATAATAATAATAATAATAATAATAATAATAATAATAATAAAAATAATAATAATAAAGCATCATCAAATGCAAGCACAAAAGGAGCATAGAAATACTTTACGTTACATTACAACTCATAATGCGTATACATTTATCAAAAAAATCCTACACAACATCATTTGAAAAACACCTACAACAAAATTTGTTAAAATAGCATTCAGATTACAATATTCGAGTGCCTAGCGCACACATGTCAAAAATAGATCAATCATAACATAACAAACCTTTCAGTCGGTCGGTATTTAAAAGTTGTTTCTGTCTCACCCTTTCGAACAGCCAAAACAAATACAGGTATAAATCATTTCACCGTCCAGCCATCGTGCGAATATAGACCCCCAAAAAAGAAAATAAAATAGAAACATCCATTTAAAAGCTGAACCTTACCAAACAATGACAAACATGATCGTTCACTTAAACCAGTTCAGCACTTTGTTTTTTTTTCCTTCATTTTTGCTGTTGCTAGAATACCGGTTCTGTAGATTTAAAATTGCCGTATTGCGCTCGATTGCGAATAAAACGGGATTGCGAATAGACAAATATAGGTCCCGCCATCAAATGCACAGCATCCATAACGGCCAATTTGCAATCGTTCAAAATAGCTTTCGCTTTCCACGGGGCGCCTTACTCCACTTTCCTGCACACGCTGGCACAAAGAAGGAAACCTTGCGACACTGTTTCCTGTAGCCTTTACTAATAAACACCACCGCCGAGGACGGTGTAGGGTGGTGACGGGATTTCAAAATTCGTCAATCATTCACCCGTTCTCTCTTTCTGTCTCTCTCTCTCTCTCCCTCTATCTCGCTCTCTTTTTATCTCTACTTCACCTATTAATCGATGCATTTCTAGCACTCGTCGAACGGGGCGGTCTGTTGTAAAGTGATAAACCACCCAACCACCCACCGTCCCCGTCTGCATGCACATGCACATTTGGATGCACGTTTGGCTCAAGGGGGTCCGTTCCAGAAAACTAGTATTTTGTCGCCCTCGATCGTCATCAAACGATCAGTGACCGTTTTGCAGCGCGAGTTTGACGTCCTTCCTAACCGTAATGCCGTTTCCCACACCGGTCCGAGGGGGGGACCAACGTGCAGAAAACGAAAGCATATGCACTTGCACCTTGCATCACAGAAACAGTTTCCTTTCCTCCTTCTCCTCTATCGCTGGTTTGGGGGTTGCTCTGGCAGTGCCGCCGACAACACGATCGCATGCCGCAGCCTTTCGTTTCGCACATTTTCGCGCGCCTGCACTGGACAAATGCAACAACGGTGCGGTGTGCGATGGTGCGTTAGATAACTTTCCGCGCAAGATCATTTGACCCACATTTGCGCTCGGTGGTCCTACTGACCCCTTCGGAGCGTGCTGTCTGGCTTCCCTGGCCTCCTGGGCGGGGAGAGATGTTGGTGTTGCTGCTGCTGCTGCCGAGCCCCGTGAAAGTACCATCACATATTTTTTCTCCCCCTCTTGCTCTATTAATTGCGCTTTGCTGTGGCCTTTTGTGCGTACGATTATGCAATCGCTGGTGGAATTAGAACAGATGCTAGCAATACACGACTCCAGTACGATCAGCTTAGAGATGAAGAAAGAAATATAGAAAAAAAAGAACTTAATAATCGCAATGATAGCAAGAGAGATAATTCACAGATCAAACATCATCACCTTCAAAAGATACCAATCGCAACCACAAGCACATGCACAAACACATTCTTTAATCCGGAAAGAGATAAGGTAACATGCGCCGTTTGTACTAATTGCCCTTATCGTTCCGGTACGCGTCATTGTCCGAACACCTTATCGCACTCGGCGGCACAAATCGATCATACGCCCCCTCCCTGTGTCGGTGTGCGTACGATCGTTGCCGGCAAATCATACCTCTCATCATTCCAAGTGGGAGTTTCCCCTCAAACAATGAACGGGGTGAGAATAGGGCGCTGGTGGAATCGAAATTCCGGCTATTTACTTCCTCCTCACCCGTATTATCAACCGGATTGACGTAGGGAAGTACATTCGTTACCGCACAAGGCAAGGAAATTGTTCTGTTTAATGGTTTTGCGTCAAAGGATATGATAGAAAGATTCCATGTACCGATTGAAGTAATAGTACAGTTCATTAAAACTTAATTGATTGAACATTGTTTACTTACTTGAGTGGTGCAGAGGTGAAAATAACCACCACTTTTTTATTGTTTCCATTATATTCTACCTCTAAATATTTTCCGTATAATTAAAATGTTAGCCGGTCTCGTAGTACAGTCGTCAACTCGTACGACTTAACAACATGCCCGTCATGGGTTCAATCCCCAAATTGACCGCGCCGCCATACGTAGGACTGACTATCCTGCTATGGGGGGGAATCAATTAGTCACTGAAAGCTAAGCCCACAAGTGGGTACAGGCAGGCCTTGACCGACATCGGTTGTTGAGCCAAAGAAGAAGAAGAAGAATTAAAATGTTAAACAAACATTCATGATGAAAATGTTTCATGCTGAAAATCTGATCCAATATAATTTATTATGCAACAATTTGCACTGGAAGAAAGCTAAAATACTGGTTGAAAAAAACACATACTTTAACAAATGTATCACGTTTGTTACTATCAGTTCTGAAGTTCTGAGTCTGTCGCTGAAATTCATACTGAACCCATAACGATTCTGTTTTTGAGCTGGAACTCATATCAGTTCTTGAACTGATTCTGGTTTAAAATTCTAAATTCTGGTTTAAAGGCATCAATTTTTGACTGTGCTCAACAATATTTGACTCCAATGCACCTATGTTTGCCTGTAAGTCAGATTTATAATGACTGTTACATAACATCCGAAAAACACTACAAAAAACCGCGTTATTTCTTAGTATGTTGTAAATAGAATGAAATTTATAAATGCGCAAGACATTGTTTACATTTCAACATTTATATAGAATGCCAACCTTTTTATTTCATTTTAATTTATAAAATTGGCATTAACATTGTTATATTTTAAATTCTATCAATTAGATTATGAGTTTGGTTAGTAGAATATGTTTGGAACACACAGTTTCATACATTAGGTTAGATTTCATTTAAAAAAAATACTTGCAGTCAATTTTTTTTTTGAAAGCTGGTGACACGCTAACAAATATAGGTGCTCTGGAGACTAAAATAGGTGAATTAAGACCAAAACTGTTACCGTACCGATACTGGCCCTGTAATCGATAGACAGCCCGAATCGGTTCTGGAACTGATACTTAATTTAAGCAATAACAAACGGTAAGTATTTAAAACCAATAATATAAATATCAGTACCAAAACCATATGAGAGTTGAAACTGCTTCTGATTCCATGCAGGTCCTGACATTAATCCTGAATCCATCCTGGAACTGATACTGAACCCATGTCGTTCCCAGAACTGACCCATGATTCTAGTTAATGCCGATAATGAAACTGTACAACGCAAGGGAAAAAAGTAAACTAGGCCAAGAACTGGCACCGATTTTTATTCTGTTCCAGCAATTGATTCTAATACCATATTGATTGGCAAACCAATACTAGCCTTATGTATGCAACGTAGAAACCAACCTCAGTTTGTACATTGATGTGCTACATCTAAAACAATAGACTGCTTTACGTCACAGACTAAAAAATGCAAACCTGCTTTATCACCAGGCAGCAAGAACGGGGATTTTGAGAAAGAATTTCCAACTCTTCAAATCACTCCAACTCCGGTGCTACTTCCTTATCCATATCAACCGTTAATTAATCAACACTCGAGACATGATTCAACTGTCTGCAAGAGATCGAAGCGGGACAAACATTTTATCGTTCTCGGCAGCAGGTAATTAAGCGATTGTCGCGACGTTGGGGATTACCCTACCATACACCAGCATCATAGCCAGCAAACCACAAGTGATCGCGAGCAAACAGAAGCAATCGATGGGTAGATCGGTTGGAAAATTTCTCTTACCGTCACCGTGCAGCATTGGGGCGTGCAAACATCAATGTGACGCAAGTTGGTTAGATCGTTGTCAAATAAATCTCTGAAAGATGCTTCGCTCGCCCTCCAACTGCTGCCCGTACTGAGGCTCAATAATGTACCCAACGTGAAGGCATCGTTAGAAAAGAAGAACCATGACGCAACGCGCACGCCAACCTCACCCCAGTCGTGCCGGTAAGCCATCGGGCGACAGTAACGGCATCGTATCGTTTCGTAGCATCCCGGAAGCGATCCCTCCCACTGCACAAACAATCCAAGGCGGACAGTAAATTTCTCACCCTAGGCTCCCCCATAGACCACCCCGAGCGTCACGACGCCCGGTTGGATGACGAGACTGCTCCACCCGGCCCGAAAGCTATCCGAAATCAATCAACAAGTTGTTGTACAGGTTTCGCGCGCCTGATAATGGATTTCCGCCCGACCTCCCCACACACACATACACACACAAACACACACGTAGGCAAAGCTCACCTTCATTCTTACCATGAATGAGGAACCCCTTCGAAGAGGGAGTGTTTCGTAGAAACAACTCGGCGCCTCCACGAGTGAAGCACGCTGCGATACCACTCAGCCAAACAGCGTGGGTCACTCACTGCGATGAATTTTCATTCATCCAACCTGGCAGCACTCACTCATTCAGCGATCGGCACTCACACGGGCCACTCGCGCTAAGTACTTCGGGGCTGCAATTACGAGTGTGCTTTTTTGCACCACCTCCCGCTACACCTTCCCAGAGCTTACCCATTGACCCGACAAAGAGTGAGAGAGAAGCGGGGAGGAGCGACCAGGGAAGCCACTCAGCTCGCGTGGCGTTTCGCTCACGCTCGTGCTCGGACGGTTCGTGCTTTTTCGTGCGCGGGAAGCTTTGGCGCAAACCCCGAAACGATCAACACCGAAAGCACTTGAACCGCACGCTGGTGTGTTTGCCTCCCTCCCTTGGTGCGCTCGCCCGGCAACGGAGATGCTGTGTACCACGAATTACGGCCAGCCAAGCCCCAGGCCCGAACGAAGCGAAACGGCAACCAGTCGATCAGTCAGTCGGTAAGCCGTTGGACGCCGCTTGGACGAGTGTTACCTGCCTTGGTGAAGGAGCCTTTGCTGCACGTTCTGAAAGAGGGAGAGAGGGCTGGTGGTGCTGTGCTGTTTTTGCTTTTGTTTGACGCGGGAGTCGGTCGCACGACAGGATCGCTGCGGTAGTTCAGCAGCCGTGCCGTTCATTCAACCGTGTGTCGTTCCGGCGAGTGGACGTGCTATCCTCGTGTGGTGCCACCGATCTAGGCAGGACCTGCAGTGCATCCCGAGCGAGCAGTTTGAAGTTCTGGACGGAGATTTTTCGGGCTCAGCTGGGAAGAGATCGTTCATTATAAAGCGAGTGGTGAAGAACATCCGGTGCAACAGTTTCGTCGTGATAGTGCGTTCGGGAAGGTGTCGATCCTGCTGCTAGATATTCGGCGAGGGATTCCCCACAACCATTCGGTTGGCGAAAAGGGTTCGCAAGTTTATTGAGGTGACTCCGATAATTAAATCCCACGTACAGAGCTTGGCGCAAACAGCATATAAAATCCAGCCCCATTCCTGTTTGTGCTCCCAGTTGGTTCCAGCTTTTCGGAAGGCGATCTTCGTGATCGTGGTTTAACGCTTTATTTTGACATCAAAACAGTAGCGATAGTACCCGTGCGTGTGCGTGTGTGTGTCTGTGTGTAGTGGAGCTAGTTTTGGATGGAACGTGTCCCTGTTCTATCTTTTTCGGTGTGATTCCCGTGCCAATCGGTGAGATGCTGCAAACAGTGCCGGTGACTATAGCGAGTTGTTACGATCAGGGTGACGAACAGGTACAGTCCGTCCAACTTACGTTCAGGGTGCAACCGTTCCAATCGGAATCCATTGTGTAGTGCGCGTTTTGTTTCGAGCCGTGTTCAGGCGTTGAGATCGCGTGTGAAAATAGTTAAAGTTTAAAACGGGTGAAAGCAAAAAAAATAGTTTAGCATTATCATTCGTCCTGGAGCTCAAAATCAAAAGCTAGTCATTTACGGCTGGGATCAGTGAATTAAAGGGGCAATAGAAGTATATAATAGTAGAGTGTTATTTTTTTATTGTTTGGTGCTTTACGTCTTAATTCTAACGGTGGACGGAGGAGATTTCTGCGCGAGGTTCGAGAATTTCTTCATAAAAAGGCTGATAAATAGGCTTTCCTGAGCTTTGTTTTGGCATCGGTGTACAATACGAGGTGAGTGTTCAGAGTTTGCCGAAGACACAGCACAATCATTTCCTTAAAAAATCTACGTATGTGTACTCAAAACTATTCACATGAAGTTTGAATAAAAGAGTTTTTTGCTCCATTAAATGCATTAAATGTAATGTAGGTCTCTCAACGAATTATGAAATTTTCGTATGTTTTAAAAAATTCTTGCTGGATTTTTATATGTTGTTGGGTTGAAGACAAGTTGAAACATTCCAAAATGTTTGATAAAATGTAAAGTGTTGTACATAAATGCTGAAACTAATATATAAAATAAATAAATGAATGCATTCCGTTCTTCGTGAATAAAAAAATATGCCAAGCACACCATTGGACTCATGCATTGGATTTAGTGCATCGAATACGAATGTATTAGAATATATTTGGAAGCGTTAAATGTTAAAACTCAAACAACGGTTGGCTAGTAAAATAATAAAACATAGTCAATTAATCAATAGCTGTATGACATTCCTCCAGTAATTAAAACATTCTACGTCCTCTGGGCACTTTCTGAATAATTTATTTTTTCTGTTTCAATATTAAGTGTTTATTCATTTTCAAAACACAATCAAATAGCTCAATTCTGCCGGGTTGTTTTTATTTAGCTATAAATAATAACAACACAAAGTTGGTTATAAAAAGCAGAATTAATTTAATATTCATATCTTCAAACTCAAAAACGAGTACCTCAGCCAACACTACTCAACAAAACCAGCAAAGCCGTAGCGTCTTAAGCATTCAACCAAGCGCATAAACTCAACGGTTCTGAAAAGAAAACAAAAGCACCGACCGACGATCTACGGGAAGACCTTTGATTGATTTGTCAACCCAACCAATGGCCTCGGCTACTCGTCTCGCCCCATCTACTCGTAAGCGCCATTGCGCAACTGCTCCACCCTTGTAGCCCTTCCACGCTGGAGGAAGAGCGGGCGAGAGAGAGAGAGAGAGTAGAAAGCCACTAGCCCAAGGTTAATCACTCGGTACTTTAGTGCACTTAGCATGGCAAAAAAACAAAAACGCACACACAAACCCCGCCTAGTCTAAGCGACAGCGCTCTGTGTGCAAACGGAAAGGGCGAGCTAAATCTCAGTCATCAGGCCCGCGCGGACCACGTTTGTCGGTCGTCAGGGCAAGTTCATGAGTCACGAGACCGGGCGAGACCGTCTTGAATGTCTCTCTTCCCCTCTTTCTTGTTGTTGTTTAGGCACGCGATCGTGTCAACCAGGAAAAGATAAACGTAAAAATAACGAAAATCGCTACAAACAACAATCGAGGCTAGGTGATTTATTGAATTTTATGAGAGAAACTGTTTCTGTTTTGCAACTGTTTTTCTATCGTACCTGCAGCTTAGTTCCGGCATCGGAAAGGACGTCATGTGCTGGTGGTGGATAAGAACAAATTGTACTAATCGAAATTCCCCGCCGAAACGTCGTGGCCCGTTGGCGATCACGTTGCCGCCTGGCGGTGAAACCGGTCCGCTCACGTGTTTGCTCGTTTGTTTGTGTCCACTCCCGGTGGGCGACAATGCTTTCGCGCCACGCGGTGGTTCACATTCCGAGCATGCGAAGGGATGCGCGCGCTCGCGCACATCCGCTGCACGATGCTGCCGGGGCAATTTATGCTAATCGAATGCACTTGCTAGGTAAGGGATGCCTGAAGCATCGCATCGCTGATGAGGTCTCAGAATGTGGTGTGGAGCAGAGTGAGGCAGCAAACCAAGATGCCTTATCTTAGGGCAGCGTGTGTCGAACGAGATTGAAGACAACAGCTTTGAATGTGAGTGTTTTTTTCAATGATAAAGATGTACCAAAACCACCACCCCCTATGACCTTAGCATGTCCAATAACCTCTATCCAGCGGGTGGTCCAGAGGTGACGCATTTGCGACTATCCATCCGCGATTACGCTCGTTAATGAACTCTTCTTTTGGGTAGGTTTGTCTAAATCGGGGACCTGACCATTTCCTATTTCACCCACGACAGCCCGACCTCCCGTTCGGTTTGGACGTGCTAAACACGACCTTCGAACGGTGTTCGCTACGCTTATTCGCAAAATCGGCTTCTAAGCATCACCGTCCGGTTTAGCCGTCAGAAATAGTATAGTTTTTACTTTCTTTCCGGCATTCGGGTTCCAAGTTCACGCTATACGGTAACCGAAAACCAGTCTTCCCACTATCGCTTCATCCCCCATGACAAAAAACTAATCAAGCGAATTCGACCATTGAACTTGCGGTTTTGACAGCTCGCCGACATGACACATTGGTGGTGGCAAAAAAACCGGACCTGATTTAAATATTGGCATTTCCCAAACCGAGAAAGCCCACCCGCTTCCCGAATCTGTCCAGTGCGAAGGTTATTAGGTCTTCCGATGATCGAACAAACCGGAGAGATCAAACAGAAGACAAAGCGTGAGAAAGGGTAAGACAGAGAAACATACCATATCTACCGTTTCGCCAAGGACGACCGGTAACCCGTCGAGCCGCCCCGTCCCCCTTTCGCAAGCATCCTGTGATGCGATTATGTAGCGGTCAAGTTAATCGTTGTACGCTGCATATTTCCCTGACTCACTGCACGGACGGTTAACTGCCCCAGAACGGTTAACCTGTCTCGCGGTGGTAAACGCAAGCCCTGCACTGTGCCACCATTTCACTGCCATCTGACATTAGCCGTTGAATAATATACAGACAACACCACATACACACTTTAACCTCAGCAAGCGACGAATCGGGCCGAAGGTCCGTTCACTCTCGCTCTCCGGGAGAAGCTGAACTCAACCACAATCCAAGGATCGTCTGCATAGCTTCGTTGCTGCTGGCTTTGTCATCTTCGGATGGGGGAAGATAATTGAAATCGAAGTAGGCGATCCTGTCCAGTGTGTGGCTTGTTGTGTGGCGTTTTTTTGTTTCTTAATACGTTTTGCTGTATTATCGCAGCTTTAAGACAGCTTTACGCTTCTGTACATGATTGCGTGAGCAGTTAAAAAGGGGACCATCTACTTTGAAGTCGAATATCGCTCGAGAAAGCGATAATCCATTAAAAAAGAAAACTTATGATGTCTTATTTTTTAAATTTTCTTATTTTTTTGTTATACAAAACCGATACAATGATGTACACATTTTTTTTACATATCTTATGCCCTTAAGTAATTTTGAGATTCAACAGGCACTTCAAACAAGGACCCTTACAGTAGAGTGCCTTCTTCGGAAACGGCTTACACAGTTACATTTTTTTGTTGCCGTTTGCTACCGTCCTCGATCGCATCGTTCTGTCCTGCCCACCTGAAGCTACCTTGTAGTCAATGATATTTTCCCTACAGTATCACTGGGCAGTGCAATGTGTGTGTATGTGTGTGGTATAAAAACATCACTTATCGTAGGAAGCTTCACGGGAGGTTCGTCGCTGCTGCGGGCGTTGCAGTTTCTTGAATGAATAAGGCAGCCCACCGCGATCGGGTAATAGTGCCGCTACGATAACATACTGACCTATCCGTTTATATTAAGAACAGGGAGAGCAATGTTCCAACCACCGAAGCATTGTCCCCCTTGGTGAGGGATGAGCGATGCGTTACTTAATAGCCTGCGCTCCCCAGCGCTGGAAGTACATATATTTAACCCAACAAGCTGCCCAACAAGGCCACGAACGTATGGGTGCTCGCACGCGTGCGTGCGTGCGAATAAAATAAAAATAAATGATAATATTTCAATCATCACGGTTGTAATTGCATCAGGGAATGATATTACATGCCTGCTTTTGATTTATGTAGCGATTTATTACAAAATAATGAAAATCATGGAACTTAAAGATATCAATTGTCGTGTGTTTTAATATATTGATAATTTTCATTCCCATTTAAAATATCGTTTAATTACAATTTGAATGTCAATTATCTGTGTGATAAAATTTTTTTCACTTTTATTGTTTTCTTTGATACAAAATGGTCTGGTCAGCTTAAAAAAAGCGGAACTTCCCCACCAAGATTAAAAAAGGGTGGAGCTCGCAAAAGGGTACAGCGACACGGAACGCTGAGGTCATCGTGTTTCTGTTTATATCGATGACAGAAACGCTGACTGATTGTACACCCTTACAATGATGACAGTCATTAGTAAAATGACTTCGAAACATATCGACAAACGAAAAAATACACAGACGACGCGACAGTTCCATCTCCCCACTGCTAGCTCGGTTGGTGCCAGACAGTATGGCTGACGTGAGAGGAAGCATCATGTTGCCAAACGACCGTAAAGAAAATGAATTCAACCGTATTATTTGCCAAACTGCCGCCCGTCTCACGGCCCTTTTCCTCGTCGTTCATGTTGTGCAGGTTCGTGCCGGTTTCAAAGGTAAGCTTTGTCTAGCTGGAGTATATTATTCTTTTTCTAAACAATTTTTGCTTATGTTGTTTCAAAAACGTTAACAAAAGAAGCACCGTTCAGAAACGCAGAAATGGAGAAGTAACAAATGAGGTGATAAGAGATCATGATGATTTATTTCTAGAAAACGAGAAAACAGTTCTTCTTAAACGAAAATGGCTTGTATGCGAAGTACTTTTACGGCAGATTTGACTGTCACACAGAATGTCACAAAACAGGAACATAAAATAGCGACAGAACATGCGAGAACAAGTGCCCGCTCTGCCCGGTGATGTTCCATTCTGTTAGCAGCTAAGCAGGGGCTACAACTTGACAAAAACACACATGACATCTTCGAGCAAAGAGGTTTGGGGTTATTTTTTTCATGCGTTGATATGATCTTGTTTCTAAAAGAAGATGAAGAAAGAGGTTCGAGAAGGTTCACAACGCACGCGACGTCAAGGTCGCTGGAGACAAACAGTTCCATCCGTTGCGATGTGCGGAATATGCTTCATTTTAAGACTTTATTAATAGACGATAAATAGTGTAAGCTATCAAGTTGCATCAGAGTTTAATGAAGACTCAATAAAATTTCAAAATTGCTTCAAATACGCTTTGTAGCTGCAATCATTAGCATTGGCACAATTTCTCAACCACCAAACAGCTCCTCCAGAGAAAAAAGTAAGCTAACAATCAATTATCATTTCAATCGCACTTCACCTTAACACACGCTGCTCACTGTCAACGGCGCCTTTTTCCCCGATTTTGATGAGAAAAGCGTCTCTTTTGCATCATCGATCATAAGTTTTGGTGTGCAATCGCTTCACATACACACATACACACAAGCCCGATTCGATTGCACCTTCCCGAAATATCACGCACCCTAAGTACAATCGAGTGAAGAAAGCTCTACCCCCGTCTAAAGACAGTGCGTGATAAAAGGCCGCTGTACAAAGCCCATCACGCAGCAGGTGCTGCCCATCTTCAGGGTTCGCAAGGGGTTCGTCGCTTACGCTTTGCTGTTGCAAGTCTTTCGTGTGTTGCTTCTCGAGAGCTGCCACCGCCGGCGCACATACCCGAAGGTGTGCATTGCAAACCAGGTAGGCAGCACGAGAATGTTTTCCCCCAAGGGGAGCGGGGGGAGGGGGGGGGGCGAAGGAGGAGGTTGCATTTGCATCAAACCCGTTCACACGCTAGCAGAGTGGAGAAGAGCCTCAAGTCGGTGTGGATGTGTATGCCTGCGGATTAGAATGTCGCCACCGTCGTTGTTGTCGTCACGTGTGTGTGTGTGTGTTATTTTATATATTTTGTGGCCACTGTCGTTGCTGTGAACAAGATCGATTAGAAGCATAATAAAGTGCAATCACTCGGTAGACCGTGCACACGTCTCGTTCCTTTCGGCTGCCACGGCACTTGCCCGGGAGTGCGGATGGGGTACGTATTTAACAGGCATTGCATAAGCCCTGCAGGAGCTGCAGCGCAGCCCGAACGCCATCCGTACTTCGTCCGTAGCTCCCGAGGCGCACCGTTGCCTCCAAGGCGGGCGACATTAGGCGGCGGCACACTGCCACACTGCTGGAGCTGTGGCTACTAAGCGCTCCGGCTACTAGACTAGAGCGCAACCAGCAGTAGTGTCACCAGGCGCGATGTCGAAAATCAGTAACACAGTAGGCGAGGAGTGTAGCGCTCTTAGATCTGCGCCAGATAAAATATTCCACGGGCCAGCGGGTATTTGAAGTCGTCCGGGCGTTTGCTTTTCGCGCGTGAATTACACTAGCAAAGGTGAATTTTGTAAATGGAAAATTATTTCCATACAAAAAAAAAAACAGTTCAACCTTGGGTGTAATGTGTGGCACAGTGCGCTTTTCAATGGTTGATAGGCTCATTTCAAGAAGCCTTAAATCTATTTAAATTGATGCCAAATGCTCCGATTGCCAAAGGGAAGCATATGGCGCGTTCTTTTTCCTCGCTTTCCACCGTCCACCGAATGCAGCCACCACCGACGACTACCTTGAGCTGCTCAAACGAACGGGTGCCTCAGAAACAGGTTTCTAAGTCAGCAGGTTTGTGGACCGCGGGCCAATTCTTCGGCCACCAGTACGGTCCTCTTGAGCAGTTTCGAAGGCGACTTACTTACGTTCAATCAGTTCAAGTACCTCCTTCCCCTGCAGCCATTGGCGTTCTGTTGCGTTCAATTGGTCGCATTGGGCTGTTTGAAAATTGTAGAAAAAGGTTAACCTACAGCAGCTGGTGTATCGCTTTTCCCTTTCGTTCGTAGACAAACGTAGGAAAATCTAAACCATCGTACCGCGTTCCCTTTCACTACGCTTTTCACAAAAACATTTAAAGACTCCTAAGCGAGGTGTACATTTCTTGACAACCCATCTTCGCTCGGCACGCTGTAATTTGAGCGTCACTTTTCTTGGCAAACGGATACACACGGCTACCGATGCAGTGCGCTCCCCCTGCCTGCGCTGCAGCCTCCAATTTATCTCCACTCATCTATCACTGTAAACGCTTTTCCGCGTCCTATCTCAATGATGATGGTGCTGATGAGCTTGGGACAAAGCGCACCACGCGCGCTACAACATAATCCACAGTCGTCGTCGTTGTCGTCGTCGTGTGTCGCCAAACACTCCTTCCTACGATACGGTTTGTTGGGCGACCTGCCACCTGGTAAGGTTTCGTAACGGTGTGCCACGAATTATGAGCAAGATGCAGATATGTTCGGTACGTGCGCCAAGCGCAAACAGATTCCAATTGAACCCCGCTCGGTGTTTACCGTTCATCTCTTTAGCGCACCAGCGCAGCATGTGCAGCGTTTGCTGTTGCATTTGAATCGTGTTTGAAGAGAGAAGATTGAAGGGGAGAGGGAGCAGAGAGATAGGGGTGGAAAACCCTTCACAAAGCGACGCATCAGATGGTTGTCATCGGATGAACCGTAAACATTAGGAATGGTAAAAGACCTCCAGAAGGTGTGATAGTGGATAGTTGGATTAGTATGTGTCTTTTTCTAAGGAAATATTATACACAACAGTTTAGTTTAAAGTTGATTGAATTTATCTTAAACTCGTTAATATTTCATAAATAAATAAAAACTGGCTGTATTAATAATTATTGATTGGAGTATGGGATTTCTTACATTATCTGCTACAAAAGTTGACATATTTTCTGAGCCCTCATTTGTCTTAACAATCTATGGAATATAAAGTCAACTCTGCGAAGTAACTGTAGTAACTGATAAAGCCTTTTTAAAAATCATAACAGAAAAATTTTCGATCATTCTTACTGCAAGTGAACTTCATCTATTGGAAATCGGACTCTGAAATCTCTCTCCTTTTTGAACAGGCTCTTTGGAAATCCTATTGGTTTTATCCAAGATGGGTGCTAGTCCAATTCCCATTTAATTAAGTTCATTTCACGCAAGAAGGAGTCAGTAAAGTGATCCACAGTTATGAGAATTCCCGGGAAACCCTGTAAATGCTAAGGGAGCCTTGTTTTTCATCATCTTTTCCTTGCAATAGTTTTTTTTTATTTCTTGTAAATTAATCATATGCATAATATAATCATTTTAGTTTAAGTTCTGGGTTTTCACTAAGTCGAAATATTCCTTTGGAAAGGATTAACGTATCATTTTAGTGTTAAACTTATTCGCTGACTTCGAGTTTACCACTATC
The DNA here is from genome assembly GCF_017562075.2 of Anopheles merus. Lineage (NCBI taxonomy): Eukaryota > Metazoa > Arthropoda > Insecta > Diptera > Culicidae > Anopheles > Anopheles merus. Next base: position 24,822,617 of record NC_054083.1, on the reverse strand, counting down.
AACCATCCGAACATTGAACTAAATCAAGAAAAGAAAAGCGAAGAAAAGCTCATAAAAAGGATGCAAGCACATCATTCAATTAAAAGAAGACGTAAAATGACCGTTAAATAATCGTAAAAAGAACTTTATTTCCATAAAACGACAACATTTCCTTTCCAAAACAAATCAAACAGGCAAACAGAAACCCCAACCACCCTATCAGCTTACGAATCCTCTCTCACAAAGCTCAGCCAACCGTGCGGAATCGTTGAATTGTCGCGACAACAACAGCAGCAGCCGCACTAGTGACTAAAAACCGACGACTCAATAAATTCGACTCAATTTTCCGCCCATTTACCACGAAAGTGGTCGGATCCTTTTACGCGGTGTCGCCGGTTTTTCGGGGCGCTGTTGCGTGCGTGTGTGAACTCGAGCTTGAGGCACCCGATCAGGTACAGCAAGCAAGCAAGCAAGCAAACAAACAATCGAGCAAAGCAAGTCATCCAGCCCGGGCGATAAGAAAGCCATTTAAGCGCGCGGATTTATGTTACGTGTGGCGGCGGCGCTTGGATGCTGCTGGAAGATGAGTCGGCGATGTGAATTTGTTTCCGGCATAAAAGGTAAAAGAAACTGCCCAAAGTTGGCATTTTTGATGGTGAATATTTGTGCAAGAAAAGCAGCAAAATACTAAACTTTTGCTCAACCAGAGCTCACTTCAACTGCATTCTGCATACATGCTTGACAGGGCAGCACTGGCAGCCAGTTTCCACCAGCAACTAAGCACCTTCAGCACGAGCACAAATCAGGTTCCCGCTGGCGTTTGTACGAAGAGTGACACGGCCTTGCATCGCCTTTAGCGTTTATTACACGCTGCTCCAATCGGTACGCCAGCATCGATCACGGTGTCCCAACCGTATGTTTTGCCCACCAAAAACCACACACACACACACACCCGGTTGGTACCAGTTGGTCGGCAAATTCTTCACCGAAACGGCACAGACACACCACACACGCCCGCCGCGTGTTAACCGCGCCAACGCTGACCAAACATAACGGCCACGGTGTGCTTGTGCTGACCTTACGGCGCAGAGAAGTGTGTTTGCGCAAAGAGGGTCTCCCCCTGATCTGATATCCGATCAGGTGTGTGTGTGTGTGTGTTTCGTTTCCTTCGTACATTGATAAAACCCCATTCAACGTGTCACCCGAAACCTGCCAGAGAGATGCTGCGTCTTGGTTTCGCGCTCTAATCTAAGCCACAAACACACACGCACACGCTCACACAAAACCACATCTTACTGTCGTGAGGTGAATCTCCCCCGAGCATCACCCACGGCCAAGCGGTTGGGCGGGTGAAATTGCGTAAAAAAGCTCCCAACTGTACCTCAACGGCCGGACAGTGAGGCAAGCAATTAGCATCGATTTGTGAAATTGTGTCCCGTTCCTCCCCGGGGGGGTGATAGTAGACGCAGGCCATGCGGAGCTTGCGACTGAGCCAGATAACGGCTCCATTTGCAAAATTCAGTCCACTTTTAACCCGTCGCGTTATGTGTGTTCTCTCACGCCCGCGAGCGCCTGTACAATGTTGGTGCGCGAGTGCGCGAATCGAGCCGCGTGTGTACTAACGGTGTTTGTGTGTGCTTTAACCCCGCGTGCAATTACACTCGAGCGGTTGCCTGGCTGAAGGTAATTTTGGATAGAGCGAGTCCTTCGGCCGGGTTCGGAGTCTGCCGCGGCACTTACCACTGTCACCGTACCAAGGACACGCCTCGGTACACACTGGGTGTACGTACCGATGTGTTTGATGTGCTTGTTGCGCTGACCAAGGTGGCCAACGTTACTCTCCTTCACCTTCGGACAACAAGCGCACACAAGAGTGTGCGTCACCTTCCCAAAAGATCGAACATGAAAATCTATACCAAAGCATCAACGAGCAGCAGCTGCACAATGAAAGGGTAGCAGCAGTGGGCCACGACCGTGTACACGTTTTCTCATCTCCCCGAACCTTGGGCAGAGAAGAAAGAAAACTCGCACCTCCCGCACCCCTTTAAAAAGGCTTCAGAGGTCTGAAAGTTATGGGCAAGGACACGGGCACACACACACACCGACACACGTACAGAGTGGATTCAAACTGTAATTGATTCAATTAGAGTCTGGCCGAGGAGCGCACCCCAAACGATGACTCTCCGCAAAACGAATTGCGCTGCGGCTTCTAACTCCATGCACTTGCTGCCCGAGATGACGTTCTCCGTGCGAGTGTGTACGTATGTATATGTCTTTGTAAAACCCCATCTAATGCTTGCTGGTGGCCGCGGAGGTCCTCCAGCCGCGGAAAGTGAAAGCCTCAGCACACCATTTGGCGTGTAACCTTCGGCCGCGTGATGGATGGAACTGTCCGGGGCCCGGTGATGACTTCGCTGCAAAAATCTAACTTCTTAGATGCCGTTGGGCGGGTGAGGGGAGGTAGTGGTAGTTGTACGACGTCTTGAGGCAGGAGGGATATAAAATAGAGAATCCATCATGATTATTACCGTCGTCGTTATTTGTGTTGCTGCTACCGCTGCTGCTGTTGAGCTATGCTAGCGACCGGTCGATCGCGATACGCCGCAGAGCTGTTCCGGAAGGCTTAAGAACGTGCCCGTCTTGGCTCAGTGGCAAAGAGCTGGGGTGGTCCAATGTGCGAAGCGTCTCGGCTGCAGATCTGAATGTCTCTCACTCTAATAAAGACATTCTCGATGCATTTTTTTTTGAATGCTTATGATATTGGAATGATGGAAAACAGCTAGCTCAACCTATCAATGACCCATCCCACCCACCACCGGTGATACCAAAAATACCGATATTCAAACGCGTAATAAAATCCGGCTTCATGGCGGTGTCATACCCCTCTCCAAGCGGCGATCATCTTCACAGCTGCCCCTTCGGTGCAGACCACGGCTTCAAGGTCTCTGCCAAACCGTGACCAAAACATATCGTGTCTTTCCATCATCCAACGCCGGGCGGGATGGACGGGGTCCTCTTCACTCCGGGGCGGACGGTGATTTGTTTGCTTTCTACTACGCTGGCGCACGCGCGCTCGTATGACAAACCCGCACCACCCTGCCCACTGTTTGCTGCGAGTTTTCCATCGATCTTCTTCGCACGATGCAAACGGGGCGGTCGTGCGAAGACGGAGACGGTAATTGTTAGGCACTGAGGGAAGGGAAGGGATGTGGACTCGCGCATGGATGTCATGGACAAACTCCTCTCACCTTCTTCTCCTCGGCTAATTGTTTCGATGGTCAACACCGCCCCATCTTGATTGGCAAAATTGGAACTTTCGAATATTAGCTGCTGCTGCTGCTGCTGTTGCTCTGAAAAGGGCGGTCTATGTTTTCTGCTGGACTAATCGATCCAGGGGGGAGATGATGGTTTTTCGCTTATCATTCTTCCGCACCTTCGCACACACCTTTTTAGAAGCGGTAATACGTCCATTATGCTTACTGTTGCTCTTTTAATTATATGGAATATTAGCATTGAGATGTCATTCGATGGCAATGGAAAGGTTAAACTGCCGTTGCTAGGTCGCTCACTGTGACAGATAGTCATTAGAGTTGAACCCAGCAACACCCACCGCGGGTTCTCGTGCTGATGCTGATCACTTAATCAACAGCGAGTGGTATAGTGTTCTTGAAAAAGAAAAAACATTAGCCTAAAACAATAAAATGGGCAAGGTGTGGACTTAAGGCTACCTCAATTCTACACCGTAGCTTCAACCATTCATCCATGCTAATCCTACCAAGGCTCGAGGATTTACTCCTACAAATTATTGTTCAAATTGTGCGCAAACCAGGGAGCAAAGCTCGCTTAAAAGAAATGAAAAACATAATCACTCGTTTCGAAACGCTGCAACGGTGCAATTTTATCTAATAGCATTAAAGTGCTTTGGTGCGCTTTGACCTTCCGCTGCTGCTGGGCTGTTGCTTAGGTAGCGGCTTGAATATTTGCAGGGACCAGAAGAGCTGAGCAGAACGCATAAACCAAGAGCTTTGAACAGTAGCTGACTGTTTGTGTTGATGCTTCTGAAAGGATTTTAGGTAGTTGAAAATGTATAAACAGAGTTAAATTTGCATGTAAAAACCCGAATTATTCATGTTTTCCAGCAGTAATGTTTATTTGGTTTGTTATATTGTGTTTCATGTTGCAATCCTTATGATTTGCCTTTTTTATCCTTTCCAAAGCCCTTAATCCTTATGCTTTAATAAGCTTGCATAACAAAATTTTATTATTTACATTATCAATCTGGGCCGGCAAAGAAATAGGAAAACACAACATAGAAATATATAAGTACATTAATACCATTGCTTGTGCTTACAAAAGTACTCCAAAACACAAAAAAAATTGAAACGTGTAATATAATATGAATTTATTATATGATTAGTAAAGTACTAATTTACAAAATCCATATTGATTAATTCTGTTGTCAACTTTTCGAACTATTGGCCCCTTCACGATTCCAGTCAGCTTTTGTATATGTAGTTTCACAGTTGGCGGCTGAAATCATGTCAACACTCCATGCAAAATCACACACGAAACTAGCCTGTGATTTTTAGCCTAAATTATTCTAGCCTCAAAGCTACAATTAGACTCGAGTACCTGCTCGGAAAAATGGCAAAACAAGGTGGTGGTTTCATTTATCCCAATGTGCATTAAAGAGATCTGGTGATGGAATCCAGAATCAAAGTGTATGTAGTGTAGGTGGTCTCATAGCATGTTTTTTTATAACTAAATTTCAACGTCACTTTTTCACAAAACGGGTGAAAACTTTTCTCAAACAGGCTTTCCGGTAGCTTGACGAATATACAAAACATTGTACCACCAGACTGGGTATAGTATACAGGTGGGCTTATCCCAAGGTATATGAATTTAGAAGGGCCACTTTGATACGATCCAAAATCTTTTTTCTAAACTCCACACTCATTGGATCATGATAAAACAAACTAACTATACAAACGAATGTCGATTTGAGACATTCAGAAATATCACAAATTTGAAATAAAGTGGTATTACTCAATTCTTAATGATTTTGATTTAAAATTATTTTACGAAATCCATGCAAATAAAATCTAAGCAAATATTAAACGAATCTGATTCTCCATCTCGATTGCTGACATGCCGCCGTCGTCTAGAGGCACCTTCACCCGGTGCAAACAAATCATAATCAATTCATCAAATTGCAATCAAATACATCAGAGCAGCGCGATCTACAGAAAGCAAAAAGGCACGCACGCAAAGACCAAACGATGATTGAATTAAATCAGCCACAATCGGCCGGCCGATCAGTGTCGCGAGTTCTGTGCCGCCAAAAAGGGGCTCCCGGGCCAGTGCAAAACCCCGATCGATCGATCCGTGCGCTGACTCGGACTCGTGCGTAGCACAGTAGCACGGCAAGTGCCCTTAAGAACGTGCGCACAAACAGTGCACACCGGTGCAAACGCGCGTCGTGTCCCTTCGCCAATAACGGAACCCCATCGGTGGTTTCCCTTTCCGTTTATGTGTGTATGTGTTTCGCCCTTTCGCCTCTTTCGCCACCCTCCCGACCGCAGTGCAGTTGAATGGAATGTGACCGCAAGAGCATAACGATCGAGCGCGCGGAAGGTTATGCTGTGCGCGGTGCGCAACCGGACCGTTGTGAAGGTTCTGCCCGGGCTGCCTCTGCCGTACAGGCACAGCCAGCACCAGGACACCACTGGGTCGAAGAATGCTGCGTGTGAATGTGCGAACCTAAAACAACAAATCCAAAACAAACCAGCCCACTCCTCGTGCCCTCCGCAACTGTCTCCGCTGTTGCAGCAAAGCACCATCCGTACACTGGTCGTAGCCGCGGCCGGAACGAGCCGACTCCTTTGGCAAGCAGGGCCAGAAGGGCAGCACTGTTGCGGCAGCCTCGGTGGAGCCTCGATCGAGTGCACTGTTGGCAAACGCGATTGCAGCCTTCTGCGCGTCGCAATTTTTGCACCCGATGTACCGCTCGGTTGCAACTCGATCGCAATGGCCAATGCAACGGTGCTACCGCCAACCGCCACCGACTGCAGCACCGAGCCCGCGCTCCATCGTACCAAGGTGAGAATAGTGCAGCTCCAATGCGGTGCAGTGCGGAACGCAAAAACAAATCCCCTTCACGGGAGGTGTGTAAGTGTGAGAGTCGTTTTATTAGTCCGTTACACATGGCGTTGCTCGTGTTGCTTCTGCCGCGATAGACCTGATCGTAGCTCGAAATCGAAACCGTTTAGTAGCGCACTTTTCCGCAGTAGTAGGCCGATGTCTATGCCAAGGTTCGTCGCTAGGGCCCCGCGCTACAACTTCCAAACGCGGAGAACGGACGCGAGCGCAACTTTGTGTTGCAGCGGAACAGCACGAGACGAACGCGCTCGCATCTGTCACCGGAACCGCTTAACCTTCGCGCTAGGTGGGTCAAACGGAAGGGCATCGCAATCCGAGTAGAAGCCCTATCGATGAGCGTATTTTGTGGAGCAAAGCCGAACGGAGAGAAACGGCAAAACAAATGGGCAACGTGCTTTTTAATTGATCGCCGTACGTTGTACGGGCCCTGCCCCACGCAGCTGGGATGATACAGCAACCTTCTTGCCCGTGTGTGGCGGCGGCTCGGCAGTGACGGTGGACAATTTGCCGAGCGGCCGGGACGACCCAGTAAGTCATAGCACGGCACTGGGTCGCGCAATTAAACGCTTTCCTTGTTTAATCCTCCGCTTTTCCAACTCTAGTCAGATGGATTAAAATACGCGGAAAAGAAGTGGGTCGAACGAGTGAGATTGCAGCAGAGCCTAGGACGCCGTAATCGCGTGTTGTTGAGCGTGCTAATTGCACCCAGCACATGGAAACAGCTTCGATCGTTCGTCGGGGGCGTTGGTTTTTAACCACGTTCAAGATCGTTTTTGCCACCAGCCAATAAAATGTGACGAGATGTGCGGTGCTGCTATCGTAAAGTCGTTTAGTTGGACGAGCTTCTTGGATTTGATTTCAATTATATTTTTTTCCTAGTCGCAAATGGTTTTATGATGTTCTATTATTATTTTCTGTGTTCTCGTTTTAATTTGTTTTGTCTTTTTTTCGTTTTTGCTTTGTTTTTTTTTATTAATATTAATATGTGTATTAATAGTTTGGTTTTTGTCATTCGTTATTTGCTTTTACCATGTTTTTTTAATACTTTATCGTTCTTTTTTCTACTACTTCCATTGTTGTTTGAATATTTAATCATTCCAGTTTGGTTTAATACCTTTCTTCCTCATCTTGTATGGTTTTCTTTCTTGATAAGGGATGGCTTTGCCTCATAGCTGTTTTGTGCAGTTGTAAAAGTATTTAAAGTATTTGCATTTTTCAAATCACCTTTTAATTGTCATTGTCTCTTGTTCAATCGTTTCACTTATAATATGTTCTGTTCTTTTTTTCTCTTTATGTTGTAATAGAAATTTAAAGAATGTTTCTTTTTTCAAAATATACGTTACATCCTCACTTGTTATATCTCTTATTGATTAGCTTTATCGCAGGGAAGTGTTTTACCTTGAATTTTGCAAGTCATTTGGTAATTTTACATTTCTGAAAATCAAACAACAGATAATCCAAACATACGCACACACACACGGCCAATCTTTTTCCAAACATCGAGACGATGTTTGAGGATCAAACATGCCTTTAAAAAAATACAACCTGTAAACACGTACACTTTGTGCGCACCACACAAATGCGCTGCGGCGGATCCGCATCGAGCGCATGCGCAATTGTGTGAAGGTGTGAACGGAACAAGTACACCTTGCAGCAGCAAACAGCCCCGCATCTAACCTCGGCTCATTAGGCTGGCAAGCTTATAAAACCCGCCCAACCTGTGCAGTGGAGCTGCTGCCCTGGACACAGCACACAGGAAGCTGCGGTACATGCTGACAGCATAAAGCAAACGGAATGTTGGATGGATATTTAATTGAAAATAAAATTTCGCACATCCCTACCAGTGTGTGTGTGTGTACAGAGTTTTGATAAAAGATTACAAACATCTTCCTTCTGTCCGTTTGCTTATCGCCCACTGTCTTAGACGAGAGGAAAACAGCAGAAAGACAACCAACCACAAGCCCAAGATCACCCAAAATCAATCGAAAGCTGTACAAGTGCGCGTTCAGCTGAGGGAAGTGTGTGAGAACAATAAATAACGAAACCTTACCAACCCTTGCGCCCTTTACTTTCCCCAATCCACCCACAAACATTCTGCTGAGCCATCATCAATTATGCAAATTTCATTTGTTTGCACAATGTAGTGTTTTTTCCCTCTCTTTATTTCTTTCTTTCGTTGCTCCCGCATATGCTTCGCTTCACGGTTGGTCTGCGGGCCCGAGTGTGCGTGCGTATATGCGTTCAACTTGAGATACAAATTTTTGATTAAAAAAAAAACACCCACCCAAACCCATCCTAGACGGAGCTTCTTCTGTTTCACGCGCGCGCGTACGACCATTACACCGGTGGGGTGTGTGAGATGTGATCTCGCGACGATCGCCGCTTGCTTCTCATAAATCGCCCTCCCGCTCCGCATTCGTTTTCGCCCTTTTGATGGTCCGATTTGCCAGACTGGCGCTTTGTCAGATGGCAGAGGTTAAATCGCTCGGGACGTAAAGTCCAAACCGTACACCGCACATATTTGTACCGATCGTGATGTGGTGCTGTGGCCGTGCAGCATCGCGATACAATTGATTTGTTGCTCCCAATTGGAACGATGGCGTTAGGTAAGTGGCGGTGTGAGTGTGTTGGGGCTCGCACATTCAGGTCGCACACACCACCGCATGCACCGCCAAGACAGAGCGCGAAGAAAGCGAAAGTGCACACATTCTTTGAATGGTATGGCCCCGGCACCGGCGAGCTGAAGAACTGATTGCAGGGTTCAATTGGAACGTGCAAACGTTTCTCGTGTGTGAATCAAACGGTGTTGGAGCATTGCACCGCGGTGCAGATCGGGAGCCTGAGCAAGTCGTCGGCTTCGTATAGGGCAAATTCTTCGGCGTGATCTTTCATTTAATGTATCTAATCTCATAGTTATGCTTCACACAGATGTAGAGGATTTAACGAGGACTAAATCCTCAGCTCTTACATTCAGGCTAAGAAGATTGAAGGCTTCAAACATCACCTGATTGGTTTGAAGCCTTTAGTATGACTTTGTACGTATAAAAAAAATAAATGAAAACTCAGATTTGAATTTCAGACACTTATAGCAACGTTCAAAACCATGCTACTAATAGGACATGGCATATTCTACATCTTTCACAAGTAGTAGCGACTCGCTCCGAGTACTGAGTGTTCAGTTAAGTTAAGTTAAATGCCTCATGATGCTCTTGAAGGTTGAAGGCTTACCATATGAATGTATGAACTTTATTGCGTCCTTCATATCTTTTAGGACAAAAAGGTATTCCTTGTATCTATTTTCCTAGAAGCGATCGAGCAATCGAGAAGTCAACGTTCTGCGTCAGGTTTTAATGCTAGTAAAAAAGGTCCGTATTATCATTAAAGCTTTAGTTACGATCGAAATAAGTCCTGATCGCAATTCCTGGGTCCAAAAAGCCACAATTTACATTCATTGGATATCATTCAGAAAGAATTGGATATCTTAATGAGGATCACAAAATTAATATCAAATCTTGGATCTGTAATAAATCAAAACTTAGATTTGAAAATATCCTTCCATATTCATAAAATTACGACAAGATGTAGCGATCACAGTTTGAATAGAAGGTTCAACATTGCACTTCTTGCAGAAAGCTCCAAAATTATGCAAATGCACTCAAACGATGGCCAACAATGGTTCAGTTCCTACGGCAAACGCCATTTCCCATTTCTCACCCTTCAAAACGGCAAACATTTAGCAACAACACCACCCGTCAGCGCTGACAAAACTGCACCCACTGTCCCTTAAAGTCGGTGGACCGTAAAACAGCACCTCCTAGGCAACACCGGGATTTCCACCGAACCAATTCACTCACTTCGCGGGGTGGTAGGGTGAAAAAAGGTGTTAACAATAATTGCAGCAATCGCACACACACACGCTACAACCATGCCCGAGTGATCTGCATTTCTTCTGCCCACCCTCCCCCTCGCTTGGTGGGAGGTTAGTGCGCGGTCGTCGCGTATGTGGAGCAAAGCTCATTTCGCCAGCGAAAGGAAAACTCGTTCCTCGCGCTCGCTTACTCGCTGTGGGGCAGAAAAGGAGGCAGCAGAGTGTGCATCGAGTTGTTTGGCAAATGGTTCTGATTACCACGCACGCTTCTCCCTCCCCCCTCTTCCCTCGGTCTATTGCCAATGGGTGGCTTTCTGCACATGCTGCTGGTGCTGGTGCAACATGGAACGGTTAATAATAATAAGCCTAATTATCATTGCGCAATCGATGTCTTGGCTGGCTTGGATGGTGTGTGGGGCTGCCGACACGAATTTGCCGAAAAAGAAGCCTACCAAGCGCGGGGAGGAGGCCACACTGAAGGAAAATAGGCCCCACGGGTAGGCCTTTTTTGTGCGATGGCCTATGGTCAGGGCGATTGATCGGCGATTGGCGCGCTGCGTGGTGGACGCCTGCTGCTCTTCCTCCCGCCGCAACGTGCGTCTTCGAAACGCATTTGAAGCCTTGCCATTCAAGTATCAAGTTTACAATAATTGCGCCTGGCAGCTGACCGATGGTATGTGTGGCCGATGCGCCGAGACGCTTATGTAATCTAGCTGGTACGGTTTTTGTAGGCCACTGGTAAGCCAGAAGGTTCGGCTCCACAATCGAGACGCAATTTGGAGCATTCTAACACGGCCGTTGCGACTCAAGGATATTTGCGTACCGATCCTTTCCGTTTCGTTCTGCTGCAAAGTTTGCTCTCAGGCGGAAGTCGAATCGTTCCACGCAGTACATTCATGTTATGTTTCTGTTAACCATTTAACCTTCATCCTATAAGAGATTACTCTAATTTGTAGAGGAAAAAATACATTCAAGTGTAATAAAAAGCTTATCGTGTTGAAAAACAGACCTTTTTCTGGGTTTTTTTTTTAAACGCAGCAAACATAAAATAATGATACGCAACAACAAAAACACCTAATAAACCTCAGAACACGGGCCCGTACGCACTGAACCGCACAGCATAAACGCGCTGTCGGATGGGTAACGAATCGTACCCGCGCTTAGTAGGCGCAGCTAAGCAACGAAACTAGAAACGACGCCAAAGCGCAGGCAAAGGTTAAACACGCGCGTATCAAGGCTTCAAGGTGGCCACCTCCAATGTGCATAATGGCCGGTGCGGGTGGGAAGCACTCCCTTGATAATGATGGCCAGAACAAGCGAAAAGCGCCAATTGCTTATTCTAGTTTAATTGTTTTGGTTTCGTTTCAGCTTCCCGTCTCTTTCGCTCACGCTTGCTGTGAGGTTTTGATTTCCTTTACGCAATCGATTCCGCCGGTTTTGCGGTACACGCCACCCTCTCGCGCATGTGCGTGTGGTCGCGTTGCGGAAATTGTTTACATTTGCAAAACTAGCGCAAATTCGAAACGCGAAAAAGGTCATTTGAGGTGCGCATCCTGTAGCGCCGTGTGTGTGTGCGTGTGACATTGAGGGAAGTGTTGCGTAGCTTGAGTGATTTGCCAATAGGTGGCGTGTTTAGTAGCGTCGCTGTCAGTTTGATGGAAGTTCTGCATTAAACCAAGGTCAATATAAAAGAAGTGAGGCTTTGAAGGAGGAAATGGCTTCTTAGTACCAAAGTGACGTCATTTTCAGGAGATTTCATTGCGCGAACCAGAGATTACTCTAGAAAATTCGGCTCTAGTCTAATTTATTCGCAAATTCGCCAAAACACTACAGCGACTCTCACTAATACCTGCAACTAATGCTAATGAACGTTCTTCCGCGTTCTAAACATTTCACAACATTGCCCTTTTGGGCCGGTATTGCGTCGTTTGTAAAATCATTACACCGCTGGCAGACTTACTGCCCACTGCTTCTACGAAAATTCTTCGCAAGCAACCCTCGTTTTGCTGCTCTCTTCATCAGCATCGGTAATCAACCATATTGCACCTGCGAAATTAGTTTGGGATATTCCGCGCCTTTAATTTGCGCATCAAATCGCAGCCACATTGCGGCGTCCCGTCCCGTGTTGCGTGTAATAAGAGTTCGCTTGCGCATAGACGCTCGAAAATGGCTGTAGCCGTAATGGCAGCAAAACAAAAAACGAGGATTAATTAATTAACCAGTAGCAACAATTGAGCGGAGTGTTTTGCCTTTGCTTCGTCGCATTGGTTATCTGGCGTGAACATACATCTTGGCCGGTTAAAAGCGAGCGCGACTCACGGGACATAGTATGTGTGTGTGTGTGTGAGCGACAACTCAGCGCAAGTGCTCTACGCAAGGTCGCGTTTCTTCGCCCTCTTCAACTCGGCGCTGCCTCCGGTCAAAACGGGACGAGTCACCTCGTAAAGATTCACGCCTCGCTCCCTCCCGTGTTGGATGTCACCCGCACCGTGGTACACTAATTGCCACATATTGGCGAGATGAGATTTTGTCAACCTGGCGCCATGATTCTCTCAAGCGGACGGCTCACGTGTAGTGCAAAGAAAGCAAAACTTTTCACCTTCACCCTAATAAGACCGATGATGAGCGTCACCGATCACGGGGCAATTGTGAACCAAGCACGCATACATGGCTGTACAATAAAACTGCTCCTTGAAGAGACAGTTCTCCGCTCCTGCACTACTGGCGGTGGTGGAGAAATTGTTGTAAATGGTATTGCTGCTGAAAGCCACCACCAACACCAGGCATCACCAGGGAAGGGAATAAAACTGTAAAACTTATCGCTTAAAATTATGATCTCCTGCATGACAATTATCGCGAAGCGGTCTGTTCGTGGTTGTCTCGGAACTTGCATCGGCCCAACACCTACCCGGTACAGGAACCGGTCCTTGCCGTATTTGACCTTTTCATTTCTCTCCCTGTTACAATCTCGTTGTGTGTGAAATTTCGCACAAAAAGAGCTCACATTTTCTTGCACTTTGAACTGTGACAGGCTGGTCTGTAGAAGAAGAAAAAAAAAGGGGAAGAAAAGACACAAAATTAAGCCATTCCAAACCTGCACCGTATCTGGTCTGTGTCTGCGTGGTGTCACAAAATCAATTCCTGCACACCGACGAAAGCAGCACCACGCAACAACACAAGGATGTCACACTTCACCAAGAGAGTGTCAACTTTACGTCTTCATACACCAACCCCAACACTGGGCCCAAAACCGCCTCAAACCGGGCTCCAGCGGCCCGCAATAACAATACTGCAACGCGTCCGTCCCACCCGAGCGAGAGGGGCCAGTTTCGCGCTCGTTTGGCTATCATTTTTATGCTGATGTTATTTCTTTGTCCTCACAGCCAGCCAAGGTCGCCACCTCTGCGTGCGTGCCAGTGTCCTGTTGGTCAGTGTGGTAGGGGTCCTTGCGACCTGTACCGCGCGACTTGCGACCTGCAAGCGCAAAGAGAAAAGAGTAATTTATGTACGCATAACCGTGGCGCGTTAACTGTGCGTTCCGCGGACGTCCACATCAGTCCCATCCACGCCACAGCCAGGCTGATCTCTCACGTGCCGGAAAAGGGTGCGATCACAAACACTGGAGGACGATGGGAATAAGGTGTGTGTGTGTGCAAGCAAGCACGCACCACACGCCGGGTGAGGAGAAGAGGTTGTTATGTAATGAAGGCGCGCACGAGAGTGACGACATTGAATTTCTGCGACGTGCCCGCACTGTTGTAGCGGGTTTGCGGTCGGTTGAGAACGGGATATGATAAGGGTAACAACAACAGCAGCGGGGCATCATCTTCCGGGAGGCATAAAGCTTTCTTATCTTGGTTGGAAGTTTTCTTTTCTTATGTGTATTTCTTATCTCCTGTTTGATCATGCAAAAAGTTCAGGCTTATCAAAGAACAACCAAGGTCCGATGATAATAATAACAACTTTTAGCGAGGTGCAATTTTTATCAAATGCTGGGCAAGCGTAAGAAGTATGTGTTTTGTGTTTAGTTTTTAGTTAGCTTTTTTATGGAACACAATCAAGATTTCTGTTTTCATCATCTTGCCCCTTTGTTATGATAATTAATTCGTTTGTGATTGTGACCGCGAGAAAATTGTGTTTCCCAATATTTGGTTGTCCTCAGCTGCTTTAGGGTGGATTTGAACCCACGAGTTTTTGATTGTAAGCCCGAGCAGCAGCACATGACACTGTTTTCCTGGTCTATATTTCTTCTGTAAATTAACATATAAAAACGATCAATTTTGGGAACATTCATTGGTTTTTAATTAAAATTAAATGATATTGTATAAATAAATCAAACCAATGCAAACAGAAAACCATAATGCTCTACGGACAAAACAAACGACAATAATGTTGCAATAAAAATTTAAATAATTTACAATTTGTATGGATATTTTGCTACTTTACTGCTCCGTAATGGAGCTAAACCAAAATACGACAGTGCTGTTCCTTACATCTTTATTCGTTCACAGTATCATTACAATTTGTTCAACCGTGCTCAAACACATGTTAACACACAACCACCCTTGATGCCGGTTAATACAATTATTCTTCTCCCCGTTTTGTGTCGGCTCTCCTTTGCAGATCGCAAACCAGCCACGACCAGCAGTAGATGCGCACCGCCGGCAAACAGCACACCAGCCGACCGCCACCGACAGCGACCCTTTGGCGCAGCAGCCGACCGAAGGTCAAACGCGACCCGCGCCACCAACGTCCCGCGCCATCGGACGCCGTAGTGCGAGCGGACCCACTGCCCAACCACACCGGATACGATGGGCTTGCACAAAAACTATTTCAAAGTGGGACAGAATGCTAGCAATCAGCTGTTTGGTTTGCCGCCCAGCCCGGGCGGCCCGACGCCGCTATCGATGCTCATTTCGCAGGGAGCGAAGTTTAACAGCAGTAAGTGTTCCTTCTAAGTTTGTTATCTTTTGGTGCGGTGTAACGGTGCGTTTAAAAATAGAAGCCCTACAACGGTGCACGCGCGTTAGAACATTTGTTATGCTTTGGGGAGTAGCGCGTGCGCATCGCTAGAGCAGCATTGCCGGCATGGGAGAAAGGGCGCGTCGGAATTGTGTTCGAATTTGTGCCTTAAACTAATGAGTAAGGAAAATTACGGGCCTTGGTGACGCTTGGCTCTGCCTACGAACTAGCGGGTGCGGCTCAATGAGTCGTGCTCGGTAGGCTGTATTTTTGAAGAGGCACAGGTCGTCCTCGAGCTTGTCCTGCCTACTTTGCAGGATGCTCGAGAGTGTTGCGATCTGCCTCACATAAATTCATTTAATGATAAATAATTAAAATAAGTTCAAATGTATGTATTTCTGAATCAAATATTCACAGCTTTACTATATTTCGAGAGAGTAATAATCTTGCTAACAGTGGAGATATAGATTACAGCTCGACCTTATGTTACAAATATTTGATCAAACAAACAAATAAAACAAAACAAAAAGAATAGAAAAAAAACAAGAAATATCAAATTAATGATATAATTGACGAATTTTCTTGTAATTTCGTTTTTTTTTTTAGAAAAATGCTCTAACTGCATTCATTGCTATAAATATTTTACCGACTTCCTTATTGCCAGTTTGACTCTTTTGCTCTCTGTTTTTATTAAAAAAAAATACATTTTCTACTCTTATCCCAGACCTGACTACTATCAGTTCTTCTGATTCAAGTTCCGAAGTATTGACGATTGCGGATGATTTCTTAATATTAATGATGTATGTTTTCCAAGAACATATGTTGCGCAAGAGGCCTAAAAGTGGTCTAAAAGTGCCAATGCAACCTCGCCTTCTTTTTTGATAAATGATTCAATTGAAAAGGGCCGGTCAGGTGGTACAGTGGTCAACTCGTTCGACGTAACAACATGCCCACGATGAGTTCAAGTCCCGAATAGACCGTCCCCCATACGTAGGACTGACTATTCTGCTATGGTAACAATAAGTCACTGAAAGCCAAGCTCACTTCACTAGAAGAGTGGGTACAAAGGCAGGCCTTGACCGACAGCGGTTGTTGTGCCAAAGAAGAAGAAGAGAATCAAATGGAAAGAAATGTTGGACTGGATTTATTTGGATTTCATTATCTAAAAAGGCATCATAAGCTTGGGATGATACATAATCAAACATTTTTAAACCAGATGTGACCATGAACTCGAAGAAATTCATTAAGTTCTTTAGTAAATATATAAAAAGGAGATTTATTACATTTATTGAGGACTCATTGAGCATTATGATCACATAAACCACCATTACAGTAATTACGTGTGGTAATCGCTGAGTTCCAAAGCCCAACAAACCCAGTAACTACTGACAAATTCGCTAAACTATTCCACCCAAAACCGATTAAATGCTATAGAAATGCTATAGAAAAGATAAATAAGCCACAGATATGAGGTTTTGTGAGTCATCCAAAGAGAACATTTCTATTGGAAAAATAGGTAAAAGGAAACAGACGATTCAAACTGCCCCATTTGTCAGCCCTATATTTCGATGGTTTCAACTGACATTTTGTGAATCTCTTTTCATCTGAAACACTCTATTTGCTCATATAACAGTTCAAATATCTACACTGATACAGTTAGTGATGCTAAACAGCTCCTTCAACCCTGCTAATCATCTAGCTCTAGCCGTAATTAATCACTACAAAATGTCAATGGCCTATTCAAGGAGAAAAAGGGCACCCTTTCAGCACCTACTTATCTAAGCCACCAAGTGGTTCGTGATGAAGGCATAATACACTACCGTTTCCCTACAATTTCAGTCCCAGTTTTTGTATTGCCACCCTCAATCCCAACACATTAAACCCCGAGGGAGCTCCAGCGCCGAGTGCACCCGTTAATAGACAAAAGCATTTACTCTACCTCAACCTGTTCGTGCTTGTGATTAGCTGAACTCAAACACACACACACACACACACCGAGTGTGACGTGTAGTGCTGGTTATAAAAATCAAGACATCACTCGTCGCTCGAGATGCTGTATAATGGTTCGGTCACCACCTCCTGTGTGGTGCCCGCAGGAGAAAATCGACACCAGGCGGCAGAAACTCGACTGTCGATCGTCGGGAATTGCTCTCGCTTGGTCGATGAAACCGTGTCATTACACGGACATCAAACGAGCTCTGCTTTACGGCACTGCCACCGACGCTAATGCCGAGGAGCAGCTTGTCCCTTCAATCGCCTTTCAAATCCACACAATGTTGTTTGCCTTCCCTTCTCATTCATGCAATCAATTAATCGGGCATCGCAAAAAAAGAAACGCTGATCATTGAGCAAAAACCACGATCACTCACCAGATCCCGCAGCGACTGCGATAGTCCTCCGAAACGCTCCAGCCCCCAGATCAAATGGGAAGCAAACACTTACAGGCGAACGAAGTGTTGAGATGAAATAGCATCTTTCTTGTTGGACCAAACACCCGCCCCGCGGCAAGTACATTACACCTGCGAAGGAGCAGAAGTAATGGTTGAAAAAATTCCCCCAATTTTTTTGTTTGCACCTCGGTGCTTATTGGTTCATGATCGAGTTACATGATCATGACTCGCGAGAACGCTAATCAAATCAGCAGCAGCAGCAGCATCAACATACGCCAGCCCATATGTGCCTCTCCTTCTTGGTGCCCCTTCGTACCATGATCTGAAAAATTAAATTAACGCTTCTATTCTGTTCTGTCTTCTTTGCGTTAAATATTCCTCAACAGAGGCCGCTGTCTGCGAACAACAGTGAGGAGAAAGAAATGTATTCCATATGCGTTCCTCGTCGCTGGAAGGTACGCATCATCATGTATCGCACAGAATCATATTTAGATGATCACATTTTCGGGGCTTGAGCCGGATATTTGGGCAATTTTTGCGCTCTTCGCTCTTCGCTGCCGGTCCGGTCTGGCCGCATATTGACTTAGCCGACATACGCTAACTGAAGAACGCGCGTACCAACCAACCAACCTGCCCGATTGACCTTCGTGCGAGTCCGCGAGCAAACAGTGCAGACAGATTTGGGTCCTTCGAAAGCGGCACGCACACACACACACACACACACACACGCGCTTGAACGATTGATTCTGGTTCGGATTTCATCCCGCGCAAGCGCAATTGAGTACTCCATTTCGGCCCGGCTGCTGGGAGTCTCATGCACAAATTACAGCTAATGACGATTGATCATTATTATTGCTGCCTGTAAACCTTTTTTTTGCCTCGCTGTGCGTCAAAGTTCGTCCAGCTGAGGATGATGATGATGATGTTGATGATGAACGTTATTGGGCAAATATTTAATCGACAAGCGAAACCCGTCCCGTCCCGAGACGTGCAACTATCGACTTCTCCGACGGACGCAAAACTGTCCACCAAAACGGTCAGGTTTCGCTTTGTTGACATAGCCATATCAGGTTCCTGCTGCCTGTGTTGTCATGCGCTTAGGCACGCTGAGCAATTGCAATCGATCACCGGGCATCTTGGGCCAGTTGGTTGTGTGTTTGTACGCTGTGTTAGCAATCGATGTCCAGTAGAGTGGATTCGTGTGTGGTTTTGCTAAATTTCTATTAAACGTCAAGGGCTGGCAAATAATTGACGTTGAGGATTTCTAGTTTTCGAGTACTGTTGCTTTGTACAATGAAATAAATAGTGATTGATTAAGATCGCTATCTTGGATGATCTTCAAACTTTTCGGTAGATTTGTCCAAATTTGTCCAAACATATCCAAATTTATTTGTAAACAGTAAATACAACCTACAGGTATTAAATTCCCAAAAACTCTAATATTAAAATAGAAATGCCTTTTTTCAATGTAATTTGTAAACAAGTTGTATGGTCCCAAAAAAGACCGAATAAAGCGCAGATTATTTTGATCTGACTCGTAAATGGTCTATTTATCAATTTATTGCCTTTTTCTGAAATGTTTAAATTATTAAAAAACTTCTAAAATATCTATGTTTTAAAAATTAATCAGTAAAAAAATAGTTTCCAACTGATAGTGAGATAGATTGTTACAATTCTCGTAAGTTTTGTGTATGAAATTTGACAGTTGCCAACTGCAATAATGTCTACACTTCATAAAAATAACTTGCACTTAACTATCGTTATGGTTCAAGCTTTTAAAAATGTATACAAACGCCGATTAGTTGTTTTTCCATTCCAGATACCTCATGTATGAATGAGAAATGCTGTAGTTGGAAAACATTTATTGATATTTATTATACGTTATAAATTATGGTCAACGATTTTGACCAAAACAATAAAAGAATTTTGATTATTATCATTGATTCATATTTTCTTTTAAAAATTCTGACATTTCAGCTTTCTAAATTAAAACATCGCAGAGAACAGAATTAAAAGAAATCATTAAAAATAGGGGAAACTAGATTTATTCCGTTTGCTAGTTTAACATGTCTTAATTTACTGCACCATGGCTCCCAGATTCTAGTTTGGCGACCTTTAATGTAAATGCTTGCATATGTCAAAATGCACAAAAACAAAGAGAAATGACACAATTGACACAACCAATGATTTGATGGTTACATCAATTGCCCAACAATAAACTAATGACCATGATATGATGAAAAATATCGATATAATCAACGTTGCCTATTAATCCGGTTCGAAGGACTAAATGTCATCTGGTCAAAGTACAGCATGAATAGCATACAGCCCCTGCTACTGCCTCGTAGAAGTACCATAATTTTGTCCACATTTATATGTGTGTGTGTGTGTAGCTGTGCAGTTTCTACATCTTCCCTTCTCCTCACTGAAATCCTTTTTCACCTATCGCATTGCAACTTATTAGAAAGAAACTAACGATCGCATAACAGAAACCAACCACAACTCGTAAACAAAATCCATTTATGCGCCCCCAAGCGGCTCATGGATGGAGGGAAATTCTTGAGCAACATACCGCTCACTTCGATCCCTCTTGCCAACCGGCCACCGGCACGGTCTAATCGGGTTGACGCTTTAACCTAAAAGACCGGTGTCTAAAACCGGTGAGAGCACCGTATCGTCCGGCAGGAGACGAGAAAAACAAACCGGTCAACCTGGGCCCTGGCTAGGTGGGTTGGTTGGTGTTTTAGATCGTGCGGTAGAAAATGCTCTGTCCAACCCCGTACAGCACACACACGCGCGCGTGCGCCAAGCTTACATAATAAGTTTAACCATCGATCGATGCCACCGCACCAGTTGCAGTTTTGCCATTGCACCGAAAGGTTTTGCAGACACGGGTTGCATTTTTTTAGTCCCCTATGCCTGCTGCTTACTTCTCGAAGGATGGTGTGTATGGCGTGCAAGAGTCACACGCAGGCTGCAGCAACAACCACACCGTACCCCTGTGCGGGACGGCTTTAACTTGACACCGTTCAAGGCGAAAGATAGTAGTTACCTTACCAAGATTGACCCATATGGAACGCTGCTCGCAGGAGGTGGTGATGCTGGATTCTTCCAGCACCACGATCGCGTGCAGACCTTTCTCAACAGACACACACACGCTTTGCTTCTGGAAAACTTCACGCTACTGAACTGCACAAGGTGTGCAGTGTTTTCCATCGAAACACCAGAGAAGGCGGGGGTAATTTGATAGGCCATTTGGCGTGCAAACACTCCCTTGATACAACCGCAACAGCGTGTGGGTCTCGTGTGAAGTTTCGCAAAGGTCCACACGGAGGACGACTCCTCCGATTCCTGGGTATGTGTGTGTGCAGCGACAAAGCAACAGCTGATCGGTGGTTTAACGAGTTAGTGCCTCATCAACTGCGACACGACCTGCTTCTCGACTGTTCGCCGATTTAAGAATTTGTTGATCGTTCCCACGGGTTTCGATCGGCTGGCGATGGGTGGCGATATCAAAAAGCTAAACAGTAAGCTGGCCATAATCTCTAATTCTTTTTTCGTTATTTTAGTGGGGCTACCCCACAACTCAGCCGCGAGTAAATAGGCCAAGGGAACGAGTAAGGATCGAGCCACCCAGGCCAAAGATCAACACCGTGCCATGCTTACAGCTCGTGCAGTGAAAGAAAGATCGAGCATTTGTTCTTGTTTGATTTGTTTTCGTTTCGCTCCACGTTCCTCAGCTCACTCCTTTTGTCGACCTGTTTTACCACCATAGGGGGGAGGAGGCTATCCGCCAGGAGGTTGCCATTTTTAAGCACAAAATCGTACGCAAGAGTTGATTATATAACCGAAAATCCATCCCCTTGCACGGTCAACGAAATGCTGCCGTCTCGATGGCTCGCAATACCTGTTTTGGAGCTGCGAACGGAGAAGGTAGGTCGTGATAGGACACCTCGCACATACCTAGCTGACGAGTGATCGCAGCGTACTCTAAGCGATCGTGGTATGAAACGAACCGTCAACAGTCTGCAAGGAACTCGATCGACTGCGTCTCTATGTGCTCCATGATGTAATTATTATTCAATTAAACCGTTGGCACATCTTGCATACATATGTACACTCCCGGTACACTGTCACAGCACTGACCTAACCCTAACAACAGTTGCCCCCACTGCTTCATTAGAGTCGGGTTAGCGTAACGGGTTTTTGCAGGGCAGTGTTGCATCTTGCAGCCACCGATCCTTTAACCAGATCGCGCTGTGCAAAACCCCGTTGGCAAACACGTGGCCCTTACAAGGCCATCGTGCACCGTTGGGGTAGGTGGGTTGGCATGATTATACCTTGGATTACACAAATCGATTAGACGCGCGGTAACCCATAACCGCCCGGCGGAGGTCAACAGGAACACAGGCACATGAGCACGAATCCGCTCGTCTGTGGAATGTGTGTGTGTGTGGGTGAAATTACACTACAAATCGATGACTGACCTATGTCCACCGATAAGGATTAGATCGGGAAGGTGGGTGGTATTTCGTTCGCTGTGGTGGCTCGTTTTTCACAGCTCAAATAATTAACCCCTTTCGATTACTTCCGCGAGCGCTGCGAAGGACGACGGCCACAGCGGTGTAGACGGGGCCGTACCTTATCATTATCGCGCCGTGCGCCGAAGTTGAAGGTTATGAACACTTGCTCTAGGAAGGGTGATATAATATATGCATATGCAGGTCTCACATGCAATGTGTGTGTGTGTGTGCCAAAGGGTCTGTTGGGTGGTCAGGTTGGGCATGTTTGAATTAATGGCCCAACGCTTGAGGTGAAATTTTGACGCTTAGCGACCATAAGGTTGATTTATATGGTTTGAAAGGTTGGAAAAGGTGAGTCTGGGTCAAGTAGAAGCGAGTTTTAATTAATTCGATTAATCTCGCAAATGTCTTATCACCCTGTGGCTGTCTAGTCAAGACAACTGTACTCCTTTTATCTTTTTTTTGCCGCATGTACAAAGTCGCTGAGTAGTTCAAAAGTAAGTGCTCTAAATGTTAATACAGTGGAGACACTAAAAGGAAAACCTCGAAAGAGCCTTGGGCTCTTGGGAACTGCCCCAGAATCTGTCGGTTAGGTGAATGATTTTTGAATCATTCTCAAACTTTTCCTCAAACACCTCCACAGAGTATCATATTTTTGTTCTTGTCATTTGACGGATATGACATATTCTAGAGCAATAACTTTATCTGCCTTAAAGCGACATTTATCTTGAAGAGACAGATAATGTATCAAACATGACGGGAATAAGTCAAAATAAGCTGCAATCTTGAAGCAATCTTGCAATCTTGAAGAAACAATTTCCTCTTAAAAAGACTAGATTTTTTAGGGACATCACTGTTACAATAAATCATATCGGTTCTTCTTCTGCTGTGGCCCAACAACTGTTGTCGGTCAAGGCCTGGTTGTAGCACTCAGTGACTTATGAATTACCCTTGGTAGGATGGTCAATCTTACCTTTGGGGAAACGGTTCATTCGGGGGTTGAACCTATATCGGTTATATTTTGAATGACTTATGACTTATGAACAAGTAGTGAAAAAGAGACGAATGTAATAGTTCACGCATTTCTAACTTCTAAACATATATAAAGGGAATCGAATCTGGTTGGATTTGTGTAAATTTTCTGATATATTTTAAAACATTTTATGTAAAAATTAAAAAAAAGATTTTTAATCCAATCGTAAAAATAAAAAAATACAGTTAAGTGAATTAAAAAAATACAGAGGATTCCATACTACAATTAAAATCCTTATCTCTTTCAAAAGGAATTTTCTTCATATGATATAATTTTTTCAAAAACCTATACTTTGTTAAAAAAATGCATAAAACCACTTTCTAGCATAAAGTGTAGCAAAAGCCCGTTACCGAGCTTCCTTGAAAACTCCGGATTAGTCCATCAAACCTCTTTACAAAACCAATTCTCTTCCCATCAACGTCATCATAAAGCAACTGGTGCCTACTTTGTCCTTAAAGTAATGCTGCGGTTTACCTGACCAGCACTGAGCTCTTCATCCATGTTTGCTCCTTTCGGTGCGGCTAGGCAATGTATGGCAATTCCAGCTGCAACCACGTCTTTATTATCGTGGGAAAATCCTACTCCCCATCGTACAGTACAATGCACCAACACCTACACGAAATGCATCATCTCACTGCATTACCAAAGAGCAGCACAATGCATCAACCTTCCTATCCAGTGGTTACACATTTGTACGATAAAAGGGGGTCTGCAATACAACACACAAGCCATATTGCACATCCTGCTCGAATCAAACATTACTCCAACGCGTGTAAGAGAATCCGGTTCGAAGGACCAAGCTGAAAAGGGGATGGAAGCGTCTTTGTGGTTTGGAGTTTGATTACTACATTTGCTCCGTTTCTGTGAGTGAGAGGCTCGCGTTCCTGCGTTCCGCTTACTTTAAAGTTAGGAGAGGCTATTGAGCCATTCATTGTTTATTGACAGATACGATTGCCCATTGTACCGATGGAACATTAATCAAATGTTGCTCCCTTTTTGCTTCCCGTTCCTTTCCAGATCGCGTTGCGGTAATTATCTTTGGAATTGTCACCCTCATCGCCGGTGTGATCCTATCGTCCGTGCCTTGGCTAAACATTTTCATCATGAAGGTATAACACATTTAACAACAAGTGCCATTAAAGCGGTTACGCTCATCCCGCAACTTCTCTTTCCAGAATCTGAGACTGTGGAACGGCACGATAAGCTTCCACTACTGGCAGCGTCCGGGTGTGACTAGGCTAACTAAGGTGTACATATTTAACGTAACGAACCCGGAGGGATTCCTCGCCGGTGAAAAGCCAAAACTAGTTGAAGTAGGACCATTCGTGTATAGGTAAGTCACCCTGTATCCGTGCCGTACGATGTCGCATTGCATGAATTCCACATCCAATCGGTCTGTTAACTGAAGCTTCGATTGAACCCATCTATTTATATCCTCGATCCGGGAATTGTTAGTTCGTAGAATCGTAGCGACAGCAATCTCATTAACAATCACGTTTACGTTTCCGGTCTGGGATCGGCTGGCTAGAATCGTCATACGCGAGCGTGAGCGTCCCGGTTTTCCCCGATTGTAGCACGCGGGGTAACAATCAGTTAGTGGGGAGAAAATTGCCCTTCATTAAAATTAAAAACAATCTAGCGTGGCATATCTTTGGTGGACGGGTAGCGACAGCGCACAACTCGATTAAGCTCACACGGCAAAGGTGCGGCGAAATTCCCCTGCTTTTGCGAGCGAGACGATTTAATCGCGATCGGAGGAAGCATCAGCAGATCGTCGATCGCTATTTGCAGTTCGCGGCTTTCGCTTTGCGTGACTAGCGCGCACACACACACACATACACCTGCATAGATGCACTTTGATGATGGTGTTTACATAATGCCAATTGCACAATCATAACGCGTGTAGTGCGTGATTGTACCAGTAGGTTCGGTCACCGAAATGGAGCCCCCATTCTCGGCATCCACACCGTCCTAATTGCCGCTCGGACCGGGGCACACTACACCAGGGACGAAGTTCAACGGTCAATGGTGTCGCCGGCGGGGCCGTCGGCCACGTTCAAGTACGACTAGTTTTGGTGCGTGCACACCTCCATGCCATCGCCACCGCGCGCCACCAGTACACCCTGCAGTTAGAAGATCCACCCATTAGCAAAGAGTCTCCAGCGTGCGATGGATTAGTTTATTAGACAAGTAATTGCGTCAACCCTAAGTTAGTGTGTGTGAAAGAGAGAGGGGGGTAAACCAACCTGCCGGCAGTACGGCAGCCGTACCGCAATCAAGATCGTAACCAACTACTTTACCTCCAATCGGCGATCCAAACGCAAGATCACGGCCGTCCAGTCTTTGAAAGTCTGAGATCCGTTCTCGTCGCCAGTACTTCCTCGCCGCTAGATAGACATTTCCACCCATTGGTTTGCATACATTGTTAACTCCTTTTCTATCTTATTCCACCCAGGGAGGATATGGAGAAAGTGAACATTAAGTTTCACGACAACTACACCGTGACGTACCAGCACAAGAAGATACTGCAGTTCGTTCCTGAGCTTAGCGTAGATAAGAACCTGCGAATTACGACACCAAATATTCCGCTGCTGGTAAGTGTTGCTTCAACTTCCCCCCCTTTTGGAATGCTCCGAACGTGTGCGTTGACTAATTAGATCTTATTTTGTTCACTCCAGACCATCTCGACCCAAAGCAAGTACCTTAGCTTCTTCGTGGCAAAAACGATATCTGTCATATTAACCGCGACCAAATACAAACCGTTCATCTCACTGACGGCCGACGAGCTGGTATTTGGGTACGACGATACGCTCGTCAGCTTGGCCCACCGGTTCTATCCCCGGAACCGGCGGCCGATGGAAAAGATGGGGTTACTAAATGGGGTAAGTATTTGTCTGTGCGTGCGTACCTTGGGCTCAAGAGATCATTTCCAGCTTCTAGGCGCTATACATATTGACTTACCGGAAATGGCGTCTTCACACACACACACGCGTACGCTCATCTCATCATTATCCACATTTATGACAAAATTGCGCACACAAACAACGACCTCCATGACTGCATTCGCCAACCCTCGTCTGCTCATCGTTAGTGTCAGTTCCCCTCCACGTTTAATAAAGCCTTTTTTTACGATCGTGGCGATCATCATCGTGCCCCCGGCAAAGCGTACAAAACGCTTCATTCCACAAGCTTCACACATCACACAATTACATTACACCAAGCGTTTCACATTCAGCATACCGATTGACAACTCGGAAGTTTGTGGCCGAAGACGCGCGTAACTTGATTAGACCGACCCTCGCTTTGTTCCATTGCTGTTTTTTGTTTCTCTTCTCTTTCTTTGTGTGTTTCGATTCATTTCAGATCACCATCATCTCATCATTCTTCATCATCATCAGATTCATCTAGCACCTTCATACCATCATCAATGCGTGATGATGATCATCATCCTAAACGCTCTGCACATCTTCATCATCTTCTCGCGCGTACCTTTTCGATTGCACACTCGTTCACACTCATCCTTAAAGTTCACTTATTTGCATACTATCGGAAGCTTTGGGGCATCTAGCAAGAATTAAGTTAATAGTATTGATATGCACGTTTCCTTCATCTCGCAAAACCTTGACTTTTGTTGTAACGCTCTTAAATGGCCTTGCTAGCAGTCTGAGCCGTCTATTTCTGCCGTTGCTTCTAATGTTTTTCTAGACCACGAAACGCTTCAAGCTGATTAGTAGTTGGTTGCGAAGGGTAGGCATGGTTTCAGCATTTTTCCGCATTTTCCGTCACAGCATTGTTATTACGATCGTGCCTGATCGAGTGAGAACGATGCTGAGAATTTTGTTTTTTTTTTTTTTTTGCTAGTTCCTTTCTCATTGAATCAAGAACTCAGCGATCAAGTGTTATCGTTTTTTCCCCGCATTTCTCTCCTTTCAAAGAGGTGGAAAACGATACAAGTTTCACATCAGCGCGCTATGCGGGTGATGTTTCAATGGAATGTTTAATGACCTGTCGCTGCTGTGCAGTGTCTAAGTGTGTTTGTTTGGAAATTAGATTACCATTTTCTCAGCATCCGAGTGCCGACTGTGTGGCAGTGTACGCAATTGGCGTGAGCGGCAACTCGGTCAAATCAATTTCTACGAAGCTTTTCGCCGTTACCATATTTCATCGCGATCGTTAGTTCCACATGTACAAACACAATTTTTTGTTGTTGTTACATACACTTTATTACAACTGCAAAACTCACAACCGATCGTTTGGGGTGGCAATTAGAGCCCACTTACCTGCGCGATGAGAAACTCACGATACGCATCGGATCAACTCCCGAGTCCGAGTAGCGCTTCCTCTCCGGGGGATCATGACCCTGACCAAACGGCTGGATGCAGGAAGACCCACCACCCATCAATTATCGATTACCACAGACATGTGTTCGTTGAAGTTGCTCTGCCATCGAGGAAGATAAGCTTGCGTTAGGACTACTCGACAAACAGCGCAGTTCGATCTTTACGCCATCCATTTCATGCCGGGAAGCGGACTACGGGCTAGTGCATTTCTTTTCCTGGGCAAAATATCTGAACTTCTATCGACTGCAGAACGCGCAGCGCAACAACGCAACGCCGTTCCGTTAGGTTGACATTGAACCTTTTGCGCTTCTGTTCAGCACTGGCGCGGTGGCACCGGGTCAGGCTTTCCTTGCGGCTGTTCCGGATCGATGAGTTAGTGCCGACGGTGTGGCGGGTTCTTTACCGCTACGGTAGTTAGCTTGCTGCTGCATTAGCCAGACATTAGAGGCAGCTTGGACGGACGGACAATGCCAAACAGTGTCTTACGGCAGTGGCACCGAGCAGTGATCGTCAACGGGCTGACAGTTTCATTATAGTCCTTCGCATTAGTCTTGACACTGTGTTGACCATTTTCTAGAGACAAAGCAAGACAACAACAAGGTACGATTATTGGTGCAATGAAGGTTAGGCGGGGTAAGTGAACATGCCGTAAATAAGATAAAACGAATTAGTAGAGAAGTGCATAAATGTATGCGATATGATAGATTATTATTATTTTCAAACATTGACAAAATGATACGACCAATCATTCGAAAAGCAAATCATAAAAAAATCAAATGCACCAGCTTCTAAGCAACATCAGTATCGAGTCGAAGAAGAGCTTTAGTTTGTTTATTTTAACATCTAAAATATACCAAAGGTTTTATACCAAACATCTGATATTCAAATGACTTTTCTTGCATCTGAACGAAGAGGAACGACTTGATTTTGCATAAACTTGTCCTATGCTAAAACCCACGTGGATGCTAATAGTGGATCAATATAGGGGAACAAAGCACATCAAAATAGAAAAGAATAAACAAATAGTGGTTCAAAACATGCGGATTATATTTATTTCATTAATTATATTATTCAAATTCCCTTTTAACGAGGTGGTAAAGCTTTTTGAAGTGCTACTCAATTGATACCCCTCTTGAGGCACTTTTAACTTAATTATGTAGACTAGCAGGGCTAATCGAACAAGCGTTCCAAGCATCGACCATTATCCGCCTTACATGGAAAAGGTGCTGCAAGTGGTGCCCGTCCACCGTGCTGCCGGGTAGATTACCAAGAATCGCATCATCAAAAGTAAATTAATCAATTCGAACCAACTCGCGATACTTGCCGGCACCTATCGCAACGGTTGAAAAGGGCAACCGAGCAAACTCCCTTTACCGTTGGACAGCGAGGGTGGGTGTTGGCTTTATTAATTCGTCCCAGATGAACGTTGCTTTCATCTTTTCGATCCACCACCACCACCACCCGCAGTGAGAGAACCGATGAAGCGTATCAAAAGCAGCCGCCACAGACGCCTTCAATTTTTGCCTGCCTTTGAAGTTCCTTTGCAACGGGCGATCTATGTACCTTGCCTTCCCCCCCGTGTCTGCTCTACCAATGCATTGTATTGTAAACAAACGATTATTACAAGCACTGGTGGCAATGGGAGCAGGAGGTATGCTGATATGCTGATGAGGTGGGCGATAAAATAACTTACACCGCGCGCAGCGCTGCCGGGTGTTAGTGAATCATCGCTAACGACGGTTCGGAAGCTCACGGCGGGAGCTCTGTTAACTGTCGCACGCGATGAGACTCGAGAAGCGGACGGCTTTTCTGTAGCAGATTAGTCTGTCTGTAGCGCCAAAGCTTGCTGCCACTTAATTACGATTCCCTTTTTGTGCCTGCTCTAAGTATGCAGGAAGTACATTTCTAATAACAGGGTAAGGAGGGTAATTTATTGGAAATTCTAACTCGCTGCTCCGCTGCAAAGCGATACAATCGCCACGCCACCAGCCCCCGCGTGTAGTGTAGTGGAAAGTGGTCCACGGTGCGAGCAAGAATTTAAATAGAATAGCAGGAAAGCTGTTCGCGTCGTGCTTGAAACAAAGATGGCAGGCTTTGTGTGTTAACAATGTCTACGCCAGCGTTGTTAAGCATTTTACACTGATTAGAAGCTACCGCGATTTTACAACCGCTATATTGATTGCATCGCCTGGCCCGATCATATTTCATCCATCTCTCGCCGCAGCTTGCGTGGGAACCTCAATGCGGCAAAGTTGGTTTTACCACCGACACGCTAGAATGAAATGCAAACCTTTCCGTCCCGGCGATCACTATCTGAGCGATCACGCTTACATTACTCGCTATCGAACTGGTGTAAAACTTTCCATCTACTTAGTAAATCGGAAGCTTAGAAGCTGGCACACCCTTCAACTCATTCCCTGCACGCATCGTATCGGTCATCGGTGCGTGATAACGATCGCGTTAGTGATCTTCGAACCTAACGGGGAGTGCGCCCAGAACGGGGGCTTCCCCAGCGATTGCATAAGTCGCTTTTTTGCTGATTTTTGAAATTACAAAAAAACTGGTAGATGAGCTCGTTCTACCAAACGGACATGCACTTTCGATGCGGTAATGCCAACACCCGTGTGTGCGTGTGTTTGCGCTTTGCAAATGGATGAATTATCTCCCGCCATGTCATAACGCTTCGCTACAGCCTGTGTGGGGATAGGCGTGCAGTGCAGTAGGAAACAATTCAACAGGAATTTTCCGCTCAATTCCGCGTGTTCGTGTGGTTGATGATGGCTACATTGTAGGAAGAAGAAGCTTCTTTTTTTGTAAGAATCGGGAAGAAGGTAAACGTTGTTGACCTTGGTAATGATTTAGTAATTTGTCTGGTGTAGTTTGTAAATTTAATCAGACGCTCGCACTCCACAGTCTGGGAGCTTCTCTGGAGTAATTTAGGACTTTCAACCAGTACAGTGAATTTTCAATTGTGTGCTGATGGAAAAATACTTAATTGGCTTGCTGTCTTTATTAGTGCATCGACCTATTGGCCATAGTTGCAGGTTGTAATAAGTCAATTTTTTCCAAACGCTAATTCCACTGTTTTAACGTAGTATTGAAAGCTTAGAGTTACTCCCTAAACTACATAGTGGCTTTACTATTGGCCAATCATCCTAAGTGATTATTTCATTTCAATCTCTTTATTTATTATTTTTTGTTTTTATCATGTTTTCGGTATCTGTTTACTTAAATTTTTGTAGACTTTTTACGATTTTCATTACTCTTTTTTTAATTCTTGCTTCATTGGTGTTCGTTCTTTATTTCAATTTATGACAATTTATTTCTTTTTACTCACTACATTCTTCATCCTATTACATTATTTTTTTAACGTATTTACATTCCACAATCGTTTACTCTCGCTAATCTTTTCTTTTTCCCTTTCATCTCGTTTTGTTGCTTTTCACCAAAATATTTCTACCTTTTATAATTTTTGTACAATTTCACTTCCCCTTATCTTTACTCC
Organism: Anopheles merus; assembly: GCF_017562075.2. Classification (NCBI taxonomy): domain Eukaryota; kingdom Metazoa; phylum Arthropoda; class Insecta; order Diptera; family Culicidae; genus Anopheles; species Anopheles merus. The sequence continues at coordinate 24,791,858 of NC_054083.1, read as the reverse complement.
TCCGTTGTTTACTTTTGCTGACAAAATCCAAACAACCTGTCCCCGGTTTTCTTCTCTTCTTTTCTCCATTTATGATTTTACTTGTTCTTCAACCTGGTATAAAAAATAACAACAAAAAATCACACACTTTTGTCCCCACGTTCACGTGTGCAGCGAAACGGAACGCTGACGGAGTACGCAACGATGCACACGGGCCATACGGGTATGGATAAGTTTGGCTACTTTGACAAGCTGAACGGACTGGACCATCTGCCGCACTGGGATGGCGAGCCGTGCCGAAGCATACAGGCGTCGGAGGGCAGCTTCTTTCCACCGCGCGACATCACGCAGAAGGATACGGTCTACATCTACGATAAGGATCTCTGCCGCACGCTACCTCTGGTCTATCGGGAACCGGTCGAAAAGGATGGTGAGTATTTGGTTGGGAGGAAAGAGAGAAAGAAAGAATAAGAAAGAGTAAGAAAGAGTAGGAAAGAAAAATAATTTGAATGTTGGAAGGAAAGATAAAAAAAGTTAAAAAGATTAATATAAGCCAAGAAAGAGAGAAAAACAGGAAGAAAGAGAAAAAAAGAGAAAGAGAAAAAAGAGAAGAGAAGAGAAGAAGCGGAAGAAAAGAGATAACAGTGAAAGGGAAATATTATGAGTAGGAAACGCAAATGAGAAGAGGTAAAAGAAATAAAAAAATAGTGTGAGAGATAAAAAGAACGAGATAAAAAAAAAACAAATTAATAAAAAAGGAAAAAAGGGGAAAGTTCGACGAAAAAGAGTGAAAAAGAAAAATAGGTAATAGTGAATGAGAAACGGATAGGAAAAGAGGGATCAGAGATACTGAGTGAGTGTGAGAGATATAGAGAAAACGAGAGATATGAAGAGAGGAGAAGAGCTGAAACATAGATCACTTTTAACCTGCTATAATGTTATCTTCGTTAACAGGAATTTCTGCCGATCTGTACACACTCGCCGAGGACGCCTATGGACCACCAAATGAGAATAACAGCTGCTTCGATCATTCGCACTACAAAAAGTACTACGGACTGCAGAACATTAGCCCCTGCCAGTACGGTAAGCAGTTGAGAGTTAAAGATTTCTTGAATTCTGAAACATTACAGACAACTCTAATTGCAATCGTTTCACTTACAGGCGCACCCGTTTACATTTCGAACCCACACTTCTACCAGTCCGATCCACAGCTTCTAGATGCGGTTGAAGGTCTCGAGCCAAATGCCGAACAGCACAAAACGTACTTCAAGATACAGCCGGTAAGTCGTGTAGGGACATGTAATACAGGGAAGACCCGATCTAACCCTTCCAATGTTGCCCTCTATTTATCCCACAGAAACTGGGCGTCCCGCTCGAGGGTCAGGTACGGGTGCAGCTTAATCTTCTAGTCGAGAAAGCTCCGAACGTGATGGCAACCAAAGACTTTCGGGATTTCGTATTTCCCATCATGTGGCTCGAGGAGGTAATAATCCAAATTTGCACATTCAATTGCATACCTTAAGACGTTTGCTAATCGCTCTGTTTCATTCTTTTCCACAGGGTGTCAGTGAACTAACGCCACCGATCCGCAGGTGGATCTATCTGGCGACGGTGTTTGCGCCGACCGCACTGCCCATCCTGTCGTACGGCATGATCCTGACCGGTGCGTTCGCCATGATCTACGTCTTCGTGCGGGCGTACAAGAACTTCGTCTTTACGGACGATCCGACGACCGAGTTGCTCGAGATGGGCCGACGGTCGCTGCGGCGCGGCAGCCATCTGATCAGTAACGGCCAGCACCGGATACTGCATCGGGACAGCTACATCCTGCTGAAGGCAAATGGAGTTGTTGCAGCGGCCGGTGGAGAGTCGGACATTGCTGGTACGGGGACGGAAGTGGTGGCAACCAGTGGCAACGGTAGCAGCAATAACAACAACCATCTACTCCACAACCACAATCTGCTGCACAGTCATCATCATCATCATCTCTACATACAACCGAAGGACCAAAGTCTACTAGCGGAGGAGGACTCGGCTGCCTAAACGTGCAGGCAGCCACACCACCACCAATAGATCCTGGATAGCAGGATAATATCGTTCCCTCCGTTTTTATATTTTAATTTTTGCTCACACATTTCTGCCCTATTTTCTTGAAACGATCGGGCGAACCGTACCAACCTTGCCAACAATGTACCTTCTTCCCCGTCGTGTTTAATTCTACGACCCTCTTCCTGCCCGGATCGTTTCAAATGGTGATAGAGACTGCTGATTATTTAAATTAATTACTCTTACTCCCGCGCCCCTGATTTCCTCGTCGTTTTCAAACTCTTTAGTGTACTGAAAAAGCACTCCACTCTAAACAGCGCCATCTGTGCCGGTTAAGTTAGGTTGCCACTGTTAGCTGATTGAGTAGTTTGCTTAGTGTGTGTTAGTATTTTGTTTTCTCCTTTCTAGTAGTAGCTCTAATTGTCGTAACGGTCAGGCGTGAAACGTTTCTACCGTTTTGCGTGCTGCCATCCTTAAACCAATTGCAAACGTCCTCTTTCCGTCCACACTACTTCCGCTACTAAGAGCGTTTTAAGCCGTTTTGATCGGGTCTTCCGTCCATAGTTTTATTGAACAAAATTTCTAAAAATGCTCATCGTTCAGTAGGAATGATTGCGTTCGCTACGGAGAAAGTTGCTCAAACGATAGGTTCACTCAATACGGATAGGTTAGTAGGATAGAAGTGTCTTTAAGTACTGCGTTCTTTAGGTGACAAGTTTAGGAAGAAGAAAAAATGAATCACTCCAAATTCCTTCCACGTTGATTAGGTGCATGATTTTGGTTTTAACAAATTGTGTAGACTCTTACCATTACTTCCATCTCCCCCTTCTGGATTGCCTGGATGATTGGGAATGTGAGAGAAACTGTTCTAGTAAGTAAAGTGTTAGTGATATAAGTGTAGCGAAAACAAAAACACACAAATGAACCAGCGGAACGATGCAAATGTTTGTTAAGTATCGTCGAGCGCAAATTGTGTACCACAGAATGTAAATAGAAGTATAATGTTTTACTCCAATATGTAAATAAAGATAAAGAGTTTTTCCAGATTTTTCCTTAAAACACATCGGCTTTAAGATTTTGTTCTTATATTTTAATTTACTACAGGGAAAATAGAAACAGTTCTGTTTGAAGTACGAAGCACACCTTGGAAAAGAAAGCTTGTGCTTTACATTGTAACGGTGCAACGTGTCATGCGGTTTTTCTACCAATTTCGTAACGCTTGCGGCTACCGTCACCGACGAACCCAATTACTACGGTGTGCAACTTTAATTAAACCGTTCCCTTCTCGTTAGAGGTGTCTTATTTTTATGAAAATCCCATCATCACCCTCATCATTATCATCTCCCGCCGTCGTCTATTAAGCAATTAGACTGATCTTAACCGAACCGTTCGCAGCAAACATGCTGCCGGGCACGTGGCTTTCATCAACCTGCTTGGGAACTGGGAAAGCTTCCTTACCCTGCCCCGAGCTCCCAAGAGTTGAACTAATTACATGACACGCACACACACAACGTGCGACATCAAGTTCAAGACCACGCAGGGTTGCTCCCCGAAGCCGCCCGGTCGAAAGGCAATTAAGCGGTGCCCCGATACAGCACCTAGTGCTTCTGTCAATACAAATCACCGCGTGGTTTAATCGTACCGTCCGGTCACTTCCAGGTGAGAGAGAAATCATTTTTACTCCTCCTGCTCCTCTATTTCGCCGTCCACCCGGGGGGCAAGGGGGTTAATATCTAGTTGTGGCTGCGTCGGCTTACGTGCAACTGGCCACATGATGTTGCCAACGGAGAGGAGCAGAGGGTGCTATAACCGGGCAATAGAACGCCGCCTAGAAGGGGCGGGTTATCGGTTGAATAAATAGTAATATAAATTTATCTTGACCGTTCCGGGAAGTTTATGAATGGAAAGCTACGTCAATGGATTGGAAGGGTGTCGTGCGAGCGGTTCTTAGTACCAGCATGTTAAAAGGTTATTTATGGTTTAGTTTTGTTCGAAAGAAAGGTTTGGGAGTTTCCATATACGTCAGCACATCATTTATTTTGTTTATTAACAGTTTCCAACGATGTAAGCACAATAACGTTTGCTGCTACTCATATAAAACGAACAAACATCAGCTTGATTTTTTTTTCGAGCAGTTTGACGGTATGCCGGTTCTACCAGCATAGAGCAGCCTGAAAGTATGCAATCTGTACAACTCGGCGGAATGGTTTATGTACATGGAAAAAGGGTATTCCGTATAAAGTTTAGTCGATTTTGAATGAAAATTTACGTGTCAGATATTTTACAGAAATACCTTTAATATTTCTTCGCGAACGCTTCTATGGCACAACAACCGTTGTCAGTCAAGGCCTGCCTGTACCATTAGTGAGCTTGGCTTTCAGTGACTTATTGATTTACTCATACCAGGATAGTCAGTCCTCAGGTCAACTCAGGTCTGTGAAATTGGGTAAAATTGAAAAATACTTTTGGTACAGGTCATCGTAGCAAAATCTTCTTTACTAAAATCTTGATCGCAATTATCTTGATCGCAAACATCTTGGTCGTAAAATCCTTGGTCGCAAACATCTTGGTCGCAAACATCTGGGGTGCAAAATTCTTGGACGCAAAATCCTTGGTCGCAAAATCCTTGGTGGCAAAATCGTTGGTCACAAAAAATTTGGTCAAAAAATTCTTGGTCACAAACATCTTGGTCGCAAAATCTTTGGTCGCAAAAATCTTTTTTTTTTACAAGTTACACGTTATTCTTAAATACCAATTTCAGCTTATATGCAGTGTATAAGAAATAAAAACACATTACGGTATTATTTGTGAAAGTCAACATTTATTGGATTCCGTTTTTCACATCTACATTACGCATACGTTGTAAAACTTAAATCAACTAAAAATAATAACATTCAGACTGCTTAAAGACGCTAGAAAAGCATACTCGTTTTGTAGGATTCAGCTAAACCAAACAGGAAGAAAGGGACAGATTTGGAAGGGAAAGGCTTACGGTTCCGAAACTATCCGAAAACAATAAAACGCTCCCCGCTTCGGTACGTCTCTTAAAGCTCGAATAAATATGTATTACCCCTTTACTAAACGTAATATCCTAGATTATTGATGGGAGGCTTGCTAAGAAAGCATCGCTTAAAGTGTAAGATCTATACCATCCCGGGGAAGGTTTTCCTTAAACCTTCCCCCAGGGAAGAAAGCTAAAATTCTCTAAACTCCCCTCCGAATCGGGACGCTATCTAATACATAAAACATACGCAAGAGAAGAAGAATAAACACGATCGAATCGAAACAATTGCCTTTTGGCTACACACTTTTCTCTGTACAAATGGGTGTCTCCAAGCCGGTGTCTGTTTGTTTGGTTAGAAGCCCTGGGCCATCCACAGTGCGAGGAAAATAGCGCATTCACTCGGCCGGCTCAGCTGAAGGATTGATTTGTGGGGCGCACATTTGTAGGCGCTTAGAATATTATGTGTGGCGGTGCCACCAGCAGTACGGGCTGTAAATTGAGCGACTTGCGGGAGCCGGCGATGCTGGCCACATCCGTCACGTACGCGTTGTTAATTTCTCCTGCAAGGCGTTGGAAGAGAGGAAGAAAAACAAAACGATTAGTGATATGTTCATGCGAGTAGAGGAAACAGGATAGTGATCAGATACAATGCTGCAAACGCAATTCAACCCAACCTTCCGTTTCTTTGCTCTAATACATACTGCTTTGGTATTGCGGTTCCGGCTGCAAACGGACGTGCCGTGTCGCCAGGATGAAGGACAGCGTGGCCAGAATGAATCCATCGATGCAGGCTAAAATACAAAAAAAACGTACAGGGGTGGAATGAAAATTGCAAAATAAAAACGAAAAATTACGCAAGATTACTCACCAATGATCGCCAACGGATAGGCCCAGCGCAAACTGCACAGCCCAACCTCGAAGCGGTTCGACTCTGGACCGCAAACCTTACGGAACTCGTCCGAGTTCCATCCGAACGGGAACGAAACGCAGGCAATCACCATGCAGAGAGCTAAAAATAGAATGAATAATGAGATTAAGCACAATGAGACAGAACTCCCTATTATTCTAACAGTAAGCTCCACGAGCAGCACGATCGAGCAGAGGTGTCAAACACACCAACCAGAATTTTCATTTCATCCAGTAAGAAATTAAGCTTTTTTTCATCAAAATTCAGAGTAACTAGGCGTATATTATTTAACGTCCTCTACACGATTGGATGACGTTCGATTTGTATGCAAAAATAATTCTCGCATACAGTGTCATACAAACAGGCTTTATAAAGAAGGTTTCCGTAGGTTTTTTGGTTGTTTTCCAAGATATTTTGGATACTTCTCTTATACTCATAGGATGGATATCGTTCTACGATTTACAGAGCGTTCATTTCATTTCAGAGAGTTCATTTCTATTGATTTTCAATGACACGATGCTAATGCATCGTGAGAACAATGATTATTTAACATAACATCTCTCACGCATATGTCTTTTTCTATAGTCCGGCTACACGGACAATACGGCTAATAGGTCGAGTGTTTATTTTTAATAATAATTGGCCTGGTTTAAAAAAATGGCAGTACAATTTGGCCATACCTAATTATAAATAACTTCGTGGTATTTTAAGAAACATTTATTATTTTAGTACTGAAATTTCGAGTTTTTTATCATTATGTCGGAAGCGAGGTGGACTGAACCTGCATATACCAAGAATAACTGTATATGCCCTCAAGACAAATTGATACCGAGCAGAGCGCAGCTCTCTTAAAAACAGCGAGCCTCATATTGGCCAAGGCCAATCCGCCGGATCTGGCCACTATTTCAACCTGGTATCCTTGCCTGATAATCGTGGTAAGACAACTGGCATATTTATCCTCTGCACATGTTTCAAACCCCTCCTCACGTAAACTTCGTCGCGTGCTTGTGGACAAGCTACCAGATGTCAAAGTAGCACAAGCAAATCATCAAATCTGCTGGATGAGAATCTGGGCTAATATTCAAAGTTTTGCCTTATCTGCACAACAACCAGCTACTCTTTACATGCTGGCAAATGGTAAGGCCTCACATGGAGAGCTCTTGTTTCGAACGGGAGAAGGACTTCCAATCAATGTTCGTTTTGTCCTCAAATGGAAAGTCTGGAACACAAATTTGCTTGCTGTAGCAGTGTAGCGGCGGCCTGGGCACTGCTACAGCAAGAAATTGTTTCAATAGCTCCAGGGACCCCCTATCTGTTTTATAGTCTGCGATTTCCAGAACTAGCAGGAGTTAGTTTTTCGCGATTTACGGAAAATCCGTAAGAGATAGATAACAACAGTGAATGTATGAGTTGTGCAGAATACTATTTCACATCTTCGTATATTTTTTTTCTTCAATTTTTTAAATATGTTTTTACACGACTTATAACGAAAAAACAAATTTATGGTCGTACCATAACTATAAAAACACTTCGAAAAACAGGTTTTATGTGCTAACTAACGCATTTAAAAATCGTTCAAAAATAAAAGTAACATATTCTAGAAAGGTTTTAAAGAAATACATTTTTGAGCAATTTTTAAAAAGTGTTTTATAACTTTTTTTAAGGTTTTATAAGTTTTATAAGAGTAGTTAACAAAATATATTTTTTAATAACAAAAAAAATCGCAATAACATTGTTTTCACCTGCAATGATTTTTTTTGAAAATGCAAACCAAAGTATGTAAAAAGATTTTCAAAAATTGTTTTGAAATTGCCATGAAAAACTTATCAATTTTGTGAACAACGGTTCAAAACTGATCCGATCGAACAAAAGCGACACAAAAACCTCAACAACGATTTTTTAGCAGAATCTAAATATTTGCTGTTGTTACATACATAGTTAAGGAATATAATCCTAGCCTGATATATTTTTCCCCACACCACCCACTTCACCATCGATGTTCTCTCACATTCGCTGTTTTTAACTATCTCTTATGGATTTTCCGCAAATCGCGAAAAACGGCTGTCCATATAGTTGTGGTAGGCGCTGTAGAATTTATTCTGTACACGCGAATAAAGTCATTTTGATTAAAAAAGAAACTCTGTTTATCCATGCTCTTCAGATATTCAGACAGACAGTCAGATAAAATTATATCCGGATGACCGGCACTCAATCTTGAATTGGTTATCAATCAGGGTTGTCAAACACAGCGTTCATTTTCAGTCACTTTAAAGAGTAAAGTAAAACCCATTTTCCATAATATAAACCATCAACTATAATCCCATGTAGTACATCAATGAAAACTTATGGAGCTATCCTCTACAAATATAAGAAATTGAAGCTACGTTTCGTACCAACTACAAAACATCGACCCTGCTGCAATTGCAGCAACGAAACCAGCTGTTGCCTCCATTCCATTTCCTGGTCGTGCCCATTAAACAATGCCCACGGTAAATCCCATTACCCACTCGCGCTTAGTTGCTTCCCGGGAAGAGAGTCCGTTTGACATTTGAGCATGAGATCCTTCGCTTACCAGCTGGCAATTCGCCTCTTGAGATCCATTTCAATAGAAACCCATTACGTGCTATACACATTTGCACAACAAATCCCACACACTAAGCTTTATCTTAAAACATTAAACAAACCTAATCCATCGGATTTGCCTGGTTGGCGTAGCCACAATATGGGAAAACAGCTTCCACTGTAAATTGCGGAACCATCAGATGCGTTCATTACACACTCGGTAGATTCCAATGATTCCGTACCGACACTTTCCCTTCACCGAGCGGCCAACCGACGCCAGCGCGTGTGTCACTTTACACTAATGCTCGACTTTACGCAAACACATAACGGCTCCCCGCCTGCAGCACCGCATATGAAGGGAGAATATGAAAAAAACCATAACAAAATTGAAGCAAATTTGCATACATTACATTTATGGAACTATTCACCCCCAAGCGAGACCACCCCCCTGGCTTGCATGGAAAATGGCGACAAACGCGTAAAACCGGCGTCTCATCAGGTTAACCGACTGAGCTAAACTGACCCTGGGAATTTCTACCCATGTTGGGTTGCTGGCTTTTTATGCCTTTTATGCACTCTAAACTACGCCCCAAAATGAAGCTTTGCTGGAGTGCGTGTTATAAAACATTTTTGCACACCCTACTGAGAGGAAGAAGCGGAGAGACAGAGAGATTAATTTCACTACTTACAAGAGGAAGCTCCAGCTAGTAAGCGAAGCGAAAGGAATTTACAACCAGCAAAAAAGTGTCTTTAATGAAGGACAAGACGAAAAACGGGAATCGGCGCTTAAGCATCGCATAATTGTCAAGATGTACACAAGCAGCATGCAGGCATACATTTTTATAGTGAGTGAGTGTTTTTTTCTTTTCGTGGTCCAGTCCGGAAATGAGTATTTCACGGTAGCCATCTGAGCTTTACGCTTGTGCTTAAAGCATCGAGACGCAATTAACCGAGACATCAACGTGTTGGCCGTGCTTTATGGCGTACCATTTTGAGTAGAAAGCGAGCGAGGAAACGCATAACAACAGCGAAAGAGGAGGAATGGCCCTTTATGAAGCTGCATTGGATAAACATTTGTTTTACCTTTTTGTATAAATTTAATAAAAAAAACAATGTTACTAGAGTAATGGTAAAAGTATACCTTTTCACAATCAACCAAACAGCAATCAAACCATATCGATCAGAAAATATCGTTAACCCATCGTCGAGATAAACAGTCTCTCCTTTCTTCCCCGATCGCTTACGTCAGCCTTCTCTTTCGGCTTGGCGTACCCGTACAATCAATCGCAGCGCATACGCCTCACGCAACCGACACAAATAATAGTAATAACGCACCACCACCGCAAAGAAAAGCAGGCTCGTCAAATCTCATTTAACCATTTTACTACCTAACTTCCTTCGTGGCTCGTGTTCGACTGGCAGTGGGTCATCAGTGCGGCACATCAGAGTGAAAAACCGAAATGTGTATAAAGATCGAAAGCGAAGGTGTAGATGGGCTGCGCAAGGTGGTGCGCATTGTAACTTGCAACATTTAAATGGATTTAGATTTGGCAGTTGAAATCAATAACGCACAACCGGGCGTGTATGCTGTAAAAGCAACCCTCAGTGAGCCTCGTTGAGCTAATGCTGGAACGATTACGTGTTACTGAAAGATGCGCAAATATGATGCCTCATGCCTGAAAGCGCATGGTTTTGCGAGTTTTGAGTTGGCCTCGTTTTTTTGTTTGTGAGTAATTCATAATTGCATCTTTTTATTGATTGAAGAGCAATGTAGTTTTATAGGCTCAAGCTATCGGTATAAAAAAGGACAATTAAATATTGTCTTACATATGCGCCATATGATATGTCGCAAAGCGTTAATGTAAGCTTTCAGCGTGGCTTTTTCGTATTTGGGTCAGTTTCAATTTTAGTATTTCCGTCATGTTTATCAGTCCTCAGGAAAGCATGTTACGATAGAACACGTAATTCAAACCAATTTTCCGATGAAACTGTCGTTTGATGGTTTATAACGCATTCCTACTATACGACAGCTGATTTTGATATAAAAGACGCTAAATCACAGCGTCTAACCCTACGACATTTATCAATGTAACAACTCTATTGTGTATTAACCAAATTTCAAACGCTCCAAAGAGCGCAATGGAGTGTGCAAATGTGTTCAAAAAGACATCTCCATGCATCGGTTACAGCCAATCCGACACTTATAGCATCCGTCTACTTCTGGTGTAAGGTTAACCCATCAAATGAAGGCCTACTTCTGGTCTCCCTTTCTTCGTCAGTAATTCTTCAAGCTATACTTCAAGAATGCAGCTAAAATCATGTTACAGGATCTCTACGTGTTGCTCTTCAAGAAGCCCAAAAAATATGCCCGATATGTAATGTTCGACATTCCACAAAAAATGCTATGATCGGTTGTGTCTGAGAACTAAACAATTGCTCGTGAAAAGCGTTTCATGGTTCTGATAACCAAATTACTATTTTAGGTGATAACTGACACCAGGTGTAAGACCTCATTTGTTGGATTTAAACGGGTGGAGTGGCATAGGACCGTGTACATACAGGGTTTCCCACGATTTATTGGTCAGTTCCCATGATTTTTTGGTGCGTTCCCACGATTTTTTGGTCGTATCCCATAGATTTTTGGTTCGTTCCCATAATTTATTGGTATTTTCCGATTGGATATCAATACAATTGGACCAAAAAATTCTGGGAAACGACCAAAAAATCGTGGGAACGCATCAACAAAATATGGGAACCCACCAAAAATTGATGGGAACCGACCAATAAATCGTGGGAAACCCTGTAACGTTTCGGGTAATACTTCAACAAATTTACAACTTAAACGGAATCACAACTGGCTGACCAAGGCCATAAATAAACTAGAAACATGCTTAGTACAAAGCAATTCCGGTCATTATTACCGGATATGAAAGCAGCGGAGCATCATATCCCGGTTGTCGTTGATTAAAACTATCCCGCGGAGACATTAAACTTGGTGCATTCACACTATGGTAAACTTATATCCTACCATCTTGCCAATCTCCGTTGGCATCCTTTATGTATATAGCAAGATTTGATCACTTCTAACGTGTGCAACTTTATCAATTAGAAGTCATTTTTGCGCCATACATTGTATAAAATGCCCCCTCCCAGACGCACAGCCAATTTCCAATATCTGCCTGCCCGTGTAGTGGATTGGTTTACTTTCAAAACCAACTTTCACTAGCGGGCCTGCCTCGCAACATAGATGCAAATTGCGGCTAAAAAGTCAACAAACTGCCATCCGACAGCTCCTACAACTTCCGAAGGAACAAGTTCCTAAGCGCTTTACGAGTGCGGATAAAGCAGTGATTGTAAAACAAGAGAGAGATGAAGAGAAAGGTCAGTGCCGACCTACGGAAATCGAAAATCTAGATCTACATCGCTACTGCGCCAGCCTTGGAATTGCAAGCGTTGCAACGTTAGATAGAGAGGACCAGAAACTTGCAGGACCACTTTTTCCACCCAGTTATAAAAAGTGTTTCATTTCCCGACGGTAATGCTTTCAATTTTGTTTAAATGCTTTTTCTTTCCAACGCATTTGATCGGAAAACGGTTGGCGTTGTGGACCACTCGGAGGGAAAATAGCACCGTAAACGCGGGCTATCGAACACGACCCATCGAACGGACATAGTGACAATGACCCACTTCCGAGCAGAGAGCGTACCGCAGCACAGCTACATGCTGGGGTGACCGTCGGATCACCCGGACATTCCAGCTTTGCAGCACGGAGTTGGGAGAAAACTGAACACATCCTGGGCGCATCTGGGGGCCGGGAGTGGGATGAAGCCGATCATTTCTCTTTCGTTCAGGAAATGGAGTTCGGATGCCGGAATGGGCCGAAACTATTTCAACCTCTTCTACCACGGAAACCGGTTTACCCGTTGTCGGAACTGTCTGGTTGCTGCTGATCACCAACATGATGATGGTAATGATGATGATGACGATTTCCAAAGCACACACACACACATTGGTGGAGTTGCAGAATGTATGGGCTCGGCTCTCGCCAGTTACTCTTCAATATAGGCGAAACCACCCCATCGACGACCTATCGGACGGCCTTCAGAGCGATCAAACGAAGTGAAGGGACTGATCCGCCGCATTCAGCTGCACTCGATCTGCAGTGCCCGAAACCGGATTAGAGACATCGCACCAAACAAGCTTTCATCGTGTTCGCCGTGATCATAAGTGCAGCCTTCAAGCAAATTGGACACGATCGGAGACCGAAAGATACCTCTCGAGCGCAATTTGTGGATCTTCTTACGCGATTGATCATAGGCCCACCCCTTCAACCGACTCATCCTCTTTGCCCGCCTTGTGGCTAATTTTAAGCTAAAAGAGTACCCCTTTCGCATTTACAACTCCTCCCTTTCCCGACTTTTTACGGCGCTCTTCCGCACGATTATCCCGTTTCGTCGTTCACTTCCGCTGTCTCGAATGTCGTTCACTGCAGTGAATACGCCGTCCCGATGGCCCTCCCATCAATTTTCAATTTTGCCGCTAATGAACGTTAGGAGCCGAGCAAGCAATGAGGAAGCGAGACCGGTGGCCCATAATATGCCTTTCATCGATAATCGAGCGCCACATGCTCATCATGCTCGCGTTGCTTCCCACGCGTCGCGCTGATTAGCCACGAATTTGCCACAAAAATTCCATCTCCAATCCGCAACTATGCACAATCGTGGCGTAGCGTTCCTTTCGGTTTGTTTTAAAACGCTCCGCTTTTGGGGCGAGAAGATGAGTTGGTTAGGTCACACGGTTCGTTTCTATCGGCGTGCCAAACCTACGAGCATAAATGCCCCGGCAAAACTCACCGGAAAGCATCTGCATCCAGCCGCAGATGTGAAAGACGGTCGTTGACTTCATGAACACCATCAGCAGTAGGCAGCAGATCGCCAGCACGGAAGTGGCCACCGCCAGCCCGCAAAACACTGTTGCAACCTGTAGGTAGGAAGGAATAAAAGAGTTAAGTTGTTAACCAAACACGTTTCGTTTGTTTAAATGCGCACAAAAAAACGCTATCGCGGTGACCTGCTTATGGAAATGCGGGGCTAAGCTAGATACGGCTAGCTTTTGCGGGCCATGTGCATTTTAATCCCGCAAACTAAGACGCTCGTTAGAAGAATAGCTAACGGACACTGAGTTTGCATAAACGAGGCATAGTGATAGTCGTTTAATTTTGTGTGTGTTTTGCCACCTCACCTGAAACGCGATGGATTGCATTTCCAGCAGTTCCTCCAGCCGGCCGGTACAGCTATCGGTAAGATCGTCTTTCTGGCACACCTGCCACAGCCCGAGACGCCCGCCAATGTCGGAATCTGCATCGCCGACCCATTCTGGAATGGTGGAAATGAATAATAAAAACAGTGTTACATTTAAATGCGGTTTCTTTGAATGAATCTTGTACAGTTATGATAGGCTTCGCTTTGTACGATACACTTCTTTGTAGTCAGGGTGTGTTACTTCATCTGTGTGCGCTGTGTAACTAACGGAGCCGGTTATGAGCTCTACCAAGATTATCTTAATGCTACTACAAAGGCAATGAGCATTATTAAATAATAGAGAAATTGACGCCCTCTTTACTCATTATGACTTATAAGCTCTAAGTTTGAATCTAGATAGACTGCAATCCTCTGACTGTAACCCATGATGTTTGTGATACGTTTTCAATGTACAAAAACTAAAAATGGGCCTAATTAAAGACAAATTGTAGATGCATGCATGCTCAAATAATTTGCTACATTTTACCGAATAATAAATCAAAAAATTTAATAAACAACGTCATAGCACAGGACAAACGGTTGGTTTATCTTCGACAGTAATGGAATCATTTAGAGGCATGAAGACATTGTGATAATGATAAGAATCTAGATGTTCTTGAAACTACAATTGAAATTCAAACATTGTTGTTGATATTTTGTAAGATTTTCCCTACCTAAGCTTTACGCTAACTAATTAGAAATGAACAGAAGTGTTCATGCAAAAATATTGAATTATCTGTCTGCTTCATTCACAAACGCCATAGTAAATCTATTGTTTCCATTTCGCGTAGAAATGGTAATAAAGAAGAGTATGATTAATGGTTTATACAGGTTATCCAAATTAACTTCCGATTTCTGGCGCCGGTCAAACTATTAAGGAACTCCAACATTGTCCTGATCAAGGGAATTAGGGTCGAGAAGCATACATAGTATAATATGTAAAACTTCTAGAATAAAGCATATTTCTATTTGTCGCAACAGTCAACCAAGGTCTGCCTAATTGCTACTATTGCTTATACACTAACGTTAATAAACGTGACCCAACGCAGAACAGTCATTCAAAGAATTTAAATTCATGTAAAATTTACTCGTATGTCGTACGATTTGAAACAACGTTCTGCAGACTTTTCGAGCTTTCGTTTATTTAAGTAAAAATAGTAAAAAAAAATTTAGCACCACCACATAGACATTTTGGTTAAGATGACAATAGAACCTTAGTTAGCTAATTTATAATCCCAACCAACACAACCGTCAAACCGTTCGACTGTTTTTACAATATGCCCGTTATGCGTGCACATCCTATATGGAACTCTTCGCAGTATTAACTATACCCCAATGAGCAAATCAATAAGTCAAAGATTACCAAGACCATAAATGGCTTGTAGCAGGGCTTTGAAGGACAGTGATTGCAGTGCAAATTAACCAACAAGAAGAAAGAAGATATTTGGCAGAAATGTTACAACAGTTTAGAAGATAAAATATGGCTCGATTCGTCTAAATCTAAAGTAATGACAACAGATTAATCTAATCGTGTCTTCAGATTATGCCATATTAAGAGGAAGCACACATTTTAATCCTTCCAGATCCATCATCACCCACGGGGCTATGGTATCCAAATTATAGCTCACGATCAGTCCAAAACGTGTCAAAATGTCCAAAACTATTATGATGATTTATTGGTTAAAGAGGATACTTAAGATAGTTGAAGTACATCCCCAAAACCAAGATATGCCAGGAAGCAATACGTTGAATAGATATAAAAGCTAAATTCTACAAAAATATACAAAAGTATAGATAACAACAAAATCTTTAAAACATGATCATGTTCGATCGTGTATTTAAACGCTTCAGCCTATTAACGAAATCATAGAAGCTCTCAGTAAATTATTATATTAACCGAATTTCAAATAGTAAATAGAGCAACAAACACATCACTCCGCATCGAAAGATCATGTAATTGCCGTGTCGAGAAACAAAGATCAATGACCACATTTTACACACTCCGGCCAAGAAAAATGTACCATGTCATTCGATGCACAGCATAATGCCGCGAGATCATAATGCAATTACAAACGCATGAAACCCCCCCCCCCCCCCCCCTACACATCAGGACGGCTCACGTTAGCCAGGAGCGTGTCAGTATGTTACCGCGACCATTTTGCGGAGATTACCGAACACAATTTGACACACAAATCCGAGCCGAGCTGGGGGACGCCGAAGCCTACCGATACACGCCATTACACCATAAACAATCCATTAGTGATGGCGTTATAAACCAGCATCCCGACCCTCCCCATTCAAGCTCCACCCCCCCGTTGGACAGTCTGCGCCAGTGTGTCTCCAGTTGAAACCAATTACATCTTGCCCGGGTGGTGGTGTTAGCGAAGCGTGCAAGCAGAACAAAGCCGACGGTAGAGAAACAGCGGCCATATCCTGCATTTTCTGGCCTATAGCCACAGACACGCAAACAGAGAGCGTGGGTGGGTCCACTCAACGTCTTCATCTGGGGTCCATTTATGTCAGCGGTGATTAAATAACAACAAAACGCACCACATAAAACTCGACATTTTCCACTTCAAGCGGTGCATTTCGGTGCATAATTGGCAAGCGTAAATTTCGGCAAAAGTTTCGAGTATCCAATTCTTATCCTAATAAACCCCTGTCACTCGAAGAGCTGCATTAAAATCAATTTTGCATCGCTGTTTACACTCTTAACAAGGCACCAAGGTGAGCTCCCGACATTTTAATCCCCCCCCCCCCCCCCCTCAAAAGCTCCCGTGCCATTTGCAAGGGAACGAAATAAGCGCTCCAGATACAGTCAATCACGCCCGGGCGAAAGGTGAAACGTGCAATCGACTTTCGTCGGTTGCCACAGTGACAGTGCGGAGTTATTGGGATGGAGTGGAGTTTGGAGCGGTGCTTAAGCACTTTTGTCCGCAAATTATCCCGTGCGCAGAAAAAAAACATCGGACTATTGCATAAAACCGTGCTTAAAACCATGCTGTCCCTGTCAATGGGTCGGTGTCCGGTCGAATGGGGGAAAAGGAAAGGCACGAAGCAAAGCAATTGTGTGCACACAATTGTGCAAGAACAAATTGGGGGAGAATTGTCCTCGCTTTAAACTCTCGTTGGGTAAGTTGGGTTGTGAAATCAAGTAAAGTCGGTTGAAACCCTTTTATGTTTAAACGCAAAATCTGTACCGTTAGTAAGCAAATTTCCCTCCCAATGGAAGGTTTTCTTTCCCTTTGTTTTGCGCGCGATCGTTTCCCTCATTTTAATAACTGTATACCACCATCTACCGTCTATTGATCGTGAAAGGTTTTCATGTATGAAGCTCAATCTTCGCCAAAGAAACAGCAAAACATTTACGATTGATTGGTCGATTGTGCGATCAAAACTTCCCTCAAAGCTCCGGGCAAGAAAACTGTACAGGAGGCAAGCTGAAGCTTCTTCCCAGAAAACAAAAAGGGAAACTACGTGTATAGCGGAAAAAGGTTTTGCAAACGGTTACATTAATCGTCCCTGTGTGTGGGCATCGCATTATTATGCGTGAGCTTTGTGCCAAAATCGCATTATCAGCATCCCGAACGGGATGGAAGAGATGGGGTGGAAGGCGTTGATTAATTAACGTCAATCGCTTGCTTGGCGCATCTAGGTGAAAATAATGAATGCAAAGGCCGGAAAAGCAAAATTGTGCATAATCGAACGATAAAAAAAATAACTCTCTCGCGTGAAATGAAATACAGGAGAAGAAAATGGTGCGATAAACATGCAAATTTACACCAGTCGAAATATTAATACTGTACACACAAAGTTGGTGTAAGTGATGACGTAGCGGGACAGGGAAATAAATCACACTCATTCTTTCCCTCACTTTCCTATTAAATACCACATTTTGTAAAACCAGGGAAACAAACATTAATTTCACGGTGTCGCACGGGGGTTCGCCGCTTCCTGGTTCGACAGAGGCGGCATAAAGTCACTCGCGTAGAGTCACACCGTTCGCCACTGCACAACAATGCCAATCAATTCCATCCGGCTTAATCAGATGGTCGCGAATTGTAAGCGAACTGCACCGACGATAATTGAACTCGCAAATCGCACTGAAAAGTTTGCCCCCGTTCGTGCAAATCATAACCCAACGGGTGGATGAAAAGAAGCAAGCATCATAATCACCAGCAACAAGTGAGAAAAACTTTTACTTTCCGGTCCGAAACTCTTATGGCACAAGACAGTTTTATTGCATCATGTTTAACCACCTTTAATGTTTCCAGCACCGAGCGATATGATCGTCATGGTTATTATGATTAATTTAAGTATTATTTAAGGTGCAAATCGCTAACCAGAGGGAGAGGTTCGTCGCCTCATGCAAGCAGCAACGCGTTCAAGTCTTTCGATTCGCTCGATCGCGCCAATCTCGCTGTGGATTTAGCTAATTGAAGTGCGCACAGAAAGGAAAGAAAATATCTTTGTAAAAAAACCCTCTCTTCTTCTTTTTGCCCCCTAACAAGCTTGTCCACAATTATACCAGCAGCAACGAGCACAGACGAAGCTTTTAATGTGAGCTTGCGAAAACAAACCCTGGTCAATTGTTGCGTCCTCCCTCCCTTCCTACACAAAACAGCAGGCAGGCAGGTTTGTTTGGAAACAACTTTTTAAAAGGTCACAGCCAACGGCACAAGCCACAAAGCCGAGCATGCTTGAGGGCGAAGAAGCGGCTGTAGCGTCTTAGGCAGAGGCGCCCAGCACATGTGCAGCAAGATGGAACCCCGTGCGGTGTCTGTGTGTGTGTATTGGTGAGGCCCCCTTTTTTTCGACATCTTCACCACATTCATATGGAAGTTGTGGTTTTTTACACCTACACAAACGAGCAGCATTAAACTATAACGGAGTGACGTGAAACGGCTTAGTAGCAGCAGCAGCTGGTTAAGAACAGTCCCACCTCCCGTTCCTTCTGTTTACACTGCATAATCTGGCGATCCCTTTTTTTTAATCGAGACCTCGGAATCGTAAGCGGATGTTCCATTACAAATTGCACCATATCGTTTACCCGTGCCATTGTGCCCATTGTGAAAAAACAAAAACAATGGGCAATGGCGAATAGAATATTAAATGGGTTAGATGAAAACTAACAAGCACAGGGGCGCTATTGAATTAAAGTATACATTCTTGCATCAGAATAGCCCGTGAGTGTGATAATTGGTGTTGAATAAGATCAAAGCAGCTTTTTAATTTTACTGTTAATCTTTTTAAACAGAGTTTGAATTTGATATTGTTCACGTGAGAGCTGCATAACGGGATTCTTTTGAGTTCAAGCCTAGTTCTTTACAGAGCAATGTGACTTTGTGAACCAAATTTCAATCAGCATGCTAAACAACTAAACCAAAATGAACCCTTGGTGGAATGTAGAGAAATATACCATCTCATGTTGAATTTTAAAAAGTAATTAAATATATACTTTTGAATGAATATTATAAGACAATTTCAAAATAATCGTAAATCTTTAACAGTAGTTAATATTGAGCCAATTACACTGTTCATTTTCAACTGACCGGATGTCCTATTCAGTAGACTCGTAAGTCAGACGAGGTTTAAACTCCTTTTCGGACCCATTTTACTCGTACCTAAGGCGACTGACTTGACTCACTTTGGTGCTTCAAATCAAGATTTAATAGTAAACCCTATTTAAAAGGGCAGTATAATCGTGTACGTAGCATGTAACACCAGAAGTAGAAAAAGGCAACTAAGCTAATGTCATTGCATTTGATTTAATAATTTGGTTAAATTTTTTTTAACTCGTTTAACGCAATATATCGTGGTTTAATAATGTCAAATTTGTCGGTCATAGTTGGGCTAAAATTGTTAAAAATACCTTAATTCGCAGTAAAATATTGATGGTACACCTATCATTAAAACATCATTGGTACACTATCATTGGTATCATTAAATAAACTAAACTAACACATTTCACGTCATAATTTAGTTTACTTGGAAAATAACCGTAAACTGTCCATCTCCGGCTGTTTGTTAATAATGTAAAAAAGTCTCTCAAAAGAGCACCAATCAAAATAATGATGAGAAAGAGTGATGTGATGTCCGAAATCGTTTATTCTAGCTCCACATTTCGAGGAACAAATAATTTCTGGAGTAGTTAACATTTTTAACACGTTTTGACTGGATGTGCAAAAGTCTGTAGCATTTCAAACGTCTTTCTTACTTACTATTTTAAGCCTTAAAATGTATATTATTTTGGTTGCTTGTAATTATGTTTGTTAATAAATAGCCAAATTCAAAATAATACGGCCGAAGCCGTTTCTTCTGAATAATAAAAACAAAAATTCACAAATAAAAGGACAATTTCACATTTTCACGCTTTTTTTTCATATCTTAGCTAGTTTTCAAGCTAGGCCTAATATGTTGATGCTCTCCCAGAGTATCGATTTGGGTGTTTAAAATTAGAGTGTACCATAAATGATTTTAGCCTCTGTAAACCGTGTCAAACATCACCGGTAGGTATTTTATACTATTGTTCTTTGTAAATTTAAACGTATAAAGCTATTGTTCATATTGTTCTTAAAACCATAGTCCCTGCCGTTTGGTTGAACAACGGTCACTTTTTAATTGGCGCAATCCTATCACGCAAAGAATGCGGCTGTTTACATTATGGTCTAAAAATTGCTATGCAAGCTTGTGCTATCGGTCACTTAGAAATAACGTCTTTTTGTTATTTTGCCTAAGTTGACAAATTTGTCTGCATTAGGACGCTGTTGTGATATGGTCAAAATAAAATAAAATAATGCAATGAGTGTAACTGATAAACATTCTGCTCGTTTCAAACGTTTCAAAGTGTTTGCATGCAACAGTGTTGGTTGCGAAATGCTTGGGTTAGACAGCCACAACTAATCGGTGGCTGATAAACTAATTTCAAGTTTATTTACTTTTTTTGGTATTTCCCGCAACAACTTTAGCCCCAGGCGAAATCAAATTTGAATTTAAGTTCAGCTCACGTTCTGCACAACTCATTTCTTACAAGATCACAGTTAAGAATCACACTGAGCAAAACAAAAGCACACCAAATGTGACCGACCACAAACACATAACTCCACAAAACCATTTATGCAATCGTAATAGAATTCGAACAAAACCACGCTCTGCTTGGTTTTATTTCTTCCTGCACAGCACACGCTCCTCACGCCAAACGTACAGTGCGCAGTGCAAGTCACGTTTTGTTTTTACGAAAACAATTGCATGCTTCCTTTTATTGGTCCTGTTTTTTCATTAAAGAAGCATACCAAGAAGAGTGCCTCTAACATCGAACCTCAAAACGGTCTGCTTACCTGGTGTTACGAACGCAACGACACTGATGATCGCGTAGCAAATGCTGAAGATCGCCCACAGGACGGCGATCGCCTTCGAGTTGCGGATGTAGTTGGTCGCGTACATGTGACTCGAGTCAACGTACTCGATCTTCGTTCCCATGTTTGTGCTGTTTTAGGGTGGGAGGTTTGTGTTTTTGTCTGTTTTTGTCAACTCGACCGACGCTTTTTGACGGCAAAAAATCGATCTAGAGGACGCACGTGATCGTATGCAGAAGCTGCACAGTCAGTCACTTTTCGCACAAGAAACACACACACACCGAGTTGGAGGTATTTTCACTTCACAGCCACACTAAAAACGAACCAGCGTTGTCACTTGTTTGTGGAGTCACTTTCCGACGACACTTTGAAGACACTAACTGTTGCAGCGGTGGATGAAAAAGTCAGCCGATGATTCCTGTTTTGGAAAATGTAATTAAATTAACTGTGAAGTGGGACAGCGTTTTTTGCACGATTCAAACGATTCAACACTATCGTCACGTTTCCAGCAGCTGATGCTGATCGGTGGAAGTGAAAGAGGTGTCTTTTTTATTATCTCATTTGAACCCGGGTTGTGAAGATTTTGTTCGTTTTTGTACATTTGAAAGTGATCTGTTTCACACCACAGCGTTCGGCGAGCAGTTTGTAACAAGTGTAATGGAAAGGTTGATCAACAGCAAGACACGAGTCGTGATGTTGTAAAGTGTAAGTTTCTCTTTAGCGATCATCAGCGATGGTGGTCATGGCGACGATGATGACACCCACCCATATACCTGGCTTGCTCAACAAGCGTGCGTCGTAAAAATCTATCTCGCCTAAAAACGCTTCCCACTTTATGGATCTAGTTTTCGCACCGAGGGAAAAGGGGATCGTTCGTCCAGTCCAACGCGGCAACCAGTACGGCAGCATTGATTTGAATGGTGAAACATCCCTCTCCAAACACGAAACATATTAAAATAATTGGACAAACAAATGGAAATCGATTAGAGCGAAACATGATAACCGCTTTGTTCAGCAAATCGGGAAATAACTTCAGCGATCAATCAACCTTTTTCTCCCACTGCATGAGCTGTGGCGGCTTGCCTGCCCAGCCTACCCTTGCTAATCAACCCGCTTCTAATCAACGACAAGATGGATCGTGGCATTTGTTTTAGCAAACGCTTACACACGCAGTGCTATCATTAAAACACACACTCTTTTCCCCCGCGTTCCAATCATCACACCTCACTAGCGCATCCGGACCGCAACCGAGCTCTCCAACGCTTCGACGCCTTTTACTCGCACGCCAATATAATGAAATTTATGTAATCAAAATCAAATCAATGGTTAATGCTTTCTTCCACCCCAGCCAATCGTGAGCAGGGATGATAATAAACTGTTCCGTTTCTTTTTTTCCGAAAAAAAACATCACAAAGCGTTTGTCTGCACTGTGCGATGCTCACATCGTCAAGATGCTTTCGTGCGTGCGAGAGTGTGTCTGGGAAAAGACCTTTGCTGTGTGTAACAATGGGGAGTAACAGGGGGTAGGGAAAAAAGTTACTTTTGGTTGGGCTTTATATTGGAGGAAAATGAGGTAAAAGTAAAATCAAACTCCTTGAACCTCATGGTGCGTCGTTACATGACGCCTTGTAACAAGGGTATAAACATCCGACTGGTGTTAGATGTGAAACTAGCGATCACACATCACACACCTCGGGCGGGAGATGGCTGTAAAAAAAAAGAGTTGTAATCCAAACCAAACATCAAACTTGTGCCCTGTTCCGTTTCGTAGTACTGCGATTCAAGTGTCAACGACGGGAAACAGGTCTTGTTTTAACGCAAAAAGCAACAATTTTGTAATGCGATAATTTGTACCTGCTAACCACATCCCACACACGACCCAAAAAGGGGAAATAGATTATTATTATTACAGTTCTAGAAAATTCACCACGAAAAAACAGCTTCAACTCGCGGAAGCTTAACGCGCGCGCGGTTCACGGTTCGCCATTTCCTCGCTCGTTGAAGTCTTTCGTGCATAGTGGTATTGCCTTGCGTAACCAAGCTTCACCGCACCCGCATGGTTGATCTTTGCGCAGCCGCTCACACACGCTCGTTTGACAGTGAGATGAGCTTTAGCTGATGACGATGATGATGACGACTTACACCCTTCGAACTACGCCTCCTCCGCCTTCTAGAGCGTTGCCTGCTGTGCTCCAAGCCAATCCGACGCGGTTCGGCGCACCTGATGCGTGTAAACTAGGCGCCTGAGCACGTCGAAGAGCGACCGCCCCGACAGAATAATGTCAAGATTTTGCTGCTTCTCCCTTTGCAGACAACCTCAAAGATGGAAGAGCTTCTAATGTCGGTCGAGATGGTCGCTTCTCGCTTCTCGTAGCGCTAAGCTTTTGACCTAAATTTTGTTCGACGGAGAAAAAGTCTTTTCCCCCAAAGGTGGTGGGTGCTAAATTTCTCTCTCCCGTAAATCTTTCCCTTTGCTGACAGGTTGATTAATAGTCGTTGGTGATCTTCGGGGCCTGGATCGTGCTTGGAATCGAATTTTGATCATTAGATAAGAGGACGCTCGGGGAGGCGTGTGTAAATCTCGCTAACTCGATCTAAATTTTCGCCGATTTTGTTTACCTTTGCAAACACAAACACTCACACACACAGACAGCTTGTGTACGTTTTGTACGAAAGACTTTACCAGGCGAAAGCAACAAACCCCACACAGGAGGGCTGATGGCCAATCCACGTCATGCATCGTAAGTCAACGTTAAGTTAAGAGCAAAAGGCAACCTTCTTCTCTGTCGGATGCCGGTTCTTCTCACAAAGGAAGGCAACGCATACACACACGCAAAGCAACGTTTAAAGCGTTACGATGGAGTGAAACCTTTTTTCTTTTCCTCCCTTCGGCGTTGTTGACCTGACAGGGGCGGCGGCGACGAACCAACTTGCATTGTGTGTCTTCTCTCCTTTTCCACTCTGTTCTTGGTAGTGGTTCCAGGTGACCTAAACTCACCAAAGAAACCACACAAACGCACACAGACACACACACATAGATAGATACTGACGATCTTCAAGTTACGATCGCGCACGTCGCTGCGAACGTTTGACTTTAGACACCAAGCAACGAACCCTCTTCCCCCACCGGACACGCTCAGCGCTAGCAACTGGAAACTCTGCTCGCCTGTTACTTTTAAGCTTACTGCGCTTAAAGTTTATCCAACGGACGACGGTGCGCGCGCCTTTTGCTGCCATCCTGGTCTAAGCAGGCTAACCTCCTTCACTTTGTTTCTCTCTCTTTCTGCATGTTCTCTGCTGCACCAGACATGATTCATCGAGGTGTCCGACTGTGGACCGCCGAAAAAGAAAAGAAGCTAACTTGAACCAGCTGTTCTGGAGAAGCTTTCAAAGTTATTGCTGGAGAGCTGCAACTAAACTTTTCTGAAGTACATTAAGCGTGACCTTCGCCATTTTTACCATTTAAAGAAACTGTGAGACTTTGTATCCTTTGACGAAACCGACCACATTCTCACCTTTATCAAGGACGTCTCCTTTTTAATTCGCTTATTTAAGAGAAAAAGGGGGTTTTTGCTATTTATCAGCCCCTTTCGAAAGAACGAACGCGCCGAACTTCCCAGAGCTTCAGACAGTCTCATTCCGCAGGTGACAAAACAGACCTGCCGCAGCTAACGGCAAGCGCTCCATTGTTCGTGGTGGTCTCTATTGCACCATCGTTCGGAAGAAGTGTTCCCACGAAAATGTACATTAATTTATCTTCATTCTTCCGGCGCCACCGGTTGCGTAGTGGGAGACTTCAAAACAGACACACTGTTGGGAACCTGCGTACTACGAATGGAACTGAACTACAGATCATGATTATGGAGATGATGATGATGATGACGGTGGTACAGGCCACTGTGACCTGTTTGTTTTTAGGGTTGCTTTTCGCTTTTGCGAAACGAATGATGTGGTGGTGGCGATGCTTTTTCGACTCAAAGCTCACTATTTCTCTCCCGTTGTCGTACCACTACCGGGCGCATGCTAATGAGCAAACAAATTCTTTTTCTCCTCCAAGTAGTACGAAATTAGCACAAACACAGATACGCACAAAATTCCACTCTTTTATATATCTTCTTTCGCTTCGATCACTCACTCCACGGATCTTCCGTTCAAGATGGTGATGGATTTCAAGATGTGTAGCAAAATGTTTGCACAACAACACCAAACACAAAAAAAAGGTCAGTCAAAATACAAAACTATCTGCGAGCTACACTGTTCCACGAGCACGGCACAAAAACACTCGAAACATGAAACTTATGCTGACGCTGCAAACATTTTCTGTTTTTTTGTTTCTGCTACTCGCTCTTTTTCTCACCCTTATATGCCACGGCAACTTACACTGCACTGGAGACGATCGTCGCTTTCTGTCTCGACGGACCATTGGCAAGAAACTGTTGAGATCAGAAGTCAAACGCCGTCTGCAGCACCCCTTTTGGGCTGTGCTGCTGCCAGGTAACAAAGCGAAGATCATGGAAAACAGCATATAGCATGCTCTCGCTCTCTTTTGAGCGTTCGGTGGAGAAGGCAGGAGCGCTCGTTTAGGCGCGATCGCGCTTACCAATACACCGACAGGGAAAGGTATGCGCACTAGACAAGGCAGGTGGGAAAAAGGCGCACATTTTTCAACACGCTCTCTTTGGGTTGCGGTTTTTTACTAAAACCTTAATTTTAAATGATTTATTTAATTGTACAAAGCTAAAACCCTTCGGCTAAATGTTGTGTAAAGGTGTCTCCTTTATTTGTTTGAGCTTGGGGTCTATATTTCACTAACGTATGGCTACCGGCCTATTGCTATTGACCTGAGATTTTAACCGTTAACGGTGTACGGTGAGTTTTAAATCGAAAACGAGTCGATCGTATCATTAGAGCCGGAAGTAAAGCAAATAACAAAACAAAATACGAACTGCACCAGTTCGCTAACATAGCCTGTATAGGATGTCTTTTGCAACGTTGCTGTCGGTTGCTAGTAATTAGCATGCAATTGGCAAATGTTAACTACCACCACCGCCTCATTCTACATCGTGGTACTGTATAAAGGAATGTACGTTTGAGCCGGAAGCTTCAAGCTTCTTCCTGCCACCTAGCTCCGTCAGCTCTATGATCACTACGTTTCGCTCCACCACTCCGCCGAGCTGCTGGACGAGCTTGTTGGCTGCATCCATCGTGCCGCCGGTGGCTAACAGATCGTCTATTATCAGCACCTTCTGCCCGGAGGTAATGCTTCCTTGCTGTATTTCAAACACATCCTAAAACACCACACAATGGAGGAATTGTAAAAATGCTGATAGCGCGGTTGAAAAAAGGCAACTTACAGTTCCATACTCCAGCACGTACTCCTGCTGGGCACAGGATCCGGGCAGTTTACCCTTCTTCCGTATCGGCACCGAGGCGATGCCCAGTTCCGCCGCAATCAGCAAGCTAAACAGAAAGCCACGTGCCTCTAGCCCAACGATCACCTGCACGTCCGGACAGCTTTCCCGAACGTACGACACGAGCACACTTTTGATTGCCTTGCAAACCTCACCATGCCGAAGGGCGGTAAATATGTCCCTGGAAAGAAGAGAGGAAACCATCGATTAATGCCACGTAGCACAAGAAACACAACAGATCTACTCACTTGAAAAGTATTCCTTTCTTCGGGAAATCGGGATACTCGCCAATGTGCTTCTTAATCAGTTCAACGTTTGCACTTTGATCGGCGGACATGCTTTCGCGCTTTCTGGAGCTATTCACACACGTTCACACACTTCCACTTCCAGAGGGAGATTGTCACGAGTATGTTCGTTGCGCGTTGGAATGATTTCAGATTTGGCAGATTATTTGTTTAGTTAGTTGCTTCTAATCGCATGCAGCATCCCCGGCCGAAATTGATGATAACAAAAATGTGGATGATAACAAAAGCCCGGTGTTTACCGAAACGTCAAACTTCTTCTTTCTAACTAGTGACCACACTACACACAAAATTGATTGATGTTTCGTGTCGCTATTTTCTTATTTGAGTGATGTTATGTTACCTAATTAGTTTGATTGCTTCAAACTGAGATATTGTAGAATAACTCTCTTTTTATCGAAGTAAATTTAAAACTTATTTTAAAATAAAACCGCTTTCATTACGGTATTTCTGTTGCGCTCGCCCCGCATACGTCATTTGACGAATGCAACTGTCATACCGTACATGCTTCATGGATCAAACCACATGAGTCTGTATAACAGTCATCGTATGCCCAATTCAAATTGGAATGCGGAATCACGTTTAAAGCAACACGTGGATTATTTTACAATTTAAAATAACTCAATCTAATCTACTTTAATTACATAAAATGGCATGTTTATATGATTGGAAACTTTCAATTTCGTCATACGTAACAAATTGCATTTTCCTATCTTACGCGTAGACACGATTTCGGTCGCAAAAATAGCATCGACCATCCACATCAATAAAATGATAACGCGAATCATCTTCCTTTTATAGCCTCCTAGCGCTCGTATAAAAGCGTTTCCGAACGGACTGTCCTGTTTTATCGATTGTGTGTCTTGAAATAGAAAAAATATTGACTTTGTGTGAAGTGTCGTGTCGACCCGCTCATTTAACTAAGCCTCAAAATGAAAACACTCTTTGTGCTGCTGGCCTTGCTGGTTACGGTTTCCCTCGCTAATCCCATCCCAGAGGACGCGCCCAACAAAACCATGCTAGTGCCGGATGAAAATAGTGTCATTTCGAGCAACGCACATTACGTACCGGATAACGAACATCCGGCCGTTTCCATCTACGTCGACATACTGAAGGATGCAGAGCACGTGCAAGATCCAGAACCGTACCATACGGCGGGCCAACAGGACGCCGTCCCTGAGGCTAGCAACGATGAGCCAGTACTGATCGATCGTCATCCGGCATTGGTGAACGTACACGTCGCCATCGACAATCGTGGCAATGGCGATGGAAAGGATCTGGTGAACATCAACTAAACGGGAGCATCGGTTTCCTCCGACCGTTCCGGCCTGTGGCTAGTGTCTAGCGAGCAATAAATCATATCAGTACAGAATTCCTTTCGCATGCAAGCGTTTTTCTCAATTGGTTGTTCAATTTTGCACTGCAGTTCATCCAACAGGCGCTGCTTCAGTTCCTGCTCCGTTGCGCACTGTGCGGAGGCACACAGCTCCAGCGCGCAGGTCTCCTCATAATCGGCGTATATCGATTGCAGCAGCGTCAGTATTTGGTGTGCATATCTAAAACGGAACAGGGCGATAAGTACGATCAAACACACCGCCGTGCACCTTCTCCCGCTCCATCCGTATATTTTACCTGCTGTATAGTTTCATGCGCAATCGTTTCTCCTCCATCCGGTCCAATCTTATCAGCGTACCCTGCCAGTACGTGTTATCACCACAGTACAGTACGGTTTGCTGCAGCACGGTAGATAACACCTCAACAAAACCTAATCTGCCGACACAGAACTCCTTCATTGCAACGGCGGGTTCGCGGGCGTAGCACACCGCTAGCGACACACACTCGGAGGTGCACGTTACGGTCAGCAGATCGCGGCTAATGTCGGACGCACTGCGGAACTGTACCCAGTGGTCGGTGCTGCACAGTTGCTGCTGGGGTAGCTCGACCGAACCGACGTGCAGCTGCAGTTCGTCGCATGCCGTTTCGAACGTTTCCACACGATACGTCACGAAGCAGCTAAACTGTGCGCCATGGCCAGCCGACATTAGCGAGGACAGGTCGCAGCTCGCTACAAACACAGCGCATTCTTCCGAGTATAGAACGTTTTCCTGAAACATGGCAAACAAACGGTTTTGTGAGAAAAGAGAAATTTAAACGGAATTCGAGGACTGTGGAATACCTTTTCTGCTACCCACTCATGGTGAAATGTTAGGCCAGCTTCTAGCGAATCTTCCATATCCAAGATTTCGTGGTAAGATTTAAAGTTGTAATCATCGTCCCGGAGACGATAGAAGCGGGTCGTGTAGCAGGCTGGCTTCGTGGCTGAGTTGACCAGTAGCAATCGAAGGTTAATTAATGTTAACCGTCTGTAATGGAGATGTAGAAAGGATGTATTAAATCGATTGGAGGTAAAATTATGTGATAGGTAGAATATAATTAAAAAATAGAAGAAAAAATTTAAAAAAGATGTAAGATTTCTACGAATTTTGTGGGTCTACGAGAACTACAACAGCGAATGTCGACTATGTCGACTTTTAGATAGAAATATCCCCGTTCCATTAACGGTGCAAAGGCAAAATGAGGAATGTTCGAGTACAGAATGCCTCACAGCTGCGCTATTCCAGAACGGAAGTTAGCCCTCTCGAACCTTTCGAAGCTGAGCTACTGGATTCCCGCAATCGTACCCTCAACTCCATATTAATTTGACAGGAGTTCGATGGGTTCGCTACTGGCGAATGGCATGTGTAAACAAGGGGTGATAGACTCCGGCTCCAACTATGGCCTATGTAATGCTGCAACATTACTATTTCTATCATTATTGTAACTATTGCAGCTGTAGTGCTATGTCTCGCGAGACGATAAATTATTCGAATGTGTCAATGACTCTGCAAATGGTCATGAAAGAAACGGGATTAGTTCGAATGAATTCGGACAACTTCAGGGAAATTAAAACAACACCGGATATGTCCAAACGACCCTGTACAGCTGAGTCCGAACGACCAAGTCAAATGGAATAAATTGGTATTAAGTCCACACTATTCTGATTCAAATACCATCTGGATTCATTCGTCGTTGGGAGTTATCCGGAGTTAAGCAGAGTCGTGCGGATAGTTCTGAGGTCGTAAAGCGTCGGTGAGAGTTGCCATCGCAGTCGCCCACAATTGTTTGGAACAATCAGGATTTGCCTGGCTTTATTCGATTCCAACCCAGCTCCTACACCGAAGATCATCTGGCCTTATGGACCATACTCTGGAATATAATTTTATTTTCATGATCATTGGGGTTTGATCATACAGGGTTTTCAGGGGTTCTCATAGTTGTGGGACACTTCCTTGATTCTATCTGATGGGAAGTTGACTCATATGTCGAGAATTGGAGTCTATTCCCAACACAAAAAGTTCATTTCCCATTACAAAGCGTGTTGAAAATGTTGCACAACTATAAAACCCTGTAAGAATACAGTGTTTACCGATCCTGTTCGACGTTGTTGCAAGCACTACCGTCTCGATACATTATCGTCTTGTTCAATTCGTCGTTCGCGCACCAATTTTGTCGTAGCATTAAACCAACACATCATAGTACAATTTGGCCACATTTCGGCCAGTAATTTGTGTTCAATGAATTAAGAACGATATTATTTTTTCCTGTTCTCATTTGTATAATTCTGACTTGATTTAGCATTTTGCATGTTTCATTATTTGTTATCTTGTTTTTCTATTATTTCATCAACCATCACATAATTAGTCAAATTAGAAAAAAAAACACATTTCAACCACATTTTCTCTAACACGATAAGACGGCTAAAGTAAATTAAGCTTTGTTATTCGTACAAGTTACCACCTTTCATTCCCAAACCAATGCAAGTGTACCATCATATTAGTGCGTCACTGTTTCACATTTGCTCTTTTGCTCTTGGCACTCATTTTCCCCTGGAGAGCACAACGCTGTTAGTGTGCTCTAACCGACCAGACACTCACAAGGATGAAAGCGCACGTAGCGCGTGCGGTGGTCGGTACCAATGCCGAAAGCACACATGGGACAGTGTCAAACCACCAGGCCACGCGCACGTCCACTAACCAAACGGACGCGTTGTTATCTACTACCCCTGCTCTGTGCTCGAGTACACACGCACTCTAAGCACTCCCACCGAGGGGGGAGACTCCTATTCGGGTCCAATTTTTGCGAACCGGTGAGCGTCGACGGCCGCCAGCGAGAGAGCGAGAGCACACGGTACGGCACTGCAGCCAACCGAACCCGTCGCAGTCGGTACGCAATCGGAAGCGCTGGCACACAGCGCAACGGGTCCACACTCGGTCAGTTTCATGCCATCCGTTAGCCGTACCGGACGCTAAACCGGACGCACCACCAACGCCACCACCAGCAGCAACCATTGAGACGCCGGGGTTCGAGAAAGGGGGTAGGTTTCGTGTCAACCCTTCCGGTGGGTGCTGCTGCTGCTGCAGCTAGCACCAGGGTGTGAGCACCGCAATTGCGTACAGTGTGTGTTTGTGTTTGTGATGTTGCTGGCCAATTTGCGCGATTCCGGAAGTGTGCAAGTGTAGGATAGCGGATCAAGAGAGAGAGAGAGAGAGATCCCGGCGGTCGTACACGCGGTCGGGCTTTTCCGCGGCTGCGTGCCGCATCGACAGCGGCACTTTTCGGTGTGTACACACGGCACCGCGAGAGCACTCGACGGGGAAGCGGTGGTCGCTTTTGTCACAGTAGCATCAGCAGCGGCGGCGTCGTCACCGACGACTTCTCTAGCGATTCCCAAACCCGACAAAATAGGCAAGACGCGTTCCGCGGCGACGTTGGCGGCTGCTGCTGCTGCTGCTGCGTCTGTTTGTGCTGCGCGTTAGTGTTTTTGTTCTATTTTTGTAAGTGAATCGCTGCTTCCCGTGTCCCCTTGCGGTACCACTGGTGGCGCAATTTCGGGACGAGTTTATTTGCGAGGCGAGCGGCAATCGGGCGGGTGAGCTCAATTTTCGGCACAAGTGAACCTAAAATATCTGCATGCTGAGTTATTACCGCATCGTGTTTTTTTCTCCCTTTTGTTTTGTTTGTGAAATCCTCCCCCGATGCACGCGAATGTCACAAACAGTGCGGTACAGAGTTTGTGAATGTGCTGGCGGTGAGTGATCAGAGTGTGCTGTGGCGTAACTTGGATTCCTTACCGTACTTAGTTGTCTTGTGGATTATTTTAGTGTTTTTTGCTTCCATCTTAAGGCAGAATGAACAACCAATTGTTTAATGACCTCTTCGGTTAGTGTGTTTGCTTTTAGTGGTGCAGTGTGTGCGAAATTCGATGCAGAAAACGATATACGGAGGTGTCTTCGGGCAGGACACGGAATTTTGTAGACACGAAAACATTCCTCTCTGGGTGGCAGAAAGGGAGCGTGCGGGAGAAAGAATGCCCAAAATATGAGCGTTCTCGTGTGAGTACCGAATTTTGAGAGTGGCGATTCGTCTTCTTCCGTCGTCTTCGCTGGATCACGCCAACAAGCACAATGAAAAACATTAAAACTTTAAACACGAACGTAAAGAGAAAAGCAGCAAACAAACAAACTTACTGGTTGGTGGAAATTTTACAATTTCCATGCAAAAGAAAAAGAGCGTCTCCTCCTGACAGCATCGAGTGTGGTTTTGTGTGCGTGGTAACGTCGGTGTTGCTCATAGCAACAACAGCAACGCTGCCTCCTTTTGTTTGCCTGTATGGGCAATGGATGGCCGCCTAGCTGCTTGCCATCACCGGGACAACGTAACCTTCTTGCGTCAGGACGCCCACCCCTTACCCACTGTGTCCGACTGTGGGAAATTCTCGTCCCACTCGCTCAGACCGATAAGAGTGAGGGAAAGGCCGTGGGAAAGCGTAGATCGATACACAGTTCAACACCGTTTGGCGGTTGAATGGTGAAAGGTTTCAGGTTTGGATTGTGCAAACAACGCTTAGAACGAGGTTGGAAGACTATAAAAAAACGGGAAGTTGTACCCGGTGACCTCCAGGTGTCTAAAATTAGTAGACATGGCCTGGAAGCTTTAAATAGTAGTTGAGAGGAGGTTTAAAGCAGTAAGCGCTCTAAAAATCTGTGTCTTTGACTGTCTTCAAACATCAGTGAGAATAATGTTTAGCCAAAATTTTGCAAAAAATGCCAATATCATAGGAAAATCATCCAGCATTAAAGACGAGAAGTTAGTTAGATCCTAACATCAAACAGGATCTTTCATAACGTCATAACATTTTTTTTTTATATTTCATAACGTATTTGGCTGTAGCTTTGCAAAAATGGTCAATATGAAGCGGAAATGGGATAATTATAATAATTTATCATTATTGTTTGTCAATATGTATATTGGATACGAAATATTAGGTGATCATGTTAGGATGACACCCACTGTAAAGGCAAATCACAATTATGAAGAATGTAGAGAGGAGCAAGATTAAAACAAAATGAAGCATTCGAGTAATTTGTAAACAAGTAGGGGCTTAAGCTTTGCTATTTCCCGGAAACATGTAAGCCTTGGAACATTCTTTCGCACCATCCTGGCTTGCCAATTAATTATTCATCAATTATCGATGGAAGTATAGACATAATAAGACCATGTTTTTCGACTACATTCGAAAGATTTAATCGAATTCCTTTAATACATGTTTAATACAATAAGTGTTCCATTAAACAGGTTTAAAATAATGACCGCTGAAAATTTAATTTTGTTTTTGTTTTTGCTATCTAAGTCACTTATTCAAATTGTTTTTTGCACAACCTCTCTGCCAAAATAGTTTGCTTATGAATGACTTTTAACGTAAATTAAATGGGGCCGCCCGGTGGTCTATTGTCTAGACGAGCCGATTCTTGTATAAACTGAACTTAGTTCGATTCCCATCTAGTGCTTGCCCAAGAAGAGAACCCCATTATACGGTGATTAAGTTGGGACAAATTAATTCCAGTATCAGAGTAAGTATGTGCGGTGGGTTTGCATACATGGGCAGAAAATAACATAAAATAAAATCATATAAATTCTTCAGTTTTTTATGTTCCTTTGATTCGCGAGATTTTATTAACGCTGCAATTGAATTGCACTTGGAGCAAAAATGCACATTTTGCACAAAAATCCATATTGTAGAAAAAAAAAGCATTTTCACCTTTGCAAAAAAGTGTGCATGCTGTCGTGAGCTTCGCTTCACGTTCAATTAAACGCAACTTTCAAACACGAAATCGAAAAAAAAAACGGGATTAAATTTAATCAATTCATGCAGCCGGCGCGTGTTTATGCACCTCCCCTCCCCCCTTTATCAACAGTAGGGCAGAGGGTGAACAAAACGTTTATGAGCTTTTTTACCATCTGCAAATGCATTTTCCCAGTGTTCCGAAAACCGACCGTGCAACTGGGAAAACAGAAAATAACCCCCTGCACACACTCTATTAATTACGGTTAAAGGGATAACGGTTGGTGCACTCATGCAAGCACCTTTTGGGGCCTTTTTTTGCCATGGTGGTATCAACCAAGTACGCGAAAAGTTGTACACCATAGCCGAGGTGCCGGCACAAACCGAGTAGGGAGAATGGATTGGTTAATTTGCATAACACTCGTGTGCGCCTCCATGCACGAGATTGGCTTTATCATTTTATCCTTTTGGCGAACAGAAAAACAAAAATGGAAATGACAGAGCGGGAAAAATGCAGTGGGGTGGTGTAGAGCAAAACATAAACATCGTTGCTACGCTCAAGCTGATATGCGGGACCACCAGCCCGGTACCACCACCACCACCATCACGAGGACTTATCTGAAGCGTGTGGAAAACTTTTTAATTGAATTTCGAAGCTAATTAGGCTGCGCCACTTTCCCCCACGGTTCGCTTTCTCTTCCCAAAACATTACCGTCTCTTTGTTTGTGTCACGACGACCACCACCATCCTCTTCACGATGCGCGCAAGAAGGATGATAACATCATTAACTCAGTGATTGTCATTGAAGTGAACGAGGCGTCGTTGGGTGAGCGAAACGGCCAAGATAAGAGTACCCCCGGTGGGACACCAACCTGCTAGTAGAGAATGCACTTTCTACCCCCTTCCCTTCCACATGTGTAATGCTCGAAACTACAGCGAGACACACACACACACGTCGATCGTTGTTGGTGTGGTGTTGCGCCATGGAATCATGCTGAAAGGTGCCTTCTGATAAACTAACCAATTGAAGCGCAAAATTACATTCCAGCAGATTATGCACCACACACTATACACAACCGGACTTGCACTTGCTGTTACCGGAGGTGACGCCATCGGGCGTACCAGGCGTACTGCCAATTAAGTAGACAGCCGCTGTCTAGCTTGAAACTGCCTTATCTGCTGTAATGGGCTTTACACTATTGATGAAACGTTGCTAGATGTTAGCAGAACGGATGTTACAGCTTAATAAACTGTTGATAAAGACACTGCTAGTAGAATATGACAACATGTTGTCTTGGTGGTGTGCATAAAAAAGGGTTAAGTTTTGATTAACATTTTGTAATCAGTCAGACAAATCAAAGAATGAGTTTTCAAAGAACCTTACAAAAAAAAAACAAAGCGAAATTTTTATTTGTCTTCCAAAACAGTTTGAGATCCTGTTAAGACATTTGAGAATCATTTAAAAATATTATGAAGGCTTCTGTGCCCTCAACTCTCAAATTTCAATTTCAAACAAGTTACGGCCCTTAGTTATTCATATTTATTCGTGTAGACCCGTAATCAACAATATAAGACACTTTACCATTCTTAAGACCATCATAGCCACTTCATCATAGCTCTCTTTGCAGTCGACATTTTGGCTGTACATGCGGCAACGTTTGCCGCCCACTGCGACCGATGACGAGCTTATCAAAGACCGATCTCACCCGACTACATGATGGTCTAATTGAGCCAATGATAAGATCTGGTACTGACTGATACTGAGCCAATGATAAAATCTAGTCATACAGGTCGATTTGGTAGCGAATCTTTCCCCACTGTCATTGTCCAAAAACCATCGGTTTTACACAATCACACGCAAAAACAACCAACGAACTCTGAAAGGTTACTAAATGGAAGCGTTTTGAGCAGAGTTCTCATACTGTTTATAATGCTTCAGAATTATTTGACAGTGCTTCCACAGATCATCTGATACAGTTGATACATCTATTTTTAAACATTTAAAGTCCAGTGTTTTCATTCCAAAAGAAAACACATTTAAAATATGGTCAAAAAATTACAAACTAAAAAGTGTTTCAGATACAATAACACTTATAGCGGGAGCAGTTTATTAACGATATTATAATAAATACTGCCAACGAGCAACTGAAACAGTTACTGATGCAAAAAAAACAACAACCCCTCTATAACCGATGATGATGACCTTCACATTGGCAGCATAAGTATCTCTCCTCGACCTCGTCGTCAGTTTTCAATTCCTCCCCCATTCTAGCTCCAACGTTCTCAAACGCACTAACCTCCGGACCGGTAGCGCAATCAAAGGCGGAAAACGGGAAACGCAAACGATTCACTTTGTCCGCCGTTCCATCCCATCGAGCCCAAGGGGGAGCATCGAGAGGGTTTGAGAATCAAATCTACGACCACGGTCACGTTTCGTAATGCGTCTTGCCTAGCGCCCCAGCTCACAATGCTTCCTCGCTTGCAACCCGCTTGGCCCTACAGTTTAATCAATCTGATGTATCTAAAAACCCCCCGCCTCATACCACATGCACTGCACAGGGCCTGGAACGGTCGGTGTTCTCTATTAGTAACTCACCCCTGTCTCTACTAACCCACACCGCCAGCTTTCTACTGCCGTGTCTGTTTGCCTCACCGAAAGCTTTATCAGTGCGTGATCAAATCGCATGAATCTTAGAACGCGTCTTGCGGCAAAAAGCCGGACGCGCGAAACATCATTCAAGGAGGGAGGGTTGGCAATGGCACCGGCCACTGCACGTATCTCTCCGTTCAATTAAACTCGTCGGTTGGTGTGTGTGTGTGTTGTGTTGTTATTGTAGTGCGGCGGGCGCTCCAACAATGGCAACAGTTGCGACTAGCGCGTGTCGGGTGGTATCTATTGGGGCGATCGTTTGGAAGTAACGCGATATCAGCAGACATTGGACCGTACAGTACACCAGCGATACAAAATTGTGTGTACAATTTGTGTGTTATGATATTGTGGTTTTTTGTTTTGTTTGGTAACACAAAAGGTAACACTGATTATCCCGTCTCTCAAATTTTAAAATATCTATTCTAGTTAGCACAATACTGCTACGGGAACAATTCCCTTACATTAGCAGTCATTTTAACTGGCCAACGATACGTGGCGTGATCATCAAACCGCCAATATTAACCTTCAACCGCGTGCTGAACTACTAATGCGTTTGTCCATTGAGAGATCATGCACCGAAATTACTTTCGGAAGTTAGGCAACGTCCGGTCTGGACGATTTGAAACAACAACTACAACAAAAAACATAAATCAACCAGTCTGCATACCTGCCCTGACCCCTTTCGCCGTAGCGTGCAGACGAGGGCAAATTTCTACTCATTTTGGGTTGAAGTTTGGGTACGAAAATCGCTTTATTTATTTTGCCTAACCCATACCGCCATCGCAACGCTCGTTTGCTGCCGTACGTACGTGCGTGCGTGCGTTCGTGCGTATGTGTACGTGCGTTTACTTAACCCTGTACACTGCGTAAAAGCGCAACACGGCGGTAGAATGTGTACCAATTTTCACCCACTGCTCATTTTCTTCTCGTCTTGTAGCACTGGGCAATTATTAGTTTTGTATAATCAACAAAAAAAGCAAATATACACGCAAAGGTGCAAAACATTTAACATATGCGCAGCAAAACAAATAAACACCTCCCAAATAGCCAGCTCGTACTTTATAGCTGATTTAGGGCTGTTTAACGAAAAATCGTTCCGATGTCGTACTTTGTGGCTGATTAAGAGACAGACGGTACTTTGCGGAACTATGGAGCTTTTTAACAGGCACATGGTACTTTTTGGAACTTTGCGGCTGATTAGCACTTTGTGTAGGGTTCATGGTGGAACTTGAAGGCTTGTTAAGAAAGGGTACTGAACTTGGTGGAACTTCATAGCTTTTTCATGCATGACATCGGTACAAGGTGGCTCTTGTCAAAGTGTCAAAGACGGACGCCGGCAATAATCTCATTGCTGCTGCACAAGTTAGATTCGTTAAATGAAGAATGAATATTGAGTGAAGTGATTGTGAATTATCAGTAAATTGTGTAAAATTTTGTATAAAGGATTTAAAAATATACACATGTGTTTAAACGAAACAAATCTTGTTGTTTATTTCATCGATGACGCTTGCTTGAAAATAAAACACAAAGAAAAATAATCCCTGGCATCGTGGCATAAGGAAGCTGCTTAGGCGCTGTTTGAAAGACCCACATAGAACTTTGATGCTGTTTATCTACTGCAAAAGGCGAATTAGAGCAGCGATCTTTAGCGTGCCAAAATGAGCTGTTTAAGCAATTCTGGCTATTTGGGCTTCTACATCGCACCGTGCACTAAATGGACCTGCAAGGAACATAGATACTGCACGGATCAAATTGTGCGTTATGCACACATAGGGAGAGAGATAAACTGTTCGTCTCTATTGGAGCGATTATGTTGAGTTGTGCGACCCTAAAAACGCTGAAGAAATGAAGTATTGCAAAACAGTCAGGCGACGTAACTATTGTGCTCGTTACCCCCTTTTAATTAACACTGTCACTTCGCACAGGTATGTGATTTTCTCTTTGGTGACCATTCTGATGTCATCGTTTGCAACTATTTCATTAAAACCCAATGGCGTTGGTGAACCAATAATATTCTTCATTCTCGACTTTTTTGAGTAATTTTGCCTAAGCATAATTTACTGCAAGTGAGAGAAGAGCATGAAAGCTATTTGCAGATGTACACTTACATCTATAAATTACGGATCATTTGTGACACAAGATACATGATGCGAGACTTTGGATGCACATTTAGTTCATTATAAGTAATAACTGTTAATAACTCTCGAAAAACAAAAGGAAAGGGTATGGCTGTTTTAGGAGGCTTCAAAGGAAGTATTACAATTTATAAACCATGAAATCTGCAATTGATCAACGTTGTTAAGCGTTACACTAAACGAACGAAATGTTTTTTTTTAATTTATTTAGATTAAAGGAAATCTATGATTATGTATTGCTATTAGCATTAACGATTATCATAGTTATAGAACGGAAGGTTTCTGGAGGTGAAAATGCCAATATTACTTAATACATACTGTAAATTATGTTATGCTGTGGGTATCAGGGTCCCAAATTATGTTTGTCTATGTTCCGTAATTTATGGATGAACCCAAATGAAGTGCGCTGGTTAGTAATGCCGAGTGCGCTAATGCCACTCTCTTCAAAGTAATATTTCGGAGCTTGCGATATTGGTGATTTAAGTATACTGAAACATATGGAAATTCAGAAAACGAAACCAATTTAGGAAATGTTAACTGACCGCATTAAGGTACTAAAAGCTATACGGATCAACCAAAAAATCGTACAAAGCTAAATTTAGCATTTACAGAAACATTGAACGTATACATTGATTTTAAGGAGCTATGAGCTAATCAACTTTCAGAGAAACATTAAGCTTACAGATCTATAATGAGCGATCGAAGACACGTTCAGTGCATGGCGCTCCATATGCAGAACGATATGGAAACATATTTTAATACTTGAGAAGTCGTTTCTTAGACACAATCGAAAGACCTCTTTGAAACTCTTTGAAACTCCTTTGCACAACATTGTATGTAACAGCCTTTATACTGGTCGAAAAGATCTCCATACATCTTAAGCAGCTTATTTTAAAAATCACTCAGACTGTTATCAAACATAAATTAAGTAGATTGAGCACAGAAAGCAAGGCTAGTGGACAACTTTCCACTCTGAAACCAACTCCTCTCTCCTTCATCCTATCAAACTAGGAGAAAAAAAATCATAAATAATGACTCTTTCGTAGGATATTTTGCCTGCAAATAGAGAAACACAAGCAGCACATTGTCTTGGTGAACGCCTTATCTTAAGTGGTCCATCGGCTCTCGGGTGAGGCCGATTACTGTCCTGAGAGCCGTTTGCCTGTCGCATTAGTCGGAACACTTAAGCAGCTCAACCCGGTACTACTTCGTGCCTTCCGCCCACAAGTGGACACTCTCACACATCAAGACAAACATACCAATTACGCTATGTTATACTGTTCCGCCCGTAGCCCGCCATCGTGAGCTCTACCTCTCCTTCAATCTCCTTGCGTTTTCCCCCATTCCTACGAAGAGTGGCTTCATTAGTCGCCTAAAGGGAGTAAAAAAAAAAAACACACACAAATAATGCGCACAATTGCAGCTCATCACATTATCTTTGCGTTGAAGTGTGACGCTCTTGCCAAACCGGAACACAAAAGCAGCGCAAGAAATGCAAATGAGGAACATCATCACGATACTGTGGCTATACCCAGTGCGCTCATTTCCTGCCACCGCACTGCACTGTGCCATCGTCAATGTGAAGAAAACTCCGCTCATTATCATTTGCACTCAAAGGACGCTCTTCTCCTTTTCAGATTTTAACATCACCACCTCCACCACCACCGGCGTTTGATAGAGGAGGATCGTGTGTCTGCAACAAAAAGGGATCACCGCTAATCACAGCGCAATCAATCAACGTCGGACGGACAATCCACTTCAAGGTTGCACACATACACACCCACAGTACGGTCGCCACACCAATTATGCGCCAGCGGGACCAGTCCGACGATATCAGCGCCATGTGCCGAGCGTCCTGAAGCGTTGGAGACTACTTCCCCGGTCTGCTGCGGTTCTTTAGCCACAGTTCCTGCCCATCCCGTCCTTCTTCCCAGTATTCGGCTCTTTCTCTCTCTCTCTCTCTCTCTGTGTACGTCTAATCGGATCGAAGGACGATCGATGGACGAAAGCGTGGCGCGACTACATGAAAGGACACACCAGGACCAAATGGCGCATCATTAAGCGCCTCTTTCTATTCTTTACCACCCTCTCAGTTATTCCACTCACCGTACTCTACCTAATCACTTCCGATCAGCTCTACCGTTTTCGCCAGTACACGGTAAGTTTCCCGGGAGAGCGCGTGGGTTCTTATGCGTACTTAAATAACTCACCGGTAGCGACAAACCAGGCCGAAGGTCTATTTAGTGTTCGAGTGTATATGGATGTAAAATTTATATTATTTAACATAGTTTCTTTGGAAATTTAGTGTGAAGAAGGGGGTTGCTGTCAGCCGATTTGGCAAGAATAATAAGCGTATCACAAGGCAGAACCACTGGCTGTTTCTATAATTCCATCACAACCGCAATCTTATCGGACTGATCGTGTCGTAGTACCAAAAGAATATACTTCACTTGTGTCAACTATTTACAATAAATTGAACTTAATAAATATTAAAAGTTTTAAATGAATGCGATACTTCTGAAGATCGATACATCTAACTCCAATATATCTGAACATCAAAAGGAAAAATCATGTTACATATTATGTTTTATTGTAGAAAATGAAGCAAATGGTTGAAGAAGCATTAGCATACTTTATGATTTGATCTGTAATATGCTCCATTAGATGAGCTACGTTAGGTTAGACATAATCGATTTTTTGTTTAAAGTTTACGTTCATTCATTCACTAAATGGACCTTTAGCAGGGAATGTCGACGAACTATACATAACTTAATATATTATCCCATAAAAATAGAGAACACAGTTTGCGAATAATGAAATCCTCTCTTTTTGTGTATTAAAATATTATTAAGGTCGA
Source organism: Anopheles merus (assembly GCF_017562075.2). Taxonomy (NCBI): domain Eukaryota; kingdom Metazoa; phylum Arthropoda; class Insecta; order Diptera; family Culicidae; genus Anopheles; species Anopheles merus. The sequence continues at coordinate 24,750,188 of NC_054083.1, read as the reverse complement.
AATTTGAGTTTGTATTTTGAACGATATCATCAAGCAAACGATAATTCACATCCACTTTCACTCAAGCACCAAACGGACCTTCATCTGCTGCAATAGTTTTGCGCAGTAAATCGGTTCGAAGATAAGCAGTGTATTGTTACGTCTCATGTAATCGAATGTAATTACCCCACAGCTCAGTTTTCTGTGCTATTATTACTTACTTACTTACTTACTTATCCGGCACTACAACCGCTTTGCGGTCTTGGCCTGCCTCAGGAGTGTCCGAAACCGCTCACGGTCTCGCGCCTTCGTCTGCCAGTCCGTTATCCCGGCCTTAATGGCGGACGCCTCCACGCCATCTTGCCACCTCAATTTGGGCCTACCACGCCTCCTCTGTCCTTGTGGACGGCCTAAAAAGACTTTACGGGCTGGGTCGTCGTGCTATTATTACCTTCTATAAATATGCTACAGATAACACGATAGCTATTCTTAAGCGCTACCGAGAGAGAGAGATATTGCTACCATTTGTGGTACCAATAGACTCATTACATTTTTCTTTCCCCAAAAGGGCCAACTGCGTCAAATCGATATAGCAAACAGGGACTTTCTATGCCGTGTAGGCAAGCTACCGACCAATGCTTTGTGTGGTTGTTAATTATGGATGCGAACTAATGATCCGCTTTTGGAGCAAGAATGCGGACATCAACCAGTCCCTTTCAGCCCGGTCCAAAAATGGGTTCAATCTAAAATTAAATCCTTTCCGTTGACAAACGAAACCAAACTGAATGGGATTGGAATGATTGTATTTTCACGTCCTTTGTGTACTTCCAGCAAAAACACGACGCAAACCAACCACACAGTACACTATTCCCAATCAAATCGAAACAGGCGAAACTCTCTGCCAAATAAAAACCCGATTTCGTATGTATTTATCCTTTCCTTTTGGAAATGATAGGCTTACACTTTACACGTGAACCACATGACTCGTTCATGAGGAGCTGGTCAATATGCTTCCCTATCGCTTCACGCCTCTGGTAGGGAGAAAAAGGGTAACAACACCACCCGCCTAAAGGGTATCTCTGTGGACGTGTTTTTGTTTGCTCAACCATTGACCCAGTAATTGATGGATCCTGTTACATCCTACACCCGCTACCGTTGAGTTTGTCGTTCCCTTTTCTACGGAACAGATCGTTGACAGACGGGTGTTCCGTTCCAATGTTCGGTCACTTAACTTACTCTGCAAAGCAACCAAAGTAAATGGGGAGAAGATGCACAACGACAAAATAAAACCCACACACACACAGACAGAGTTTGTAACAATTCCCTGTCCCGTACTTTGTGACCGGGGAGGCAGAGTGTGTGCGGGTGTGTGTCCTTAAAAACAAAAGTCACCATCAGGGTAGCAGTACAAATGGGTTATCTTGGTGATAGCGAAGGAGTGCAAGACAGAAAAAAGGGATACCGATACTCCAAGGGATCACCTCACATCAAGTGGCCCGTAGCGCTTTGTAGAGATCTTCCTTCCTTTGCCCATTCCCGTGCCCATCATGCGATGGATATGGTTGACCGAAGGAAAATGGAACACACAATAACGAAAACGTCCAATATTTCTTTCAATTTAATACGCTACACGGCGCTACACTGGGCTGAGTGACACTTCACCGAATCGCCGCATTCGCTCGTTTCCCGACCGATGGTCTGAGCTTCTAGACCTCGGGATCGGGTTTCAATTGCCCGCGTGCTCCACTCAAGGGCCAATATTAAGGGCAACAAAATTCAGAAGACCGTGGCGAAACAACCTTTTTTCCAGTTGCTCGATTTTAGCGCTACTTCGGAGTGCTCCAGCAACAAAAAGGGCGGGTTTTTACTACCCTCTGCAAGTGGTGGTTGGGAAATCTTCTAGCGACGCACAAAACGAGTAAAGTGATCTACAATGATTCGGTCGCTTTATTTGTTGCTTTGCCGTGTGTGCCGGTGTGTGTGTGTGTGTGTGTATTTCTTTTAACCTGCTTACTTCGGAAAGCGAAAAAAACAGGAAGCCGACGTTTGTTAAGGTATGAAATGGATCCGTCGAAACGACCCCCATAAAGCGGCGGGGCCCTGCTTCATCTTTAATTCGTTGAACAATCGTTTACTGTCGATAATCGATATTGCTACAAATCAAACCACTTCCGCACAAACAACCTTTACAGCTAACAATGTTTCCATCCAGTTATGGGGCAATTCAAATCAGGCTCTGGGGGTTGCTAGTGCAAATGGTCCAGCGAAAGTTTTCCAGATTTTAGGGAAGACCGTTTTCAGTAAAACCATACCGCACTCAAACACTCCAAAAACAACACGAATCGATTGACATTGAATGGCAATTAGTGGAACGAACCTGTTACCGTTTGGTGATAAATGATGGTTAAATGGGTGGCGTTTTTTGTGTTGACATTGAACAATTTGGAGTTTCTGTCAAGCAATTAATAGAAGAGCAGAACATTCATGAAACATGTATAAGGCTGTCATCAATCAAACAAGTCAAACAAATACAGTGTTTTCAAAGTCATTTTCGAATGTGCTCATAATTATTCATCGCATCCAAGATGGTTTTCAACAGCTGTCAAATAGTATATTTGCTTCATAATGAAATTTCAGTTTCAACACATGATTTTCAACACATCACAAAAAACTGTCAAACTCAATCCAGCTTGACACGTGTTGAAAATCATGCTGAAGAAATTAAAAATTATGATGATGGAAATGAAAAATCAGATTCATGTGGATTAACATCTTGAACGTGATGCACTCGAATCGTTTGCATTCGAAACTGACTTGGAAAACCCTGTAAGACTCAATAGATACTACGTGATATGCTCGTTACCTTAACGAAATGGCATTCCAATTGCATCAATATGTTGAACTAAAATACAAAATATTGGCCGAATTTATATTTCGACATTTAACCACATTTAAAAATAACAACTGAAAATCACAATCAATCATTGATGAAAGAAACCACACAAAGAAAGCCAAAGGCAGTTAAGGAGCTAGAACATTGGAGGTATTCGAACTTCCTAGACATCTAACTCTAGGACATCTAATTGTTGGAGACCTTGTGAGTTCTGTTTGTGAGAATGTGTATAACCGAATAATGAATACGTTTGATCAAGATTAGTTCTTGCATTTGTTTGATGGCTAAAAAAGCGCTAAGGTTTCAACCATGTAACTTGCTTGCTTTAAGTAGTTCCTAGACCGTTTGCTAATGAACTGTCCCCACAGTGCAGCCATCAAATGTATGGTTTTAGCGACACACTTGTACAGAGTTCTAATCTCGAAATCACAAGCACAAACTTGAAGTTATGGTATAAGATCAACTAAAGCGACAAGACATGGAGAGTATTGTGGATCTGTATTAGTATCTGAGTTGACTGTGTGCAACTGTATTGCATCAATTCCGGATCAAATCAGGATTTTTCTAAACAATAATGGTCAATAGACATGGGTTTTGTTTAATCGAATCAAACATTCACGCAATCTCAAACAAGTTTGTTGGAACAGTTAACCATTATTACGTAAAAAAATATTCAAAATACCAAACTAATGGCTGCAATTGGTAGGTGAGAAGCATATCAGTATCCATTCTTTGGACAAAGAGGCGAATGAGGCTAATTGGTTCAAGGTCTCTATAAATAAATAAAAACTCTTTAGACATTTCACTGCTCAAGGAAATATATCAGTTGCTCGCGCTTGGAAATTTAAAAACAGTTTACACATTTGAAGAGAAAAAACTAAGAAAATTAACTAAATCGACATCGGAAATGATTTTCCACTGGTTGATGTTCGATGACATCAATAATAAGACCCGTAAATATCAAATCCAACGTCATCAGGTGTAACTTAAGCACCAATTCTTTGAGCTACTTGAGCCATAAAATACTGCTGTGACTGTCATCACGTCCAACCGTTTTGAGACCCTTTCCACCAACCAAACGAGAATCATTATTGACTCAAAAGTCTCATCAGCCATCAAAATTACGCTTTCTATGCAAACAAACCAAGCGTAGAAGCAATCAGTCTTTTTTTTTTAATATTCACCGATCAATATACAAAAAAGCACACACAAACGAACAGCCAACGGTGCTGCGCTCTCATAATAATTCGTACTCCAGCTTTCCGCACAAACTCCACACAAAACGGAAGCAGCACATGGCTGCAACAAGCGGAGAAAAACTGAAACGGCGTACTGGTTTTCCCCAACCCCTATTCCCACATCCGGATGCGAGATAAGGTCATGTTTGTAAAGTAAAAGGAATAAAACCTGCTACCATCAACATACATCTCCAACGCGCGTGGCAAGAACCGTGTGTAGTACTCCCAAAACATCCCATTCTGAAGTCACCCTCTAGGAATGTAAGGGTGAACTTTCCTTTTTTTTGTTTTGCCTCCTTCTCAATCTCAATCCCACTCCATATTTACTGCCAAGTAAAGAGTGGTGTGTTTATGTGTGTGTGGTAGATAGATGAATGCTCTGTATGATCATCAAACCCAAATGAATCGTTTTGTTGTGGACTGACTGTACTGCACAGCCTTATACTCGCCTTCCGGGAAGAAGTCACATTCTGACGCATCACAACCACTACCACCATCGCGTTGTTTGAATTTCGCATACCCGGCAGTGGAAAATGCCCCTCCATTTGCCGTTCGAGTGTTTTGCCAACCGGGGTTCGGGTGAAAACTTTCCAATTCTACAGCAAACATACTCCCCCCCGACCGAAGGGGATGGACGTGTGCAGTGTGTGTAACATTTTCATTCCATTCCATCATGTATGTGTATGAGTGTTTGTGTGTGTGTGTGCCTTAAGGCCTCTCTCTCACCCACCTTTCCCCCGCAATTGCAGAGTGCTCTGTAAAGCTCCGGATCCTTTCGTCGAGTTTGTTTGTGTCAAACAAAACGGCGCACTGTAACGTCCCCGGAAGCATCAAAATTCTCCCTCCCCCGCTGCATTCCCATCCCGCCTGGCGCGCAGAATAGCATCCATGGAATCCATTAACAGACAACTAGCACCGTTCGAAGCTACCAAAGGCTGTCTTCTCGCTCTCTCTCTCTCTATCTCTTTCTTTCCCTTTGAATATCGTTTTCCTTCCCTGGAATGGGACGGATCACTGGTTGAACACAACTCTCGATGGTCTCTCTCTTTGCACACTCCACAGACACACCAGCTGGCCCGGGTCCCACAAAACACACGCAAAAGCCATCCAACATTTAGCCGATCTTGTAGTTTCGTTTCCCTTCCCGCCCGGGGCACCGCTGTTGGGCTGTTTTCACAATGCAAATTTGCTGATTCTAACGATCAAATGTTTGTGCCCGGGCCTCTGGTACGAATGATGCTACCACGTGCACCGTGTGGCAGGTGTGTCGCATGGCCGATAAATGAAACCACCGACAAGCGTGTAGTGTCTTCCCCCCACTTACCCCCTGTCGTTCCCAAGCATCTTTGCCGCGTGTGCGGCGAACAGAGCGAAACATGACACTCAGAAGCTAAAACGAGATATCGGAATTTTGAACCATTTTAAGTCGCAACGGGGCGGTCTTTTCAACTTCCCACAAGCACGAGCGGCGAAAACGCAACGGTCACACGTGTAATCCAATAAGCGAAGTTGCATAACTGTCTGCCATTCCCAGCACGTGGACCTAGCGGAAGACGACGAATCCCGCACACTTGGACGATTTTGGATCTTTCGCTTTTGAAATTCTAGTGAAAAGAAAGCAAACCTTCCCAATACGACACGGGCGTTTGCTGCTTCAAAAGAATTCGCGTGGCTGCTTCTGAAAATTTTGGACAGAAAAATAAAAACTAAACAAAGGGACACAAAGGACTATTTAGATAAACTGTGTTGTCGTCCTTGTAGATGTAGAAAGAACACCACTCTGTGTGTTCGTGTGTCTATGTGAAGCGTAAAAGGGGTTCCACCAATCTTCCGCCTCCCCTCTGTCCGAATATCCTTGCTTTGTTCCGGTTTTAATCTTCTCTCCCATTGCTTGAAGTACCACCCATTACGCGAAGAGTACGTGACGAAACGATGCCACATTTACCACATTCTTAATTACGCCATAAAGGACCGTGGCGCTTGCTCCCTGTTGGCCGCAGTAAAAAAAAAAGAAAAAGATGCTTCAGACCCCACCACCCCCACCATCATCTTGAGCATTTTAACTGGTGCAAAACTTGTGCGAAAGAAAAAATGAGGACAAGATTTCACATTCCCAGCCGCTTCCCCACTTCCTGGTTGAGTAAGTACAACACCTCACGAGTACACGAGGTCAAACGATCTGAAACGGCAGAACGGCTTTTGTGCCATCTCTTGTGCTCTTCCCGATGTTCATTTTTGCTTGAATAAACAGCACAACAGAGGGAGAGAGTGTCCTGGCGGAGGGACGATAAAACTAAACTATTGCTCAGATAAAACACGCTGAGGTGCGGATCCTGGCAAACGGAAACGGGCCAAAAGTTCCGGTACGACGTTTTACCTTTTGTGTGCAAGAATGCTCAAAACATGACAGCTGGAGTAGGACCAGTTCAGCCGGGCGATGCTTTTGGGAAATAATGGGAAAGTGTGCCCCGTTGCACAACCAATTCGGTGGCACTGAAAGCCCGAGCTGCATTGATGCATTGGGCAGGTTTGGGTGGATAACATTCCGAAAGTACTGATTAGAGAGGATGTCTTGTAGGGTCTATTCAAGCTTTTATGTACGAAACTACGCCTAGAACTATATTCATGGCATTGAATATTACCAAATAGATGCCGTTAAATTGTGCTTTTAACGAAACTCAATCTTCTCCAATGCCCAAACCAAATCGAGCTGCTTTCCAAGTTGAGTTTAAAACTGTTCATATGGAAAAAGTTCTTTACAGAAAGCTCCCCACCCAACTGAAAATGTTTGGAATTTGTCGAACTCCATCCCTCTTCTGCTCCCCCCCTTCGGTGAAAACATCATCATCATGAGAATTATTTATACACGTTTAACTCCCAAACAACTTTGCCTCTTCCGAGCCCGGCCGGAACGGAAATTAAATTTAACGCTTATCTTGCAGTCTACATCCTCACCATCCAGCACCACGTAGCTTGTTCGCATGGGGAAGGTAGAGGTGAATTTGTTCGTACGTTTGGTCCATTCGTTCCGCTTTTCACAGGTTTTCCAGTGGACTTTTAATATGGTAGAACGTTTTCGTTTAAAAACATGTTTAAAAGATGGGCTGGAATAGTCGATCTACAGGGGTTTTCGAGTCGGTTTCGAATGTGAATAAGTTTCCTGAATCTTTCGTTGAGATTCATTCATATGAATCTTCAGTGATGAGTGATTCGAATTTCGAATCGAATCATCAAACATTAATGAATCTCTAAATATTTGTGAATCTCTAAAGATTTATGAATCTCTAAGGATTAATGAATCACTAAATATGCATGAATCTTGAAGGATACATGAGTCTGGAAAGATAAATGAACATCCAAAAATTCATGACACTAAAAGAAAAGAAATCCATTAAAATACATATATATCCAGGGATTCATGAATCTTTAGCGATCCCACCTCACAACATGCCCGTCGTGGGTTCAAGCCTCGCATGGACCGTCTCCCCATAGCAAAACAATTTATCCGACAGTGTGTTACTTGCAAATAAGTCTCTAAGGCTTGTATATGCTGGTATGAGCACGTAGCTTGTTACGCTAAGAAGAAGAATAATAAGATGGCTCAAGCTCTATGAATCTTTGCAGATTTATGAATCCCTTGAGATTCATGAATCCCTAGAGATTCATGAATCTTCCGAGATATATTAATCTTTTGAAATGTATGAATCTTCCGAGATATATTTATCTTTTGAAATGTATGAATCTTTCGAGATTCATGAGTCTTTCGAGATTCATGAGTCTTTCGATATTCATGAGTCTTTCCACATCTTTGGAGATTCATGAATCTGTGAGATTCATGAATATTTGCAACTAAAATTCAGATTCTATGAATCATTTCAATGGTTCATTCAAATTCATGTATTTCAATTACCCAACAGATTTACCCAACACTAATTCACACCTAGAGATGTTTTATCAAAAACTGTTTTATTGATATCTCAATTAAATTTCAATTCTTGCACATGATTCTCAACACACCACAACTAACTGTCAAACTCAATCGAGCTAATGGCGTGTTGATAATCATGTGAATGATCTGAAAAATTATTGTTATGCAAATATAACATTTGACAGTTGTTGGAAAAAAAACGTTTCGAAAGCAGTAAAAGTAACTAATGCTGTTGTTTTTGAACCGGAAAAACCATGCAAAGTATTGCACTTTGTGGTACCAATATTACAACACGAACGTTCTTTTTGAAAGATTTAGGCGAATTACATTCTTGCAAATGAAGGATATCTCGACGTCGAATTGTTAGACTTTTGTAAATCACTTTACAGTTCATTTTCTCAACCTGAATGGAGTCAAAAATGGAACGAGTTTTATTATAATAATTACCACATTATGCAAAACCAAATTGTGGCAGAAAAGATATATAAAAGAAACACCTCTAAAGGTGCCTATAAGATGACCTCCAAACCGTACCTGTCCTTTGCTAACACTTGCCATTCGTATGACCTCTCGCCCTTATTTCCTCTGCAACCCCTCTAAACAGATAAACTTTAATTTATCCATTCCCAACCTATCCCAACCCACACTCCTTCGGCAAACAGTGGAACCTTCGGCCTGTCACAGCAAAACAAATGTTATGTAGCGCTAGTGCCAAAATTTTTGGTGCACAGAACTGCCCGACCACACACACACACACGGTAAACAAATCGATAGTGTTCCGGTCAGTGAGCTTGGCCGATCAATTTTGAAATTCCCACAGCACGGTAGGGGAGGAGGAGATGGAAATGGAGGTGGATTGCAGATAATCTTCAAACCCATCTCACCCTGGCAGCATGCCAAGCATGGAATGACCAAAATATGCTTACGGTGCCCTGATGCTTGTACTACCCCTTACCCCACTTCACACACACACACCTATGTAGGGGGGAGTGTGGGGTGGTAAGTTTTTGCACGAACAAATTCGGTAGCTCGTGCACAAACAATATATCTTCCCCGTAGTTCCGGGAGTGCCGAGAGTGTCGGTCATTCGCTGTCGAAACGCACGCTCGATTGGAACTCTGTCGATGGATGGTCTTCGTTTTTCGAGCGAAGGGCACCTGAAAGCGATTGGTAACACACACCAAAAAAAAAACCAACCGACAGAAGCAATATCAGAAGAGGATGTTTTAAATCATTCTGTCCCCTCCGATCGCCCACACCACGTGACCCTACTAACGCTAGCAACCCTCGCTGCCAAACCCACTATTTGCACTGACGGATGGCATACACACACTGCTCTCTGCATGCATGTTGCAATATGGTGCATTATCTCTTGTGCAATGTAGGTCAACGGGTACGCTGATTATTGGTTCGCCCTTTTTCATTATACCTCATTCGAACAAACTCCGTAGGTTTTTGTTGAGGTTGTTGTGTTTGTTACGACGAATATGACAAGGATTTGCGGGAAACGTGCCAGGCGCCTCCATCGCCGGTGCTCGCACAAGGTAAGCACGAGTCAAACCAACGGCATGGAATGTGTATGCGCCGGCATTGTGTTTTTCATTATTAAAACTATCGAGCTGGAAAATTAAGTTCCTTCCATCTCTGCTTCCGTAGCAAACAACGTGTCAACAGCGAGCGCGTGTGTGTGTTGTAGGAGCAGTGGTTTTGCGCTACCGAAACCAAACGTGACGTCATCCAGAGCTTGCTGGTGACCACTTACGACAACTAATGGTAACGAACTGTGTGTGTCGCATAATTACCCTTCCGCGCTATTCATCTGCAGCCTGCCAATAACCGCAGTGGACGCTGGTGGTACAACCGGACGGAACAATCTTTTACACACCTTTGCTACCGTCGTCTGCTGTGTGTTAGTGATGGGAGGAATCAAGTTTTGTCGGAATCGATTTCGGCTAGGTCCGAAGTTTTCTAGAATCGATCCCAGATGGTAGGTCCGGAATCAGTTTCCGCAATTAATGCCGGAAATGGCTCCGGAATCATAATCAGCACCGGATTTGGAATCGGCTCCGGAATCGGAATCGAAATTGGCTCCAGAATCGAAATCAAAATCGGCTCCGGAATTGATTCCGGAATCGACCCCGAAATCGGAATCGGTTCTGGAATCGGCTCCGGAATCGGAATCAAAATCGGCTCCGGAATTGGTTCCGGAAACGGCTCTGGATTTGGAATCGGTTCCGGATTCGAAATCGGCTCCGAATTCAGCTTTGAATTCGGAATCGGCTCTGAAATTGGAATCGGCTTCGCAATCGGCTCGATAATCGACTCCGTAATCGACTCCGGAATCGAATCTGGAATCGGAATCGATTCCAGCATAGGTATCGGCTCCGCAATTGATTCCGAACACGGAATTGGAATCGGGTACGTCCGACTCCAAGCTCCCACCACTAGTGTGTCCCAGTCTTTGTGTGCCATTTTATCATAATCAAGGCATAACAAATTGGGACAACACGCGACTGTCCCACGTGCGGATAGTTTTGTGCGATATAAAGAGAGCGCAAAACAGTGAGAATCCGCATCCATGGGTCACCTTGGTCCGCACTGGATTGGATGATTCTCGCTCGGGTTAGCATTAAAATGCCATTACCATGGATATAAGTGTAGCCTGGTAGGTAGCGCAGTCGCATTGTGTCCGCAAACATGATTTATGTTCATTACCGATAGTACAGCTACAGAAGAAAACAAATTATTTTTAAACCATCTTTCTCGTTATTTCTCTAGTCCTGACCACAGACCGGATACAAAGAACAATATAATTAAACCTATAAACTCGTGTTGTTATCCCGTTCGCTTCACTAATCTTTTTTAATTGTCCTGATATGCGTATCTTCTTGTTTTTCCTCCTTCCCACACCACCTAACACAGTACGGAGCAATCGCTGGCAATGGATCGACACGCCAGCAGCTGCTCCCGTTCCGTGTGCCGCTCCATCCACCCGACGGTATCGTGCACCATCTCCGGCTCGCGCAGCACCGGCTACGGCCGCAGCAGCACGCACAGCACGAACGGCAGGCCGGGCCGGATCACTACTCGGCGCGGGCCGCGCTCAAGAACAACGCTACGCTCAACAGCCAGTATCGGCTGGACATGGAGTACATGAAGCGCCGGATGGAGCATCGGGTCGAGCGGTTGCAGAAAAAGTGCGCCGAGCACCGGCTGAACGAGCCCAGTAAGTACCAGCAACCCTGAAAACAATAAAAAATCTTCGTTTTCGTGATTTAACGGTCATTTTGCCTTGATTCACTTCGAATCCTCACAGAGCACAACTATAAACCGAAGGCGTGGGAATATCTGATCCAGCCCGAGTACCATCTCGTCTGGTGCAACGTGTTCAAGGCGGCCTCCACCTCCTGGATGTACAACTTCAACCTGATGGCGGGCTACACGCCCCAGTTTCTGCGCAAAACGAAGGACGTCCCGTTGCAGCTGGCCCGCCAAAAGTACCCCCGGCCGTCGGTGGAAAAGGTAAATGCAGCTGGCATTGTCGCATGTTTTTTGCATTAAAAATGTAATACAATTGCGAGGGGGGGGGCAAAGAGGCCACTTAATTTCAGTATCTATCTCTTCGATGATATTGAGGTGCATTACACGGGGTCGCACAAAATCAATACTCCCTTCTTGTGCCCGGATAATATAGCGGATTATGATGACCGCATGACAAACAAAACGTAAAATACGCAAACAAGCAACCTGATCAGTTTCTCCCCCATGAAACGCAATCCACCGCCTTTCCCTCTCTTGCTTTCAATCGATTGGGATTGATTTCATTATTAGCCGCACCCCCACCCCTCTTGCCTTTCTTCCCACGATAATCAAATGGCAAAACTTCGGTTCCGGTTATTAGCGTTTGCTGTATGCCGTGCCTATCATATCGGGTTTTATCGCACCCTCGCTCACTCTACACCCCCCATCTCTGTCCCGTTTGCTTTTCCAACAGCTAAAGCAAGCCATCAACGAATCGATATCGTTCATTATCGTGCGGCATCCGTTCGAGCGGCTGGTGAGTGCGTACAAGGACAAGATACAGTACGCACTGCCGAACTCGCACCACCACAAGCTGGGCAACCGGATCATACAGAAGTACCGGAAAACGGTCAACGGGAAGGTAAGTGCCCGCACCTGCAAACGGAAAGGAAAAGATCCCCTTTAAATCATTCTTTTTTTTTCTCTTTCCCTCTCTTCATCTCTCCCTGCGCAAATTGTCTTACCCCGGGCACAGCCGACGACACTGCTCAAACATCCGACCTTTTCCGAGTTTGTCAATTACCTGCTGGACGAGATCAAGCATCCGCACTACGAGATCGACATGCACTGGGTGCCGGTGACGCACTTCTGCACGCCCTGCTTCTTCCATTACGATGTGATAGCGAAGTTCGAGACGCTCGAGGAGGACCAGAACTATCTGGTCGCGATCGGCCACCTGGACAGTGTGATTAAGCCGCAGTGGAAAAACGCCGGCAAGGGGGCGCACACGAACGACGTGCTCGCCCGGTTCTTCTCGGAGCTGGACAACGCCCAGATCCGGGGACTGTACGACTACTATCGGTTCGATTTCGAACTGTTCGGCTACAGTGCCAAGGGCTACTTTAAGGACTTAATTACGAACTAGTTTAGTGAGCAAAAACGAACAAACAAAAAAACACAAGGCGATGGCGCGGCCCAATTCTGTATCTTCTTGACCCCTTTTGTCGTTCCGTTGTAGTGAAACCAAATTGGAAAAATTGATTAATTGATGATAGAACGCTCTGAGAGAGGGGGGATAAATCCTTCCAGTTCGCAACGGTCGCTTTCTACCTTTTCTCCCCCTATTCTAGACGTGCCGAGCAGCAAAATTAGGACAATTTAAATAGTGAGATATCATGGATTACGTCAAATTACTAGCGCGATAGCAAACTTCTACACACTAATTCCATTTGAACGGTGGAGACACGCATCAAGGTAAAGAATGGAAGGGACGACGAGCGCGGGAACGTTTGGACGGCCTAGTGAAACTAAAAAGCAGAACAGAAAAGACACACCGAAAGGAGAGAGGGAGACACAAACACAGAGAGAAAGACACTAATTAAAAGACAACAATTGCGCGGAACAGCTTAGGATTAGTGTAGCGGGCATTAATATTATACATTCAGTAAGGAAAAGAAAGCATAATAATAACAAAGGAAAACGGAAACGGCGCCAGCCAGAGTGCCGGAGAAGGAATATTTTCTACATATTTGAGAGCAAAGCAAAACTAAGAAAACAAGAAAAGGATAATCAAAACCCAACTAGCTAAACCCCATTACTAGCTATTTAATATAGGAGATACGTCCATTAGCGATTAAGGCGAGGAACAAAATGGGGCGGAGACGAACACATACATATGATTGCATGTTTCGATGTAGATTATTTCTCGAACCAGTTTTACGCGCAATTAGGTTTTTCGTTCGATACGATTTCGGCAGATTGATTACAAAGCAAGCATGAATTTCAAAATTAAGCTTAGCGTAAAATTATTGAAAAAAAATAAAAATAATAGCAGAACGCTCCCAACCCCGATCCATTTAGTGGTAAAACGATCCTGCTTTTGCGGCAAACCACAGGAGAGGCTTACCAAAAGAGGTACCAAAACCGTGATTGATACAGTAGTTTTTAAGGCGTAGATAGCGTGTTTTCTTCATCGTGCAGGTTAGGTTGTGTGTGTGTGTGTGAGGAAGATTCGATCCTACTTTTCGTTTTGTTTCGTTTTGTGTGTTGTGCAGCAATTGTTAAGCCCCATGGGAAGCAGAAAGTTTGGCTTCCTATTTGCGTATTTGGAACAGGCTAGTCAAGGATAGAAATAGAAGAAATGGGTAGCTCCCTCTGCCAGGGATGTGCGTTAGCGACATTGTTTTTAATGGTTGTTGTCCGGTTTGCTTCAAGCACTTTAGCAGCTGTAGAGCATTAGCGGAAGTTTCTTTCCACTAACACAGACACACAGACACACATACACGCAAACAAATGTATTCCAACGTAAGTTTCAACACCAAAGATATCAATTCCAAAACCGACCCAGTTGGTGGAGAGATTGTACAAAGAAACGAAACGGGATGTGTATCATGATATCAGACGGGTGGGCAGAAGAGAAGGAAAAGAAGGATACACCACACAAATCAGATTCGGTCGGTTTATCGGTATTAGAGATAGATTGCTAATCACTTAGTGCAAGAAAGCAAACCCCCGCAATCACACGCTTTCCAAATTATAGTGGGAAGGTAGAATAGAAAAAATCAGTTTTCCAAAATTTCGTAGCAAAAAAAATACCACTGAGACCAAAATTTGTGCTCGAAAAGATTTCACCGCTATTTGGATGTGTAAGTTCAAATTCGGCCCATTGAAAATACAATATCGGAATCGGAATTCAGGAGCTTGTGCCGGGGGAGCAAACGACAGAACGTAGTGTAGTTTTGATTCCGTTTTTTTCCAAATCCGTTCCTTTTCCCCTTGAAAAAAAAGGACGAATAGAGGAACATTTAAGATCTAAACACTTATGCAATAGCAGTACGAAAACAAAAATGGCAATAAATAAAATTCTAGTAAACTTCACACCACACTATGTACACCTTACTGCTTACGTACTTACCTTCTGTACGTACAGTTGTACACCGGCACACCGATCAGCAACCGATCGTTGTGGATTTTCTGCCACACCTCACCGTACCGCACGAGGGGGACCTTTTCCTCCGCAATGGACGATCGCAGCAGGGGCGGTACCGTCTTCATCCGCTCGTTCATCCCGTGGAATACTTCGCATACAGTGAGCTGGGCCGTGGCAAGCTGTGCCTTCCGTTCGGTTGTTTGGTCGCGCAACATTTTCAGCACCTCATCGAAGCAGGTGAAATTATCCTCCAGCGACGGGCCAGCACCAACACGACCAACAAAACCGCTCGGTGTGTCTTGGAAATCCGTCACAATCGGACCATCCCTGTCTTCCAGCTCGATCCGAACCGCGCCGCTTCCGGGACGGTGAACGTTTTCGACGAAGCAAAGTTGCCGAAAGTCTTCATACCGCGAGTGTACCACCAGCTGTCCGTTGTCATCGCAACCGTCGGTGGTGGTGCGTCGTTCGACCACAACCAGCGTACGATCGAGCTGGACGAGAATAAACAGCTTCCGCTTCGTTCCATCGTTTGCCCGGAAGAGGGTAACGTTGACGGTGCTGGGAGGGGATTCGTGGCAGTCAAACACCGGAGATGTTTCCATCTCGTACGGGGTGTCGTTGAAAAGCCGGGAGTTGTTTACGATCGGATGCTGTCGTCCCTGCTCGGTCCGGCTGACGGTCAGCGGAACCTGACACAGAATCGCTCTCTGCCGCACCTCGAACAAGCGCTGATCCGACGTTACCACGTACACAACCGCACAGCGACGGGTAAGCGACACTTTCTCTGCAAATATGGCATCATTTTGCAGCCGTTTTGGAATGTCCTGTTCGTACTTTTCACCCGGATTCATATCGGTTTCGATGAAGCTAGCGAGACTGCGGAAAGAGCGCGCGCGTTATAATCAAAACAAATGCTTTTGGAAGCGTTGTGCGTTTATAAAGCTGGATCAGTTTCTGCGCCCAACGTCGCGTGTTGCGAGTTGTCGATTCACAGCCGATATTTTGAGTTTGGTTTTTGCAGGATCTAACTGAACTGTTCACAGAAATTTGTGCGTGTTTAAGCAGTTAATTTTCGCAACAACGTTCTAAAACAAAATAAACTTCTAGAATTGTTTTCAATCTCAATAAGCTTGGCAGACGGAAGAATAATACAACATTTGAAATTACCGTCTTTCTGCACACGTTCCGTTTACGTTAAACATAAACATTGGTTTTCATAGATTCGGCGTACTTACCTGCACCAAACTTCGTCACCAATAAAGAACAATTGAAATAAATCGCATACTCGTTCGATTCAGTTTTCAACTTTCTATTCTTTTCCGACTTTTCGTGTTTTCACTTTATTTTCATCTAAACCGAAAGTTTGTTTTAGTTCCGTAGATCGTTTTCCTCGTTTGTTTTTCACTCTTTTCACCATTCTGCATTCTGGCGTGCGCGGCACAATACAATACACTAACTTCCCCATCTACTCTACTCCACCATCCTCCACAAGTTGCGCTCCCCCAGTGTACAACGATCTCGCACATGATCGATCGATCATTTTCAATTAAATTGCATACGTTAAAAGTCTAAAATATATATATGTATGTATGTATATGAATATAAACAAAACAAAAACGGAGAACGAACGCAAGGTACGACCGTGGGTGTTAATGATTTCCTTTTCTTTTTTTTACTATACTATATTTCGTCCTTAACGGGATATGACGCCTTTAACGCTTTCGCTAGAGCGCTGTGTCTACATCTTTTCCCGTGCATGGGGGGGTTTAGTGTGTGATTCCAGATTTTTTTTGTTTTCTCTGTTTTGTCACACCGATTCTTTCCACTTAAAAGATTTTTTGTTTTTAGTTCATCCTTCCTTCCCTATGCATTGATTTAGAAATGTCACAATTAAATTAGATTTAATCGCCCAAACACACACACACAAACAGATGTATGCTATTGGAAACCTATTCACATAAATAATAATAAACCTATCCCAGAGCGCGATTTCATCTCTTGGCTGTTGCGTACATTCGTTAGTTTTTGTGTTTATCTCACCTAAGGGTGGGGGAGAGGGCCGGATTTAGCATGGATGTCGTACTTATAATTTAAGAAACAAAACAAACAAAAAATAACGTAACAGCGACTTTGGAGGATAACACATCCAAATTGAACTCTTACTCCTCCTCATTCTTGCTAATCTGGTATGCGGGGCGTTTCACTTTCGTCTTTTTTTTTCTTTTTTTTTTTTGGATTACTGGTCCATCACCCTCTTTCCGGCTGAACATTTACACATACGCACGCAATAGACCATTTGCAACGTATTTTAAACCACGTGGAGCGTGCGTGGAGCAGGGAGAGAATTATCCTTTTTCTTTGTATGATATTGGCAACTTCATCTGTTTTTATCTTATATATTTTCGCCATTTTAACTAGTCTAACCGTTGCATTTTTTGTTGCGTGATTAGCAGGACAACCGTTCCTCGCGCAAGGGGAGAAAAAGGGGCTGAGGTTTGAACCTGTTCTTTGTCGAAAGAAACACGCCGCAACTCAAAAAAGCAGACGAAATAGGAAGGAAACAAATATTAGATAAAAAAAGCTACTTTCTCTCGCTCTAAACGAAATCTACGCAAAAATGTACAACAAACACATATAAACTAATCTTCTCATCGAACACATTGAACTAAAAAAGGACTGTGTTTAGCAGTTAGCATACGCTGGTTGTTTTTTTCTTCTTCTCGTTAAAGTTTATTCCCCCTTTTTCTATTACCAGTTAGCGCCAAGAGACCTTATTCTGGTTTTGTATTTACACTCATTCAATCGCACGTACGCACACGCCCGTTTCATATCACAAGCTGCGGATTATCTGCGAGCTGACATA
This sequence comes from Anopheles merus, assembly GCF_017562075.2. NCBI lineage: Eukaryota > Metazoa > Arthropoda > Insecta > Diptera > Culicidae > Anopheles > Anopheles merus. The sequence continues at coordinate 24,732,614 of NC_054083.1, read as the reverse complement.
TGACCATCACAACAAAATCGTACACGCGCGCTCGCACACGCCCACACACACACATACACAGCGCAAAACCTAAAAGGTTTGGACCGTTTTAAATCAGAAACTGTTTAGCCGGCCACAGTTAGCCACCGGCTGCAGTTTGCAATCGGCTTTTGTCTGAAGAGACAGACCATCCCCTTTTCCTGCTGCAGGGCCGTCTTGGCAACTGTACACACCCACACACCATAGAGCTTACTTTCCAACACGTTACCTCGCTCTCTCTCTCTTCCTCTTTGCAACCACAAGGTGCCACTGTAAAATGAACTATGAACTTCATTTTGTTCTAAAATTAATTCCCTTTTGCGGAAGTGACAGGGGATTTCTATTTAGAAAATCCTTTCCCTGGCGCGCTGAACTTACGACACTCTGGACTGGCTAAAGACGCTCTCCTGCGAAACAAGGAAGGGTTAGGAATCTATCGTTTATAACATAGAAAATCAGTTCGCATCCTAACCCGCCTCTCTTCTCCTAGCTGCTAGCTGGTTGATGCGCGACAGGTCAAGTAGACATGCAAGATGAATCTGTCCTTCGCTCTTCGCTCTGCTTGGTGTTTGGATCGATCGATATTCACGATCGGAACCACATATGTGTGTACTATCTTTCACTCACACTAGCTCTTCCTTTTGTCTACCCTCCGCTTTCCACAATCGTCTCTCGTTGGGATTTTGTTGATGGATGCAGGAAAAAAATCTACATTTTTGCCATTTGAATCCAACAATTCCTTGCAGCTGCTATTCGGAAGCTTTACACGCTCTTGCCACACTTCCGTTGCCCTTAAAATACACACATTCAGACACGTTTGTGTAACAAAAGTCGCCATCGGTGTGGAAACAAGTGTGTGCAGGTGTGGTAGGGTCCTGCGCTGGAGGAACTCGATCAACAGCACCATCAGCAGCATCATCATCATCCTCATCCGTTCCCTAGCCTCCACCGGCGACAGCAGCACGATCGATCACTTGAGGTAGGCTTTGTAAAGCATCTGACTTTTGCCCGTTTCCCTCTCCTGCTCCAGATAGAACAGCATATCACGCAGGTTGACACGTTTGATGCGCGGCCGCAGCGGGGTGGGCGCCTTCCCGCTTAGCGTGCCGATTCCGGACACTCCGGGCTGTGTGTGGCAGCATTTTTGGATTGTCGCACAAACAACAAACAAGCACAGTTAATTATAAAAGTGTAAAAATAGATGCTTTTATGACGCATTCTTACCGTGGTGGATGCCGAGGCACCTTCCTCCAGTTTGGGCTTCTTTCGCGGCCCGATGGCTTGCAGGGCGGTCAAATTGGCGTCTCGCTGCCGGAGCTCTTCCATTTCGGCACGTTGCATTTCTTTCGCCTAGAAAAACAATATTTTCCATTGAGAGAGAAAGAGAGAAAGCGTTCGATTTGTGAGTTCGGGTTTCGCTGCTTGCCGGGGGCGCTCGCTGCTCTTACCTTCGCCTTCAGCTTGGCCTGCTCCGGATCTTCCGTTTTCGAGCGCGATTTCGCGGCCCGCATCAGCATTTCACGCTCCTGCTCTTCGTGCCGCTTTTGCTCCGCCTTGTCGAGCTCTTCGAGAAACTTTATCTGTCCCCGCACGTCCTTGGTGACTTCGTACCGTGGATCCACCTGAAGCGGAAAAGCGGGTTGCATTAGTAGTGTACACGATAGGAGTGAAAGTTGATCCCCCAGATACCTTGATAATATCTATCCGGTGCTCCGCAATGATGGCCAGCTTCTCCACGACGTTCTTCAGCCGCTCCTGGCAGGCGTGCGATATCAGCACCGCCACCTCGTTGCTCGGCTCCTCCAGCCCGTGCCGCGCTATGATTGCCCGTATTCTCGCCTGCAGGGCGGGAAGGTGCAGAAACACCTCGTCCTTGCACGACCGGATCTGCGTGCCGACGAACTCGGTCGACCCGAGGATGCGCTGCGTTTCCTCCGCCAGGTTGACGCCGCCCATCGCCGCCACATCGTTGATGTCGTCGTCCCCGTACATGGACGCGTGGTGGTGGTAGAACTGCGACTGGGCCGACGCGCCCGCCCGCTTGCTCGCCGCACTCTCCGCGTCCGTGCCGCTCGCGGCCGACGCCGCGCCAGCCTTCTTCTTGGACGCCCCCGAGAGGTTCTGCGATTTAGCGGTAACAGTTTTATTAGTCGATACGGTCGTGACGGTCGCAGCACTGCTGCTGCTGGACGCGCCACCGACGCCGCTTGCTGCCGTGCCGATCGAAGTAGTTCCCGTGGGTGGAGCCGCCGCGGACGCCACCGCCGCCGCCGGTGTGGCTGACGGGACGGAGTTCACTACTACCGTCGCGGAAATGCCACCGGGCGGCACCACCGTTGTCGCTGCCGAGGAAGAGGAGGAGGAAGAGGAGGAAGCGGAAGAAGAGGACACAATGCCGGCGGCGCTCAGCCCGACGGCACTGACCGCCGACGAGGTGAGCGTGAGGGCGGGCATCGTTGGCACCAGGCTGACGGCCGTGCCGCCAATGATGCTGGCGTTCCCTGAGACTGGCTGCATCGGTGGTGGCACTTGGTTCAAACTGACCACCACGTTCCCGCCGCCGGTAATTGCTGTCACTTGCTTGACCTGCGTCGCGGTCGTGCCGGAGGCGGCTGCTGCCGCCGCGGCCGCAACGGCCGCAACCGAGGCGACCGGCGTCTGGCCCCGGTTCTGATTGACCTGCGACTGGAGAAGCTGTTTGCCGAGCCCGCCGGTCGTCACCGTCGTGCCGCCGACGGACGTGACCGTGCGCGACACCGGCGTAGTGGTGCGTATCTGTAACGTCGCCCCAGTACGTGTAATCGAGGTGCCCGATGGTGCGCGAATCTATGGTAAGTGAAGACGGGGGGAGGCAAAAGAGGTTGGACCGGATGGTGGCGGTGGTGTGTGTGTGTGTGTGTGTGGACAGAGGTCCAAGAAATTGAAGAATCAATGTGGTTTTTTAAAGGCGACGCATGCCAAAAGACGCAGCCGGACACCACCGATCATTAGCATCATCATCATTTGTGGGCGAGAAGAGAGAATAGATGAGGGAATAAAACCGTTATTTCATTGTTCTATGGCTGAACCTAGCTACAAATAGGTAAGAGAGAGAGAGAAAAGCTTGGATTTTTGTTTGCGGCAAGACACACTAGTTTTATCGATTGAACTGACCGAAGTATTTTTGAAGCATTCTTGTCCAATTAAATATTCTTACTCACTTTGCAACAATTAAAGGTAACATTTAATAACATTTAACACTATGTTAAAATCAGTTTGAAGAACAAAGATTGAAATAAAACTATACAAATGAACATTTATCGTATGTTGTTCTTCTTGAAGATGAAACATTGAAACGGGCATGAGCGAAGAATTTAAAGGAATGACGAATGGATCAACATTCAGATACATTAAGAAGGTTGAACATGAATTAAACAATTAAAAAGACTCGAATCCATGGACATTAGGACCCTTTATAAAGTAAAAAAAAGACAAAATACTTTAAATTATTTCGGTTATACTTCCAATTTTCCAAATTTAAAAACAAACAAAACACAGTGTATATCTAGCCTTAAACAAAAATGGTTCACTTTTCCCTTTCCCCGAAACTCATCATACATTTATACGAGAGGTTCTCGTTGAAAAATCAGTTTATACCTATTTGGAGATATATAAACACATATTCCATCTTCGTTCAGCGGGTAGAGAGAGAAATTTAGTATCGAGTAACTAAAAAAATATATCATGTAAATTTAACGAACAACAAAACTAAACTTTAAAAACAAACAAAAAAAGAAAACAAAACAACAATTCGATTGCAAGCCGATAATACTATGAATAGCTAATTATGTAAAAAAAGGTGTCATGCATGCGTAACAAGAGTAAGAGGTAAGAGGTTCGATATTAGAGTAGAAGGGAGGATACGGAATGTGTCCTCCCGGTTGCTAATTTAACAATGTAGGCACTATTAATCTAGTAATGAGCGGGTCAGAGAGAGAGAAAGAAGGTAGGGGTAAGTCTAAAGTGTGGAAAGGATATGAGGATATACAACAAAAACCTGGCTGAAAATGGTCTGCGTGTACGAAACACGGCATTAACCACAGCACAAGCGCGACTGCATTTATTTTCAGCTCGGTAAAGGGAACATAAATCCAACACCCAGAGTATAGGAGAAGAGAAGGGAAGATGTAGTCAGTCAGGTATATAGTAGTTATGCGTGTAACAACAAAAAAAAACAAACCCGACTGCAGGATTATAGTGGGTTATTTTTGCATCATAAGAAACATATTTTATCATTCTAATTTTTCAATGGACAAAAACTTAAAATCAATACTATTACTATACAATAATAATAATAATGATTTTCATTTCGCCTGTTCTTCTATTGGTCACTTTTGCAGGTGTTGGAATGATAAAATAAATCTCTAGTAGCCTTCTCTAGGAGGGAATAATAACGATAAGCAACGTTTAAACAAAACGTCTAGAATCACATGTTTAATCGAAGTAAAAAAAACAGCAACATTCCAGTCAGACGCAGTATAATGGATGGGAAATAATAGTGGTTAAGGGCAGGTCAGCAGCAAGTAACAGCAATTATCGGTAAGATATAGGAACAACAACCATGGCATACGTTTGTTTCCATTCACTACGGCACTAGTTGCGAAGGAAAAGAATAACAATGATGCAAACAACCAGAGTAAAAACTACAGTAAAAGGTCGTCCAAACCTTTTCCCAAACTTTAAACGGGAAACGTTAAAGGGGCTCAAAGCAAAAACTCTAACTGTATAGCCGAGAGGGGTGATGCATAAACACGCCAAAAACATTGCACTATGGAGAGGGGAGTTAACTTTTAAATTGATTTAACTTCACGAAGGAGCTTTTAAATTTTGTGACCTTTTCGTCATTTCCTAATATAAATGAATATTCAAACTATGATCTCCGTACAAGGTTCGTCGCTTGTTCGTACTGGTGTTTTTCCGGGCAAATACTTCGATCGGCAACAGCAACAAATTCTCATTCTCGTGCATGTAATCTGTTTGTTTTGGAGCGACAATTCAGCATGAGGGGTGCTGATTTTGATTATAAATTATACATTCTCTGTACCCAAACCCTAAACAAACAGATTACATAACATTACAGCTTAATGTTTTAGTGCAAAGCTTTTTAAAGGGATATGGATCGTTCTTATGGAACAATATAAAAACCATAAAATCTTTTAAAGCATTACGTTAGCATTGTAAACTACGATAGGGCTAATCAAACGTGCATCTACCAAACACACAAACACTGATAAGTAGAGCGAAATACTAGAAGTACACGGTACTAAGTGTTAGCGAAAGAGGTTTACAAATTGTAGCGCTTTTGGAAGGTTACGGATCGAAAGAATGGATATAGCTAACAAACAGAAAAAGTAGAATCAGTAGGAGGAAAGGGGTCATACTACCTACAATAAGGAAATTAACCGGAAGCAACATACAGAGGGGCAGAGGGTGTGCTAATAAGTTGATTAATCTGGTGGTTAGGAAAAGGGCGTTAGCAGTAGTAAGTTCGTAAGTTTAGAAGAAAAAAACATAGATACAGGAAAGGTTGGTGCAGCAAAAGTGTACCACAAAAGAAACAGTGTTTTGCAAGTAAGTATAGAAAAGAAGAAAAGAAGGAGAAAGAAGGAAATTGCAATTTACCAAACATAACAAAGTTTTATAAAGGAAAACCAAAAGGAACTCAAATAGCCATCGATGCCACAAACAACACGGCCACAGAGCGAACACAAATATTACTAAATTTCTCCAAGTACCTGCTGAGCGGAGGAAATGTACGGAGCACTCCCACTCACCGGTAGCAATGCAGGGGGTGTGGTTGAGATGGTTTGTGGCAGCTGCTGGCCGCCCGCCGTCTGCACGATCGTCGTGTGGCCGATCGTGGTCGCGTTCGGTCGGATCTGCTGGGCAGTGATGGAGCGTGGTCCCACGATCGTGGTCGTTGTGCCGCCGGCCTGCTGTTGCTGCTGCTGCAGCGGCGTCTGTATTCGCACGGGTGCCGCCGGCCGGATGGTGGTCTGCCCGATGCGTGGCACCGTCGTCACGCCGGACTGAGAGGTTAGCATGCGGATTTGCGTCTGGCCGACCATGCTGTTCTGCGACACGATCGTCGGTGCGACCGGGCGTATTTGGGCCTAAAAGCGGGAGAAGTAATTAGTTCGACTGCTGAACGACTGTGTACGACGGACAAACATTCACCCCATTCGATTGTGTACTACTTACAGGAATTTGGGATAAGGCGGTAGTGCCGAATGCTACAGCGGTTGAGGGCGGGTTGATACCTTCGATCGTTATCTCTTTAGTCACTAGCGATTGCCTTAGCAGTGGTAAGCTTTTCTGTTGGGTTGGGTATACAACAAAAACATTAGGTATTAGCCATCACTCTCCATCTCTCTCTGTATAATCGGCGTGCTTATATGGTCCGCCCAGTGCTGCAAAATGTCATGAGCATCATCATTCACCAACGAAAACAATGAACATATCCGTGGTAGCTTGATGTTCATTGGCGATACTCAATGAAAGTGAGTCATGACATGCCGAATGCGACGTAAGTGTGTTTGAGTCAAACCCCTTTACTCTGACTGACAAGCTGATCTTAATAATCATGATTTTTTTTTCTGGCTGTAAATAGTGCTGTCAAATGCCACCGTTTAGTCACCAGCACTCATAACTGAAACCAACATCAAATCAGCTCACGTACACAACTAAGATGATCAGAGGTAAAACTCAAACAGTTGGTGCACCAATCACACGCTTGATGACATTTTGTTTGGCACCCAATTCTTGATCACTCACTTGGTCACAACATTTACTGTCAGTGATAATCACGATATTCTTGGAATACCAAGAGTTAGTTGCACACAATGTCTCCCAGCATGTGGTCGCAACTACTGTTAGAGTCTCATCTCTGATCACCACAGTTGAGCTCGTGACGCTGACATTATTTTGTTTCAACTAGAATTTGTCATGACATAGTGACATTTTGCAGAATTGATCACAGTAAACAAAAAGTCATGACATAGTGACTGACCAAGCGTTGGTCGCAAAAATGTCACGAATCATGCAATGATCACACCAATCATTTTGATTATCACCTCTGATTATCACAATTGAGTACGTGACCCTATCATGGATATTGTTTCAGTCAGATTTTTTTATGACATTGAAAATGACATTTTGCAGCACTGGCTCCGCCTTTTTGTTACCTTTAAAAATCCAATCAAGCAGGGCTGCGGACTCGCATTCAGTAGACGCTCGAGTCGCTCGCAAAACTCCGCCGGATCGACGTTCGCGTCCACCAACTCCTGTATCAGCGTTCGCACATTCTGCTCCACCTTGGCCGGTTCCCGCTTGGAGAGTTCGATCAGGTTCGTCAAAAATTTGCTACACTTTTCTTTGGTATTATCTAAGGAGTTTCGCTGCTGGGCCGGCGTCGTGCCGGGCGTGGTAGTGACCACCACCGTCTGCTGCTGCTGCTGCGACTGTTGTTGGCCCACGGAATGAGGTGTTGCGACGACCGTCGTCGTCTGTTGCTGCTGCTGCTGCTGCTGTGCCGCCAGCACGGTCGGTTGCCCTCCCACTTGGGACGGCGAGTGAGTGATCGTGATATTTTGCTGCGCGGCCAGGGCCGGTACCGGCGCAACCGATGCGACCGGCGTCGGCTGGGTCGAGATGTAGCTGGCCGGGGTCGTCGTTATCGACTGAGAGCTTACTATTATTGCACCGGAACCGGATGAATGTGTCTAAAAGCGGACGAGTGGAAGTAAGTATTAGTATGCGGTTTAATGGTAAGAACGAACGGGCAAACGAACATTTAGCAAAAATATACACATCCGTTTGCATAACTCTTTATGATGCTTTCAAAATGGGAAACACTGAGCTAGCAATAGCTGATTCTAGATGCAATCATTCGTTGGACGATTTAAAAAAATAAAACAAATAAAGAAACACTACCGTCTTAGCGCCAATTCATAACTCTGCCTGCTAAGACACGAGCCTATTCATAGATAAACAAATGATAAACATTCAAAATTGATATCATCCAGAGCAGGGATCGCGATTGGCCAATTCGGTGGTTGCATTAGCGAAACAGAAGAGAAATAGCACAGAGGTTTTCTTTGTCAAGTTCTTGCCCTGTTTTGCTGCAAAACATAATCGCAAACCGTAAACCAAACACAAGCAAACCCGTTCACAGCACAATGTTGCTTGTAATAAATAACAATTAATGTCTATAAAAAGCGAAATTTGTTCAATGTTTTGATTCCATTTTTGTACACCGTAACAATCAGCGCGCGCGAGCGCTCACATACACACTGACACGCGCTTGTTGCAGGAAAAGGCGTTACAACAACAACAAAAAATGCATGCAATTGTAGCTCTAATAAACAGAATGTGCAAAAAAAAACCAAAAGAAGCAGGGCGAAGATGCTGTAGTTGACGAATTCGTCGCCTTAAATTATAACGCGAGGAACGAGCTACACCACTTTAGACTGAGGAGCCGCCGTGGAGAGATTAAATTTTGATTGAACCAATTTCATATGATGTCGGTACAGATCTTACCAATTTGTTCGTAGCTCACACCTTTTATCAATAATTATTTTAAACGTTTCCGGACCGTTTCTTGAGAAAATCAGTAAATAAATTTTAAGCATGCGCTTCGTTTTAAATTAAGAAGTTAAATGAAGTTTCTTCTTGCTAACACGGAAAATTAAACCACTTGTTGTAACAGAGGATCAAACTGAAACAAAGCTTCATGTAAACGAAACACTCGAAATTTGTTGCCAAACAATCAAATCAATCTGTCTCTTAAACATGTTCAAACTCAACGGTAAAAACACGCTCCACATCACGCGAACAACACAGAACACGCATTCGTTGTCTTGCGTCGTCCGAAAGGGAGGGTGAAATAATACTAAACAAAACTAACAGAAGAAACTAGTACACAACACAATACGATCAACGAAAACTCAACCAGAGCAAGAGATAGTTTTCCGGTAAACGGTAAACGAAAGGGGGAAAAAACGTAGTAGAAGTAGTAGTAGTAGTAGTAGTAGTGTGTGGTCAACAAGCAAATTCGGTTTGGATTTGGTAATTACATTTTGCTTCTGTTTCACCTGTTGCGCACTGGTGACAATGGTCTTGCGGAGGGCTAATGGAGGACCGGTAAACCTACTTACAGCTGGTACAGTTTGCAACCGTATCGTCTGATTCGCGGACGACCCCGTCAGACCGGCGGGCGTTATTTGGGTACCGGCGGGGGCCGGTCCGATCCGGAGCAGCTGAAACTGGCCCTGCTCATTCTTCAGCAGCAGCGTCGAACCCGGCTGTCCTTGAAGGGCACTTAAAGTGATCTGCGTTTTTGCATTCCAGGTTTCGTCCGAGTGGTTTTTTTTTTTTTGTTCGAAGGGCCAGGAGGAACACGTTGTTACGGCGATGATCACGGGTGCATAAACGAGAATGAAGAAAGAAAGTATTAGTAAAGATTGTTTCGGTGGCTTGTGCGCTCTGCGATTCTAAGTATAACCCACAAACATATGAACGCATAACACGAAATGTAAAACGAACACAAGGGTAATGTATCATATGTTTCTACTTTCTGTGTTGTAGAACTTAATATTAGAAGCATTCCTTGAAGATTTCATTAAAACGATTAAAAGGGACATTCCAAAGCGTATCGTTTGATTTCAGTTTAAGTTAAAAAAAAAACAAGAAAGCAGTTAATTGTAAGTGCATTTTACTTTATACTAAGAAAGCAATACAAAAGTAGCAACAGGAAATTGTATTGTTCCAGTAAAATTTAAAATTGAGGTAAATTGAAAGCAAAACATAATCTCTACCAATTGTCTCACAGAATAGCGTAGTTGTTATAGCTAGAAGCGGTCATTTAGCGTACAACAGCGAACTTGTTAATAAAACATATACAAAAGCAACACAAAAAAGGACAAGAAGATGGCACATAATGGTCACATAAAACAAATAGAAAGCATATGCGTGCGTGCGTGTGTGTGGACACACAAACACACGTACAAACACTATAAGCGGCATATCATAAATTATGAAAGTGTACATCATCGAAACAGCACAGAGTAAATCGTCGCACCCTTACAAGAAAGCCAAACGTAGTATTGCAACAACAAAAAAGCGCTCCTCAACAAACAGCTAACAAGATCACAAAAGTGCAAAAAAAGAAAAGAAAAAAAACTGTGCATTGTTTACGACGAATCTTTTGTGGACTTTTTTGTTTCAAAAGTGTAGAAAAAAACCAGGCAAAAGAAACCCTCAAAATAAAACGGATAAAAGAAAAAGCTAAACAACAACAACGACATCAACGAACTAGATAAGTAAATGGGTGAAAGAAAATTGTTTTGATTCTTACAGCGCTTGCGTTTGGTGGTCTAGTACTAACTATTGGCTGACTACCAATGACAACTCTAGGTGATACAGCGGCAACAGTTTTCTGCTGTGCTTGTGTGGGTTGTGCGCCGGGTCTAACATTTACAATTTGTACACCACCGGGTAAACCGACTATGTTTGGTGTTGCCTACGGATATAATGGGGTGAAGGAAAAGGTCGGACACGAGAAAAGTTTTGCGTTAGTAACATTAGAATGTGGATTTTAAAAACGTAGAAAGAAAAAGAAGGAATTGCGCTTCGTATTCTTAGCTCCCCTATCCTTGACGAATGATAAATCTGAGATCAGAACCTACGAGAGGAATTCGGCGCTACTGGTCGCTGTCCCTTGTCGCTGTGATAATTAGTACAATGTTTAGCGCGCAAGCAAAACGCAACAATAGCAACACAACGCCTTTTTGTTAGCAACATATCCCAAATATTTTACATATTCTTTTCTTCACATTAAAAAACGGCCCAAAATTCCGTTTGATGCGTGCTTCCTTTGCATCATAAAAATCTCGACCACCCTCCCCCTTCCACTGCCCCGTTCGCATATGATCGCTCTTCTCCGCATAGTTTCCAAGCTACAAAAACCGGCAACAAGTCGCGAGCACACGCACACGCACAGACAAAGTAACCGTCAAGAATGAAGGTCAATGACACGGTGAATGCGAATCCGGCAACCGGCTTCCTTCGGATTCTCGTCCGCCCAAAGTCTCTCGCTTATTCTCGTACGCACACGCGTGTGTGTGTGAGTGTACATGCCAATGTTTGGACAGACAACAAAAGCTGGTATAAGAGCTAATTCCAGGTGCGTTTGGCGTTTGACAATCGCGGTCTGGTTTCCGTTCTCCTCCAGCAACTAACTAAACGCCTCCGACCGAGGCGAGTGACATGGTAACAAATCACACACGATTCCAAAATCAGCTGGATTTGCTGTCAAAACCAACACAAAAGCACCAAATCATCAAAACATACACAAATCGAGAGCGTGTAAGTAGGAAATGGCGCTGACGGGGTGGAGGTGGCGGCGGCAAATAACCGGCAGCAGCAGATCGCTCATGATGATGAGCACACACCACCACCATCGGGATGTTAGTTGATGTTTTGTTTTCTTTTCGTTATCCTTCCTTTGCTGCTCTGCTGCGCGGGGACGTCAATAATAAAAACCGCCAGCCATGGCAATTACGCGCGTCTCGGATGCTGCTGCCCGCTGCTATCGCCGGAGACACACGAAACGCGAGAAAAAGGCCCTTGCACAGACGGCCCTCAACAGCATACTGCTACTGAGCGAGAGTGCGCGGTTTATGTTGCGAGAGAACGAGAGAGCGCAGCAGAAACACACGCCCGCAAACGTCACATGCGTTTTATGTACCCTTCGAGGGGGGGGACGGGCGGTTGGTGGAGTGACTGACTAGCTGTTGGTGTGTGTGGTTGCGTGAAAAACGCGGGATTTCCTTGCCGTCGATGACTTTTCAAGTTCGACAAGTGTTTGAAGTGGTATTTGAGCGCGCACACACACACCAACATACGCTCACAGTTCATTCCATTATAGGTCTCGGCCGCAAGTTAGCTTGGAGGGATTTATGCAGCTGCTGCTACTTGGATAAGCGCGATTCAATGCTTTATATCAAAACGGGAAAATTTCCTTAAATGAAAAGCATAAAATTAGTTTTAAAAAATCATTTAAGCAGCATAGTATTTACTGCTCGCATTAATAATACAACACACCACCTGTGTACGCGCATCCATACGAACACGTGTGGGTTTACAATTACGCTGACGGAAGTGAAAGTCGGCGGCTGCCATCCAGCAGTTTAACACAAGCCGGGCAGGGCGAGCCAACACAACCGAGAAACGCAAAAGGCGGATTTTGTGGCGCACAGAAAACGTGTTAGCAACCGTCGAATTGATTGCAGGACCAAACATTACAAGAAAACTTCTAGAACATGTTTACATAATAATAAAAAAAAACTGTCAATTATTCAGCTCATAATTACAAATCTTCACAATAAAAAAACGAAGTCCCATGGATAAGTAGCACGTTTTGCCTTCCACCCAAATCAAATTCGAAACCATTCCACGCAATCCCGCACACGCGTGTATGTGTTGTTTGCGGACTTTCTCCGATCATCTCACGCACGCACCCACCTACCGAAGAAAGTTGTACGCGTATCCTGCCGCGCCTATCAGCCCCTATATTAGATTGTGTCGGAATTTCCGATCACTGCACCAGGAGCCACCATCATCCAGTGCCGATGTAGTGGTAGGCGCGCGCCTGCTCTCTCATTGCAAAACCTGTGTGTGCCAATGTGGTAGTAATGTTTACATCCTTTCCAATTGGTCGTCAGTCACTGACACCGGCAGTCCAATTTCACCCCCCTACCAGATGGGATTTTGCTCTCAATAAACCCACCCCAACTAGAGACTTGACAGGTGAAAGGCACTGCCTTAGTCACACAGCCGGTGGGAAAAAAGCCGGTCCAGAGCCGGCAAACGAATTAATTACACATAAAATCCCGACGAATCACGACGAAGGTAAGTCACACACATTAGAATGGGTTAGAAAACAGCGCGCAAAAACACCATCACGTGTGTATGTGTGTGTGTTGTTTGTTAGTAATAACAAAAAGGACAGATTTCAGATCTTCACGACAACAGTTCATAGAAAAAGGGCGCAACAACACGACGCGTTTTTAACTCTTGCGAGAGGCAAAGAAAGGAAAAAAAGAGTTCGAATGTTAAAGCACACACCCACGCAGCAGAAAAAAAACTATAATAAAAGAAGTCAATGCCTCCTGTGGCCCTTTCTTCCTCTACCTGATTGTTCATCGGTTTCGAAACCGTCACGATGCCGGGCGCCCCGGCATTCATGACCGTGTTGCCGCCGGACGCGTTCTTGATGATGATCGTCTGCTGGCCCGGTTGCTGCCCCGGTTGTTGCTGCTGCTGCTGCTGCTGGCCGGCCTGGTTCACGACCGTCGCCTGCTGCTGCTGCTGGTGCTGCTGGATCGTGGCGCCGGTCAGCGTTTTCGCGCCGCCAACGCTCGTCTGGATCAGCTGCGGCTGCTGGGACATGGTGAGCGTGCCCCCGTTCGGCAGCGAGGACGGGGTCAGCGTGACCCGGTTGTTGTTCATGTTGAGCACCGCCTGTGGACCGCCGGCAGGATAAACCAGCTTCACTGGTTCATTCTTTGGCATATTCGACGACGTTACGATGTGGTGGTGGTGCGCGTTGCTGCTCAGTACGATGTTCCCGCTGCTGCTGACGTTCGTCGGCTGCTGCGGTGGGACGTTGAACGGCGGAGGAGGAGGATGCTGGTGGTGCTGCTGACCGCCAACGACGGTAGTGCCGCTACCGCTGCGCGCAGGCACCACGATCTGCTGGCTGATGATGTTGACGGTTCCGCCGCCTCCGCCGCCGGTTGTACCCCCCGTGGCAACCACCGTTGCTGGGTGCGCGTTACGTTGCAGCTGATGCTGCTGCTGCTGCTGCTGCTGCTGATGTTGCTGCTGAGCACCACCGCTATTATTATTATTGCTGTTCGATAACGATACACTCACACTACCAACGCTATTATGGTTATTAGCGCTGCCGCCAACAACCGTTTTGACACCACCACTACCACCACTACCGCCGATCACTGTGCCCGTCGTCGTCGTCGAGGACGTTATCGAGCTGTGCACACTCGCGTTCACCACGAACGTCTTGCCAAGGTTGTTGTTGTTGGTCGTAATCGTATTGTTGTTAATGATAGCACTGCCACCGTGGTTCGCACTATTATTCGACACTATTTCACCATTCGTAATGAGGCCACCGCCGCCGCCGACGACGACGTGCTTCTTCGACACTGCTGCTGCTGCTGCTGGTGGTGAAGCACTGCTACTGCGATTGCTGCTGGCACCAGTCGCCGTGCCCCCATTAGACAGGACGGCCGTCGTTTCGGTGCGTTTCCCACCGTCGACTTGTTGCACTCCTGCCGCTGGCGCTTGGTTCGTGTTCACGTCCAGCTGGTTTTCCAGCGTACCGACAATCGCATTCACCGCGGACTCGTCGACGTCTGATTTAAGAGCTTCCTCCAAAAAGTTGGCAGACGCCATTTTCTTCCGTCGCGAACCCACTGCCCATTTTTAGTCGGACGCAACTGCACAACTTCGTTAAGTAAAGATGGATGAATATGGGTTTGACGTTTTCGTCAAGCGACCACGGCGGCGCACCGCTCTGACACTTCGGTGGGGGCAGTGCGATGGTTTCGTTAAGCACGAACGCGCGTGCACACACGCAAACTCACACACAAATATACACACAAACACACGGACGCGGGCCGCTGTTGCTGGGGTTTTCGATTTCGCTCGTTCGTTCAATTGCGCGCTCTTTTGTGCTGGTCGGACAACAGCAGGGCACGCTGCTTTCGGCGCACCGACGGAAAGGTGCTACGGATGCGACCGATCTGCTGGGGCAAATTAGCTACCACACCACACACGGAGTCACGGGCAGCGACAGTCACGCCGCACGGCAGGGAACGGAAAATAAACACTCGATGCGTTCTTCTTCGTTCCGCCACCAACAACACATTCATCTTCCTTCGCCTGCGGCACCAACCGTTTGACGTAACACACACGCGCGCACTGCTTGAACAGGGGGCATGTGCAGGGTTTTTCTGCCTCCTTTGCGGAGCTGGGGGTTTGATTTGTTTTTGTTTGGTTTCACTCTTTTCTTGCGATGGCCTGGAGGGTAGAGAATGATATGGGCTGATAAATAATACACTCGGTAACTATTAAACACATTATAGAGCTAATTCACAAAACACCACAATGTTTCCTGTGTTAATGAAAGTCACAATTTTAAACGTTTTAACGTAGTCAAAACAAAAAACATTAAAGTTGCATTTTTTATGCGAACTGAATTCGGTCAACCAGAAGAACTATAAAGTTTAAAATAACAATATATTTTTCTAGACTTGAGCCCCTTTTAACAACGCTGAACCATAACAAAGCAACTAAACAATAATTTAATGGACGAAATTAATCCTCATATGACACAACTGTTTTTATCAACAATACAAACTAAGCCAATCAATAGAAACAAGTCCATTACCCATAATGTAATTTAAAGAAGAAAATATTCTACGTTCTCTTCAACGAGTAATATCCTTCCAGATAAAAATAAGCTACTTTACTTTCATTGAAGGCGAAAAACCATCGAACAGTTAAATAATCTGAGCTCCTAAATGATAATAACAAAACCAGTCTCATTCCAATTTTTTCCTTGTAAGTAGTATAATTGCTTAATTGCTCTACATATTATACATTAAGCGTCTCCTATCAAAAGCTTTGCAATTTATCAAAAAAAAATTATTGCAAGGGGCAGTCCCGTGTTTCAGTCGTCAACTCGAACGACTCAATAACATGCCCGTCATGGGTTCAAGCCTATAATGGACCGTTTTCCCGTAGCAAGTAAAATAGAAGCCAAATAGAAGAGGAACTTATTGCAAAGAAAGCAAAAAAATAGATAAAAAAAAATATTTTGATTTTGAGATTGTTTAAACACAGAAATAAAATTTCGACTCCGGTAACTTTTCATTGCACCGACACAAGCGTCGAACCCTTTTCGCCGATCGTTTTTCGCTCGACCCGAACAGCGTTTCGTTAAAGCGATTCGTTAAAACGGCTCGCTGACGTTTGCTTCGTTCAAACAAGCGAACGATTTTCAATGCCAATCAAAAGACCGCGTTCCTTTCGCCAGTGTCCTCCTGGTTGCCTGATATCGAGCGCAAGCCAACGCGAACGGGCTTCTCTACCGTGTCCGGAAATCAATCGATTCTCCTCCTTCGCGTAACGACGATCGCCTGCGTAAAACCCGCCCTACCCCTTTCCACCCAGCAGAATGACGATGCACCACAGCGTTGAGGTGGAGGCGTTGCAGAAAGAGAGAACGGGACATGTAGAAGAAGCACTTCACACGATAAGGAGAAGAAATAATTTTCTCCTCACACACACACACACACTAACACACACGACATACACATTTCCATAGCGTCACTCGCACCGCGTACCCACACGGGATAGATGCTTGCCTTAGCACTCTGTGGAGTACAGCAAGCTAAAATGCACCACCACCACTTTCTTTGTGATGATTTTTTTTTCTACTTATTCACACAACTCTAAATTTTATCTCCTCTTAAAAGGGGGAGAACCATTATGCACATATTTTCACCAAACAGAACCAACATCGATTCCATTCCAAGCACTTTTTGCATGGCAACCACAGACCGATAGCCGTGTGTGGGGTGGAAACGCAACGCGAACCGGTTGCTGTGAGGAAAAACGGGCTGCACCACGGCTTCACACACAGGGAGCCATCGGAAGTTCGATGACACCAGCACACGATGACGATGTACGCTGGGGGCGAAGGGCGGCGCTACTTCCTTTCTCGGCCACTGCCACCTGAATTTTCTCAAATAAAACTGCTCGCACCTGCACGTAAAAAACGAACTTCACTTTCTCTGAATTATGAAACCTTCCCCGTTCCATATCGTACAGCTCTACACACGCCTGATAAACACACTCACACAGAAAAGTAGACCCTCGTCATCGCTTTCGATGCACCCGGACGGTAGACGACGAGGACGAAGACGCCGGACGGGAAGCCACTTGAGAGACGCTACCCCTCACCCCGGGCAGCAAGCCTTCCTTCGGCTTCCCGTGCCCGATCACAGCAGTATTCATTCGCACACATATTGCCTTCGGCCAAAAACGGATTTCAAGGATCCGAGTAGACATTTTTGCACGTACGCACCCAACCACCGTCACCACGGTAAACCCACACACACATATACGGCCCAGCAGGAAGGAAAGAAACTCGACTCGGGTCTCTTTATCGCCGCCACGCCAGAAAAATCACATCCCGGAACTCCCGCAACACAGGCAACAGAGAGCACGGGCTTAATTGTGCTTCGTCACAGCCCTTGTCCCAACACACTCGCACGACTACGGGACATCACCTACCATTGCTATACCGAGGGCAGCATTTTTTAAGTGAAAAACGCTCGCGAAACTAAATTAAAAACCGAAACGAAGGCGGAGTAGGGTTCCTGGCAAATCGAAATCGTCACACACGCACACACGATTAGGCGTTTTTTCATGGACCACCACCGTCCGTGGCAGACTGGGCCGGGTCGGCTCATGCGTACCCGTTTTGACGTTTTGCTCACACAGACGCCAGGCGTTTGACGGTTTTGACGTTTCAAGTGCGATCTTGAAGAAAAAAGATTATTTTTTACGTAAATAGAGAAATTATTTCAAGTTATTGGTTTTTTGGTCCTTTAAATTATTTCTGGTGTCTAAACAATCAACATTTAATTTTTATTGAGAAAAAATCAAAACACCTATTGTCAACCTAACGTCTGATGCGCCCACGTTCATCAAGCGTCAGACGTTTGTAGATGAATTCAAATAGACTACTTTAAATCCGTTTTTATTAATATTTGTTTGTTTTGCTCGATCAAAAAGGACGTTAATGTCTAAATATTTAACTTTTAAAATAAACATTTATATTTCTTGTCACAAAAATGATTTAATTTTTATAACTAAGATCTTGCGATTGAACGATCTTGCTAGTTGGCTACAAATCGATTGACGATTCCACCGATCCAAACCGAAATATGAATAACCTTTTCATTGCATGCTTGCATTTCCGAGAAGCTGATCACCAAGGAAGTAGTGATAGGAGCTCGGAATCGGACCTACCCGATTCCGATTCCGGAGCCGATATTGGTGCCGATTTCGAAGCCGATTTCGAAATACAGTACTGTCTCCGGAATCAGAATTGGCTTTAGAATCAGAATCGACCAAGGAATCGCAATTTTCTCCGGAAACGAATTCAGAACTAACCCCAAAACTTGAATTGATTCTGGAATGACATTCAGTTCTTGAATTGTAATAAAGAGGTTCCACAGTGAAATCAGTCCGAATCTCCATGATAATTGATCGTTTACAAGTAAATTTGGATTCTTTGCGGCCATCAATACGTAAGATCATTGGACTCAAACGCCTATTCTTATGGAGATGCCGAAACCCATTCCGAGTCCGGAGCCGAATCTTGAACCAGTTCAGGAGCCGATTCCGATTCCCGAGCTGACTCTGATTCCGATGCCTAGGCCAATTCCGGAGCCGATTCCGCACCTACTGTCCGGAATTGATTTCAGATAATTTCAGAGCTAGACACAATTGGAACTTCATTATTCCAATCACTACAAGGAAGTTGTTTGATTCACATCAATTTTGCCGACAATGCCATCATGGGACGGAAATGTAAAATGTTACAATGTGTGCACTTCAGCTAGATAATGAGTTCTAATAAATTTAACAAAGTTTTAGTATATATCTGACTTGGGGACATTCGGACTGTGATAGGACATGTCTGGGATGTGATGAGGACATCAATAAGCTGGTAGAGTAGTTTTATCATTTTTGAACGATCGTAACTTAGGGCCACGACGTCCGCTACGATGACGACGACTGTTACTGGCTCCACAAACTGATCTAATCGAGAAGACTTCAGAAGCACACAAAGTGTGAAATACAAACCTCGCTGATCTTGACAGACAACTTGGTGAACTTGGCTAGTAAAATAATATAGGCATTTAATGAAAGACAACACATTTGGTCAAGTTTTTTGCATTTTTATTGAAAAATATGGTTTTTATTTCCTGCTTACTATAACGTTCTTACGATAAATCACATTCATTACAAGAACAACAGAAACGAAATATAGAAGAAAGCAAGTACAATCGGTCGGTTTGGTAGCTATTTGTAAAACTCGATCGTTACCTTAAAAACGACCAACTCACAAGACTCACGACCCAGAAATCCCGTTCGATTAATGGACGGCATCGGAGTTTAAGGCTCTTGAGTTTTGTCAGCGGTCGTTAGGCCAGGAAGCGCATGATTTTTTGCTCGTACCAAAATCCCTTTCTCAAACATTCATGTCACACGAATTCGTCGCATTCTCGTAGATCCTAGGGATGCGTTTCTACATACATACATTCATACACACACACATACGCACAGGTGCACCTAACACCTATCTCATTGGCACCTTTTGTTTTTTAATATTTTGATCGCTGCCGACCGCGACACCGCCACCAAAACTGCGGCTGCCGCTTCTAGATTCATCAGTCCAGACTTAGCATAGTAAGCGACGTGCGTCATTTGCTTCGATCACCCGTAACGCCCGCCACCGTCGAAAGGCTGGCTGCACTCGTGGTGGCCGTAACGGCCGGGCTAACCGTTCGGCTACCCTCGCCCCGGCACCGTTTCACGAAGTACACCGTTGGCATTAGGACGGCCAGCAGTAGCCCCACACCGATCAGCACCCACTGCACCACGTCCAGCAGGCTGAGCACCTTCATCAGACTGTCGTCGATCAGCTTCACCATGTCCTCGTTCAGCGCGATACCTTCGTCGATCCAGATCACCGGAAACAGGGTCGGCTGCAACCGGTCGGTAAGCTTGATCGCATCGATCCGCCGCAGGAACATGTTGAACTGCACCCTTTTGCCACCGTTCAGCGGTGTCCCGGTGTACTGAATAAATGGCAAAAATATACAAAAGGGGACGTTAAGCCGTTAAGTATGGCAACAGATGGTTTTAGTTGTTTGTCAGAGACACACACAGGCCTCGGTTCTACTTACCGGTTCTACGTCTACGAAGATCTGATGCCGCTCCGGCTCAGGGTCCATGCCGTCAATCAGTGCGGTGTACTCCTCGGCAACACCCAGCATATGGGGAAGCGTTAGAACGACCGGTGCATCTAGCAGGAACGAAAGCAAAAGTCGTAAAAAATTAACAGTCAATTAATCACTCACGCTTTTATATGCCTATTGATTGAGTCAGTCAAAGTCAGGCCGTTATCGGGATGGAGAGACTGGGGATAGGGGCGGAGAGAAAACAACATGTGACGCCATTTGCATTGATTCTAAAGGGTAGGCGCAAACGAAAACGAACGGTTTGGCTTAGGATACATCAATCTTACAGGCGCAATATTGAGGAAGCAGAAACTGATGACGGCGAAAGCGAAGGTTTTATACGTTTTTTTCTTCTTATTCCTTTTATACGACCATAAATAACACCTTCGTAGTCACTTGTTGACCTCAATGTGTTGGCTAACTTTAGAATTGATATTTTCCGCTAAATCATTTCTTCGGAAGTACGCTTCCGATAGGAATCGAACTATGTCCGGGCTTTACAAGTGCCGGCGCGTGTACTATTCGACCATTCGCCTACCCGATTCGCCTCTCGTCTGATATGAGTGTAATTCCACCTTATCCAACCGCAACAAGACCAAAGACCAAATCGATTCCCATAAATATAGCAGAGACCCGGCTAGGCTCATCTTAATTAACTCCTATTAATCGATGACGTGACGATCACACGATAACGAAGTGTTACTAATGACGCCTATAAACCCGTTAGGGTTCAGCATAATACACCGCGACGAGTCAATGGTAGAAGTCGTGACTGCTATTTAAAAAACTGCCTAAGGAGAACGGCGCTAGGAAACGATCATATGTTAGATTCGCGACTCACGACATAATGATCTTCTGCCGCTGTGCAAAGCTGCCAAAAATAGCGTACTAATCGAAAGCTCACAGGCGTCATGCGGACTCAATCTTCATCCCAGTGACTTGTTGAAAGAGACACCCAGCTCGCCACCGTCCCTTGCGTAAAGCGCCGTCCTAAAGCGTCGGCTCTCCGTGAGCATCGAGCGATCATGCAACGAGCACGAGAGCGGCAGATGCGCTCAGCAAAACAGTCGATGCGCAAGCTTCCCGGCCCGTTCGCTGCCGCAGCGAGAGTTAGTTTATGCTGCGCAACTAACCGCGATTGACTGCGTCTCCGGCGTGTCTGTCTGGTATGTGTGTGTGTGTGTGCCTGGCGTGTGTCTGTGTTTGTGATGCTGTGCGTAAAGTAACGGCCCCCGCTAGGATATGATGCCGCACGTCCTGATCGTCGTGCTGAGCGTGATCGTGAGCATCGCGGCGGGCAGCGTGCGCCACTGGACGCGCTGTGAAGTGGCCCGCGAGCTAGCGCTCAAGCACGTACCGGAAGAGCAGATCGCCGATTGGCTGTGCATTGCCGAGCAGGGTGCGTCGTACAACGGGTCGGCCGTGAACGCGCGGTTCAAACACTACGGCGGCAGTGGCTATTACGGGCTGTTCCAGCTCATCGACCGGTACGCTTGCGCCCGGTACGGTTCGATCTGTGGGCTGGCGACGTGCAACCTGCTGCTGGACGACGAGCTGGACGATGACATTGAGTGTATGCTGAAGGTTCATGCGGCTTACGTGCGGGAGCTGGGCGATGGTTTCGCTGCGTGGCCGATCCACGCAACGGCATGCCGCGGGGTTCGGAAGATCCCGTTCGAGGACTGTCTCGATGAGGAGGTTGTGCGGGTGCAGGAGTACTTTAAGCGCAAGCGTGCCAAGGCAAAAAAGGCGAACCTTGTGCAGGCGACGGTCGGGAAGGTGTACGAACGGTGCGAGCTGGCGATGGAGCTACGCGATCGACATCGAATGCCGATGGAGCAGATCGCAACTTGGGTGTGCATTGCGTACCACGAGAGTCGGTTCAATACGTCCGCCGAGGGGCGTCTCAATGCGGACGGAAGTGGCGATCATGGGCTGTTTCAGATCAGTGACATCTACTGGTGCTCGCAGGATGACCGTCGGCCGGGCAAAGCGTGTCGCGTTACTTGTGCCGCTATGAGGGACGATGACATTGCTGATGATGTGCGGTGCGTTAGGACGATCTACGACGAGCATCAGCGCATTTCGGGCAATGGCTTTCATGCGTGGACTGTGTACCGACCGTACTGCGAGGGACGGGAAGCAAGCTTCGTGCACAACTGCTTCGAAGGGGAAACGCATCCAACGACGCAGAATAAACCACGGCCCGGCATTGTTGCTCCAACGACCATTCCGACCGTCCCGAAGAAGAGTTTGGCGGAGGTTGGCAAGGTGTACGATCGCTGTGAGCTGGCGAATGATTTGCTGCACAAGTTCCACCTGCCAAAGGAGCAGGTCGCTACGTGGGTGTGCATTGCTTACCACGAGAGTCGGTTCAATACGTCAGCTGAGGGACGTCTCAATGCGGACGGAAGTGGCGATCATGGGCTGTTCCAGATTAGTGATATCTATTGGTGCTCTCCGCCGGGCAATGGGTGGGCTTGTGGAGTGAGTTGCGATGCGTTGAAGGATTCTGACATCAGTGACGATGTGCAATGCGTAAAGACGATCTACGAAGAGCATCAGAGACTGTCTGGGGATGGGTTTAACGCCTGGTCAGTGTACAAGCCCTACTGTCAGCGAGATGCGGTGGATACGTTCGTTCGTGGTTGCTTTGGAGAAGAGGTGGACATTGCCCATCCAGTGACGGTCCCACGACCTGCCATCACATCACCAACGAGAGTGCCCCAGACACGCACGTCCCCCGGCAAAGTGTTTGAACGCTGCGAACTAGCCCAAGAGCTTCACCGACAGGGTCTTTCCCTGGAGCAAACCGCAATCTGGGTGTGCATCGCCAAGTATCAATCAAACTTCAACAGTTCCGCGATCGGGTACGGCCCGAACGGTGTACAGTACCACGGCATGTTTCAGCTGAGCGATGAGTACTGGTGCTCGCCGCCCGGTCGCGGTTGGGTTTGTGGCATCAGCTGCGCCCAGCTGCGGGACGCCGACCTGAGCGACGATCTTGGCTGCATGCAGTTCATCTTCGAGGAGCATGCGCGCATTTCCGGCGATGGTTACAACGCCTGGGCGGTGTATCAACCGTACTGCCGGGGGAAAAGCGACACCATGATCGATGGGTGCTTCGAGGAGGGTGAAAATGCGATCGTTCCCACACCACCGACCACGAGGCGTCCGATCGCGCCGCCGAAGAATTTCCCCCGCGGCAAGGTGTACGAGCGGTGTGAGCTGGCACGGGAGCTGTACTATCGGCACGGGCTGCCGTACGAGCAGATCGCCACGTGGGTTTGCATCGCGCACCGAGAGTCGAGCTACAATGTGTCGGCGATCGGGCGGCTGAACGCGGACGGCAGTGAGGATCACGGGCTGTTTCAGATCAGCGACATCTACTGGTGCTCGCCCCCCGGGAAGGGTTGGGTCTGCGGGTTGTCCTGTGCCGATCTCGAGGATAACGATCTGACGGATGACGTGGAGTGTATGAAGACGATCTACGAGGAGCACACGAGGTTGTCGGGCGATGGGTTTAACGCTTGGGCCGTGTACCGGCCGTACTGCAAGGGACGAGCGGACCGCTACATTGACGGTTGCTTCGAAGATCCCGACGATACGACGGCGACAACGGCAGCGATCACGACAATGCCAACCACCACGCGATCGCGCACGACAAGGTCACGGACAAGTACGACAAAGTTGCCGCGCTGGAGTACGGTACCTCGCACGACCACCATCACAGCCACCACCACCAAGGTAAGGTCTACCCAACGCCAGACAGTAAAAACAAGCCGCCCATCCACCGTTTCGACGACGGTGCCCCCTTCAACCACAAGCCTGTACGAGTTCTATCTGAACAACTTCGGCCGCCGTCCCGCCGTCACCACCGCAATGCCGGTGTACACGTTCAAACCGTTCGCTTCCCGGCTGCGGGTAACCGAAAGCACTGCCACCGAAAGCTCGTCAACGCTGTCCACCGCCACCACCACCACCACCACACTGCCACCGGTCGTGACCACTGCGAGGTTTAGTGACTTTAATCGCTGGTTTCAGGCCGGTTAAACGAAAACGGGGCGTTTAAAACGATCGTCCCAAAGTAGACTTTAAATGCGTCTGTTCGGTAGCACCTTTTAAAAAGATAAATAAATCTCCGCTGTTTTTCTTTGTTGCTTTCTATACAATCAAACCAGTTTGTGACATTTAGCAGGAGAAAAAAAAAGATCACTTGCAGCAAAGAAATAAATCCCACGAATGAATCACGCCAAAAAAGGAGATGGGTTTTTGATTACAGGCTACGCAGCAGAAAACAATTCGTACCAGTTCCGTTCTTTATGCTTTTGGGCGAGTGGGTTAATTTGCATAAGTTGACACCTGCCGGCTCGGTAGAAGATCACTCATCGCTGGTTTCGTACATGATGCGACAGGAAATTCCCCATAGATAGGGACCAAATGTTGGTTTGATGACGTTAGAGCACAAGATTTTAATCTTATTATGGGAGATTGTCCATACATTACGTAACGCGTAGATAAGAAGGCGTTCCATTTATTTAATATTGGATGGAGGTTAAATGATGCAAAAACTTCATGAAAAATCATGCTAACAGCCAATATTCTTTAAGCCTGGAAAAAGTGTCAAGAAACGTCGATTCATTGCTTCCTCGATCAAGTGTAGTTATGTGTATATTTTTAAATTAACTATGGAGCTGTGAAACGTAAATCACAATTTTAAACGATATTTCCAACGTATAAACAGTTCAAAATTATAACATAAAAAACGGTGGATTTTTTGGACATAAAATTTCCCAAATTATCAAACCAAAATGGAATCGAGGGGGTAAAAAGAGGCATGGAGCTTAACAGTTACGTAATTTATAGATGAGCTTACTGACATTTTGAAGCACGTATAGTCGGGAATTCGAGTCAATTCCCTTAAACTGGAGTCTTAAACTTCCTTTAAACTGCACCAGTTTTAGGGAATTCACAAAATTCCTTTAAAATCAACTGTGATGCGGCTTTTTCGTTACTTTCTTCTAGATTCGCTCGGAAATGATGTTTCCTATCGTTATAGTTGGTCATGTAGCCATTTTATACTTAAATAATATCGATTTTTTTTATAAAATATCGTCACACAAAATTAACTTTTGTTTTTCATCAACAATCAAAGCTACGAATGTAAAATGAGCTCGAGGGCATCGTCCATCGATAGAAGAAAGTCTAATTTACGAACACGCTAAATTTTAGCGCTTTCAACACACTTGATCACACACAAATCCATAAATTTAAGGGGTATCAAGTACTAATCGAGCTAATATGGAAAAACAATTTCAAGCAAATGTCACTTGAGTCTTGAGCGATTCATTTTGCTGAACTAGTTATTTATCCTTTCCATCTACTTATCCTATCCATCTACTAGTTAGTAACTGGTATACCAGTTCTAGAACTAGAACTAGAAAGAGCGTGAAACACACAGTTTTATGAACAAAGAACGCTACATTATTTTTTTACGTAATTTATGGATACCGCCTTATGATCGTAAATCATTACCTCAAATGGTTGGGCAGTATTCGGTGGCATACGATCATGTGCAGGCATTGACAAACCGAAGAATTATTCTTGAATCACAGCTCCACCAGTCACCAGTTTGACATTTGGTGAGGTTTTATGAGAGTTCTTTCCCCTGCTGAGCAAATGTTTACACACCTTGAGCCAGACAAACAATCGGCCAAACGATCGGTCATAGCGGTGTGCCCGGTGCGCGTTTGAATGGCGCATTATAAAGGCGCATGTGTGGGAAAAATATCGTAAAGCCAAAGTTCAATTAGTCCGACCCGTTGAAGGCGCTGCTATCGGTGATCTTACGATCGATGTAACGCGATCGCGATAGCACATAATTTGTTGCAAAACAAAAAAACTAACATAAAGGTGGCGAACGTTATCGGCATACTCAGCCGGTTGCGTTATCTATATTGACTGATTGTTTGCAAAAGTTAGAGCCCCATAAAACAACCCCACCTCATGGGGGGAGGTACGTGACTAAGCCTGTTTTTATCACACAAATACATTGAGAATACATCTATAAAAAAAACTGGAAACACCCTTTCATGTGTAAAAATAGCAGTAGCAGCGGGAAACTTATTTAACCTGTTTCGCAGGTTTTTCAGGTACGCATAACTTGGAATGGCACCACGCACGAGCCGTTAGAACCGTAGGTGCAGTGAACGTGTGCAAAGTGTTCTCACACCCACCGATCAGAGAGATTGGCAGGCACTAGGGAAGCTGCTGTAAATTAGTTTGTTATCGTGTTCGATGCTTTGCGTGATTGAGATCTGACGTAGTTGTACTACACACCGGTGGATAAGGAAAGCCGATTTGATTTGAGCAGGCTTTAAGTCTTTGATTGTTTACAACGCATCTATGGGCACGAGATAGTGCTGATAGCCACCTCAATTAAGTCAATAACTATATTTCATCTTCCAACGCCTGATGCGTTGAGTGGCGCAATAATGGCATGAATGGCGTTCTGGCTGCGAATACGATTCCTTTTTTTTTGTACCGAACGATCGAGCGTAAAACGAAACAACACTTAACACGAGCGATCGAGTGGAAAATTAACCAGATTGCACTGCAATAATCATATTTAACAGCAGCCGTTTCCCCTTTTCAAAAGATAAAACATGTTCTACCGGTTGTAAGAAGGCGACAAACTCGACTCACCGAAACAGTTGGACAGGTCCAGTGCACCCTTGTACAGGCAGCCGTTGCTTTTAACGATCGACTTTGGGATCTTGTTGACGCAGTAACAGTCATTACCGTACTCGGGTCCTATTTCGTGCAGGAAGTTATTGTCAATCTCGTACCGTAGCGCTGGGATGCCCTCGTATGAAGACGAGCCAGTCAATTTTATGTCTACTGTGCTGTAATTTTAACAAGGAAATATATTTTTAATGTTTAAAAAGGATCTATTGAACTAGGATTGCATAAATTTAGGCGTGTATTCGAAATATTTTTCTAAAACGCCTAAATTTATGCAATTTGGTGTACATTTTCTTCCCTTACCGGCAGATATCCGTGCTAAAGATTGTCATCCGTTCCACCCCGGTTCGGAACGGTGGATAACCCGAACCGTCCGTTCCGTGTATCTTGTTGCAGGACGAGGACAGCCCGCTGCTCCGATTGTTCCACACGTCGAGCGTCGTTCGACCGTTCCACAGCTCAATCATTTGCGTCCTGGACGGATCCTTAATGCCCGTGTTGATCGTGAACATGCCATCGTCCGTCATGTTTTTCTGCAAAACAAACACATTCCATTTTAAGTGTTAAATATCCACAAAACTGTTCCACAAACCGTCGCCGCAACCTACATGGCTGAAGAAGGAAAACCTCAGGCTCCCGTCCGGCATGGTGCGAATCGTTTTGGTGTTACGCTTCTCGATCTCCTTGCAGATTGCCTTCGCAATGCCGATCACGTTCACGCAGAACGGCACACCATCGAAGAGAAACTGTTTCGGTGTCGTCCGCAGGAACATCGTGTCCGGCCGGCCAAAGATACGGTTCAGCTCGACATTGATCAGCCGCAGGCTGTCGTACGTTTCATCTTCGGCAATTTGCAGTATCGACTGCACAGGGTGAAAGTGTCGGCGAGGGCGGCGAGTATTGGCACACATTTCGTAGAGTATTGAACCAAGCAAAATCATGTTTTTTTTGTTGCAACGGACGTACGAGTGTGGGCGTGTTGCAATGGCCGGATCGAATGCAATGCAATTTGTCCGTGCCCGCGCGTAACGGATATGTCAATATGGGTGAGCAGGAGACAAAGAAGTGAATAAAAACAAAATTACCGAATAAATGAGATGAACGGGAGGAAAGAAACGAGCACACGAGCGAACGAATCGAATGAGAATGGGTGAGAGTGGATGGTGACACATGAGGAATGTCATGCGTGCCGGATGAACGTGATCTTACACACGGGGATAGTATTGGGAAACGTTCGGTTTTAGTGTGTTAGTCACTTGGAGGTTAGTACGTGGACAAAAAAGTAGTTAATTTACTTGATTAGTTTTGTTAAAATTTCGTTAGTAAGAGTTAGTCATAAACGGACCTTCTAGGAAGGAAATGGAGTGGTGTGCGGTTGTGTTGTTGGTGGATTGAGGAGGGTGAGGATATATGGCAAACGATTTGACTCGTACACTGGTGAATGTCATGACGAACCTGAGGTGTCGCGGCGTGCCCAACGCAAAGGAGCGCAAACGAGCAGGTCCGTACCGAGACGCAATCGAATCTAGGTCAAACGAGGGATTAGAAAGTGAGGATTATAAATTACCGACAGGGAACGCGTTTGCAAATTCTACGCATCGTGTTGAAAATACCACACAAAAGACTTCAACGCTCGCTCGGTGGGCCGTTGCAAGTGACGAACCCCCCGCTCAAGTTCAAGAACGATACCGATGCGACCGTTTGTTCGGTGATGCTAAGTTTCCGGCTGAACCCACTGCGCAACGCACCAACAAGTCGTCTTAAGCGTATTGGAGCGTTCGAGAGGCTTTTTGTTTGTTTTAAAGATTGATTAAAGTTCGCTCGCCGCGCTTCAGTGGACACTGAGCGGACGTGAGATAGCGTCATCGTTGTGTTTGTGTTTTAAAATGATGAAAAATGATTGTAAAAAAAAACAACCCCACTCTACCCTTGCATACATGTTCGTAGTGATGGTGATGGTCCATTCTGTCGCGTCGTGTCTTGTGCACGGTGGCGTTTTGTGTTTGAAATCTGATCGGATCGGCGTTCGTGGCGTCGGAGATGGATGAGTTTGCGAATGAGTTTGCGGGCATGAGGCTTACAGGCAGCGTGGAAAGGATGATGGTGTGGGTAAGGAGACTAGAAGATTGGCTACAAGAAATACCGATGGAAGGGAGGGTAGGTGAAAGGAGGACCAGAGCCGAACACCGATTAGATTCCGCCACCCGAATCCCGCTTTTTGATGGATTATGCACTCAAAAATCAGGAAGCCACACAGACACACGCACACAGATAAACAAAACACAAACACAGCAGCAGAACATTTGCCAAATGGTAGTATGGGAAGGTCAAAATACACACATAACACTACACAGAAGCGGGCACAGTATTGAGCTGGAAAGGACCGGGGTTGTCCCCCCCAAAACTGCCACTGCCAAGAGCCAAACTGGATAGCACACCGCCGCCTCAAGGACGTGTTACAGTGCTATTCCGTGAGCCTAACCTAATTGCAAAACAACCCTTCAAACAACCCGCAAATCCCGGCTACAGTGGGTGCTAAATTTATGCACGCGCAATATTAATGACAATACATGCGGAACGAACGATGATCAACTCCAACAACCCAGCGAACGTGGTTAAAGACTGACAAAATCTCATCATGATACGGTATGAGCGCATTACATAGGTGTGTTGGTGGAGATGCAGATAGTATGATCAGCGTATGAAATGAAACACATCGAAGAAGGAGCAGAAGGAAGGAAAAAAATGCACGTAAGCTAAAGCGAGCGCCACAGCGACAGCGCGGATCGTAACGAAATGAATAAATGAAAACCATTTACTTGGATCGGCGTGGTGCGCTCGATGATCCGTTTAATGACTCTAACGACGGGAATTTTTTCGAGTGTATTATTCACGTCCGATCGAAAATTGGTGATCGTTTCCTTTGCTTGGTTATCGATTATTTGTAAAATGCTCTGAAAACAAGAAGAAAGACACAGAGTTCAGAAGAGTGGACAGGGTGGAAAATGGGGCGAGAAGAACGAGAACAACGAGGAGGATGAAAACGAGGGAAACGTAGAAAAGAGTAGCTTAGAATAGATAATAAAAAATAGTAATAAATGTACATGAAATTAATCGAAAGAAATGGTACGAAATGAAAAACAAAACATAGCAACATGAAATGAAGCGAAAACTGGTAAAAGATCCTTTTTACTTCTGCTTAACATGTACGAATTTGTCCAATTATTTTGTTGGGTTCTGAAAAAGGTGCAATTGGGGTGTTTGCATACCATTTATGCTTATGCGCACTGTATGATCGCATGCAGTTCACAAAGTGTACGAGTGTAACGAGTTTTTTTTTGCAGAGGATAACAAGGAGTGAGGATTAGCATCAGGTTGTTGTGGATTAGTTCAGGTGTCAGGCGTTTTTTGTGTGTGTTCAGTGAGTGTGTTTTAATATGTTTGTGGAGGTTTAAGTTAGTATTTTGTGTAAAAAAACTGTACAATATTTAAGCTGGTTCCTAAAAAGAGAACGCTTCTGGAACGCTTTTCTCAGCGGTGGGAATTTTCCATTGCAAGGGAATAGGACGGTATAGTATTAGCTTGCCCGTTCCCCTACTTACGTTCATGTGCATATTCAACACCGTCAGTTCGTCGTTCTCCGTCAGCGGATAGGACGATTCTGCATCGAACACGTACATCTGCTGCTGGCTGAAGTGGACCTTCGAACGATCCCTGCTAAACCGTACATTATCCTTCTGTCGGTATTGGCTGCAAAATGTTACAGTTTTTGTTACGCAAATCGCACAACTATTCAACATCCCAAAACATGGACGCTCGGTTTGCACTACTTACAAGTAAACGTACGGTCCCACCTCGACCACTTTCGGGCGCCGGCCCTGCATCACCTCGTACGGGTTGGTGACATTGAATATGTACACCTTAAAGTCTAGCGGCTGGGGCAACGCCTCCCAGCGCTTGTATTGATCCGTGCCCTGACGTAGCTCTGTGGCCTGCAAAAGGAAAGCAAGGAAAAGGTGTGTGAGAAAGTGTAAGAAAGTGTGTTATTCGGGGCCAAGGATCCGTCCTTGGCCGTCCTAATCGACGTCTTCATTCTATCGCAACCCTGACCGCATTTTCGAGAGTGATGGGGATGGGGAAGAATAACTGGAAAATGTCACTGTTAGTTCGTGCAAGCGGCCAATTAAAAGCGCTTTCCCTCGCCGCTCGTTATCAGTGCCGCGTCATCGCGGGCAGATGATTGCGTACATCGGTATGATTGCTTACTTTCACGATTACGCTCGAATGGAATGATTGCTTCACGACCGAATCGAATCGGAAGAGAATAGTTTTCCCGCTTTGACCTGTGTTTTGCTGTTACATTGCGTGACGGAAGTCATCCTAGTACGTGGGAGTTATCAGTCGCAAGCATCTGATCTGGTAGTCGAGCGTGATGCATGTTTAATAAAGTGGAGCAATAGTAACGAGCAATAGTAAGTTTTATGTATGGCAGTTTTTACCTTTTTTGTATATTAATGTGTGCGTGTTTTGATAAAATTGGATATTTTAATGTTTTGAGAAGTATATTTGTTTACCAACATAAGGCCAATAATAAATCAAACCATGAAATGTTTTGAGAAATAGTCTTGGAATCCTCAGGAAAATTAAACACACACACAATGAGTTATCGTTTGTGTCTCGCATTAATTCTGTAGGCTACTGTATGCATGTATGACGCTAATCGGATTGCCTACCTTCAGGCGTTTTTGTTTTACAGGGCTACTGGTTATCGTTACGGCCTGAGTGCTGGGGCGTGTTTCAACTCCATTTATGCGTTTATCGACAATATTTCTGTCACGTTCTGAACTGATGAACTGATTGAATAATTTATTAACAGAAACACTTACAGCAAGGATACGATTATTATCCGTAACGATAGGAGTGGGTTTTTGGGAATGTCTGGCTGTCTGGTTGATTCCATGAAACACGCTAGATAATTAATGTCAGTTTGTTTGTTTTCCCCTATGTGGAAGATTGCTTCTCTGTTATCTTTCAAACGATGGTTAGTTCGATATGTTCCTAATGAGAGGGACAGTAATTGGTTTTGTATAGCTAAAAGTACAAACACATCAGATATTATTAGTCAGTACGACCATTTATTAATTTTTAATATTGAAACAGCATAACACAACCGATATAAAACAATCAAATACAAACTTCAATCACATTTGTTGAGAGTAGAAACCAGAGACATCATAAACCACATTACTTTCCTTTTTTTGGGCGATAGTTAAGAGAATTCACAGACAACTCAACCTCGCTTTCGAATGCAACTCGAACTGCATCTTGAAGGACGGAGGAAATGGTCCTTTCCAAGCTTCGAAAACAAAGAAACAACTTTCGATTCTCGGGATGGTGAGAAAAGTGGGTCACGCCAAAATAAAACGGGCACAGTGGAGTTGAGCATGGAAGCTTCCAACCAATGATGAATTGCAAGCGACTTCACTGTGTTTAAAAATGTTTTGTAACAAGCGTCTGTCGCTTTGTCACATTCGATTGTAAGCGGAAGAGTTTCAACTTGCAACACGTGGTTAAGAGATGCCAAAGATTGGGAAGCTTCGTGTGAACTATCGTTAAAGTTCGAACGCAAAAGAGGGAAGCTTGTATTGCGCAGCCAGCGCATTTGATTACCGCCCTTTACTTGATTAAAGTTGAGGAAACACTCAACGTATTGTGCAATTCTATCGAATTTCTCCCATTCCCTTACAACATCTTCAAACGCCAACAGCATCGACGATTCGTCTCGTTCGATCGAGCCCGCCGCAGCAAACCGATCGGCACTAATTGCAGCCGCGAGTGAGAGTTTGAACCGTGGTAGCGTTTGAAGCGCTCACCCGAAGGAAAGTCTGCAGTCTGCTGGTGGCGTGAAAATTGACCACTTTTCCCTCCGTCATCCGGGGTGAACCGGATAAGTGCAACGACATCGTGACGAAAGGGAAACAATTTGCTGCTCCCGGAATTAAGCCATCCAGGTGGCGTGGTGTGGAGGCTGCCAGGAGGCTTAGACAGGGCGACTGCCGCAGTAGCAGTCGTACAGTAAACTCCCATTTTTGCTAAATGGAGGAACCACCCGGAGGTGTTTGCTACACGTCCGGCGTGTTAGAAAGTTTTGCATTTTCTTCTCTCACCGGATCGGTTGAAAGTTGCACCGGGCAACGGTTAGTTTGTTCGAACAGGTTGTTTTCTTGGCGGCTTTGTCCCTTTTGTCGTCGGTTATAAAGCTATCATATAATGCGTGACCAAAAAGCTAACACTAAATATTCAATCAATCAATCAAGCAACGAAACAGGTGTATCGAAGCGGAAAAAAATGTCACAGGAAATGTGTTCCGTTTGCGATGGTATCAAATTGCTGAAACAAGAGCAGAGTGCATTATACAACGAACAGCTTACTTAACCCGAACAATCCTATCCGCATTCCGTCCTTGCTAGATCGTACACGAACGGATATAGCCTTAGCGAAGTGTGTTTACGCAACAAAATTTTCCATAAGTATGATGTTTTAAAACAATATCCTCCTTCTCAATTTCCCAGAACACATTACAGATCGTTTCGATCGATTCGAGGAAATATATTAACCGTAATTGATGTGGGAAAAATACTAACATTCTCAGTGAACAATTACGGTGAATCATATCGCTGCCACGCAGGTTCTCACGAATGAATCCATTCCGTACTAAACTGTATGTGTATATTGATTGTTGAGCTTTAAAACAAAGAAAATGATATTAATATGCTTCAAATTCCAGCGTTTCAGCTCAACACACGCAAAGAAAGTGTCCCAATATTGGTGTTTGATTTATTATGCCTTTCTTTTCTTCATTGATTTGCATATAAAGCATAGCTTGGAGTGATCATCTTGTTCGATCGTGCTCCACCCAAAAAAGAAAAAAAGCACGAACAACCAAACCTTCGAGTGGGTGGTCAAACCTGTTTACCCTTTTAGCATACGAAATTATGACGATGATCACACACACACTGATCGAAAAATCCAGCTCAGCATAAACTAGAAAGCATCCCAGCCACCTTTCAGCGTGAATTTGGTAGCTGATAATTGAATAAAGCCAACAAAAGCTGCATGATTTTTCGTTTGTATTCAAATTTGACAATTTTGAACGTGCAAAGGTACGCTTTCAAAGTGCTAAATTAACCCAGGTGCTTAGTATCAAATCGTCCTCCCGGACAAACCATACACAACAAAAGACAATCTATTAACGAAAATGATGGTGATCAGTTTTAAACCCAGTCGAACCCACCATAGAGGCACGCGGCAAATGCAACAAACGAGCACTAAGCAGAGTCATTGCCGCCCCAAAGCGTCACCGAATTCGCCTTGACAGTCGTCGGCGGTGTACAGTTGATTTCGGACTTTTCAGCGCGTGTAAGCCGTGATTGAGCCGTGCGCCTACGCATCGCATTGGGAAAGAACAAAACACACATTCGAGCAACACACGAAACCTCCGTTTGATATGCAGCGTTGGTGAAAACGGTCAAGGTTGCGCGGGAAGGCGTATGTAGCGCGCGTTCAGGCCCGACAGGGCTGCACCGGTTCGATCGGTGGTCCGTTCCAATAACGCACGTCCCGGCCGTGCATCGATCGTTTGCGGTGCGGTTTTATGCGGCTTGGGCAAGTACGACAAAGTGCAAACGAATTAGTGCTTTGGCTGTACAAGAAGGAGGAGGAGTAGGAAAAAAACCCCAGCAGCAAGTTTGTTTTGCGGTAGGAAAACAATTGACCTACCGCCGGCAACCGGACGCGTTGGGGATGGAAAAATAACACATCAAACCGGGCTAGGTCGTGGACGGCAAGCTCAGCACTTTTTACAGCTGCGCGGTTGAAGTTTAACTCCGATTTTACAAGTCCATCAAAGGGATACAATAATGGACGCCCGTGTCGGGAGGGTTTAAAGCGACACATTTAATGTACACTTGGAAAATCGGCGTAATAAATCTTACTTGTTTCACTCAAAAAAACATTCTTTGACAGGTTTCTGATGCTTTTCTAGGGGAATTGTTTCGAGAGGAAAGAAAAAAAAACAATGTACAAAACGGATGCAAATGATATTTTAATAGTCAATTGTGATGATTTGTACTGCTTGGAGGAGAAGGTAAAAAAACGCCACAATGAGAAACGCTTGCCGCCCACCAGCCCAGCTTGGGGTCAGCTGGGATGGGAAATAAAACTGAAAGAATCGGCAACAATCGCATTCACAGGACTGTGTTACGCGCCATGCTTTTCAGCGTTGTCTAGCAATGCTGATGATGATGATGATCGTGTCGTTTAGCCTACCAAAGATCGTACACAATGATATCAAGCAACAAGCGAAGTTTCGAAGCAATGGCTAGTGCAATCGAGCTTTGCAAGATGTTAATTTATAGGACGTGTTCGTGGCTTTTCAAGCTGAAAGACAAACAAATCGTTTATTGAGAAACGTTGCAACATTCTTCAGAATAGTGCCTCGGGAGGGGAAAAAACTCGACACAAAAACACACCACACCATGGTGATCTTTCCGATCTAGCTTAAACAAGATCCTGCTAATGTGGGAGGTCTAAGCTATCTAAGCGTAAGCAAGCTTGACATTATGCTCGATCTGGCACATTAAAATGAACTTATGCAACATGTCCGGCGTACGGTTTCGGTGCCCTGCCAGCCTATCGAGATATTGCGTACTTTCAATTTTTATTACCAAGCACCAAAACCAACCAGTGCTCAAATCACAACGACATTCCGCCAATGTTTATGGACAGGTTTTGTTGTTGCGTTTTCACGATCATGCAAATGTTGTGCGCACGTGCGTAATTGTAGGAACAACTTTTCCTTTCTGTTTTTTTTCTTCGTCTGCACACCACCATCTTTAGTGGGCAGGTGTGATTGTGGAAGGAGTGGAAGGGAACGGTGAAGTGTGTGGTATTGATCGTACACAAAAAACTGTAAACAATTCATATAATATTGAGCTGTTTGATTTATGTGGTAAAATAGAAAGATTGAAGCGAATTGAACAGGGGTTCGTGTCTTATTATCACTCGCAATTTATTGGCATTGAAGTCTTTTGTTAAAGTATTACTGCAAATGTCAAATTAATCGTTAGAAAGTCATTTTTGAAGCAATTTTAGCATACTTAAAGTTGAAAAATATGTATTTTGTAATAATGCAATAAAATTCAAATAATGCAGCATACCAATCAAACCAATTAAATAAAAACACCTGCTGTTTCTTCCCTCTCTAATCAACCACCGTAATTATCATAAAATCCCCCTCAACCGTAAAAAAAAGATATATCACTTCACACACAAGCCGCATCACACCGTCTGGATATCCGCATTACTTCATTCTCGCTATTGCAATTCCGGCAGCAATCAACTTGATCGATCTGTTTTACTATTGCTTCTCCGGCTGCTCCAACGATAGCCCATATGTTGATCTGCCTCCGGAGCCGAGGTGTAGGCATGATCAAGGGCGCACCTTTGTTCGAACCGGGGATGGGAGTAAAAATAGCGGGAATGACCGCTCCCAAAGCAAACAGGAAAGCCTCCCAATGCTCGTGCGATAGACGAGCAAGCGCAGAAAGCGCCAGAAACCACCCGGGACGTTTGCCGTGCAAATTATGAGTGGTGTGGTTTGTTTAGTGGCTGGAGAAAATGTACCTTTTTTGTAAGTGCTACATTGTGCGAAGTGAGGTGTGCCACCGCCGTGAGGTGAATGTACGATTTGAGTAAACGTGAAAAAAGATGCGGCCTCGTGAGCTAGATTTTGGTGGTGGTGATCAGGTTTTTAAAAGTTTGGTGTGGTGAGAGAAGCTATATGAACGGAGCGCAATATGTATCGATCATGATGAAAGGGGCTAGCAGCGAATGGGGGCAGATTAATGATCGATCAGGAGAGTTTCTAGGTCGTAGCAATTCCTTCAGGAAAAGTTTAAATAAAGGTAAAAGCATGATGGCTAAACTTGAAAAAAATCTTCAACAGTTCCTTAATTTGTCTCTTTGCGCTCCATCAAATTCAGCACACTATCAAACGATGTTGATATATACGGAAATAGTTTCGCTGAAAATAGAAAAAAGAGGAAACACCACTCTGTTCTCCAGCCCTAATAATATCGCCGTCCAGCAGAAGGCTACAGTTACGAGGTCGCACGTGCTCACAAGCAGAGGTTTAGCGCGTTTTAATTAGTGTCATTTATTAGAGCACTTTAAGACACTGAACGCGTCACAGCACACACACAGCCACTGCGGTTGCTACCGTGTCTGTATCACATACCTTGAGCGGTTAGTGTCACATTTCTTACCAGTGCAAATACAGACTGCGAGTGATTCTAGACAAAATGAAGGCAAACAAACGGGTCATGATCTTGAACTGGCTTGAGGGAGGTTTTTTCCCCCGCGTAGGAGGCAATCTGCATTGCAAAAGATCATCCGCACCTCTCTCGTCTACCGATCGGAAGCGATCTTGAACTTCACACAACAAACGTCAGCACAACGTCTGCCTGAGCGTTGAATCAATCGAAGCATTGTTTTTGCCTCGCTGTAAAGCTTACTCATCTCTCTTACGTGGAGGTAAGAAAAAAAGGGTAAATAATGAATTGTGCTTGTCAACCGTATGGTTCGGTGACGCTTAAATTGTTCTTTCGTCTACACAGCAATGCTATGTTTCCCCCGTTTTTTTTCGGTGTAAGTGTGCTTTACGGAAATAGGAAACCTAAACAATGCACACAAGGCGCCTGTGGAGTGATCGTTGCGCTGTGCTATGTGTTTGGTTTTTAAGCGAACACACTGTCAAAGATCATCCCCCTATTACTCATTCGTACCGCGAAGCTTGGGGCGTGACTCAAAGGGAACGGAACGACGGCAGATGTAATTATTGCCACGATAATTAAGTTCTCCCCAACCCTGACCCTGTACAATGCAGCGTGTTCGGAAGTTAGGACACTATTTCTTCCTGTCCAGGCCGCAACAGAATCACACCCGATTGATCGAGGCTGCAAGTTCAAAGTGGAGGTTAAAGGTTTGGCAATGATTAGAAACATTAAACCACACACGAAACGCTTCCACTGACGTCAATACGGGGAGTGCAAATAAAAGAACGGGAGAAGGCAGTGGGAATAAATTACTGCCATAGATGACAATTGCGTGAACGGGTTGGTGGGTATCGGTATACCCATTCTTTACGTATTACACAGATCATATCGTACAAAATCCCCATTTTACGCAACAGGAATATGTGTTTGAACTGTTCCCGGGGAGTACATTTGCGTTCACGCGAGAGTTGAGAGGCCTGGTGTTTGAGTAGTTAATAATTTCCAGTTAACACCTCGCCACAGCAGCCGAGCAGTCGGGAAGTGTGCAAGCAAGCAGTGTAAATATTACCGATTGAGAATATTTGAAATAGTTTGGGTAAATAACGATCGAGAAGTAGTGTGTCTCCATGCAATGATGTGTGGTCGAAAGGGGAAAAGAAGACAAATATTCTCACAGCTAAAAGACATGTGAAATATGTCTGCAATGTTCGGCAAAGTTCATTTTTAAGTTTGGAGTATTTCAGTTATTTTTAATTTGACAGTTACAGCTTTGAAATCTTGAATTGCTAATATCGTTCCAAGTATTTCCGATTTTTATAAGCAAAATCAATGCAGACAACGAAAGTTTATATTTAAATTAAACGTGTATATTTATAATAATAATAATAATTAAAACCTCTTTTTCTGAAGAAAAACATTATCAAATTCAATTCCTCGAAATATACCGTCAAAAGGTCAAATAAAGGTAGGGTAAGTATACCAATTATGGCTATAACGAACACTATTTTGCTCTAAAACAATCTATTCGTATTCTTAAACCACGGATGGATTTTTTATTTCAAATATGATCATTTGAAAATATGTGTGCTTCATTAGTTCCATGCTGGTCACTTCCGTTTGTTAAATATCACCCGTGTTGCCAAGATGTTTGGTATCTCTTACCATTTTGCTAAGAGCAGCATTGTAGGACATTAGGAATTTTGAAGCATCCAACCACAATTTTATCTCAATATCACCATCTTGGTACAAAATGTTAGTTATTTAACGATTTCACAACAAAATTTATCCCTGATCGATAATTAGGGCATAATTGGCCAGAAGAATCTTCAAGAAAGTTGAGCAATGGCTACGATTCTTCATTTAAACCAATTCAAACAAGCCACCCTGATTTGCGTTCCTCTGTGTCTCGTGCTGAAACGGTAGCTGGCTTCGATATAGTTTCCAAGTGAAGGAATATGAAGGATTGTCAGGAAGTATGAAGTGCCTTCAAAAAATGGTGTTATCAGTAGAATAAGACCCTAACATTTTAGAAGGATTAGCCCCATGAATTGTGCGATTAATTGAGCGTGGATATCAATACAACTAGTGATACAAAACGGAGATTTGAAACTGTTATTTTTATATTATTTAACGGTGCTCTTTTCTTTATTTACTTGCAACTTATTATTACTTGATTTGAGTTAAACCATTGTCACACATTGATTTTTGTGGTGTAAATATTCACGATAATATTCAGCTATTATAAATATTCAATAATAAATAATAAATATTCATTTAGCGATAGTAAATATTCAACTATAATTGGTAATTTGAGAAACAAATTTTAATTAAAATTTTCTATTATTTCGATAAAAACTGAGTCAAAATAAAAAAAAAACTCTCGTGTTCTACACATTATAGGCTTCAAGAAAACATATAGACTCTTCAAATGTTACTCAATACTTAATTTTACAAGAGTAAAATCGCTATCATGATCACATATTACAGCCATACTTGTTACACTTATCCTAAAATCCTCTCTCTATGTCTCTCTCTCTCCCTCTCTCTCTCTCTCTCTCTCTCTCTCTCTCTCTTCTAAAATATTTATAATCTCCAAGATACTCCTAAAATTAATATGTTTGAAAGCCCTGACATTTGTTTTAGCTTAGAAGGAGTTGACTCTATCTCCAATTAGTATCTTAGTATCCCTACATTAGTTTCAAGCTACTGACGAGATAAACTTGCTATTAAATAATGATTTTAATCTCATGTAGTACTAAATTTTGATTCTTATTAATTTCTTTTGAGTAAAATTCATTTTTTAAGTATTTTGTTTCTACACTAAATAATCTCTGTGCCTGTGGTAAATCTCATTACGTCAAGAGCTACATTTATCTGGCTAATACCATTGCCCTTCATCTTACTCCTAAAATATTCGCAATCAGTTACGGTGTTTGCAAAAAAAAAAACAAAAACCCACACCTCAAACTACAAAACCGCATCCCTTCCTTGAGCTGTTATATGAATTCGAGCGTATAAAATTTAGCTACCCCGGTTTTACAGCACACCGTCACTCGATTCGATGGTTCGATTGCAGATTTGATCCGCAGTGTCTTTGCAGCTGTGCTGGTAATAATTGAATATTGACCGTGCGCCAACCATTACGCAACGCGCGTCCGCACGTTGATGCCAACCCATACAGTCAGCAGAAGCAGAAGAGCTTTTTGTAGATCTCCTCTCCATTTAAAAGCGTAAATTTTCAAGA
This sequence comes from Anopheles merus, assembly GCF_017562075.2. Classification (NCBI taxonomy): domain Eukaryota; kingdom Metazoa; phylum Arthropoda; class Insecta; order Diptera; family Culicidae; genus Anopheles; species Anopheles merus. The sequence continues at coordinate 24,692,115 of NC_054083.1, read as the reverse complement.
GGGTTCCGTGCAAGAGTAGAGGAAAGGGATAGCAAACAAAAAAAGCCTGGAGACTTGTTTTAGGCAGTCATGCCACTTCGATGCGCAACCTGGGTAGCTTATCGAGCCTTTTTTTGGGGGAGGCTAGACTTCATTTAGTGTAAAGTGACTTGACGTAGTTGATGACGACGGTGATGATGCTAAACTGAAATATCACGATGATATTTGAGACGTTTCTTCTCGCATCTGATGCCGCGTGGACCCATTCTTCTTTGCCTGTTTGAGCGGTTTTTTTAGGGACACGGACGCGTTATGTAAACGTTTGCAGGTACTAGGCAATGATGAGACCGTCCCGAAAGAGGCATGGATCGATCGTGATCGGTACGATGATGGTGGAATCTTCGCAACAAGCAGCCGACCTGCGTAAACGCCACCACGGAATAAGGTCGGTGAGCATATCATTTTCGGTTCCCCACCGTACCCGGAATGGTCGCTTATTAATGACCGCTTCGAGCCGATATTAATGAACCGTGGCATACAATTTTCCAAAAGTCAAATCCACAGAGGGCAGATGATGTTATCAAGCGGAGAGGAGGGAAAAAAAACGAACCAAACTGAACGTCCCCATGCAAGCCGCAAAAGCTCACGTACGAACCGGAAATGTACTCTGTAGGGCGCACTGCAGGGTGGCGGTGAAAATGGAGAAAAACCGTGTGTGCGTGGCTGTGTATCTGATACAATTGAGCAAGGTCAAAAACCACACCGGCGAGTGGAGGGTGCACACGGTCTAACGGTGGATGGATGTTTATCACATGCACACGAGCAGAGCACCCGGCCGAGCAGAGCAGAGCAGGAAACCGAGAACGTGTCTCCGAGCTTGGGGCAAGGTAATGTACCCACCTGTTTCGGGGCTGGACACGCCGGTTTGCGTAGGCACACCGGTGAGGCAGAACTAGTACGGATGACCTTGAGAATTGATGTACTTTTTTTTGTTCCTAATCTCATACTTAATATCGCTTCGCTCGGTTGGGACATGGCACTTACGATACGATAAAGCACTAATAGTGTTTGTCCTGTTATAATAAAACTGTCCTATAGGTACTGATTGATAATTTGAACGAGCTACTTATTGCAAACGGAGAGAATAATATGGAAAATCACTAATAAAAACCATATTTCATAGCAACATTACCATACATTAGACACAGTTTTTTAACGAACGCAATATGGGCAGACATAATGCCGCCAGCATACAGACATATTCGAGTTATTTTATACAACAACTAGAGTTTGTTCCTTTATAATTTTATTATTTTAACATCAAAAGAATCTAGAGCTGATAAATAAACATTCTTTGTTTGTATTTTATTTACCAAACTAGAATAAAACGTGGACCTATCCCAAAAACCCAATGGCCCAATAACTGAAAAGTTTGGAGACCCTTGTAATCGACTATTAGACTGCAATCGAGGAAGATAATTTATTCCCTTATTCGAAATACTTTCAAGCCTGCACATACTAAAGCTGTTGTACACCACTACACACCGTGAACCACTCAACTTCGATAAATATAGTCGTTGGCGCTTAATTTTGCCATAAAATGGTCCGTTTGCTGGCTTCTAGGATCTCTAACGCACACATTTTTTGACCGTGTGTCTCAATTTTAGCCTCTACTACATCAATTTTGGTCTTTTACCATCAAGTTTAGTAGCTATCGCATCTAAGGAGCTTACTGTTTTCATAAGTTTCTTTAACTGTGCATTAAAACATTCATCAACTGAAGTAGGAATAGTATTAATTTATTGAATCACAGTTGATAACTAACGATTTTTATGCCAATTTTGAATGAATGATCCATTGAAGTCTGCTAAGTTGATACGCATTTTCTAATATAATGACTAAGAATGAGAACGAATGAGTTAAACCATCTTTTGTAATGTTACCCTTAAGCAATGAATAATCACTTAAAATCCCTATTGATATTGTAAACATTGCTTCTAGATGTAAAAATTGTTGCTTTGCACACAAAAATGGATACATTGAAGGATACAAAATTCGTTAGTTAGGGGTAATAATTGGCGGCAACTTCTTTAGATCGTATTGATTTTTGACTTTATTTACACCTTGTTTCCGTTATTAATAATTTTCGTAATCAAAACATAAATTATTGAAACAACTATTGCTATCACCACCCGGTTTATGACATTATTTTGTGCGTAGAGTCTAAAAGTAACATCGTAAAAAATTATGGTCCATAAAATATCTAAAAATAGACTAATCTAACTTCTTGTCTTAAATTTTTATGCGAATTTTATTCCTTTTTCTATACAATAGTGTCCCGTCCCGTTCACTCAAGAAATTTCAAAATAACCAACAGTTTTTTCAATGCAAAATAGCAGCAAAGGTGTGGTGTGGGAAATATGCCAGTGTTTGCAAATGAAGAGAACAGGATTTTGCGTGGCATAAACATAATACACGAACACGAAACTATGCCATCCCAGGAAATTAGTATTCATAGTTCGATAATCGGGTTTCTCTTTTGGGGAAACATTTTGATGTCACTCTTAAATCGAGAAAAATGTTAGGAACAAATTCCACAACCTTTACTCTTTCTGTGTTCTGTAAATAGTCCTGTCGATTAAAACACATCCCCATCCAATGCCAAAGCCAGCACATTAATCTTTAACTTTTTTTCTCCTATCTTTCATGTTTTAGCCTTGACGTTCCTTTGTCACTTCCCTTTTTCTTCTGCCTGGCTACTAGCAGCTGGCAATCGCTAACGATCCAACCAACAATTTCCAAACTCGCCCCCCTCTCCCCCTCACTCTCTCGAAAGCTTACCTCAATCACTTTCTCGTGCACGGCGCGGGGGAACACGACCCAGCCGAGCAGGGCGCCGGATACGGCCATCATCGCACCGATGCCGGCCCAGATCAGAGTGCATTGCACCATCTTTTGGATGGATCGCGGTGTGTGCCGCGGTTGGCACCGTGACACCGTTCACTGCACTGGCACAATCACGAGCACAAACGCACACAGACCACGATACCACGATCACGAATCACGACACACACATACACTGCACTCGATCACTTATAATCTTCGCCTGCTAGCGAAGGCGTCGTTGACTTTTGTTGATTTACTTGTAGATCAGCAAGCTGATGGAATCACTCCCTCCGTTCGCTACACACAACTGGCTCGTTGACGCGTTGCGGTTGGCTCCATCGAGTTGCAGCTTCCAGTGTTTGCACGGTATTTTTTCACAACACTGTATGGCGGATCACGTGCGATCGACGTTGTAAGACAGGACGCAGGAGCGAACAGAGAGAGAGAGAGAGAGAGAGGGGGGGGAGAGAAGAGGGAAAATAGTAAAGTAAAAACAACTACAAACCACTGACGGTCGAGTGATAGGACCGCGAACCTCAATAGCTCAAAAAAAAAAAAAAAAAAAAAAACACATGGAATCTTTACGATCACTCCACTCACAAGCATTTGCCTAGTAAATGAGGTAATCGTGACGCTCAAAGGACACATTCAAAGCGGGAACTTTTGCTTACAAAAAAAAAAGAGCACTATAAATGTAACAACAAATTGCCGTCTGACGCGAAGGGCTCAACAAACATTCCTCGCACAAACATCCTAAACAAACAAATAGCCGAATGCAGTTTGCTTGTCAGACATTCTCGACTCACTTAATTGTACGGGGGTGCCTGTTTATTGCCACCTCGGTTCACTCTCGCTCCTTTCTATCAGACCTTGACGCCAGACGACGAACTCGGGTTAGCAAGCGACGAAACAAATCGAACAATAAAAGTCACCACACCAACACACCAACTTCGTATGCCGTACGCCGACCGTGTTTGTGTGGAAATTTCCTTCCACCATATGCCACCCCTCCCCACGTGTTAAATTATTCGTTTGCACATTTCCTCGTTTCCACGGTGTGGCGGCTTCCAAGCGAGGACGCCACCATTTGGCACACGTGCTCTTGCATCCTTTCACTATGCGATTGCAAATCTTAGTATGCGTTGCCGATACACTGTCGATACGTAGTAAACAGGGAAAGCTTCTGGCACTGCACTATGAAGACTACGAAAAGCTCTCTTGAAAGCAACCCAACCACTATGTGCTTCCTTTCCTAGAGTACGTCCCGGGCACCACTTACACAGTACAGTACACCGCGTGGTTGTCGCTCCTTCTCTGTAAGCAAACACGTTTTTTTGTGTGTGTATGTGTATGGGGGTAGTGTACACTACACTAGCAGAGAGCACGCGTACGAGCGCCAAAGTTTTAGGTCAGCCGCGGTTCGCGTCCGTTGAGAAACTGACAGGCCGCGTCCGACCGAGAGCCACACGGAGGTTTTGGATGGTATCGGGGGAAAAAAGCGACCGACCGTTCGGCTCCTTCTCAATCATGGTCTCGGCGTGTGACGGCGGCTGCTCCCTTCCAAACCCGCAAACAGCGAGGTTAGTTTTGTGGTGTTCGGGCAGCGTGCCGCCGCGTTAGTTCACCGCGCAAACCAAAACAAGTAGTATAGGAAACCAAACAGCAACAACAACAGCAACGAACTTGCTGACGACGACTAAAACCGACGATCAAGGCGAACGGACCCGACCACTGTTGTGTGGGCAGTTGAGTGTGTTTGTATGGGTGCTTTGTTTGGCTTAGTGCCACTGTAACCGGTAAGGAGGTTGTTAATCAACCGGGAGGCACGATGATTGTGTTGTTACTAATGTAACGCTACGCGAGATCTGTCATTTGATAGTGGACGGCGAGAGAGAAGTACTCTCTTGGATATTTTTGTGTTTACTTAACGAAATTCTCTACTGTTTCTCATCCTTTCTCTTTCTCTTTTTTCTCGTGTGTAAGTTGTTGTACTGTGCCGGCAAGCTTCAGCGCTTCAGGCTCTAGGTTTGGTGATAGAAATGAAATCATCGCCTATCACACTGTTATGCTAATTTCAGACTCTAGTCTCTTGCATGACGTATAGCTGGAATTTGTTGATTTTACTTTATTTTATTTTCTTTCATTACTTTCGTCTAGATTATCCTCTTGTTTTGTATTACATTTTTCTTGGGTGATCTAAACGTTGCCAGAGGTGTTTTGAAAGCATTGATTATTTATTTGTAAAGCTTTGTAATTATGATGATAATGATCAGCAATGTAAAAAGACAATATAAGAAACAAAATTATTATAAATAATATTAACGGGTTAAAACCCTGAAGGAAGCACCATATCAACGATCGCAACATTAATCAAGTATCATAAAACAACAATGTAAAAAATTATTACACTCGCTTTTTTTGAAAATGTCTATAGATTATATTTTATTTCAATCATTTACTATGTCTCACCTTTAGTGTTGGTAAGGTACTTCAGTTTGTGTTGAATAATTTATGCACAGCATGATTAGAAATCAAGAAAGATGAGAAATCAACCAAAAATTGTGTTTAAAAACTTAACCTGCTTCTAGTTCAGTTCAGTAGTATTACAATCGTTTTAGATAGCTTAATTTCAATCAAATAACAAGTTTCTCTACGATAATTGTGATGCAAAATTCTAGAATAGTTTTGTTACTGAAAAGGGGAGTGTGTCACAATAATTGAAGAGAACCTAAATATTTTTTTTAATTTTACTGAATTTATTAAGTAAATTTTATTGCAAAATTATCAGCCTAAATTTTAACTTGTTCCATTAGCTTTCCCATGTTCAGGTTTTGCCATATACATTTTTTAAGTAAATGACGCCTAATATTTATTTTATCTAGTTTCATTAAAAGTGATTTTCAACTCCACTATACAAATATCTAAAACGCGTTAGTTAATTAATTTGAACCGATGTTTAAGAGATTCAAATGCGTGAAGGCTTTTGCTGAAAATTGTCCCCAATTTTAGTATCAAGATTAATACCACCACCGTTTCTATCTGTCTTTTCCCACTAAGCCAACAGCAGCTCATTAGCAACACGACGGCAACGAGGAAATGGAGCCCATTTTTAGCCAAAGTCATCCTTCACTGCCGATGTCCTTTGGTTAAGCACACCCCTCGCAGTAGGAAGACGAACACAATTCTAAACAATTTGTAAACTCTACCGGGAAGTGTGAGGCGGAAGCTAGCAAAAGTGCCACGGAAGATAGTGCCGGTGGATCTTTGAAAACGCATCAGGCAGGATATGTGCAGCTACAGCTTATGGCGCGATAGTGTGCGTGTGCTTTGAGACTTGAGTGGAGCGAAGCTTTTCTTGGCGCCCCGCTAAACTGGGTGCGCGTGTTTGTGGGTGTTTGGTGCGTTAATGTTCCGGTTCGCTGGTGGCACAGAAGGCACGCATGTGCGAAGTGTGACCTCAGTCAAGGTAGGCGCGGTGGCACCGGTAAACCTGGCCACAAAGGGGAGCGTGGTACCGTGAAGGCAACGTGAGCGAGCAACGTTTGCATTTAATATTTTTGCATTCTAATATTTTCGTGACACATTATGATTGAATGGAATAACCATTAAACAAATGATAATAATTAATTATATTTTCACAATTACATGGAAGGACAGGGCATTTGAAAGGGATTTTTACTAATTGTCTTAAGGTTCATTTTCATATAATCATTTCCAATAAATAAATTACGTTTCAATTCATAAAACATGGCTTGTGTCTGATTGTCATGGACATTGCCCATAGTGTGACCCCTTGAGTAGAAGCTTCACACAAAGAAAAGCTCGATCTTTGAGTTACTTCATATTGAGATAGCGAAACAAACTTAACGAAAGCTTTTTGCTTGATTGATAAGTTTCTTGATAATTGTCTTAACGAAACACGTCAATTCGATGTTGAATTCATCTGCTAAAAACATGTTTATATTCTTAATCAAACTCAAGACTCAAGACAAGAGATCAAAGACTTTTTTAAACGATTTCGGATGAAACAAAAATCCTCGACTCAGAAAAAGACAAATTAATATTCTCTGTTTTCTTAATAATTTGGTTTTATTTGTTTGCTGACATGATGCTGATCTCTGTTACTATTTCTTGATACTGTAGAATGACAATGTGAATAAGGGTAAAAATGAATCGTTCCGGAGCAAAATTCTATCGTTGCATTTATGAGGATCGCGTTCGCATTCTCTTCCGTTGCTTTTTGGGAGGGGGTGGTGCATTAACCATTCGGTTTCACAGTGACTGTCAAACTAGGCTGATGGAAAACAAAGTGTTTGCGGAGTTTAAAAATACCATTACAATGCCACCCACCCATGTATCGTCTCGCACCTTTTTTCCCTAAAACCATCTGAATTAATTCAAAATGTAATGTAATGTCCCTGCTGCCAATCTTATCTTTTATGCTGTGATTTTGTTCCTATTCCTGCCAAAACATATCCATTTTTTGCTAAATTAGCTCATATACCCCCGCCAATTCCCTCTTTATGCTAGGTTCTATGTTCCCGAAGAAGAAAAATAAAATGACTCGAATTCCAGTAACAATTAATTTAGCGCAAAATAAAGAGCAACCTTAAAAACTGACGCTTCTCTCCACCCACAAACCAGTGACTTTTCTGTGTGTTACGATTACGTTCTTCAGTCTCAGTTTGAAAAGTGATAAAAAGAAACTTAAGAACCTGAATAATAGTAGTAGTAGCGCGCAGCAAGCAAAGTGTCTGATTGAGCGATAATTACACATTATGAATACGTTTATAATCTTGATGCACTTATCTTTTAATGTTTGGCCATGTAAATCGACATTATTGTGTGTTCGACAAAATGTTTGGGATGCAGAAAAAGGGGATAGAAAATAGTGTGAGAGGTAACGATGAACCCAAATTAGTGTGATGCTTGCAAAACTGAACCGCTTTCCTGGCTGTTCAATCCACGAAAACGTTACCTGCGTTAGAAACAGGCCGTGTGTCTGTGTACGCAGCAGTAAGTATGATTTCGAAGGTAAAGAGTAAGCTACTAGTGTACATAATGAAAAAAAAAAACAAACAGAAAAAAGTAACGCTAAAGCATAGGCATCCACTGTAGAGCTTATATTTATATTTTAATCTGCTGTGCCCCATTTTATCCTAAATCGATTGATTTTGCCTTAACTTCCCTTAACTTTTTTCTCCCCATGATGTATCCCCGCGGTTGGTTTGCTAATTGAATATAATCTGACAAAAAGGATAAAAACCGTTAATAACAATAGGAGACATACGCACAGGCACACCACCTTCTCGGCGGCCGTGGAGTGTCTGACTTTAACGATGTATTTTTTGATTAATCGTTCCATATGCAGTAGTAGTTTTCTCTCTTCGATTCAAACATTTCATTGCGCCATCAGTTTACGTTCAGTATGGGAGAGTGTTTTCCCTCCACCCATCTCATTGCCCAAAGCACTTTCTAACATCGAAAGAGTAAATAACTGAATAATTGTATTGTAATGTCTATTTACAAATGAATTTTAAAATGAAAATAATATAAAAGAAGGCTACTAAAAGCCACCGTTGGTTTAGCCGTTGCTCTTTTTGTACTATTTACAGCAGACCAGTGCTTCCGAATGGGTGGGAGAGAGGGTGTGTTGCCGGGAAACATTTCCATAAAGAACGTAAACTCGCTTTCTCCTTCCTTGCACTACAAGCTTTGTTTCTTAACAATCTGGTTACTGGTTTACCTTACTAAAAGCTACTACTCCCCCTTCCTTCTTACGTATCGCGCTTAAAGCAAAAAGAAAAAGGGGGACTAAAAAAAGAAAAAAGCAAAAAAAAACACGAATTAAAGCCAATTGGGTTCCAACATTTTTCCATGAAAAGACCCATTGAGGGGTGTGCAAAAACCGCACACCCGCGATATGCAAAACATATATTGGAGCGGAAAGCTTTCCTTTGCCGCCGTATAAATGGTGTGTGTCTGTATGTATATATATGGCTGATAGTAGAAGCAGTAGTTGCGCTAAAGTACTAATTAGAATATAATTTTGCTTGTTTTTGTCTTCTAGTTGGATAAATAATAATCGTCAAATGAATGTAAATATCCCTTCTGTAATGGGGGTTTGTTTAGCGAAGGGGATGATGTCGATCTCCTCTACTTCTTTGCCTAACGTCGTCCTCATTCCCTTGCTCCCCCATCCCCCTCATCACTAGTCACGCACACACGCTAAGGAACTTTGATTCATCGATGTATCGATCATAAAGATAGATTTTTGCAGCAACATCATACTACACATACGCCGCCGCCTAAACGCTACAGTGTTCTTTTGTTTGATCCTCATCTCTCTAAATGGCTAAGGCAAGGAAAATGGATCTTTCGCAAAAGAAAAAAGAAAAAAAACTACACACATGGCCATTCTAAACTTTCTTCCTCACCTCTTCCCCTCACAAAACCCTTCCCCAACAGCATAAAACAATTCCTTTCATTTCCTTCCTCTTTGGCCGCTGCTACACACTGTCTCAATTCAAACGCTTTTTGCCATGTTTAGCGTATACACACGCGCATAATGCTTTACTTTAGTTGCCTGTGTCTGTGTATGTGTGTGAAGATGAATATCATCAAAAAAAAGTATCAGTCGACAGGTTGGTTCCCTCGCTAAAATTAATCATATCATATATATATATATAATCCCGGCTGGACTCCACTCCTTTCCAGCTCCTTCACCCGCTTAGCTGTTCGAGTTGCTGTCGATCGACTGGCAGAGGGAGGTGACGAGATCCTCGTACTCGGGCAGGGACGTTTCGAACTGCTCGAGCTGGCGGGTCAGATCCGCCAGCACGTCGCCCTCCTCCTCGTCCTCGCCACTGTCCGGGCAGGTGTCGGCCTCGGTCAGTATCCGGCTGCCGTCGATGATGTTGTCCTCCTCGGTGAGCGTGTCCGCACCGCTCGACCGCATCACGTCGAACTCGTGCAGCGTCGGCGCGTTCGAGCATTCGCGCAGGAACTTGGCCAGCTCGCCCTGGGCCGTCGTTTCCGCGAACGCGAACTGTAGCTCCTTCAGCATCCGATCGTTCTCGGACGGGTCGCGCCGTATCGACCACCGGGAGGAGCGGCGCAGTTCACTGCCGGCCCCACCGAGCGAGCTGGGGGGCGGTGTCGAGCTGCCGGTGGTGGCGGCCGCCGGCATCGCTACCGTCGCCGCGCCAGGCACTGGTATCGCGCCGGTGGCGATCGTGTCGCCGCTCTTGGGCGACTGGGAGAGGCGGAAATGCATCGGGCCACTGTTGGACTCGTACGAGCCTTTGCTGGCGTTGTTGTTGTTGAGATTGTTCGCGTTGCTGGAGCAGTTTTCGTCCACGTTGGTGGGCGAGTGGAGCGATACCCGATCCTCGCAGCCCTCGCCACCGCGGAAGGTGCTTTCGTCGCGCGGCTTCGGCAGCAGCCAGCTGAACGGGGGTGTCTCCGGCAGTGTGTAGTCGTCCTCGGTGGGCTTCTTGACGCGCGACGCATCCACGAATGCACCGCAGCGCATCGGTTTGTCCAGATCGATCACCTTTTTCTCGCTGCAAAGAGAAGATAAAGTGAGAGAGAGAGAGATAGATTAGCATATGTGAAGTGCGAAAGTAAACAATCGTTGTTATCTTATCGTGCGTTTTATTTTTGGGAGAGTGAATTACGTTTTAATCTGCCTTTGCGCGCGTGTGTTTTCATCAATTACTTCAACATTTCAACAACATCTGGACGTGCCGAAACGGATTTTCCACGCAGCCGTATGTTTACAGTACAGTGCATGCGTTCTGTTATGACAATCTTCCTGCCAATCTTGAAACCTTCCGCTCTGTGTGTGCGTGTGCGCGCGGCTGGTTCGCCATTTCGTGCGTCATTGAAATTGTACAGCAGGGGGGAGGAAATGGGTTTGAAGATAAAAACTGCATTCAGAAAGTGCAGCTGTGCTATTCCAAGAAGCTGGAAATTCCAATGAACTGCCCTGTTGACAACGTACCCAAACACAAACGGTTCTATGTATTTACAGCAAGTTAGTTGAGTCACAACTGTTCCGAGTCACAGCTCCGCACACAGTTCTCTCGCGGCTTATCAGAATCGACTCACTCGACCAAACAATTCATTAGCGATTGGAATGTCGAAACCTTTAGTCAGAGCGGCACGTTCTTGGTGGACTTGGCTCTAACCCCTAAGCACATCGCGCGTCACGTGAAAGTAACGTGTAACGTGTAACTAGCGATAAGCAACCGTGCTGTAAAATCGTATGATTCATCCCATCCCAATCGCATCGAATCTTTGCATCGAAAAAGGGGGGTTCGAGCTGCTCTCACACTGAAAAAAACACACCAACCCCTTGTGACCATCTGCAAGGGGTAGAAACAATTGCACGTGGGCTCAAAAAACCTGGGCCAGTACCTTGAGCGCTCCATACGCGACGCCTTCGACCGAACGGCGCCCGCTTTCGTGTCTTTCCGACTTCTGACCATAAATAGGCCTTCAAGAGTGGTTGTCGCCACGATGCAGCCGAGCCGGTTGCACACCCCGGGGGAGAAAACAGTCGCCTCGAGGAACGGTGCGCCAATCCCCGCTAGTGGCTCCACCTTTCGTAATCATATTTCACTTTTCCGCCCCAACGCGGACAGACAATTTCCAAATGGAGTGAAAAAAAAGTGGCAACTCAAGGCATAATTGCCTCCAGTTTGGTGTAGGTTGGCACGGCACAGCAGCTCCTTTCTTGGTGTTAAATTATTAAAAAAGCAGCTATTTGCGAGCGATCGTTTTGCGATGGTTTGCATGTAATCGGAGTGATATATCGATCACCAGCGGGGTTTGACATGTCCACCACATGGAAAGACAGAGATAGAGAAGGAGCCAATTTATTGTAGGTACATGTGATGCCCACGCTGGAATCGGCATCGCCCACGTGAGGTACATACCCCCGCGCGTAGTGGTAAGGGCAACTCTTGGCTTAGCCTACCATTCGCAGCATAGATCTCGCACGCCTTCGGAGTTCGTTCGTTAGGCGAACGGATGTGTGGAGGTTTGTCTGCTCTACGGCACGGGTTTTATGAATGAATCTACCCACGCAGTCAAAAGTTGACTAGTTTATGATCATTTTTCTGCTTTGAACGGCCCAGTGAAAGGGCCAATTAGATCCGTTTTTTTTGCTGCCCACACTACCGGGCGAAGCGTCGAAAGCGTTCACAGGGATAAATTGCGATACACATTACTTTGTAACTGTGCAGAACTTTCATTAAAATGTTGATAGTAAAGCATTCACTGGTTTGCATCGTAAATAATAACTGCAAAATGCAAAATGCGAGTGTTGTTGCCCGATTCCTGTTACTGTTGCGATGCTGTAAAAGCTATTAAAAATAAACGATGACCCCGGCGGGATAGGTTGGAAGGTATAACAAAACTGACCCGCCACCGGTCCCCCAGATAACTGCTGATTGGAAGGCAAAAGTGTGATTATAAGCCTCCCTTCGATTGGACGCCATTCCGAAAAGGTGTGCGCTGCTGAGCTGAAAGTGAGTGAGCGAAGGCACTGACTGCCATCTGATGGTGATCGGTGGTACTATCACGTAACCCCACGTATCTCTCTGTGTCGCTGTATGTCTCGATCCGGTTATTATTTTACCGCAAAATTGCTCTCTGCCGCAACAATGTTGTTGCTGGTGTGATAGTGTATCCCAAGTTTGTGGAGTTGGTTAGATGGAAAAGCTTGACTAATCTTATCACACCTATTCCACCACTGGTCCGGTCCAACCAACATCAAAGATTATTCAATGGCTTTGGTGTTCCCCGCTAGAGGAGACCGTTGAAGATTGCTTATCGCTGGATCTGTAATCACATGAGCAAGTGGCAGCAGCAACTTGCTCACCTGGCACGAGATGATGAGCCACAGTCGTGCGGGGTTGTTGAATATTTAATGCACAACACCAATGCCTGCGAAGCACAAACTTTGCTGAGTTAAACACTACAAACGGCTTCCATTCCACACGATTACTCACCGCATCGCTGGCACCTGATCACCGTAACTGAGCTCAGCTCAATCAGGCAATTTCTAGAAACGGATCCTCAAGTATACACCATAAAACTTGTCTTATCGCTTGGCGTTATCATGACACCTTTGAGGGTCCACCGTGTGTACTTCTGAGTAAACTCAAGAGTCACTCAGAAGATACAAACTCTTCAGGTGGTGTCCTCTGAGAGATTAAGCCCGCAGCTTGACGTATGCGCCCCCACTGGAATTAGCGTGCTATCTTGCGGATGTTGTAGCTCCGTTTTTTTCGGAGAGCGTGTACTATTATCACGCTCCAACCACTTTCCATTTCCTTGATAGTGGTGTACGTTGATGTGACGTACCCGCCGTGACACTTTGCTCTGTGTGGATTGGGGCATACTAATGGACCTCAACTCCATCGCAGCGGGAAGATCTCTTTTATTTCACGGTTTCGAAGCAGCCATGTGGCATTCGCTGTCTTTATGAATGCTGCCTGCTCATCAACCTTCGTGAGCTCACCCCAAAACAAAAAAAAAGACCCTCCCCAAACCGGTTCGATAGAGTTTTCCCCCGTCAAGGGAAGCATAACATATGCCACAATGTCATACAACCGTCCCATCGCTATAGCCTTCAGCACTAGTGGATGGTTTGGATATTGGGACGAGGACACATGGATACCGATTTCACCGAGCAAAAAAGACCACTAAGCGACTAGAGTGATGGTGCAGCGCCATCTGCTGTTGGATCACATCGCCAATGACATTGTTGGTATCCGATGAGCAATGGAGGGTGGGATATTCGGTGCAAGCTGTTAATATTTGCTCTTCTCACGCGCTTATTATCACCTCCAACTCTACAGAGTGCAATCAAATGCATTCCAACAAATCGTCGGAGCGGGGAACACACCACACAGAGCATACCCCGCGTCAACTCCAATGGCATAATTCTTCCATTTCCACTCTTTCAACATAAGGAATGCACACACTGGTCTGTGACTGTGTGTGAGTGTGTGTATGCATCGGATATGTCTCATGTCTCAATCTATTCCACTTTCGTTGGCTGATGATGATGAGCTGACGAAGGAATGCGAAGACATGCATCACACCCGTGCACCAGCTACTTCATCGTGCTGTGCTACTTGCTACTACAGCCTCGGTTTGCCACTGCCACTAGGCCCCACGAAGAATTGATTGTCGGCCGTTTCCCTCCATTAATTCGTCCGCTGCTCTAAGGGGGGGCTAGCTCTCTCGGGCGATCAAGCACGATCTGGCGGAACACTAACGTACACACTACACACGATGGGTATGTGGCGCGACAGTGACGCAAATGCACCACCACGACCACAACGACGATGATACGCATGCATGAATCAGCGCTATTTCGAATTTCGGACGTGGAACTCTTTTTGGAACAGGTTTTTTTTTTTTCGGCGGGGAGACTGGAATATCCATCCGAACAGGTCCCAACTGAACGCCAAGGCTTGCACTTGTTTTTGCTTTTGCACACGTTCCTTTTTTGGGCACAAACATTAAGCTGTCAGTGAGGGTGGGTTTTCCCCCGCTTCTGTACAAGGAACTAACACACACCACCTACAATTATTCGTGTTTTTGTTGTTGTTGTTGTTGTTTGGGCAAGCTTTGTACACTGCTCTGTTCACGACACTAAAAGATCCGGTTTCGATGTATTTTTGTTAGTTGTCCGTTGTTGACGACCTTTACACTTTTGCCAAACTTTGAACTCAAATTCCATCAGAAAACGGCGCTTTGTGTCACACTCACTCACAAGCAACTTCTACCACCGTCGTCGGCACACACAAGCAGAACAATCGAGACGTTTGCCAGAGGTTCCTTCCCAGTGCTTCCCCTTATACATCACTCCCATTAAATACTTACATCTTTTTGTTGTAGTTGTAGCGTACGTGCTTCGGGCTGATATCCTTCAGGAAGTGATCACTTTTCAGCATGATCGTGTTGTCGCGTCCGGTTTGCGTTGGCGAGAACGTAATCTTCGTCCGGTAGGCCACGGCCATGTTTAGCGTTCCGATTTGTGTGCACAACTGTCCGACGCGTACCTGGTTGTAACCATCGCCTGGTGGGGCCAACGGTTCAGAATGGAATGAGTGAAATCGGCATGAGTGTACGTTGCTTATTTTGCGGCTCGGTGGCGCGGCACTCGTGCGACGGTGCCACGCTCACACACACACATTTATTCGTCTGTCTATCGGTCCCCGTCTTGTCGGTTTCGTCGTGTGAGAGCGTTCCGTAATGTGGCGGGCGCCATAGTCATGTCATCGTGTGGGAATTCATAACACCCCTCGTCTGGTCCCCTAAAAAAAACACCCCTTAAAACATCCCTCTAGTGCGTTTGTTTGTATGTATTGGTGTGCAACCCCTGTTTCGAGCGGTCGTGAGTGGGGACTTGGAACGAGATCGCGACCACGCCAGCAAAACTGCAGTCGAGATCTCGGCGATCGGAGACACTCACACACTGAGAAATGCCCAAGGGGTGGTTGTGGGGGGGATGAAGGGACTTGATGTTCGGTGGCGAGGGAGAGTTCCGCGTATTTTGCTCTGGGCACCACCGCTGTCACCACCATAAATGGGGCCCTACGAAAGGGTGTGTGTTGGCGCCAGCGAGAGTGTGCCAGTGTTTTTTTTTTGTAGGTCGTGGAGTAGATTTTGGATGAATTTTGAACAATGGGAGAGACTTGGAGAAGGAGGAGAGAGTT
This sequence comes from Anopheles merus, assembly GCF_017562075.2. Lineage (NCBI taxonomy): Eukaryota > Metazoa > Arthropoda > Insecta > Diptera > Culicidae > Anopheles > Anopheles merus. The sequence goes on along the minus strand of NC_054083.1, from coordinate 24,676,510 downwards.
TCGACGAATAATGTACCTTTACGATCTTGAAGGTAACTTTTGAAAACTTACAACAGAACTTTGCCACACATCGGTGCCGCTGCACAGTTTAAAGTCCGGTCACTCACTCTCCTTTGTTCTCTCTATCTTGCCTACCCTCTTTCTCTCTTTTTCTGCCTCTCTTCAAGCAAACTATCCAACGGCCTCCTCTTGGGGGGGATTTTGTTGACGTGGTTTACTACGGGTGGATTGTCCACCAATTTAAATACTCAACCCTTCCTACACCCACTACACACCCTCGACAATCACCCGCGCTCCGTTCCATCCGGCCACCCGGGCTCAGAGTAGAGATAATCGTTTTGTTTTGATACTCGACCATGGGGGCCCGCTCTAACCCGCCCGCTCGGTGTCGTTGGCGGTCGATGGTCAGTTTGTATTTGCATGGTTTTGCATCGTTTTTTTTTTGCTTGAGTACGTGTGTACTGATCGGACGAAGAAACCCTAAACAGAGGATGAGCAGTGGGAGCCGCGCCCTCTACATGAGTTGCTGTCCGATGGCCCCTTGTCACCCAACAAAGAACGGGTACTCCCCAGTGTTGCATAATGGCGCGGCGTGGGGAGTACTTTTTGATAGCAAACCAAACTCAAGTCACGGGGTTTCCCCTCGCGGATAGGGGGCTTTTTCTTCGCGCCAGAAGGCGTCAGTCATCTGCCACCGATGGGCGTCGATTATCCAATTTGGCTCAACCCCAGGTATGCTTTCGTAAATAAACCGCAAACCACGTTACTACTACTTCGCGACGAGCCACGATTCGCCATTCAATCGTGATCGCAGGCCCGAGAACTTTGTTTACTATACTACTTGGGCACAGAAAAGAGAGTGTGTGAAAGAGAGAGAGAGAGAGAACCTTCCTGATCCCTGGGGTAGTTAAGTGAATGCAAGCCAACCGGCACGCCGCTGTTGCTATGCAAAAGCAACGCAAAAATGCAGCACAAACCCGTGCTCGATTGCGAACCCGATAGCTTTCCAATGTGTGTCGAAACGATCGTCCGCCGCCCGGTACCAACACAAAGAGATCTGCGATCTTGAGACATCGCTTGTAGACGCGACCCAGGCGATCGTACATTTTCTTACCCCATTCTCTTTTTCTCTAACAGCACACACATACACGGTCAGATGCGATGGCTAAAAATAGCACAGAAAAAAAACATACACGCCGGACGTGAGCAGCCGGCACAGAGGGTTTATTTTTGGCACAATCGCGTGAGCGTTTAATACCGAGAGAGATTGCCAAAGCCAGGAGGGGATCCTAGCATGTTTGCCCGCCAAAACAATATCCACCTACTCTGAGACATTCCTGAAGTCTCCCGTCTCCTCAGCATGTCTATTTTTCGTGTTTTGTAATCGATGACCAGTGGTTCGTTGTCGTTTCGTGAGATAGAATACAAGATATTCACTGTAATGAGTTGGCCCCGGGAAAGACCTTCCACACGTACCGCACACACCTTTTTCAAGATTGGTGACTAGAGAACCTCTCTATGTGTGGATGCCGTCGGATGCAGTCAGATGAAACGAAGATGTTAGACAAGGTCGTTTCGCTATGACTGACTGCATCGTTCGACCTCAATCGCCCACCGGACAAAGTCCAACGCTTCACACATATATCTCTGGACCTGCGATATATCATGGCGAGGACAGATGATTGGCAGGTTGTCGCTCTGTCAAACATAAACGGAATTCACGAACTCAATTTAAAAGATTTACCAAAACAGTTGGCTGTTGCACAATTTACGAATATCCAAAAACTCAGTTGATTTTATTTTTCAACTGAATTTTAGTAAAATTGTTTAGTACATTGAAAGTGAAGTGGAAGAAATATTTTTGTTTGGCTTTTTGGCTTGTCAGACATTTCTCGCCACACCTTTGGGAAAGATAGATGGCGGTGAGATGAGAAGTACCTAGCTATTTGCAGCTACGAGCCCAGATAAGGACGGAAAGGATCGATCGACAAGACAATCTTGAAGTTGGGCAGTAGCTTGATCTCTCTCTATCTCCCTCTCAGGGGCTCATCACCTATTTCCAATTCCACCATTGACGTCAATCTCTCGCTTGGGGAGTAGATGTGATAAGGATGGTTCCTTGCTGCATTTTTTTTAGTTCTGATTAGTTTCGCTCAAACTTGGGTTCCTGCGGCTCTGTCCTGATAAGCTTAACTAGCTTTTGAGTAAAGGACGCTCTGCCGCTGATTGGTGCATTACTATTCGGTGCACAATAATACGCAAAACCACGAAGAACCGGTCTAGGGGTGCCTTTCAATCGTCTTTAAGAGTCCACCAGGGAAGGCACCAGGTGGTGATCTAAGGGGTTACGGGGTTTGTTTGGTGTACAACGGGTATCAGCTTCCATGGGGGGTTATCTGTAAGGGTTCCCCCCTCCGGGGAGGTTTCTAACCTAGCTAATCAACAACACTGGAACACCCTGGGGCGCTTATCTTGTGTCCCCCGATAAGTCAGGCGCACCGGAATACCTTGGAATTGGGGAGACAGTTTCGATTTAGCTTTGGTATGTGCCACCGATTTCTTTTCCAGTATTCTGTAGGAATGTGAGGATAATTTCAGTGCTGCGCGTCATAATATCAAAAGTAAGATGCCTTATTATCTCTTTACAACCAAAAGATTGCATAAAAAATAATGTTATCATCGTAACAAGGGGGAAAACGATTATCTTATCGCCAAAGAATGCTTTTGCACATTGTCTGAGACATTATGGTACATATCTAACACAATAAAATAGTCATTTGCTGAAGGAAGATATTGAATGGTATCAATATCAGTAGTACAGGATTTATTATATATTAATCTGAATGGTAAACTGAGGATCACGTTTCCGATGAACTCTTTGCACATGATTCACATTTTACTGGACTTTGAACAAACGGTTAAGCTTCTCGTTGCAACGGAACATAGATTCTTGGGGAGTTTCTTCGCCGTGGATTAACAGATAAGAATAAGCGAGGGAATATGAGATTTAAAAAAAACAATGACCAAAGTGTTTTGATGTTGAATAAAGAGTTAAACAAAACAACTTTTTTTTCTCTAGATTCTAGATGCATCTTATTAGGTTTGATTGGAATAGGAAAACAAATCTGAAACAAACAACCGACCACCAGTAGCACCGCAGCCCACAACAACAAAGCATTCTAATTTTAATCCCATCCCTGGGGGGAGCGGGAGATTGTAAGCGGACGAAAGGAAACCAAAACATTCTATTGTTTACGAGCAGCAAGTCTGCAGCATCAGAACTCATTAAAACGCAAAACATTGGAGTTGGAAATGTGAAGAGCGCTTCTAATGCTTTTATGCGTATGGAAAATACATGATGCTGGCGTGCTGTATGGTCTGTTTACTGATGCGCTGGCCGATCGGACAACACAAACAACCGGCCACCAGCACAACCGGACACAGCCGGTAAAACAACAACACAACACATCATGATCGGGTGGCACAAAGCTAACAAAACACGACCCTGTAAGGAAACGTGTACACCATCCCGGTTGTACTAAAGCGCGTGAGCCGCGTGAACCTCTTCCGCGACACTCCTTACACTGGGGCTCGATCGATTGATAAATCGCATGGAGGGTTGATCGTAAATAAAAACGAGCGATAAAATACAGCCGGTTAATTGGCAATGTCGAGCGTTTTGCGTTTGTCGAAGGAAAGCCGAGAGAGATCGTGCCACCACTACACCGGCACGCTGCTGCCTTCTCGGTAGTCAGACACCACGATGAGGAAGAAATCGCCTATAATTTTCTTTTCACAGCAGTTGCAAATCGGCTCTGGTCAAGCACAGACGTACTTCCAGATAGCTCCGAATAACAAAACTAATACGTACTAACGCACAAAATCACAAAGTATACGAAGGTACGCAAATACTCTTCTCTCGCAATGGGAGGAAGAGATAGAAGGGGAAGAAAGCCCAAAGCACCACCAAGACAACTACACATAGACAAAACCGATACGCGCAGTCGTTCGGATCTATCCGAAAACAGTTTCGCTCTGCTTAGCGACAACGAAGAAGAGCCACCTAATCAGCAGAGTAAGAGATCTCAGCCAGTGACCAACACTAATACGTCAAATACACCAAGCAGTGATACCGGTAAACTACCACCAATAGTGGTTAAAAGTTCATCAGTGGGTTTTGTACACAAAGCCGTATTAGCAGCAGGAGTAGTACGTTACAATACGAAAGCAACGTATAACGGCACGATCGTTCAGGTCACCAATACAAATGATTTTAGATCAGTAGTAAATCACTTCAAAAAAACAAATATCCCTTTTCACACGTACCAACTGGAAGAGGACAAAACGACTAAAATCGTTCTTTATGGTTTACATGAACTACCAGATGAAGAAGTAGAAAACCTGTTAAAAGAGGAAAACCTAGTTCCAAAAAGTGTAAAAAAGCTTGCACTAAGACAAAAACGCTATGACGAACACGCAGTATACCTAATCCACTTTAGTGTGGGTAGCGTGTCTATGCAACTGCTACGAACTATCACCGCTCTAGATCACTGTGTGGTAAAGTGGGGATATTATTCCAAAAAAGCCGGACCCATGCAATGCAAAAGGTGTCAACTATACGGTCACGGAGCAATGAACTGCAACCGCGTAGAAAGATGTAATAAATGCGCCGATGAACACGCATCATCGGTTTGTCCTCTTACCGCGGGGACATCGTCGAGTGATGGTAAAGTACCAGAACATAAACTGAAATGTGCCAATTGCGAAGGAAACCACACAGCGGGATATATGGACTGCCCAAAACGTCCCGTCGTAGCAAAACGCAGTACAAACACTACGAAAGGCTATCGACCGAACTTAGGAGACTTTCCTACACTTCCTCAACCTAAACCGATACCGGGTTGGAAAGTAAATTCACGAGTTGACAAACCTACACAACACACATCTAATTCGATACCAACGCGCATAGGTCAGGGTGAAAGATTTAAGGCTCATGAGGAGCTGTTTAGCGCAGAACAAATAATTCCTATTGTTCAGGAAGTATTCATAAAGCTGGAGCAATGCAGAAGCAAACAAGACCAGATAACAGCAATCTTCCAAGTGGTTGCCAAGTTTTGTTTTCCGTGATGGATTTCCAAGGTAATGTACGAGTTTCATACTGGAATGCCAACGGCATTGCCAATAAAAAAACAGAGTTGTCCCATTTTTTAAATGAAAATAACATCAGCATCATGATGTTAGTGGAAACGTTCCTAAAACCGGTGCACGTGTTTAATATGCCAGGATACAATAGCTATAGACTAGATAGATTATCGGGCCCCAAAGGAGGAGTGATGGTTCTTGTTAGTAAAAAAATTAAACACCAGTTGATAAAACACTTAAACCTTTCAATAATTGAAACAATAGGAGTTAAAATTTTCACGGAGCAAAATAGTTTAACATTTATCACTGCATATCATCCCGGCTCGAATATTAATATGCAGACATTCAAAAATGACATTATAAAACTAACGTCAAGAAAAGATAATTTTTTCATCTGTGGTGATCTTAATGCTCGCCACAAAATGTGGAATTGTGCTTCTCGTAATCAAGCAGGAAAAATCCTTTTTGAGGAATCACAAAGAGGTCAATTTTCTATTTATTACCCAAATAAACCAACTTACATCCCTAGAGATCCCTCTAGAAAGCCATCAATACTTGACCTAGCTTTAACTAATAACCTTAACCTTTTTTCTCAATTAAAAACAATCACAGCGCTAACTTCTGATCATTTGCCGATTTCCTTTACAATTTACAATTCTAGAGCAAATATAATCCCTGAGTATAAAATCCCTGACTATAGCAAAGCAGATTGGAACAATTTTAAATCCCTTGTTAATCAATCTATTGACTTAACCTCAACGCATTTATGTAATATTCATAATGTGTCTCAAATCGATGAAATGATTAAAAAATTTACTTCAAACATAACCAGAGCACATGAGAGAGCCATACCAACAGTGATTCCAGGTAAATTTAACATTATACTACCTGATCTTATAAAAACCTTGATAAAACTTAGAAATCAATTTAGAAAAAAATGGCAAAGACACAGATTAGATTCTTCATATCAAAACTTTTATTATTTTCTTAAACGGAAAATTGAATACTTAATAACCCTGGAACGGAATAAGGCATGGGCTAATACCCTAGAAAGTATAAATCCCCGTCATAATAACACGAATCGCTTCTGGAAGCTCGTAGGCACTATAAAAAACCAACAAAGAAATATTCCTATACTCAAAAACCACAACCACTATTTACTTACGACTACAGAAAAATGTGAAGCTCTTAAAAAGCATTTTCAAAATGCGCATAATATAACACATCATAATGTTAGTCCCATTGAAAGTAGGATAGTTAACAAAAATGAAAAATATTTGACTTCCAATATGAGAAAACAACCACATTCATCTGAACTTATTAAACCAAGCGAGCTTACGAGATTAATTAAAAACTTAATAAATAAAAAATCAACTGGTTGTGATAGAGTCAACAACAAAACCATTAAGCATCTCCCGAGAAAAGCCATAGTCTATCTAGTTCTTATTTTTAACGCATGTCTACAACTAGGATATTTTCCTTCTGAATGGAAAATTGCTAAAATAATTGCTATTCCTAAACCTGGTAAAGACCATACGAATCCTGAAAGCTACAGACCAATCAGTCTGCTAAGTTGTTTGGGAAAACTTTTGGAAAAACTGATTGCTATCAGAATTCGCAAACATGTCGATAACAATAATATTATACCTGAATCTCAATTTGGGTTTCAGCCTGCAAGATGTACAACACATCAGATCCATCGATTAAAAAATAGTATTGTTGAAAATAGGGAATTAAAACAATCTACTGGTTTAGTCCTTTTAGACAATGAAAAGGCTTTTGATTCGATATGGCACCAGGGACTACTTTTCAAACTTAATAAGTTTAATTTTCCTCCTTACATAACAAACATAGTAAGATCATTTTTAAATAACCGGAAAAACTCTGTACACATTGGAAAATCCAAATCGAAACCATACCATAATGTAGCTGGTGTACCACAAGGAAGCGTGCTGTCTCCTCTGTTATTCAATATTTACATAGCAGATATACCTAACACAAGATATTGTTCTAATTTCCTTTATGCTGATGATTTCGCTATATCGTCCTCAGCGAAAAATCCTAAAACAATCATTAGACGCTTAAACATCGCACTAGAGGCGTATGCTAAATATTGTATAAACTGGAAGCTCAAAACCAATAGTACCAAGTCAGAAGCAATCTTTTTCACAAGGAATACGTGTATGAGAAGACTTCCCCAAAGAGATCTAGTGATGAGACAAGAAAACATACCATGGAAAAGGAGTATAAAATACCTTGGTATGCACTTTGAACAGCGTGTTACATTCAAAACACAAACTGAGAATACCCTTATAAAATTAGACAAAATGGTTAAAACTATGTATCCCTTCTTAAACCGGAAATCGAAATTGAATTTAAAAAACAAATTACTTATTTATAAGGCATTTTTTAGGCCAGTAATGACATATGCTGCACCAGCCTGGAAAGGAATTGCTCAGTCTCATTATAAAAAGTTACAAATTAAGCAAAACAAAATCCTTAAAATGATTATTAATGTCCATCCATGGTTTAACACAAGAGAGCTTCATAGGATTACAAATATGGCTACAATTAAAGAATACATTGAAAGAATCTATAGAAAATATCACGATAATTGTGAATCGAGCGAAATTCCCATATTAAATCAATTGGTAGCTTAGCATATAATTTAGCTAAATGTTAGGCTAAGTTATAGGTTATGGTCTTGTTTGTAATATTTAATGTAAAGTTAGTTAGTGTAGTTTGCATAGCTAGGTTAGTTAGTTTAGTTAGCATAGTTAGATAGGATAGTCTCTAAAACAAAATTTGTGGGTTTTTTTTGTAAATTTTTCCCACGCTACTACTCAACATCAGAACAAAATCGAAAAATCCAGCAATTGCTACACAGAAAACATTAATGAGGAAAGCTTAAGAGTCGAACCCATTATCGCAAGGAAAATTTGTAAAACATAATTACATATAATGCTTCGAATTCAAATAAACTACTACTACTACTACTTTCTTTTCACAGCCGGCACCTTCCGTTCCTGTGACATTGAACACTAGTCAGAGCCAGAGTGTGTTTGTGTCTGTGTGTTTTGCTTACGATACGGCTACATGACTGTTTTAAAAATAGCCTCCTCTTCAGTACACGGTTTCGCACCGGTACGGGGCCGAGCTATATTTGTTGTATGGCGCTGCACACCGGTGGTGCACCGTATCGTAGCGCATGTTCGCCTAATTGCATGTGCATGTCTCTCACGCCGGCTAGTGGTCGCCGCCTGTCGTCATCGTCGGTTGGTTACTCGGGGTAGAGGCTGAATCGAATACAATTTTCAGCGAGTCATATTTATCGCAAAAAAATGAAGCTGAGAGCAAACAACAACAAATACCTCCACAACGTGGACACAACAACGGACGGCTACTAACGGTTCAAGAGCTGGCTCGGTTGCACTTGGCACTTGGTAGCAGGCAAATGAGACGTAGGGGAAAGGAAGGGTGTCGTATGCAAAACTGCAATAAAGGGTATGTCCTGAGGAATGCAGTTGAACGACATTCCAACAGCGGTTCGGTGTGATGCCCCACTCTGTGCGGATCACCACTCACATATGGACCATCAGCAGCGGCACAAGAATTTGGATGAATTGTTGGTTTTGCTTTGATTCCTCACCATAAGAGCACATTACCTTTAGTTTGCAATAATAGGAATGGATTTTGATTTTCTTACTAAACGACGGTGATTTAAACACATTTATGATTAATTGTAAGATAATGAACAAACCTCGTTGCTTGGGTTCGATCTCCAATAAACCGTTTAAATAACAAACATTTACCAGATAACGTTGCACCTTTGCAGTTCCTTCCACAAATGCCTGACATTCGCGACAAATGTCAACAAAAATATCAAAGCTTTAAAAGATCAATCACAATCTCACACACTCACATGCGCTCCCCATAATAAACCCTGTACCCCCAGGGGAGGAAGATCGCGCCTAATCATGATGAGATCGCACAGTATACGCTGAGTGACCAGATATGGGGCCCCGTGAACACACACACACAGCCGGCAATGTAACGTGACACGTTGATTGTATGTTTTGAGAATTCACTTCCTGAGATTGGTAATGTCAATAAAACAGCACACCGTTGTCATGATTATTCCCCGGCACCGCACAGATGATAACTGGTACAGAAATTGAGATAAGAGCGAAGACTAGGCTGGGGACTGTTACTTTCTGAGAACATCGTATGGCATTTAAAAAAGTTTATGGTAATAGTATATTGGAAACGATTCCAAGCTCCATTGCTTCTTATTCTTCTTATTTGGCACATCACAGGTCTAATAGAAGTATGAGTCTTGTCCAAGTAAGGAGGAATTGACAACCTGTGACTGATAGTTTTACTAATATAAGAACGATAACTGAAATCCTGCACATATAGGAGGTATCCTTACGTGGCTTGAACCCAAGACTTGTTGTAAGGTCGTACGACTAGACAACTGCGCTACGGAAGTTCCGTGGAACTCGATCACTAAATGGGCAATAAACACAAAGAATGACATAGCACAAAAATAGTGAAACTGATATCATTCTTGGACATTCCTCACTCAAATCTAAGAGCAAACACTTATCACGAGCGAGGAAGTACAGAGGAAATGGGTACTTCTAGGTGGTAGATTGGACTCCACAAAAACGAAACCTCCGGTAATTGATGGCTAGATGTTTCTCCCGGTTAGAACCAGTTCATAGTGTTTGTTTGTGTGTGCTGCTGTTGTTACAGGACAATCCAACAGCAAACAAACAACAACTCTGGTGGACTATGCCGTCAACTCGATTCTCTCCCGTATCTTAGCTAACGGCGTGCTCTCCCTGTATGACTGCTGAAGCGCAATACCCATGGGAAGGCATAAACTGGTAACAGAATTATATCACTGAGCATGCAAAACCTTTGCCCCTTTCGTTTCCAACATTCCAATAAACGCTTTTCCCCCTTCCGAGATTTCGTTTGAGGCAGGAAGGAACAAAAAATAGCATTACATATAGGCGGCTGGGTCGTGATCACGCCAACACATTCTTCAGGATTCCTGTTATTTTTATGCAACTAGAAACGTACCGGTGGGAGACCGGGACCACTTAGCTCTCGGAGGCGCCAAGGTAAATTGACTGCGAATATTGAGGAAACCGTTCAAGTGAGGACGAGGCGTAACCCACACAACATGCGACCGACATCGTCATCGCCGTCGTTCGGGTAGTTTGCGTGCAGACCGTCCAGTAAATGGTTCTAACCTACTCCGAATTTTGGAATGATTGGACTAGGGGGCACAGTGAACAGCCTGGGGATGCTAATCGGGACTGACCTTGAAGTTGAATGTATGCTATCGCTTTGTTGCTTCGTTCTTTTCGGGCGACGTAAAGGCGCGCAGCACGTTCTAATTAGGTTAAAATCTGCCCCGCCAACCACGGCGACCACGGCAATGTGGGCAATCATAAAGCTTGCAATTTCAAAAATCGATACCACACCGATGGCGATGTAACGGTGTGAGTGAGTGTTGGGTGTAGTACTCAACTGTGATATAAACTGGCCAACATGGTCGTTACTAAATAATAAAATAATTAAACTGACTAACGGCAAAAAAGAATAGGTTTTTTGCAGGTTGTACTTAAGAGAATCAACCAAAACGTGATTCTCCTCTGGAAACTATCATACTAGCGCGCCCGTGACACATTGGGACCGATAATGAGACTTTAACCAACACCTCCATACAGGTCAACGCATGATAGTGTGGTGGGCGCTGAGAAGAAATATGACACGTTTCATTTATTACCGGAATTCCCGGTTGTAGTTGTTGCCTGGTCGCGCCTTCCCAACCCAGTGCGGGAATCTTTAGCATGGAAAGTTCACCGCTCGGGAACCGGTTTCTATGTGTGCATTAGCATATGTATTAAAATGCACCTTCTTCCTCTCTCGGTCTACCCCCGTGCACTTTAAGCTGGTAACAAGATGGGTAAAAACGATATCCTGCTAATTAATATTTTATCAGCGTACGACGCTGAGCGCAAACGACACATACTCCATCCTCGGTACTGGACACCTCGGATCGTCCTCCGTTGGAGGTTACTTCTAGGTTGGACGAGGGATAGAAAAGACCCCTCTTTGGACGGTGTACAAATTAATCGGTCAAATAATTCCTCCTCCTTCCTCAAGATGCTGAAGGGGTAAGTTCGCAGCAGCGCCAGTCATTACGGGGCGACAGGTTCACGACTCAATGATAAATTCTGCACTTCCTGAAGTAAAAAAAAGCATTGCCAGGAGCACCAGGTTGAAAATTCCCGACCAAAGACGAGATGTGTTCCTATGTCTGCTGCTTGTGTGTCTCTCTATATATATGCAATTAACTGCTTCCCTTTTTTCAGTCACTTTCTTACACCTCTCTTCAACGCAATTCTGCTTGCGGAGGGCAAATGGAAGTCACCGTAAGACTGGCTGCAGAGACTGGTAATCTTTCAGAAAATCCAGCCACGCGCCACAACGCACGATGTGCGCTGCCCGAAGAGTAATTTATCGCTCGTGCGCTTCTTTTCTGACTGGAGCTATTTGTTGCTTGACACCAAAGTATCTTCAAGCTGTCGGACGTGGCACGTGGCTAGGCTTTTTTTTACTTCCAGTGGAGCCTACGCTGCCGTCGATCGATCGTTTTTTTTTGTGTGTGCCAATTCCCGCTGATTGGAAGATGTTTTTCTCTCTCCTGATTTACACCGTCGTCGTTTGAATGCATTCACGAGTAGTTGGCTTGGCTGTTGCAGCAGTGTGCTTTTGCATCTGTGCAAATATCCCGCCGTGCATTCGCGTTGTTGGAAGGGGCTTCCGAGGGTAATGTGAAATTTAAATTATCGCCACAGTGGCGCCACCGTCAAACTGATCACTGCCGCTTGCGGATGGAGTAAAGCAATAAAGTAAGGGGTAGATGTACTGGCACGTACGCATTCGATAGAAAAATACTAGTACAATGTTTTTTTAAATGCCTCTTTACAGTGTGCGTGAGGCGTGTTTTATCCAAACTTTGATTATATGCTTGACTGAATTGAGCAAAAAAAAAAAACAATATCAAACACACACACACGCACGCTTACACCTTTTTGAGTAACTTGGCTTCAGTTCATACACTTTCTAAGGTTCTTTTGAGTGACCTCCTCTTCCACCGGACCTTTCGCAGGGTGTTGGTGCAGTCGCACCACAAGGTTTGGGTTTAATTTATTCGCATAAATTGCATAATGTACCTGACGGCCGCTGATACGTTGAAAGGTAATGACAGTTTTGATACATCCAAGTCGTTCGTTGCGAGTTGACGGGAAGAACGGGGCCGCACAGGGGTTCGACCCCTAGGTCGGTCATTTACTTCCCTGCAACGTGCATGGAAAGGTTTGAGGCAAAGGCGATGGAAATGGTACTGTCAAACGCACAAGTTACCACTTATTAAAGTACTTAATTAGGCGAAAAAGGTACATTGAATAGGGACAATTTACTTCCACTTACAGAAATAAAGCATCTTGAAATAAGTATTTTAAGGCTTTTGCGCTCTCATGCTCAAAAGTTGTGTTTTGAAAAACCTTCACCCAATTCTAGCAAAAAACCTTCAACCGTTTTATGACACATGAAGCATGCATTGCGTTCGCTGCCACCACGGCTGCACTTTCTAAACGATTGGCATGCCCACTGCCAACGCCGCATGGAAGGGCTTGAATTTATTACCCTTTCCAAAAAACGAATTACGTCCAAATCGGATCCAAAACCGTGCGCAAGGTCAATTTGACGGTGCTCCAACACACCGCCTGCGTACAACATTCCAGCAGCTGCGAGCAGTTTCTATAGCCGGAATTACGCGTCGCTGGGCAGTGGCAGCAGGGTGTCACATTCTTCACATTCCATTCTATGCATTTTTGCTCGAGTAGGATGGTGTGAGGGTGTACACATACGTTGTCCAACACCACGGACACACCGCATCGGCGGAAACAATCCACTCGCAGCAAAAAGGTAACGACAACTTCAATGACTTCCGCTCGTCGACGCGGACATCAATTGACGGATGGTTATTCGATACGGGTTTTTGTTGGTTCTGTCCATCCACAGGAATGCTACAAAAAAAGACTATAGAAAAGTGTTAAGTCAGCAGGAAAGCTTACGTGGCTTGAAGTTCGTGCATTGGCACAACGACATGTTCAGTTCAGAGCTGAAAAGCAGAGCTCCGAATCACGTGCTCCACGACCTAAGAGGGTCAGGTAGAGCTTGATCTTATCAACGATTTGGCCACCTACGAAATCGACACTAGCGACCTGGATGGATAAAGACAGGTTGGATATCTCTAGCCCTACTTAACATACGAACCTCGGGTGGTGTCATGGGGCTACAACAGCTCCTCGACCTGGTTCTACGCCCCATGGGTTCTACATGTATTTGTGTCGTTGCTCACCAATAGCGGTACCCCTCTATCTACTTGCCCCAAAGTCACCCAACAATGAAAGTAACCCACCGCCACCGATAAGGAAGCACGAGCAACCGATAGACGCGAGATTCTGACTGTTGTCGCTTAACCGTATCGGGGCAGCCGTTAGCAACAGCGGGTAACCTTCTCTCGCTGCACCCAACGGTCGGCGGTTCGTGTGTTTCTACTTCCTTGACATTTTTACGGCCGACACAGAGCGTGTGTGTCCCATTGTGTTCTGTTGCTATCCAAACGCGTGAAATGTGCATTGTTGTAGCCGATATATGAGCCAAGAGAAAAAGTAGAGGAAAAATAGCTTGCAATGTGATTGATAGCGCACTGCCGAGCATTGCATTTCCGCTTAAATGCGCGACAACCGACGGCAGAAGGAGAAACAGTGTGTCCGATCGTACGACAGCTTTCCCATAGTTCATTCTGCTTCCTGTTGATTCATCAGACGTACACCCCCTACAGCTACAATCTCTATCGCCGATGATGATCATCATCAACTAGAACTTGTCTAAACGATGCCCCTCTAGCACGTCTGTGAGGGAAGTAGAAAATAATGATGACCTTCGGACTCTTCGTACAGACAGACAAGAACAGAGCGGAACAGTGGGAAAGTGAGCGCACTAGACCCGCCATGTGTGTGTGTGTGATGCATCATAAATCAAACCTAATTAAAGCCAATTATCGGGATACACCGCACGACTGGCCGTGCGCGTTCTATCTCGCCGGCGCCAGTCAAATCTTGCGCGCATGCGCCGTGAAATGTGTGCGCGCGCGCGTGATTATCCGCACGGGCACGACATTTCGCACGCTTCCGCACCTGCAACACACAGATAGCGTTGAATGGGACAAAAACCCGAGCGCATTTTAAAAGCGATTTAGAAAGCGACAAGGTCACATTTGCAATTACCGGGAAGATGAGCTATGCTGACAGTTTAATGTCTATTTAATGAACTTCCCAGACATCTCCATCAATTTTAAATTGAAAATAATGTCCAATCTTGTTTAGGGATTTTGCAACAATAACTTACACTGTTCTACAACTTTCCATTTACTGCATCTCCTCTGCGCGGTGAAGATGCAGGTGTTCAAACAATATTGAACAATCACTTCACCTAATAGCGCGCGGCTCATCTTCGCCCTTTTCTAAACATTCATCACAATACAAACCAATGATCAGCGCGCGCCCGCCACTCCGTGCACTAAGAGAGCGTTGCATCATCGAGCCGTTGGAACATTGTTTAAATATTTAACAATGCCGGCATCCTTGAACAGATATTCATCGATTAACACACACCGATACTTGGCGGGCTGCTGCTTTGTATCTACATCTTCACCATTGCAACACCAGGCGGAGTGCGTATACGATGCGAAATGCACAACACGCACCACTCTGATGCCGAGCGCGTTCATCGTCACGCACAGTCGAGCATCTCTAAAAAAATGCAACAAACCCAGCTGCACTTGCAGCACCGCGAGCAGTGAAAACAATCAGACTCACTGATTTCGTTTTTGCACGCGGGGATGAGAGGATCGTGGGGTGCCCTTTTTGCATCACTAACAACGCCCTTTGCGGTGTGGAGCAGGCAAAAAAGGGGAAGATAATTCTTTTACAGCATGTAACGCGCGCAGGCCGAGCAGACCCCGAGAATGTAATACGTGATGCTGCGACTTTGTCCGAAGGTCGTCTGGTGCTAGATATTGCACCTTTACACACACACATACACTTTATACTAGGCTTCTTTTGTTTTTGTTCCTATGTGCTGTGTGCTAAGCCTGTGGAGCATTTTCATGTTTTTACCGTCTTGAAGCTCGTAAACGATCAGACAAAAACAGCGATGAGGCATTTGCTTCGGTCACGATTCGATTCGCTTGAAGGTTTGAGGCACGAGAGATGAAGATGCTAAAACTGGTTTTTGGGCATAAACTCTTGATTCCTCAGGAAGGGTGATGAGATCACACGTGGCTGCTGGAGCACGTCAAACGGATGCACAACGGTGTGTTTTCTTGATGCTAAAATGAAAATTCGATATCGTTGTCAACATATTGTAAGAAACGTTTTAAACCTGTCGCCAGCTGCAAGGTTGAAACTGTGCCGTATGGCTTCCAATGTGTCGTTGACCGTTTTCTAGTCCAAAATCTTGCAACAAAAAAGCGATCGTTGACACTTACTCCTTCACACAAACACACCACAACTTCTAGGCGCCAATGTGTGTGAAAGGAATTTTCTGTCTCTCTCTCTCTCTCTCTCTCTCTCTCTCTCTCATACACATGCCCTTCTTTCTGTCCTCTATATCAGCGTGAAAGGGAACAGTGCCTTGCCGGGGCGCCAACCAAAACCTCCTTCTCTCAGGAGCGGCTACAGTTGAGAGAAGGGGATAATTAAGTTTAGCCGGTGCAAAACTTTACCATACCTCAACCTTCGCACACTGGCGCCAAAGTTCTGCAACCGCGGCGACCGTGCGCTAGGGCTCCATGTTTGGAGCTGTACGCACTTTGCGAAAAATAAAACCTGTTCCTCGTCACTTCGATATAGTTTGTGTGCATCGTGTGGTTTACGCGACAGAATATGCCGTCCGTTTGCTGGTCGTGTTGGTGCCTTCTGAACAGCAGTTTTAACTCGCAGGCCACGTTGGGGCATAAAAGTAGCGGTTTCTCGGTTCGCATAAAGGTTACTCGCTCACATTAAGCTTGACTTTTGCAACGACCCTAGAGCAGTTTTTGTTGCCTGTCAACGCTCACTGTGGTTGCCTTTTTCCTCTTTCATGCGTTCCGTGGTCTCACATGTTTACAGTCTGCAATGGTGATGAGATCTACGTTCTTGTTTGGGGCTCACACAGTCGTTACGAAAAGCGTCTTGTTCCGTCTTTTACTAGTCCCCGTCAAAACTAAAACATCAACTCGCGCCACAATATTTACTTACCCAACTGATTCGTCTGGGGTTCGCCTGTGTAGATGCGGTAGTAGATGTCGTACGAGTCGGCCCGTTTCATGCGCGATACGCGGTACGCAGGTGTAACACGTGTGACTGAGAGTAGCGACTTGAGCAGCAAGCTCATACGATTGTAGATCACCTGGTTGGCGCGTTGGGGTGCGTTCGTTTGGTCCGTCCTGATGCTCAGCGTCCAGCACTCCAATATCATGCTACCACCTTCGGCCGTTTGGAGTGAGATTTCTACGCACAGTGGCAGTCGCGTGATGATCGATTCATGCTGCCCACCGTCGGCGAGGATTTTCTTCGTCTCGACAAGCACATCAAGGATGGACTGCTGATCGGTGATTGAGATGTTAAACTATGTAGAGGAGAGCAGCAAGAATAAAGAGAAAAAAATGTTAAAAAATTCATCAAAAGATTGTAACAAGCTCAAGCTATACATAAATGGAAATCATCTTCACACGGGACACGGTAACGTTGCAGCACAATGTAACACAATGCGTATCTCTCCACCAGTGCGTGTGGGACGGTGGAATGAAAAAATCAATCATTATCGATCGAGTGGTCGTTAAGGACAAGCCTTCGTTTGATTGCGTCCTTGAGCTAAATATGAGGGGCCGGAGCCTGCACGTGGCAGGGCTGTATCATAAGAAAATTGAGGCTAGCCGATATGAAGTCCAAGATGGGGAAAAGGGAAAGCAAACTTGTAACCGAGCTTGTGTCGTGTTTCGTGCACCGTTCGGAAACACAGATGTTAGGTTCCATGATTTATCGAGAATCGAAAATATTAATTCGAGCAAAAGCTGTTACATTGTAATTAACTATACACGCACACAGACACACACCCATCCACGTGCAACATAAGGAAAATTATCATATTTGCGTTCGTTGGAAAACACAACCAAGACGGATAATCATGGGCTTACTGCTATGTTTGCAAAATAAGATTCCCAACAGCAAAGGTTACAGCAAAGGTGTTCTAAGGTAAATAGTCAAACACAAGCTCTCTTCTTGGCGATTATCTCAACACGTAAGCAAACACAAGACGCACACTCGGGCGAGTCGTTGGATTGTGCAAACGATGACATTGTGACCCCAATCGTGGAGGATTTGGTGGATGAAGCTTAAGTCCGCTCGAACAGGAAAGACCGCCAAACACAAAACAACAAATAACAGTTCTTGCTATCAGACATTGTCCTCCTCCTTCCTCCCGAACCGGCAGATGACCTTCAGGAGGACGCAGCTAAAGTACACCGTAAGAAAGATCAGAGCTGCCGGCGATGGCACTGGGCGGCATTGGCCAGAGTGCACTCACACCTGTGGAAGCGTCTCGAGGGATGACGCGGCGATGTTGCCGCGCGCGGCTCGCACGCGTTTCCCATAAACGTTCAATATGATCGAACGATTGTCACCTTTGACATCGGCTACAAACGGAAAATTACGTCCCGATCGGTGCGGGTTGATAATGGGGCACTACCCCGTAGATCCCGCCCTCCACCGGTTGGTACAAATGCCGACATCCACCGGCACACAACCAAAACAACTAACCAATGTGGGGTAAACAAATCAATCAAAACTGACTCAGAGGACGACAAACCGTGATCGGAAAGTTCCGCGTATAATGTGTGTGTGTGACTTTGGCGGGGAGCATGAAAACCATGTAATCAGGTAATCTTTACCGATGCAATCAAATAGAGCATATGTTTGTCCGATTTATGATTACCAACAATGTGACAAATATTGGCAGATTGATCGCTGTTAGTGACATTTTTTACACTTGATACTTTTTAAAGGCTTTATTTTATGAAAATTGGAGTGACGTTACTTTCAGAATGCCTCCAGAACTTTAAGAATACAATACTGTGAAACCGAGGGATAAAGAGACGTCCTTCATTCATTGAATACTATTATAGTAAACTTGGCCCAGTTATGGCGTACATGGGTTATAGGACAACAAATTTAATGCCCCATTGAACACTGAGAGGTACGCCAAAAGAAATGGTTCCGAATCCTATTCCAGTTCAGTAACTAAAGCAGAATACCTGATTAAACGGTACCTAATCTAGAGCCTATGCCGATGCTGTATCTTATTTTTAACTTTGTTTCGAGAACTGATACTGAATCTACGCGGATCTTGGAAGTAATGCCACACCCATAGCAGACTATGAACTATGCCCACTAACAGATTGTGAACTAATACCGTTGATGGAATTGATCCTGATCCCAAGCCGATACAGGAATTAATCCCGCATCCATACTGATCTTAGAATTGATCCAGATTCTATTTAGGTCCTGTACTTCATCCTGATTTAATATCGTTTCTGGAATTGATCCTGGCCCTAAACCAGTCTTGAAATTGATCCTGAGCCCTTACCGGTACTGAAACTGATCCTGAACCAATGTCAATCCTGGACCCATGTCGATCCTGGAACTGGTTCTATATCCATATTAATTCAGGAAGTAATTCTGAATACAAATCAATTCTGGCACTGATTTTGAAACCATGTCAATTCTGAAACAGCTCCCTTTTAAATTCTGAATCTTTTGAATTCTGATTTCTGAACAGATTTTTGGACTCTCAACGTTACAAAACCACAGGATTTCACGTAGTTGGATAAATTACCACTTAAATGAGGGTTTTAATTCTAACAAATCCAACATTTGTGTTCTAACACGAATGCTCGGAACCTCGTTCAGCTTCTACCATTTCGTGTTTGCGTTCTTATAAGCGTGTCTGTTTCATTTAGGTTTCACTGTAAATCACTTAAATACCTTCTCCATTTAGCAGTAAATGCCAAGTAAATGGGAGGTCTGTGTTTTCCCAAGGGTAATTTTAAAACTTCAGCATAAAAGTAACCTTCCAGAGGCCTCATGGGACACATTAATCCGTCATATCATGAGTTTTCGGAGAGCGTCATATCCTCCCCAGAATACACGATGATGAGCTCATTTTTCGGTAACATTATTTGGCCTTGACCCGGCTTGCGAAATGCTATGACGAGCTACACTTCCCAACAACTTCCCCGTGCGCAAAGCAGAAACTTGGCATTGATGTGTATATGGTAACCAGCATTTTGCGGTGCTGACAACCCTCATGACAACAGAATTCCGCTTAGATGACCCCACACAAATGATGGCGCTTGTGGATGGTAGCGGTGTGGTGATCGATTTGCTTCACAGCCCGGATTTTCTTTTCTCCCTTTGCTCTTCTTAGCCACTCGGGTGTCGTAATTGGACTTTATTCGATATGTGGGTTATCGAGGGTGGAGAGATCGAAAGAGGGCATAAAGCCGTGTCGGGCGAAACCCATCGTCATACGCTCTCGATACGCTCTCCGGTTCAATATGAAGCCGATGGTGGTCATCCACAACGAGAAATGGACGGTAATTAGGCGATGAAACGAACGGGAACGTGATTCTTAAATGCAATTGCGAGGTTTATTTTGTGTGGCTGATTCGTGGCGAAAGAAAGTTGAAGTTTTCTCACAAATTGGATTCATTCAGAAGCTTTTTTTTTCTCATTCCCTGCGGTCGTACATTTCCCACCTGTGGGACTAAGGAAGGCTAAAGAGGCATGGAGTGCCTCTTCTTTCTCATCAGGCAACAGGAAACGGAAAGTATAATATTGAACATAATGTACAGGGCGAATGTATTAACCTTTTGTTTGTTTTTTTTTTCCAAGAAACTCAGCATTTTCATCGGTTATCATACCGACAAAGTGTTTGGGAAATTATCTCTAAGCTCTTTAGCGCCCTGTGGAGAGGGATCGTTTCTACCTCTAAGCAAACCTTTTTGGCAAGTTCCAGGTAACAAACACTTTCGTCCACAGTTTGATACGCATGGGTGGCATATGTTGTTGTTTTGAGACTGTCTAACTTCCCTTAGCTCGTATTCGCTAGCATGACACTACAACATAAAGATCCGTTTATTTATCAACAAAATGCACTTCCGCTGGCGAATAATAAACATTGCGTCGTGCACAGCTTTAAATAAACTCTCGAAGGCCCGTAGGAAATTGCCTGAGACCAGCAGCACAGCATAAGTCCATTAGCATAAGGGCCGTGCGGCGCGCGTCTCTCTGTTGTAAACAACCAGTTCTTCTGTTGTGTTCTGTTCCCCAGAAGGGGCAGACAGAACGAATCCGTCCAATGTTCATTCACCCAGAACAGTTTATGTTGCCACCCCTCCCACATCGCCAACCATGCAATCGCGTGGATGACCTCAATTTTATCCAAACCCCGTCCAATGCTACCATCCGCCAGCGCGTCGCGGACATTATTCATCTCAGCTGAATATGGGGGTGGTGATGAGAAGGGTGCCGTCGTCAGCTACCAATTCTAGAGGAGTCTACATTCTAGACCATTTTGGACATTTGCTTAGGTTTGTCTGGATTAGGGGAAGAAAAGATTCAAGTTCTTTCTCCTTTTGCCTGCTTACACTGAGAAGGAAATGAAATACGACACCCTCTACAAACAAAGCCGCGCGCGAACAGCTTTCAGAGCACCCAATCTCTTCCGGTTATCTGTGCTGTGTTCTCCAAACAATTGACCATCCTTTCGTCTTACTGCCAAAGCCCCTTGCTGCTCGTTAAGTGTGGAAGATCTTAAAGATATTCTGTGCGACAGCAATGGATGAAAATTACATTCAACACGTTCCACGCCATAAATGTTTTGCTCAAGTGACAACATCCGGCCGCGGAGTGCTGGTTGGAGTTTAAATGGGTGTTAAAGGAAGCAGACACATGTCATACAGATTCTTCCCTAGAGGGTTGAGGGTTTGAGAGCTTCTCAAATACATCTTGAGAAGTTTTAGGCGAAGTTCTTCATTTTGTCATATAAAATGTCATTTCAAGATCCGTTATCGAGTGAAACTTCAGAAACATTTGCAGACACACACACAGAGATGCCAACCAAAAGTCTTCTCTCGCAGTAGGCCTTTCTAAAATTCCTACGTGGCGGCGGTGCACGTTCACCAAACCAGAACCAAACTGCGGCGACCGAGTTCGTGGTGGTGGTGAGTTGGCACAAAATTCCTTTTTCACCGCAAAAGAACGAAGCACACATTGACGCAACCAAAAAAAAAAAAAAAGGTGTGGCGCAAATGGTGTCCGGCTGCCGGTAGAACCAATTTCGTGGAAATAAAAAAAAAGTTTGCCGGTTTGTACGTACTGTCGGAAATGGCGGAGCATGAATCATCTCGTCTGTCGTTTTTCCGAGAATTTTCGGACGTACATAAAACGATACGTCGCGCCATTCGTCCTGCGGCCTGCGAGAAAAAGGACTGCCGAACACGTGTGTAAATCGAGCAGGGGATATTAACGTGGGGGTTGTATCGAGCATGAGAGCGAGAGCGAGAAAGAGAGCTAGGAGCATTGAAAGGCGCGAGAGAGCGTTATCCTTGACGGACGTCCCCTGTGACGACGTGGTGCGGGCCCGTATGACGACGCCGGAACAGAGTACAGAGCAATCTTATTTAAGGCGCTTACCGATCCTTTTCTGCCGTGCACGTGAAGCTGAAGGAAATCAATCGATGGGAAACAATTGCGAAACTGAACAGAAATTAAACAGAAAACTGAAGAGCGCGCGCGCCCGTAGCCGATGAAGCTGCTTTCTACACGCACTTGAAACACTTTCTTCTCAATGGAGCGAAACTTTTCACCAGACGCAGACGGTACGTCACCATGCTTTGAGTCATAGCCAACTAATTGGTTCCCACTGCGCACAGACACAGTTTTTTTCTTCTGTTGGTGCCTAGGCGCCTCTTCTTCTTGGGGCGTGGGTTGTCCCGCTTGTCCTACCGACGACACTGTGGGCCGCCTCACTTGGATGGCAAAACGCGAGAACGCTTTTCTTCCACACACACACACACACACCAATTATTTAACACCTGTTTTAACTGCTGCCACTGTTTGTCACTACCAGAGCACGAGCAATTTTTCAGCAAATCACTTTGGAAATTCGGAACAAGCTGTGGTCTCAAAACGCACACATTCGCCGCAGAAGAGCAGTCGGATGAAAATGTTGGCAGCGCGCTTATCCAAAGCAACGCGTACCCCGTTGAAAATGCTGCTTTTCCCTCTACACACACACACACAGGCGCGCGTACACACCCTCTTACAAACCGTGGAAAAGTGGGCACACACACACAGTGAAGCCGTGTTTGAAGAAGACGCGCTCTTGCTAAGCAAAAGCATAACATTTATCCATGTGTGTGAGTGAGTGAGTGAGTGAGAGCGCGAAAGGGAGTGCGTGCGCTTGTGCAGTTATGCTTCTGTCTCACTTGCACTCTTCCTTTAGCATAGGATGTTCACACAGTCAGAAACGCACACATAGACACATCAATGCTTTGGAAGATTCCGTATGCAGACGTTGCATAGCAGCAGCAGCAGCAGCAGCAGCATCAAGCTGCATATAAAAATGTTTGTGTGTGTGTCTGTGTTGGTATACACACCGTGTAGCATAAAACGTTTGATGCAGCGCCCTTTTACAGGTGTGTTGGTGCAATCAGTGTGCTTGTCCGTGCACCCCTTCACGCCTCGTCCAGCACACCCTGCAGCATAATGCTACGGTTTGGTTGCCTTTCTACTCGCTTCTTCGAACTGCGCGCGAACGCGGCGGCCATGTATAGGAAGCCCAATGCCCGATGCAGCAGCATAGCCCGTACGATTTGTGCCCTGCGTATAGGCAGGCAGCAGGTGGTGAAACCCAAGGCCATTAAAGCAAAACCTTCGGGCAAGGGAAGCAATAAAAAGGCTCACGTTCTTTCCTCTGATGGAAGTCTATTACTTTTAGCCGCCGGTAGCTATTTACTTGCGGCGGAACTGTAATGGTTTATAATAGGGTTTATTTTGGTTCTTCTGATGCACCTCCAACCTTCCTGTGTAGTGGTGTAGTGATTGAAAATTTGCAAAAATCGATGAAAATTCGATTTCGCAAACGGTTCCTTTCGGGCCATCTGGTGGGTCATTTTGTGCCTTTCCGTCCAAGATGGATGGTCCAAGCGTCTTCTGCCGCCTACACACGACGAGTCAGTGGCTCTGTGCAAGCGCATACTTGCAACAATGTGAATGTGGAGCAATCCGACACAACCCACGGTCCTGTTTTGTGGCTTCCCAAGCAGACAGTTCGTTTCCTTTTCGAGGTGGGCGTTCGTGTCGATCGGGCGGGTAAAAAGGAGTTGGAAAGTGGACATGAGTTATTTTCTTCCTTTCTCCTACTTTAGATGGCTCTAGACACATAGACGAGACACCCACGGATCTCGGCCCACGGGAGCATGCAGTTGTGTAGGACAGCGCATAATCAGCACTTGAATGAGACGTTGGCATTACATTAAAGATACTTTTTCATTTAAATGACCGTAATGCTGTATCCTAATGGGAAATCTATTTGTGATTCCCTCCCCCGAATCGCCCCTACTATGGAACTGCCATTCTCTTTCATTGCCTATCGGTCACGCTCATCGAACGTGATGGCTGTATTGTCCCGCTTGTTTTGAACTACTGCCGGGAACCAGTATCGACCGGATCCGTGCCAGCGTTCGGGAATTTCGGGGATGCGTAGAATCCCCGTGCGCCACCCTCAAGGTTACGCAACGTTGTTTACGCTGTCTATAAATGGCTTGCCCACCCGTGTGTGTGTCTATTCGCTCCATAGAAAAGTCCTTACTGCAACGGACAAAGATTAGCGGCTTGATACGATTAAAAAACCCCGGGCGAAAATAAAATCTTGTTTACTGCGGCCATCGTTTAGTGCCGGCCTTGCAGTGACAGAAGAAAAACAAGTCGCAACGAGCATATCCTCCCCATGCGCTGTCTTCCAAACACTTCTCCTAGAAGAAACTCCCCGAAAAAACAGCCCGGCGCCGGTCGGATGGATGACGTGACTTTACGCACAGACACCCGAGCGGAACCCGAGCGCGGTGCGTTATTTGGACCGTTTATCGGTTTATTCTGTCCCTCTCTGTCTCTCTCTATTCTTCTTTTTGTTAGAATGCCTAAGGTAGGCTTTCGCTCGTTCACTTTCGGGATACACGCATGATGGGCCACGTGCGAACGCTCACGGAGCGCCAGACATTCGCCAGACGTTCTCAAACATACACACACCTTGTTTCCCCGGACAGCGCATGCTCCTGTTTGGACGTACAGCGCACAGCAGAGTAGAATTGTTGAAGTTCTCGGGGGTTTCGGGCAGAGCAGTTCTCCGGAATATATGCGTTTTTGTGTTGCAAAAGGATTCAGGAATATTCGCTCAAAACTCCAGCACGGTTGATATTAGTAAATCTCTCTTTTCTCTCTCTCTCTCTCTCTTCTATCTAACTCTCTAGAACTCAAGCTGTCTGGACGA
Source organism: Anopheles merus (assembly GCF_017562075.2). NCBI lineage: Eukaryota > Metazoa > Arthropoda > Insecta > Diptera > Culicidae > Anopheles > Anopheles merus. Next base: position 24,651,625 of record NC_054083.1, on the reverse strand, counting down.
CCATGGTAGGGCACACCACGTGGCGGTCAATGACACTGGTACCAATTTCACACGCCACACCAGAAGGAAAGTGCGTATGTTCGAGTTCTGTGAGCGTTAATTCTGTTTAAACGCACGGTGTGTAGCAAGGACGCACTCCCTCTTTCGGCGGTAGACAGGCACTGTGATTGACCTTGCTGCCAACCTGCCGAACGACCTTGGTGAAAGGCGATGGCATACCAAGATCCCGTTACATCCATCCTCGTCATGTGCCGCCGTTATAAACTGCCTTTTGATGAGTCATGTACGCATACCCCAGAACACTGGGTTTACAGAAGACATCTCTTCCGTTTGTATTTCGAACTCGCTCGAAGATAAACATATCATTCTAATTTTCTAGTGTGCATGTATGACGTCTTCATTCATCGTTCTGTAAGAGAATTCATTGTCGCCCTTAAAAGAAGATAAAACAACATTACAAAGAGTCACGAACGATCAGTGAGGGATTCCCCATCGGGTGGGACCAAACCAAACCTGTTCACTACTGTTGGGGTCGCGGGGGGCTTTTAGGACGTGATAGGATTGTTTACGAAATTCGTTCGTTCGTTCGCTTCGGGGCCACCCGTCGACGGGTGTTGCTGCATTGTGCGTGTGGACATTGTGGCGTACGTGCGGTTTGGCGGGCAGCGCCGAAGATTGTCAGCCCAGCGTAGCGATCTCACATACACACTGTCAGACGCGTGCCCTATCTTATGGTGGTGGTAGAGGCCATATCTTGCCCCTACCCCTCGCACACAAAGAGTATCCAACATGATGGGGCACTCATGAAAGGGCTGTTTGAAGTGAGTGGCCCTAGCCTTAGGGCTAAGCCCCAACATTAGCACCGATGCTGCTCCACTCACCGGCCCATTTAGGGGTCTTTAAAACGATTCAGCCAGCATCCGAAAGGTGGAGGGGAAACTCACTCACAAGGGGTCTGTTTTCAATGAAGAAAAGGGAAGAAGCGCGTACCTCTCTCTCTCTCTTTCTCTCTCGCTGGTATTCCATTCATCTTTGTGCATGTGGGGTGCGGGTATGGCTTCCTGCCGTACGTACACTTCCCAACAAAGCAACAAAAACGGCCTCATCTCGTGCCTCAGCACGCCTCTTCGCACCGGATCTATTCTCCCACACGGAACGCGGGAATGTACGGAATTGAGGACAGCTACAACCACAGCTTTAAAAAGGGAGTGGAAGTGCCCGAGCGTGTACGGGCGCGAGTGCGCGCGCGACGATAATGTTTTGATTGTTGAATGAATGGTGGACCTAACCATAACAGCAGCAGCATGGAATGTGTGGGCTGGCTATCCGGTTTGGTACCGGACAAAAAGTATGCAGTTTGCGGTTTTCTAAAACTGCTACCTCCACACCCGTCCGCAGGTGGCAATGGTTGTGTGTTTTTCCTTTTGGGAAAGCTGCAGCTGCCTTTTTATGGAAGAATTTCTACTGAAAGATCCAACGGCACCAAAGTAGTGATGGGTAAAGTTGGAAAAAATAGGTAGGTAGGTAGGACTAGCATTATTCGGAGCCGTCTGGAATCGTCTGGAGCAATTTGGAGTCGATCGGAGTCGAAATTGTCCGGGTCGAGGTCGTTCGGAGTCGAGGGCGTCCTGAGTCGTAGTGGGAATCATCGGGAATCGAAGTCGTCCGGTGTCAGAGTCAGTTTCCGATTTGATTCTTTGCTAATTTCGATTCCAGAGCCGATTTGGATTCCGGAACCGATTCCGAGTCCAGAATGCATGTTCTGAATTCTGGAACTGATTCTGGAGCCAATTCCGTGGTCGATTCCGATTCTGGAGCCAATTTCGGAGCCAATTCTGGATTCTGGAGCCGATTTAGGAATCGATTCTGGAAACTGATTCCAGATCTACTATCCGGCATTGATTCCAGAAAAAATCTAAGCTAGCCGGAATCGATTCCGACGAAAACTTCATGTTTCCCAACACTAGTCCGGAGCCGGAATCATCCGGATTTGGAGTCAAAGTCGGAGTCGTCTAGAGTCAGAGTCATCCGGATCCTATTAATACGTAGCATCATTTGATCCAAACGTCTATGGAGATGCCAATACCAACTCTGATTTCGAAGCCGATTACGCTTATTACGATTCCGGAGCCGATTTCGATTCCGGAACCGATTCCGATTCCAAAACCGAGTATGATTCCGGAGCCAATTCTGGAGCCAATTCTGGATTCAGGAATCGATTGTGGAAACTGAGTCGGAGTCATCCGGAGTCGGGTTCGGAACTTTCTTGATTCGGAGTTGTCCGGAATTTTGATTCCTTGAAGCAATAAGTAGCATCAGTAGCAGGATTCAAACGTCTATTCTTATTGAGATGCCGAAACTGATTCTGATTTCGAAGCCGATACTGATTTTGAAGCTTATTCCGATTTCGGAGCCGATTGCAATTCCAGAACCGATTTCGATTCCGGAACCGAGTATGATTCCAGAGCGAATTCCGATTGGGGAGCCCATTACGGAATCTAATTCTAGACCTATTATCCGGAATCGATTCCAGAATACTTCGGAGCTAGCTGGAATCGATTCCGACGAAAAATTCATTTTTCCTATAACTAGTACGGAGTCGGAGTCAAAGTTGGAGCCGTCCGAAGTCGGAGTCAAAGCCTTCCCGAGTTGGAATCGTCCGAAATCGACGGGAGTCCGAAGTCGAATAGTGTCGTGGGCGGAGACAGCCGGTGCAAGGATACTGTCGTAAAGAATTGATGTCATCAATAAACGCTATTCTTAGAAACAAAGGTCTGTTTGCGAAGTGCACGCGCTAAGCAAAAGATGAAGAATACTAATCGAAATGAACTGCCAGCCAGAGGCTGACTCCGGCCGACTCTGTTTCCAGTTTAATTCTGATTGCGACCGTGTCCGATTGACTCCAACTTCGACTCCGGACGACGCTAACGATTCTGATTTTGCTGGAGTCGGAATCAAACTAACAATAGCCGGAGTCGAATCCGAGTCGTGGGTGCACTCCAGAGAGCACATCACTACACCAAAGACATAACGTACATTGCACAAAACTGAAGAAAAAATTATCGATTAACATTAGAAATAAATTAAAATATGTGTCACACGATATCCAGCGAGTTCTGAAGCGACTTTTCCAGTTGCATAGAATTAATAATGTGTGCATTCCTCCGATGTTCCTATGCAGTTCATTTGTATTCTATGCCGCCGTTCTAGTTGCGCTGTGCTATCCGTTTGAACAGACATTCTTTTTCGAAATGTTTGCGTTGCACACATCTAGTTACACACATATTAACCCTTCCAAATGGACAAACACGGCGTGGAGCGATAAAACAAAGACACCTTTCGCGAAGCGAGCGAGGAAAATGGAACAAACACACCGGCCACGGTCGGTCTTCAACCGGGGCTCCGGGTGCGAACGGAAGGTCATCCATGGTCTACTGTTCCCCCATCGGCACGATGGCAAGCCCAGCAGGAGTGTGGGAAGCAATATCGTACCACCCACCCAGGTCCCAGAGAGGGAGCAATAATCACGCTGGAATTTGACCGCGGCGGGCGGCTGGCTTACACCTCCAGCAATCAAATGGCGAACAAATTGCAATTCTAGAGCGTACAAAAAGGAAACCAAATAGAAAAAGAGACTCACACTTGATTTCGTTTTTATTAGCAAATTGGTCAGCAAGACGTCGTGCTTGCTTCCGATCCTGCTGACACACTCTCGTCCAGCATGCCAAGTCAAGCACGTTGCCATCCTGACCCGCAGGCACGAGATCGGTCAGTCGCTCGTCGTTGTGTAAACAGAATGATTTACCATTGAAGCAGGCGGACCCAGAGGTCGAGGAACGGGACGGTAAATATACAAATACAATTGCGCTAGCAATAGTTTCATCGCCCGAGTGACGCTTATTTACACCGAAGGTGTTGCTTTGAAATTCGCATCCTTTAAAAAATCATTTTGCCATTTCTTATTGGAATACGCGAAGAAAAAAGAGCGATAAATTATCTAATGTGAAGTGAAGACATCAAAATCAACAACATAATAACTATCGCGCGAAGGCGACGAGCAATTTCCACTTATGAAGGCATCGCCACTTGGCACATGCCGGTACACGCACAGCACGATATAATCGCGATGACATGAGTGTTTTTCTTTGAGGACCTTTTTGCGTGTATGTGTGTGTGTGGTGCGGTGTGACTTAGCGATGTGCCCTTTCCCCATTCCCAGGGCGCTAGCGCGGGAACAAACTGAGACACGAGCGAATGAACCGAAAATTTTTGCTGCGCAATTCCTTCACGTATAAGGGTGTTCTGTGGCGCTTCTGCCACCGGGAGGGAGGACTGCACTACTGGGATACCACCGCGGGCAAACGACCGCCCATTGACCGCGGCAAAGAAGACGATGCGCTGCGTTTACAAATGCTGCCATTGTATGTTGTATTCAGCAGCAATAACAGCCCCGTGGAAGTGATCGTGACGGGCGCTATTTTCTACAAAATAAAGTAAAATAAAAACACGTTTAAAAGTGAACAGCATTTTAAAACTGGGATGAAAGGCGACCACCTCCCCCGTGCTTGTCTGCTTGCTTGCTTGCGGGGATTATTTGTTGATCAGATCATGAAGCGCTGTGTTCGTCTGTTTGTGCTCAAGATTAACGTTCTCTTTGCCTTGTCTCTTTATCTCGCCCATCGGCAGTCAAGTACGTCCTTACTGCTGCACCATGCATTTGCTGGAGCCAAACTATCTGTGTGTCAGCAACTTTTTACCACACTTAATCCAGCCTGATAACGTGCTTGATAGTGTTTCTGAAGTGTGCATTTGTGTGCCTGAATGCAATCCGGCTGTAGCTATTGAAAACCCAAAGTCCCTTAATAAACTCATCACGAATTATCGTTCGCGGAACGAGCAAGGGAGGCGCGCTTGGTTGGCGTTCGTTGACGACTGGAGAGAAGCACATACACATACATCAAATCAATGCAAAAACCGGTTCGCACTGGAGTGTACCGGAGCGCAAAGGGAACACGGTGCTTGTGCGATACACCGGGAAAGGTAAAGGAATTGTATAAATAAACATTAGAACGCTGGGAACTGTTTGCCGTCCCTTTACCGGGATGGTAGCGGAGGCAGTAAGATCCCCTCTTACTATCACGATCGTGAAACTATGTAAGAAACTGTTTTGTTTGATCTGGTCCTACCATCCCATTCTCCTCACCCTATGGCTTGCTATACCACCGGTGCAAGTGCAAATGTCCCTCCGCCCATACCCATGCGGTAAATAAGTTGCGCAATTCGAATTGTGCACTAAAAGAGGTGGACGGCCCATCAACAGCAACAGCAGCAGCAGGAAGTCGGTTCGATCCGGTTGCGGCTTTGCGCCGGTGGGTGAAGCGGTTTGAACAGGTCTCGCCCGGCAGAGGGGGGCGCGATAGTGCCCAGTTCCTAGTCCCATGACAATTAGTCAAATGCAGGCGATTGACAGCTTGCGATGGGGGGATAATAATTTAGCCAGTTCGTGCTTAATGTCACGGGTGTTCCGGAAAGTGAAAAGCAAAACAACAATTAGCTTTAATTACCGTCCGATGAGCTGGCAGAGAAGATGCGTTTGGAATGTTGGATGTGTGTGTGAAGAATCTTTTATAGAATCTTCTAAGATTTTCTTAAAATATTTTCAATACAGTGGCTCACAAAATGCATGGTACATAGAATTAGAATGTTTGTGTGTTAAGAGAACTTTTAATGTTTTAATTTGTTCGAACTGCTTACTTTAAAAATATTAATAAATGTTATGTGGTCATTGCGTTTGTCAGTGACGCAGAAACTAACTTAAACTGTTAGATTATAATAGGATTCTAGATTATTTATCATAATGCACTTCTTGTCTACAGGTTGGAGTTCACTGACCACTGACTGCCATTTTTTTAATTTTAATTAATTAATTCATTTTTTTAACATTTTGGACAAAATATGATAATTTTAGTATCAAAAATTGCCATTTTTAAATAAAATCAGAATTGAATGCTATAGACATATAAAGAAAGTATTAGAATTGTTTAAGATATTGGCAAAAACCTGCCAAAAAGTTGAATGAACCATCAATTTAGTGTATGTACTGTATCTAATAATATCTAAGATTGTACCGACAAAAAATAAAACTAAAATTGACAAATCAATTACTTGTAATTTTTGCAATTTGGCTTAAAGTCGCTAAAGGTCCCATCAAATGTAAAGAGATAGTTTACATAATATAGCAAATCCCTGTACCTTTCCAGAACAGCTGGAACTAATCCTACAGCGCCATATCACCGTACACTCTACCGAACTGCGCCATCACACTTTCTTTCAAGTGCTGATAGCAAATGATTCAAGATAAGGTGATGCAAGTAGTTACTGCTACTATCACTATGTGTCACTTCTCTAAGCGTTTAATGGGACGGGTTTAATCGCAGCCAACTCAATCCGCCCATCGAACCTGCTGAACCAGCGGAAAAGTGGATTCTCAACCTGCACACTGCACAATAGTCGGTTGGGCCGGTTCGTTCTAGTTAATCCCTTGCCGCGATAGATTAGCAACATTGACACAAGTATCGATTACGATTCGTGTTCACTTGAAATTAAACGGCACCGAAAGGACCCCCCCCCCACCGCTCTCGTCCATCCATTTTTTCCTCCCCTGAAGAGCTAATGCTAGAGCGAGGCAATCAATCGACCCGTCTGAATATGCATGCGATGGGCACGAGCGGCAGCGAATGCATATTTAGTCCGTTAATTATCCCTGTGCCAAGCAAAACACGTTCGCAGCATGCAAAACCGAACCGGGTAAAAGTTTCCCCATTAACCTAGATTTTGGCGTGAAGAAAGTGGTCACTTCCGGCTAGCTATTGGTGTCACAGGACGAACGAACAGCGGGGGGCGGTGGGATTCTTCCGCTATCCACTGTCGATTTTGTGTGCTGTCCGGTGAGGTGCACGTAACATGGCGTCATCCAATAGAGGGCAGGACGTTTTGATCGAAATCGGGATGACGTGATGCGCGCTTGTTGCTATCTGGCGCGAGTCATGATTTATGATGCATTCGATTGCAAACCAATGCCATCAGCAGCGATGCATCATTTTCGCGCGACAATAGGACAAGACGGACGTTGCTATGCGACAAGGGTCGCTTCCGCATCGGCAGATGTGATCATCTTTGGAGGGTTTCTTCGACTTTAATTTTGTTTCCATTTTCTAGAATAACATCGCTTCCTATTTTCCTAAAAACCTAAAAAGAAACACAATTTTTCCCGCTAACATAAAACGTCATTCTCCGACGCTCACTTTCTCTCTTCCGCTCTGAATCTCTCTCTCGAGGCGCTTGATACTTTGCTCGTTCGAACCACTGCTGTGACGTTGCGATGCATGCGATCTTCTAACCCTTATCACGAGTGTGGCCTATTTCCACCCACGGTCCCACTTGGTTTCTGCATCTTCGCGCTAAGAAACAAAGAAACAAAACCACCAGCCCCGTATACCAACTTACCCAATCCGTTGACGTGGAGTTCGGGTTGCTTTCGGTGGCGATTTTCTCACCCAGCCGTGATTGCACAATGATCTGGGCGGCCTTCATCGCCAGCTGGCGAATGTACTTCTCCAGATTGCTACGATCCTGGAGGCTTCCGCTCTGCGAAGCCATCGTTGCTGCTGCTGGTGGCGTGTCCACTAGCTCTCTTTCTAATGTTTTGGTTTTGGGTCTTACGTTCCTTCACTTCGCTTGCACACACTTTTCCACCCCGTTACGGTTACGTCGGTTCCAATGACGGGCGATTTTTTCTTCGCTATCACACACAGACGAAAAAAACAAAACAAACCTCCACAACACAACAACAACAACAGCACCTCACAAAGCAATGCAAGGAACACGCGGGCTAGCTGGCAGGGCGGCACACCAACCCGTACACTTCCATCGGGACGTGGCGCTTGACCTCGAGCTGTACCGTATTGGTGCCGTTTGGGACGCGGAAAATGATGAAAACCTGTGAAAAACGCACAATTTCTGCAGCGAGCTGGTCGGGTTGCACATTGAAAACAACATTCCACTAGAGAAGAGAAGGAAAAAGGGAAAAGGGGGGAGAGCGTGCGGTTTGACAGCTGTCCAAATTTGACAGCTGAGGGTTATTGCAGTTGGCACGAGATTACTGCAGTTCGTTTGGGGTTTTGCGACTGATGGCAGCGCCATCTATTGGACGATCGAAGACACAAACCGTTAAGGTGCACGGTACACGAATTCAAAAACAGACGCCACGTGGAGATGCGTTTTCATGGAAAACGGTGTAAAACGCTTCACCTAAATAAAATCAAAATTTAAAATTTCTTAAACCTTTATAATGTTTTTTATAGAATATTTCCGCGAATAGTGTCTCCTTGGTTGCAATGCAATAAATAGTTCATGCAAATCCTATTGGTGAATTGTAGTGTTTTGATGTATGCTCCATTGAGTCACCGGTTCCCACCATCCCGGTAGTTTTCTTTCGTCATTTTTCGTCACACATCGAAACGACCGTCCACGCCAAGACGGCAAGCCGGTTGCAAGTGCTGTGGAAAGATCGATGGGCACATCTCGTACAAATCAACGGCTGTAAATCTTTCTCCGCACCAACACTTTGGGCTGCCACCGGGGACCCGAGGTGGACCCGGGTGGTGCGTTCTTTTTGGCAAACGGACACGGTTCAGCTTTCATAAATATGCTAATCGTTTGCCGGGGTTTTTTTGCCAGGCGCGTTTGTTGGTGGGCTCGTTTTATGGAAAATTTAATGCCCGGCCGGTCCGCCGCTGACTTAATAAAATTCGTCCAATATTTTATACCCGCGCGAGGCGCTGTTTAGTGGCGCACTAGTTGGCGCAGAAGAAACAAACGCACAAATTATTGCCCCGTGCATGAATCATGGCGGTGACAATTTTTTCGCGTGGGTGGGTGGCGGAACATCAGTGGTATTGGCGCTTTCGAGCCTACCGTCTCGCGCCGGTCACTTATCGAGGTTGGTGTAATTTTCGCATATTAGCGTAGCAGGTAGCTTCCGTGCTTTCCCTAGGGGGTAGAGGCCATGGTATGCGAGGGATCGTGCGAAATGCAAGTGGCAAGTGCATGTTGCACTTTCTTTTAATGAGTCGGGTCTGCTCAGGCGTTGACATTGTTCCATTTTTCCCACGATACAAGTGACTCAGAGATTAGATTTAGTTTCCATGTTAAAGAATAAAATGTAATTGAAATAACAAATCTTAGCTCCAACATCTAAATCAAACTCAACTGCGATCAATTTCGTACCATTTCCCGCCCAAGCAAGCTTTCACGAGCTTTAGAACACACGCACAACCCTACCTTGTTCTGGAAACGGCTCATCCCTAAACACACCCAGCATGTCCGCTGAGCGCTGAGAAGTAACTCCAGCATGCGGTGTGTGTAATGTGATATCATTTCGGGGAAAAAAAACTAGCATTCAGCTACGACGATCGGCGCCCGTGGTGTTCCCCATAAAGCGTGTACCCATCACGTCCCGGGGCGACATAATTTTCTATCTCCTCATAAAATATGCCTTTGATTCAATTTTGTCATCCCATTAGGCGCGCATGTTTACGAGCCACGCGGCTCTGCATTCTCAGCGCACTACTACCGCTAGGGCGAGGGGTTGGAAGGTATCTTGATCTACCCTTTGCCGCTTGTAACGTGTGGTACCTTATGAATGGATCGTCTGCGCACGCTTTAAGCGGTTCATTTGTGCGCGATAATCTTGATGATCTGTAGTTGGTTCAGCTGAATGCCGCATCATGAGCATATGTTTATGTGCGCATGGTGGATTAGGCTTGTAGAGACAGTTCCGAGGCGTTGTTTGGCGATGCTGAGCAGATGGTGAGTTGTCGTTGCATTAAAATACTTGTTCGAGTTCGAATTAATGCTGTGTTCTGTTTAGAAACCTTCTATTCGACCAGCATTTCTTGATATTGAAGTCTTTTGAGCTTTAAGCTAATGCTTGAATTCCAGAGCACAAAGGGCGTTGAAATGTCCTAACATACGCAAATCTTATTCAATTTAATTAAATTCAATTCAATTCAAGTATATTCAACTTGTGTTTTTATACATCCAACTATCCCTAATTTAGCCTAGCATAATTTCCAATTACTTAGAAAACCTCTAAGTAGATGCTGATAAGACGAAAGAAAATGAAGGCTCAACAGTACGAAAAACAGAGATTAAATTGAAAATAAGAAAAAAATATAGAAGGAAGATAAGATTACAAATAATAACAGGAAAAGAAGAAAATGAAAAAGTGAGGATGAGAAGGAAGAGTTTCAGGAAGAGGACTATAATCAGGGATGGGGAGAATCTGTGCTACTATTAAAAGCGCGAACACTCTGGAGCAGAGGCTCGTTGGAACCAAACGTAGTACGACGAGGAACAACGTTTAGAGCGCTACGCGACCTTAAATTTCATCCGCAAGAGGAGGCCGATCTGCGCAAGGAGAGTTGGAGCATCAATATGAACATCGAGCATGTGTCTGATGAATTGGACACGCGCTTGCGAGCGTTTCACTTCGAAGGATTCTAAACCTAACAAATTAAAAAGACTTTCGTAGCTAGGAATAGCGGCATTGGGACCAGTCATCGGTTGAAAAGCGAACCTTGTGAATCACTTTTGGACTTATTGAATGTATTTGTGTCCAGATTGACGATGGCTATATCCATAGAATGTTTAAAGACTGAGAAGCATTTCGTCTTGCAGTAAAACCTTCTGAACTAGAAAACTATGTGTACAATTCAGAGATAGTTTGCTGGAATATCTGGGATATATCTAGCACTGCATACCGACAGGAGCTAGTCAATCACTACGCAAACTAAGCATCCGCCGAAAATGATATCCTAAGAAATCCTACTCCCGCTATATTAGATGGCAATATTTCCATCATGATGTCATGATGGTGGAAATACAGGACTTGACAGCTCTTAAGATCCTTCTAAGAACAATTATAGAGCTGAAAATTATCGTATTGGACACCTTTCTATACTCTTATCGAAATAATATGTAAATCTAGACATATTCCCTACAAAATAATTGCCACTCTCCAGGTCCCTTTTGCATATGTGATCATCTTCAGTCATCTTTAGTTTCAAAAATCAGCATTTTGAGGTTTTGAGTAAATATTGTTTAGCCAAGAGTCGTGAACTTTTTTTTAGTAAGTTGATTTCGAGATTATTGAGGTATTGAGATTCGGATGTTTCATTCGTTCTTCTTACAATCGTCACACAATAATTGCACACAACTCTATGCTGGGCCTATTCGCGACTTATCATTTTGTGACACATTGTGAGTTTTTCGCTGGCTGACATAAGAAGTAGGAGTGTTGAGTTACGAGCGAGTCATAACAAGTCGTCATGCAGAGTTCAATTCAGACCATCTATATCTTATATCTGCACATCTGTAATATTGCTCTTTGCCTTCACATGATCGTCCAGCACCAGAGCAACAAACAGAAAACTTTCCGAATATCTGAAAAGTCCTGTATCATTGAGTGTATTCAAAGTCCTATATTTTGGAAATCGTGAACTGTGCTCTGATCCAACACTTTGTCTCTGATATGAATTCTGCTCTGCTCTGTTATATCTTGTAATTGTTGTAATTATAATAATTATTGTTATGATACCAATTATTATACAAGTTTGTTTAATTAAATTACAATGTTCAAAACAAGAATTTCAATTTTTGAATAATCTATTTAATGTTATTTAACACAGTTGAAGACCCCCTCTTCCTCTTTGCAACAAATCATTACGCTTGAAGCAATATACCCGCTCACAGACTAGCGTTAAGCAATTGATGGATGGGCCATGATAAACACATTTGTATGAAAAATATCAACGACCTATCATAAGTCTTTTTTCAAAGCTCGTAAATGTGTCCAAATAGGCGTAATATTTTATAAAATAACCCAGATGATATACCACTAGGACCTTCATTTGCAAACAAATCATAATAATGGTAATTATTTCACACTTCCCTTCCCAAATTCCACACACCAAGATCAGGATCGAACACCAACCAGTGCCCAATCGAGAGAGTACTCGATCTCGAGCCCAAATCACATTAGACTAATCGTTCGAGTGCCTAATCCATGCTACTTGTACTTGTGCGGGGTGGCATTTTGGTACAAACGACGGTTCGGCACATGGCGGCAAGGGGTGAGACTTAAGTTTTCGGCGCGTTAGACACCAAACCCCCGCTCCGGCGAACGCATCTCGCCCACGATTTCCCGAGCGACTCCGACGAGCGAGAAAGATCACATTCAATCGAACCTTTCCACCCAAAACCCCCACCCACCTCTTGGGACCACAGATAAACGCACGCACATACACACACACACGCACTTCGCTCTCCCTCACCCGCGGTGAATGTCATTTCGGCCAGATTCGTGCCGCCGCGGAGGGCTGATCTTGTCATCCGTCGCAGCCACCCAGAGGCGGAGGGTGACTACAAACGACGACGGCGACGACCAAGACGACACTATATACAAATGTTCCGCTCGGTCACCGTTTCCCGGTCAGTCATCGTCAGTGCGTGATCGTGATCGGTTGATCGGTTCTGTTCTGGCTCGCTTGGTACTTCCGCAAGCGGTCGTGATACTGTGTGTGCGTGCGTGCATGTGTTCGAAGGAAAGAAGATCACTTTGACGGATAATGTGCGATTATGCTTAGAGATGCTCGTAGGGTAGCGGTCATCCGTCAACATCATCTGGTGGATTAATTCCCGCAAAACGGAACAGGCGATTGTGCGAATAGTTGAAAAAGAAGAAAAAAAACATCGGCACCAGTTGATGGAATTTGCAGACATGCTAGTTGCGAAAATAAAACGCGCCCTGCAAAGCTAATTAACATTCCGCAAAAGCTTACTGCTCCACCCGAACGGATTGCAGCTGTCAGTGACTAATCTTAGCAATTGCTGAGAGATTTAAGCTAAAATTGTCTACAGTAGCTCAATTTGTATTTAAATTCTAATTGGACAGTGTAGACTAGTAGGATTGTCCTCTTGCAGGAAATTGTGATAGCCATTCGATCTAGTGCTCCATAGTTTTGATCTAGCCCCGGTAGTGCGTGCATTAAATCGTGTATGTGTGTCGTCTGCCCGTGTTCCCTTTCCGTGTTTTGTGCGTGTGTATCTCGTTAAAGTGTTTCTGTGTCCGTGTAGCTTTTTGACGGTAGCTCCGTGGTTCATGTTTATGGAGCAGTGAAAATTCCTAAAGCCCCGTCTACAACTAAAAATCAATGATGGCTTCCAGGGAGCGAAGGAGTCGTCTGCCGCGCTGGACCGTAGCGATGTTTGCCTTGGCAGCAGCAATGGCAATGGCCGGTAAGTGCAATTGATTGTGGCTCGGCTAACATAAACCGCGCGAGGATAGAAACGTTTGTAGCAGTGAAAATTGACCATTAGTACACCATCGTCATCATCATCACCATCACCATCGCGGTGCTTGTGAGTGGGCCAGCATACCACACAAGTCTCGTCCCCATGTTCGTCTGGCGCGTGTGAAAGTGCAGTGGTGCTAACTGTTAGCTGAAATGGAAAGGGAGTTTCTTTTCACATTCGTTCCCGGTTTTTTTCCTCTTTTTTCAAACGTTTGTCGGGAAAATCGGACAGCTGTGGTTCGAAGGGCAGCCTCGAATTTGTGTTGCAGCGTGCTCTTCAGTTTCATGCGCTCGTAAATTCTTTCCGCTCGAGAACGAGCGCGATCGTAGCGTAATTATCGCGTCCGCGCCAGAGTTCGACCGAGGTGAGCCGGTAGCACCGCCGGGAGGAACCTCATAAAGGGACGGGGGGTGAGGTAGAGTTCAATTTCTTACGCGAGTAATCGAATTCGCCGATGGGTTTAGTGAGTAAGTGTTTTTTCCCGTTTTTTCCCGTTCAACTGATTGACATTTATGGGCCGATCGATGAGGGGTGTTTTTGTGTGCTTCTTGTGCATTTCCATCGTAAAATGAAAATTGTCAATCCTTTGCGCGGGAAGGACCGCCCGATACACACATTAGCTCAGTAATTACTTGACGCGTCGCCATACAAGCATTCCTTGCTTGATGGCTACCCACTCGTAAATGCACTCGTTTGCCCAGAGATCTGCTTGCACAGTTGCACTCAATACCTTGAGGCTCTGCTCTTGGTGCCACCTGTCGGCAATTATTGTTATTAGGCTCAAAATAGTCCCGATTGTTGCTCAATCAGTTGAGTTGTGGGTGACTGGTTGGGTGCAGTAAATGATTTGAATGCGAGACAGTAAAAAGAAAGCAACCAATCCGTTGTGTGAGCCAATTTGTTCTCCTCCTAACACTTTGGGAGAATTTGAATAAAATGGACGATATGTTTTACGATTACGTTTTCGATTTTATTACATGAAAAAAATATTAAAAATAGAATGGATTCTTCGATATGCCTGATATTATATTTAAATACGTTAGGAAGGTTGCAAAGTCATCAGAACGCGAGATTATGCTTCAATTTTAAATCGAATTTACAGCGGTTTATTAACAAAACATGATGATGCACTTAAATTTTACATTTTTTTTACACCTTTTACGCCTGTTCTCATGTTAGACTTTTGATTTTAGAATTTTGATACAATATTATTCTTTTTGCTCACACATCGAAAAGCGTCCATAGTTTTTATTATAAGTTTTATGCTATATTTATCGATTAAAACGAAAACATCTCATTATTTTTATGTAGTTTGAGAATACCAGTGGCTCTACTGGTTTGCTCATGAAAACTAAATTATGTCCTTAAATGTCGTAATTTCCTTCACATGATCATAGGCGCACCTTCATTTTTTTCAAGTAAGATAATCGTCCATTTTAAACATCTTATTGATGCTCAGAATCATTATAAAAATAATTAAATAAAAAAATAGGACTAGCTTGAGAACTGACCAAGATTTATTTATTTTATTCACGAGGCACTGGCCAAGCTAATTACAAACAAATGTTAAAAAAATAATATATATGTTTTCAATAAAATACTAATATCGCAATGACTTGTATCATTACTGTGAATAAACTCAATTGATCAAACACTGGTGAATCCAGTGTGGCAATTTGACGTTGTTTTCCATGCTACACTGATGCAATTCCTTTCCTGCAAATCCGCAGTACAGTATTTTCCAGACTGACATCATACATCTATTTTGAAGATATCAATATAACTAAGATTTGCCTTATCTTATCCTAGTTTTCCAAAAAAAGCACGAAAATGAGCATCGGTATAAGTACGGCATAATTTGGCTGTTACATACTGTACTTCCATTTAATTTAAGTTTCTAAAGAGAAACATTGCATGAAAATTACACTTAATGACTCATTATTAATACGTTTTCCAAAAAGAATCCGCTAGCATCGTTTACATGAATTAAATATGAATTCCTTACTTTACTGTAGTTTTGAATTCGAAATAATTTTTTCTTTCAACTGCAAAACATGCTGATAAAATATTTCAATCATCTTTTTTTGTAAATTTGTTAGAAATTTACAGTAATACTTGTATTAGTGAAACATAGGGAATGGGTTCAAAACCGTACAGAACCGTGTATTTATTCAACGAAACAGCACAAAACAATGGTCAAACCCATTGAAAACAATGCCGAACAAAACAGTGCTGCTAAAAGTGAAAAACATTCGCCAGGAATGTGTCAGCTTGTATCCCCTTTTGCCGTACGCTAGACCTTCCTGTGGAAGTGTTTGCTGCTCTGTTCCACGTTACAACTTTGTTGAAATATCAATCGATTCGCTGGAATCGGACCCCACCAAAAATAATACTCACAATTCGATCATAACATGTGTAACGTTCGGTTCGGTGAGTTTTTTTTTGTGTGTTAGTTTTCATTTTCCACATCATTTGCTCCATCGAGCGAAGACGGAAGTAGCAACACTTTCGCAAGGAAAGTGTGTAATATCGCCATATTCCCCACAGGCAGGATCAGCTTTGCACCGACCACGCCGATAGCTTTCACATGCAGTAACAATAGTGGTTAATTTTCTAAAATACCATTTGCTACCATGTTTGCTTCGCAGGAGTGCTTCTCTTGTGCTTCTTTTCGTTGACCAACATAACTAGGGCGAAGGTCGTACGAGGGTTTTTTTTTGCACCGAGCGATTGCTTCGCTTCGAAAGTGAAGCGAAACTTGTTGGTACAAGTGTACGTGTCCAGCGTGTGCGATGGTCAACCAATCGGCCAATCGGGGGCTTCCTGTTTTTCCTCCTTCTTCGCCAAAGGTTCAACCTTAAAAGGTTCCGGTTCAGCACAGGGAAAGGTTCATGATACACGCTCAAGTTTCTGTTTTTTTAATGGCCACCAGCCGCACAAGTCCCACGAGCCCAATCGATGAGGGGCGCACGAAGCAAAAAAAGGAGACCTGAAGAAAAGGAAATACCCATTTAAACCATTTTTCCCGGAAAAATCACAAAACCAACTCCTTTCTGTCCGTGCCGCCGATACGCCGTTTGTACTCGTTGCTTTTCGCTATTTCTGTGCCTCTGCCACTCGCCGCTGATCGTCGGATAGCGAAGAAAACCCATTTTTCATAACAGGAATTACCAACGAACGATGACAGTTCCCGGTATGTTTGAAGGACTTTTCTTTTTTTTTTGTTGGTTGAATTGTATCTATCCTTTGTAAGCTGCTGTTCGCTGGAAAGTGGTCAAAGCAAGGCAGGTCCCCTTCGGTATAAGCTTGCGACAGGAATTCGATATATTATTAGCAGTGCTTTTGCCACTGCTTCCATGAACGTTCGATGGCGGGCCGGGCTGCTTTCCAATGGGCATATATTTCTTCAGCCCGCAGGTCAACCGTACGCTTTTCCACGGCCTCAGAAGTGCTGCGTGATACTTTGAGCCGACCTTTTTTTGGCGTGGTGAGTGGTGCCGCGTTATCGTTGTTAATACATGTGTGTGTGTGTATGGAGCAGGATACTTATCGGCCGGTTTGAGGGGCCGTGTATGAAGTATGGGAACATATTTCGGTTGTCCACTTGCTTTACTTTTTGCGGCACAGATCACCACCGTCAGCCAAGTGGTTGGACGGGGCGATATTTCTTTCCTCCAATTTCCCGTGTTGCACGGTTGCACCTTCCTTGAAGGCACTGAACCGGAAAATGTTGTGCCAATATTTGTTCCGCGTCCGGAGCAATGTGATTTACGCGGAGGGAAACGTGAATTAAAATGAATAAATATTGCATGTTTGTCCAACGACCGGGATGTATAGATGTGCAGCGTTTTGGAAGGATCAAGTCGGACCTTGTAAACAGTAGCCCGGAATGAACTTGAGCAAATTGGCAGTTAGAGGGCAGTGTGCCCAGCAAAAAAAAAAAAAAAATGGACTAACCGTCCTTGTTTGCGTTTTCACCGTCTTGGGTTTGCTCGCTCGAGCGGTGCTTAATCGCAAATGATGAAGATACATGATGGAACATTAAACTGTGTTCATTGCAGCCATTGGGCAGGTAAGCGGCGACCGTTTCGACAAATCTTAATTCTTCCACGCTCAGGTGGTGCCCGCCTGGAGGGACTTTTTTGTTTTTTTTTTTCTGCTGGTTGCATTCCTCTCCAGAGGCAAGATGCAAACGGACGCGTATTCCATTAAAGTTGAAGTTTTATCTCTCGCCGTAATTTATGTGCGCCGGGGCCACTTTTTTGCCCAGCGGCACCTGATCCGCTTGGCGCCCGTTGGTGAGTGGTGGTTTGGAGATGTCTTGGTAGAGGTTTTTTTTCTTCTTTCGTTGATTACGCTTTCCCTTTTTTCCACTAAGTTTACTTTTCCCATATTTGTCCTGTTTTTCACCCCCACTCGCCTTTAGTCGGGCTCCTTAATGTCCAAAGGGCATTTCAGGGGTTTTACTACCAATTGAGAATGGAAATTGGGATTAAAAAGCTTAAAAAATCGCTCCAAGCCAGCGTGGGGGTGTGCGTGCGTGTGTGTGTGTACCTTTGTGTCGTACAAGCGCAAGAGGGTATAAAAATCTGTGTAGCAATGGTGCTGGGATGTTCCATCACACCGGTTTGATGGAGATTTATTTGGGGAGAGCGTTTGTGTCCGTTTGTATATTAACATTATCGGCCTGCGTGTTGTAGTTTTGCTTTCGTTAATCAAGGTAATTTTTCAACGCAGCCAAAGCCAAACAATGAGGATAATTTGTAAATACGGCTTAGTATGGGGATTTTGTGCCATTTTTTTTTGTGTGGCTAGTAATGGTGGTAGATTTTTGTGTTAGTGATTTTTTATGCATTAAAGGGTATGAAAATTAATGAGAAAGATTTATGAGATGATGATAGATAAGGTACAATGTGTGTAGTAATGATAAGCAATTAAGCGCATTCGTTTAATCATGAGCAATTTTCTTTGACGATTGAGACAGCAGTAACGTTTGGCAATTTTAACGTGAGGAGATTGAATAATTTTCTCAATATTTGACCAGGGCACTAGAACGAAGAAGTTGGTTTAGTCTGTATCTCTCTGTAATATATACATCTTTTTTGATTAAGTTGGTAGGTTCTTTGTGTGGTGTTGCAGATGCCATCATAAGTAGGTTAAGTATCAATTCTATTATTATAAAAAAGCCGTCTTCTTTTTTACTAGTCTTGGTCCTGATATATTTTTAGCCTTGACCTACTGGTACTGGTGCTAGGGCTTCTGGTTACTGTCTCATTATCAACAAAAATTCTTGTCCCATTTCAGGAAGTTGAGGTAATCGTTGGTTCCATTCCCATAATCGTTTTTTAGCCCTATTTTCTGGAAAGCCTGTGCTAATACTTATTTCTATAGTAGTAGCAATGTATCTCATATTGCTGCTTGCATGTTCATAGAATAATAGACGCGTTTTGATATAGGGGTTTTAAGTGAATTTCATTTAATTTACTTCAGGTTTTTTGAGTTCAATTTTTTTAATCATTTCTATGGTTTACTAAATACAATTTAGCAAACAGTCAAAAATTGGTGCAATAAACTCACAAATATTGAAGACATTATCAAAAACTCTCGGATATCTTTGTAGCTCTAAAAGCTATTTTTAAAAGGCAGATTTTCATGCAAATTATTCTAGACATAGCAGGATAGTCAGTCCTACGTATGGCGGCACAGTCCATTTGGGGCTTGAACCGATGACGAACATGTTGTTAAGTCGTACGTGTTGACGACTGTACTACGAAACCGCCTTAACCTTTAAGTTGGCAACCGGATACCCGGGTATTTTTTTAAACTTTAAACTGAAATCACTTTTTACTCATTGCTTTTATTGACCTGAACTTTTTCCGTAGCCTTCCAACTTTTAATTTCTGAATTTTTGGTGCATAAATTGTAATTTTAAACAGCCTGTAAGTATTTTATTTTGATTTTTTTTTAACTTTATCACGTAAGTTGGCAACCAGCATACCCGGGTATTCTATACATTTTGTATGGAGAATGACGTTTCTCTTCTTCCTCTTTTCGTATTGTGCTTATTTTCGAGTCAAATTCAAGCGATTCCAAATTTCAATTTGACCGTTAAATTTATTATAAAATGAAAAAAAAATTAATGAATAAATGAAATAGAAGAGAGTATATGGTTGTCATTACTTACTTACAGCATTAAAATATAGAAAGCATTGTTTACCTATGAAAATCGTTAATTTTTTGCATCAAAACGTGTGAAATACCCGGGTATGCCGGTTGCCAACTTACGTGTGTAAATCTGGTGGCCAACTCTACGGTTAAGAAACTTCAGGAACTACTTAACTTTAAAGCAATATTTGTAGGAAATGGCTGTGAAAACTCAATAAAAGAGGAAAAGAATACTTTGATAGGGTTCTACGATTGGTGGCAGTTCTTAGAATTCCGCAAGAGAGAGCCACTATTTCCATGTCATTTGCTTAGTAGATCTTGCAGCTACAAAAACACGTTTTCCAGCAAATGTAAAGTTTGAAAAACGAACCAAAATGTGGCAAAATGCCTGCAGATCCTCGGATGAAAAGCAACAGTAAAATGTATGTTTTTTCCATTTCCAACTCTCAGACTGCACGCTTAAAACGACTAAACTAACCTGACACAGTAAATTAATAGTGTTACTTTAAGCTTCATTAGTACACAACAAAAATATAGCACACTGAGCGTCAGCAACGTTTCAGGTACTCTCTTAGTGCTTTACTTCCTCTTGAAAGATACACGCTGACAAGAAGAGATTTATTCACTTTAGAGCTTCGCGGAAAGGCGTACCGTGTACGCCAGGAAGTTACAGTTACTTTACCTGCTTAAACTAATTGCAAAAAAAGCTTCACAATATAGCTCACCCATAGAGCGAGAGGCTTACAACGAACGGCTAATGTAGAGAAGCTTTGTTTAGTGGAAAATGCAAAGCAAGAAACAAAACCACTAACAGCAAGCAAGGCTGCGAAGTAGTGCGAAATGCAAAGGGTGTAGTCGGGTTCATAACATTCACTAGCAGCAATGGTTCAAGCTCTCCCACAAACCAAAGCCACACCGGAAGGCTTTTGCTTCCGGAAACAAAAACGGAGAATAGAAACTTGAAACGAAATACATGCACCACGCCTACACATAAATACGGTCCTGCTGGTCACCGGTTGGGCCGGATATCCGGACAAGGAAAAATGCGGAACCTCTGTTCCGCATCCGCAGCCCCTTACAGGAGAGCATATTTCTTTGCCTCTACAGCCGACCATTCTGATTGTGTAACGGGCCGACTCATTACGATGCGTTTATAGTCGTTGCTGTCGAGTGCAGTGGGAAGGCACGACATTGCAATTGCTACTGCTACCCACCATGTGGCAATTAAATGTGGTTTTAATTTACATATAATAAATAGGGGTTTATCCGTTGAAAAATGAGTTTCCTTCGCGCAGCGAGATTTGTTTTGTGTGTACCACTTTTGCTGCCTGTTTGGTTGATGGTTTGGGCGAGAGTATGCGGGAGATATGCAAAAGGCAAACCAGGAAGCGAAATTCAAAAAGGAAGCAACCTCGCCAGTGCAGCCCAACATACCGGGCCCGGGCAAATGATGCATGCACTTGTCATGCAAAACAACAGACACGGTTGGCATGGCGCGCTGTGCAGTAACCGCTGATGAATCGGTCGGTCGCTCGGCGGATCGAGCATTTCCGGGAAAAAAGGAAAACCTCCCCATAGACAAGGATGTACCATCTTGTCATGCCGGGAATGGCTTTCCAGGGGCTCACCGGGCGCCGTTTATTCGTCGGCATCAGCCAGCTTAAACGGTCATCATCCCAGCCGGTTGTTTCGATGCACAAAACGCTTCCTGTTTGGAGCACATACAAAAAAAGGAAAAACCTACAAACTAAAGGAAGAAAAACAAAACAACAACCCGGAAGATGCATCCTTAGTTGATTTCCCCATTTACGTGATCCTTTCCGCCCGCCTTTTTCCCACTCTCACCGGGGATGTGCGGTCTATTGTTCGCCACATTTTCACCTCACTCGTACGTTCCCGGGATTCTTCATGTTCGGCTGCGAGCGACGAGACGAGGGAGAGAGAGAGAGAAAGAGAGAGTAATTCTTTGCATCACGTTCACGGCGGAACAGCGACCGGACAGGGGGTAGTAATTAAATACGCTTTCCACTCTATGAAGGCTTATGACTTATTCATGTTCACCCTAACCACCGCCGAATTCCTAGCTTCAACCATTGTGGTATGCTTCCTTTTTTTGCGCCACCACAGGGTACGGAGAAGCTTTTCAAACAGAGTGAGGGGAGCTTTTTTGTGTGGGGAAGTAAAAAAAAATAAAGCAAAAAAAATCCAATTTTTTGCATGTAAAGCCGGAGTATTTTGGTACCGGGCGGGGCGTTTCGTAATGGGTTTGAGATCTGTTTTATTTTTCAGTAAGCTTTAGTGTGTAAAGAAATAAAAAAGAAACACGTTTTTTTTAAATAAAAAAAATCCACTTGTACAATCAGCTTGAGCTAAATTCTGTTGCTGTATAGGAGTTCCTACTGGGAGGGATATCTCTGCCGACCAGCTAGATCCGTAGCAACGCGCAGCAGTTTGTCCGCGTGAGTGTATTTAGCTAGAATGCTTTTGATGAACAAAAAACCTTCAAAAAGCAGATCTCTTTTGTTGCACCTCTCCTCGGCACACGCGTTTAGTGCGGGAGAAGGGCAGCGATTTTAAAAACAAAGTGAAGCTTTGCCCCGCGGATGAGCGTTTGCTTTCATTTGAAATGAAAAATCCGTCTTCTTTTTTTGTTGCGGAAGTGAACCACATCCAATGCAGCAGCATCCCATTTCGAGGTGGAAGCGAAGTAGCTTGATATAAGTGCAGTCGAATGATGGAAAATTGCTAGATTATGCAGAGCTGCCGCGGATGCGGCATTAGGTGAACTTTCCGAGGGAAGTGGTAGCGAAAGGAACAGGTCGCGTCGCTGTCCGGATGTCACAAAAATCATAAATGTTCGCCAGGTCGTGTTTCGTGTTGTTGCTTTTCTTTGCTCCCGCGTTCTGCTCGAGAAGAAGAGAGGACACAGGATCAGGTTGGGTGAAAAATTAATAATTCGTACAGTGTATTCGGCTGGTCTCTTTGTCGCGCAGTTTTGCATTTTACGAAGTCGCGCGGTAGATTGCGCGGAAAAAAGGAAAATAATGGACCGAAAAGAAGAAAAAAACCTATAAAAGGAAGGATGACATCAGATTCGGTTGGACAAACATCATGATAATGAAATTTTCACACACCATTTTCATTGCTGTCAGTGTCGTTTACGAATTCAAATAAAAAAAAATCCCGCTCTGCAGGTTATTGAAAGGACAATGCACAGAGCAAACTTGGTGCCCCTAACTGTAGCGTAGGGTGTGTGCCATAGAGAACGTGCGCGAGAAAGTGGCCAGGGGAGTGGATTGTTATGGCGTCATTTAGTAAATGGGGACAGTACACTAAAGCGTAATGGCTATTGGGCCTTTTAAATGGTTAGCGTGTTTATTGGATGATTTTGGGTTTGGAAATTAATATTAAACTGTTAAAGAGATTGAGTTTTTAATTTTACATAGGATTTTTTTTATTGCGTAAAACCAAAGGGTTCACAGATTCAAGAATGATGTATATTCAACTCTGATATTTTAGTTATTTTTGACAAGATTGCTCGAAATTTTTGTTGACACTATGTTTGATGAAATATAAATGTATTCGTGGAATTACGCTGCTATCGTTGGAAGGCATAAAGGAATATGTTTTATATTGTCTTTAAAACGACTTCCAAACATTGTAAGTTTATTTAAATGTTTTTTTACCAACTATCATCAATGTTATCATACACGCTAAACACGCTTTGTAGCTTTCGTTTAGTTACTCATCAAACTAAACTGAAATAGGTCGTATTTTTATTGGTATTCGCAGCAAATAAAAAATGAAACTATCTGAATAATGATAATGATAATGATAATGAAATGAAGTTATCTGATCCATCTAAATATTTATTACACCAAATGATTAATAATCATTTTTCTTTCAACAACATTGTCGATCACAGTGTTATTCTAATACTAATAATAAATAAATAAGTAAATATATAAATAAAAACATTTAATAGGACGGTGATTGAATTGATTTACGAATGATTTATAATTTAAGCATTTCTGAATGATGATCATACACAAGCACATACAACATATTCTTGGAATGTCTCAGCAAGTTATTTCCCATTGATCAAAAACAAAGAGCAATGATCCGTAAGGTGGGGAATTGGGTCCTAAACGAACAGAAGCCAAAAGACGACGCACACCGTTTGTTCACCTGTGAGCAACGGTACCAATTGCATCTGTAAAATGAACCAAGCAACTCTGAAGATATTTAAAATGAGATTTTAAGTCATTGAGGTAGATATCTTCCGACCATTTGATTGTGAGACAATTTGAGCAAAAGATAAATTTCCCTATTTAGAGTAGCGATTCTTCCCATTTTTATTTGGCACAATCAATAATAAGCGTTGTAGGACCTCTACTTCTTTGGCACAACAACTGTTATGGGCCAAGGCCTGCCTGTACCATTAAAGGGCTTGGCATTCAGTGACTCATTGATTACCCAAAGCATGATAGTCAGTCCTATGGGGCCACGGTCCATTCGGAGCTTGAATCCATGACGATGTTGTTAAGACGTACGAGTTGACGTCTGTACCACCAGAACAACGCATAAGTTGTAGGACTAAGTCTGCTTAAATCACTGGCCTTAGTTTTCAATAACGTTGTTGGTTTACCCATCGCAGAATTGTATTATGGGGCTTGAGCCGTAGCACATGGTCTGCTAATAACATGACTGGACGCAATTATTCTATTAGTAATATTAACTGTAGCATAATTGCTGCACAAATAAACATAAATGAATACGCAATTGAGCAGCATTGTTTGTCTTACGTACGTATTGCCATACCATGTTGTTGCAGTTGCCTCCCAAATCAACCAAAACATCAATAACCAAAGTATCAATATCTCAAAGTCATGTCGATCACGATAGCAGCAAACTCGACCCGAAAGCAAACGATTAATGCTTTCCCTTACCCCTGCGGCTCTTCTCCTTCACGCATCTCTTCCCTTCCAATGCCACTCAAGCCAACGGCAAAACAATACACCAATCGATTAGAAAACGGTGACGCGGTGCAACTTACGGCAGTAGCTACATAAACAATCGAAGAAAGAAACAAATCACGAACCCGAGCGAACACGGACGGGTAAGATGATCTTCGCCTTGGGCACGCCGAACACCTCTCCCAGCAGGTTCCCCACACCAACCCACTACACCCACCCATCCCGAACAAAATAAGACGCACAAGTCACGATTTCGATTTCAGCCCAAAAGGTGCTAGAAATGGACCGTCCGTCTGTCACACAAGTGTGAGCATTTGTTTTGCCTTTGCCGTTTTCCGCGCGTCACTCGCTCGCTTCTACTCTGTCGTCGTCTGCGGCGCTGCAGTTTGTGCGCGTGTAGGTGTAGGTGGGCGCCGGCTATGGATGCTGCTCCCGGTGCCGCAACACGCACAGCATGAAATTATGCTGCGTCGGGGCGGTGGAATGTTTTCCTTCCCGGTGGGAGGATGTTCCTTATCCCCCCCGTGTCTCCCGGTGCGTGCCGCATTAATGCGCGTAGACGGTGCGGGCGGTATGGTGCGCTTCAATAAAACTGTGCCTTGCGACCGGTCAGCTTTGTGGAGTGGGTCAGGGTGCAGGTGAGATGTAGGAGAAGGAGAAAAGGGCCAAAATGTGTAACGTTTTTTTTGTTGTTGCTTTGTTGCTTGGAGCGAGTGGCGTGTGTTTGGAATGATATGTCCATTTTGGACTAACGATGGCACCAGCATTCTCATCCCAGTGTGTGGAGTTTGAAATGGAAGCCAGCTATTGGTATTGCTGCTGCACTCGGGCTGAGTGCAATCGAGCTGGGAGGGGGGTTTGGAAGGGGGAGCAAACTCGACCGTGATGCACACAGCACGAGGCGCCGGAATATGAAATGAGTTTTTATGGATCCGTATTATGCTTTAAGCATTTTATATATGTGTATGTGTGAATGTGTATTTGTCTCTTATTTTCGATGTTTGGTAAAAAAGAAGAATGAAAAATAACAACTTTCTGTTAATTGATCTTCTGCTTTTGTTTTTGTTTCTTCAATTTAATTTATTTTTTGCAGTAAGTAATAAGTTACAGACTTGATAAGTTACTGAAAATAGTGTTTTTAATTAGCAGGACCAATCATCGCCCAGTTTCATCGAAATTTTAGCCAAGAATCTAACATCTTTAAATTAATAAAAAAACTTTTTGATCTTATTTTATTGATCTTAAATTAAAGAAGCAAAAAATGCACACAAAAAGTGTTTGGTTTAGTTTTTTTTATGTTTAGAAGAACCTTGAATTGATTTATAGTCTTACTCTTGCATGAAGGGCTTTCGACGGTTTGATTAATGCTACCTCTACAGATGACATTTCTGCTCTCAGTCTGTTAGTCTTCTTGTATATTTCTTTTTACCAGCATGTCTTTTACTCATTTTTTTTAAGTTTAGAGAACGTTCAAAATTTTGCCTGTCTTTTGCTTTGCAATCGAATGAGGCGTAAAATTGTTTTGTTTTATTTTTCTGTTCAATTACAGTGCAACTCCTCTTAACGAGTGCCCCTTATAACGAGTTTTTCGCATAACAAGCGAATCTAAATGCCTCTCTTAACGAGTGAAATCCCGCATAACGAGCAGTTTAATTTTTGTTCCCGATAAGAAATCGTGATCAGTTCAAGAGTTTCAATACTAAGAATCGTTAAATAGCAAGCTCTTTCCAAAAGAGGCAGTTATAAGTGTGGAGGAAAAGTGACACATAAACACCCACTGCCAGCCCAAAACTCAAGAAGTTATACAAACATTGAAAAGAGCCGGGGTGGGCCATGGGTGCGTCCACTCCACATCCTGATAGCTCTTTTCAGATCAGATAGCGGAGCTGAGAGTTTAGCTGCGCTTATATATCGACAAGTGAAGTAAGTGTGGTTCTTTTCTTCTTATTTGACAATATTGGAGCCTCTCTTCGGCTTCGGCCATGGAAGAGGGCAGAACGTGGATTTTAGTGTGTAGTGTACCTCCCTAAGAAACATGTGCTTGACAAGTGTGAGGTGTGTTCTTGCATACATTCTTGATTTACTTGCTCATGAAGGCAAGAATTTCGATACTAAGAATTGTTGCCACTTTGAGGTGTTCCGTATGGTTGTGATGCATATAAACCTCATGCACCTGTAATTTGTTTTTAACCTGGAATCAATTATTTCACTTTGTATACCAATTGTATGAAAAAGAGCCTCTCGCATAATGAGTTTTTTGCATAACGAGTGAGTCATTAGAACGTATTAAACTCGTTATGAGGGGGTTCCACTGTACTTTGAAAAACTTAAAACATTAGATGAATTTACCTATTGCATTAATATTTGTTCAGAATAAAAAGATAAAAATGCTTAACAAAAGAAATAAATGAAAAGTACGTTGGCTGTCCCGTGGTATAGTCGTCAATTCGTACGATTTAAAAAAACATGGCTGTCGTGTAGGTTCAAGCCTAGGTTGGACCGTCCTCCCGTTGCAAGAACTGACTTGTCCAGCTGCGTGGTTCTGGAATAAAGTCTCGAAAGTCTGGAATTAATTATGAATAATGCAATTGCTCATTTTTGCGATTTATTATTACGATATTGGTGCATTTTCTCTTAGTGATTACGGCTTTTTAAAGTAATCAAATCTCAAAATTGAACCTGAACCACTAAAATTTCTCTACCATGTTTTACAAATGAGGGAAATAGTCTTTAGAAAGATAACGAAACACTGAATGGCATCACACGTACCTTTTTACTAGGGCGACCTTTTTACCTTCCCTTTTACTTGCTCCCTTATTGTCTATTGATGCTGTCCAACCTCGCAACCGGATTTTACCTCGAAGCACTTATCCCAATCTACCCCAAACGTTTGCCTCCCTCTTCGACCTTCCATCCCCGGCCCCTTCTAATCCTACAGTCACTTTCTGCGTCTGCTGCACATGCAACACCGATAAGAGCTGCTCCGCCTCTCTGTCAGAGCGTGAGCGCACGCGCCCGCCTGTATACAAAACAAAATAAAACACTCACCGCTTCGCGGCGGATTTATTGCCTCATCTGTGCGCTATTTGACAAATTAGGCCGATCTATTTCGCCCACTGTGTGAACTTTTTCTAGCTCCCCTTCTATACCCTGCCAGTTCGGCCGTTTGAAAAAAAAAAAGGAAAAACAACGCCACCCACCCCGGGTGCAGTAGTCACCCAGCCATCCCCATGTTGCCCTTTTCGATACGTTTCGTAAGTCACAAAGAGTTATTCAAGCAAGAAAAAGAGAAAGAGTGCGAGAGAGTCAAATCAGACGAAAAATGCAAAACATCGAAAAGTGGGGAAAAAGGGTGCACAGAAGAGAGTTTTTTCTCCAATGCAACTGCAAGCAACAGGGACAACACTGCATCCGGGCGACACACACACACACTAAACACTCGCCAACTAGAATCACGAAAGTATGCGTGATCGTGAGTCCGTTCTTAAGCCACGCTTCGAGGGGTTTTAGGTAGCGGGGGTGGGTGTAGATGGTGAAATGGACGTTAGCTGGCCACGAAATCGAGACGAAACACGACTGACAATCGTTGTTTATTTTTGGAACAATTTGCCATAGGCTTTGCGTGGCCATACGCACCATGCACCAGCGAGGTTCATCGATAGCTGTTGTAATGGACTTTTGTTTCTGTTTTGCTGTTGTTACTGAGAAGCGTAGAAGCGAAAGAAGGGCAGCAGGATTATTTCGAGCGCTTTTCCGAAAGGTGAAAGCGAACGCAAGGGATGATAAATTGGAGTTCAAATCAGAAATCAAGCTTTCTATAGATTGATCTTTCCGAGCTACGGTGGAGCTTGCTTTTATGCTGTGCGTGTAGTAAAAGATTTAGTTTAATCTCAACTGCCTCAACTGCAGAGTAATGCAAACAAAACAGCAAAGCAAAACAAAAATCAACAAGTCCAAGCCATTAAGGATTGTGTCACGCTTTTTAAGGTGAAGCTGACATTACCAATTCTAGGTTAGGCTTTAATTAAAGCATCCAGGATTATCCTTTCAAATCCCCACAGTGGCTAGAAAATGGCTGTGGATAATTTCCACCTTCCCGGAGGGTTTGCTGCTTTGCTAAACACTCATTTAATCTGAGTGTTATTTAATTTGGCATTGTCGTGACGATGGTCAGGCCCAACCGACCAGCCAGTTTAATGTACTGCTTGTGCGAGCAACAATTTTACGCCGAAAAGTCTATTGCTTTTTCTTGGAAAAACTAAAATGGTCCGTCGCGATGAAGCAGCTTTTCTAAGGGGGAGAGAGAGAGAGAGAGAGAGAGAAAGAGAGAGAGAGAGAGAGAAAGAGCGACACTTTGACTTTGGTACCTCGGTAACTGGTAGCGTTGAACATTGACTTAAATATAGACGACCAAATTGTCGTCCACAAAGTCGTACCCAGAGCAAAAGGACCTTTTCATTGGATATAATTTCTTGGAAAATCTGTACAAAAAGAAGAAACGTCAATTAATTGGAAATAAGCAAAGAAACACGACGGCTTTGGTAGCAAGCTATCATAAACGGCATTAAATGAAATCATACCAACCTCCATCATGAGAACACACACATATCTAGCAATGAAACAGTGTTCTGTGTAGTGCGCAAAAGAAACTTTCCCTTCGGTGCAAAACCTCCCCCAGCGCACGGCACGAAACCAAACCAAACAGCGCAGCTTCCCAAACGGATGGGTGAACGGTGGAAAGAAAATTGTTTCCGCAAAGAAAATTGAACCATAAATCGATTAGAAGTGTGCCGTGGCCGTCGCCCACTGGCGGAGGGATAGGGACGGTTTGTGGAGCATTAGACAAAACCCGTCCCATCCATGCGCGAGCAAACCCGTCCATGACCATGCGCCTCCATCGTGCATTAGGAGCGGGAACGGTGAAAGTTTCGACTTGTTGGTTGCGCGGGCGGTTTTTCCGGAATCACGGTTTGGTGAACGGTTTGATTAGATTTGGCGTTAAAACTGATTGACGGTGGTGGAGCTGTTTCTCGTCGTTTCTGCTGCGACAGTTTTGAAGCAAACCCCGTTTCACGCTCTGTAAAAATTGGTAATTCAATGGCGGTTCGGTGGTAGATGGTGAATGGTTAATCGGGTACGCGGATGAAAAACTAGCATAATCGGGTTTTTGGTTGGCTTAAAAGGATGAAAAATGTATTATGCTTGGCGATGAGCAATCTGTGTCGGGTGGTTTGACCATTGTTTGTGTTGATTATTGTTCCAGAGTCTAGTATAAGATTGATTACATTAGGTTTGTGTTGGGTGTAAGCTTCACCGCCTGGATTGATCATTTTGACAAGCATTCAAACTGTTTTAAACTGAAATAAGATGCGAGCATCTAATTCCATCTCTGATCCACTGTTCAACACATTTTTCCAGCACTTATCTGGGCGTCTTTTAGGTTGGGCAATAATTAATCATGCCGTCACAAAGAAAGCAAAGCAAAATCATTACTTTCCACCAAACAATCATAAACGTGCTCAGGCAACAAAACGCCAACAGAAAATGAACTTTAAATGATAACTAATGTGCCAGCTGGATGCGCCGAGCGCGCTTTACAAAACGCAAACACATCCGCCATGCCGGCTTTGAAAAATGAGCTTTTGATAGCTCTCACTCTCTGTCTATCTCTCTCTCCCTCTCTCTCTCTGTGCATCGCTCAACAGCGGCAGCTTTGGCAAAGTTCTTGATAGCTTTTTGTTTATAACAAAGCAACGAAAGTCCTTTCTTCCTTCCTCTAATGCATCCAACCATCGGGTTTTTTTTTACTGTCCCTCTGTCCGGGTTTTCCCGGGATGGTAAAATGTGATAAACTGCCATCACAAACTGCCACCCAGCCCGAGTTGGGTTGAAGGAGAAAGAAGTACGGGGGAAGGAATAAACGACGCAGCAACGAAGGACGTGGGAAATGGATCACTTTTCATGAGGTCAGAAAGTTTCGCCCGCATCGTGTGGTCCAGTGCGGTCAGCGTTGTTTCCATCGGTGGCAGTACCATCAGCGTGTTGAGGCTTTGGCTGCTGTTTATGCTTTATTCTTTTGCTTGCTTCGTGTTTTTTTTCTTCCTTTCCTTTCGCTTGCTAAATAAACATACTTTCCTCTTCAACGGCGGCAGACCACCCGGGTGACCATATGGTCGATAAATTGTCGATTGTGCCGGCGCCTTCACAGCAAAAGGTTGTGTGATCGGCGAACGTGACAAAAG
Organism: Anopheles merus; assembly: GCF_017562075.2. Classification (NCBI taxonomy): domain Eukaryota; kingdom Metazoa; phylum Arthropoda; class Insecta; order Diptera; family Culicidae; genus Anopheles; species Anopheles merus. Next base: position 24,620,826 of record NC_054083.1, on the reverse strand, counting down.
CGACGGTCGGGACAGTCCGAGATCGATGTCACGGCCCGGTGATGGAGGCGCACGTTTCACCCGGGAGTGTGTAAGTTAATGGCTGTTTTATGATTGTTGGTTGGCAAAAGTTGATAGCGGTACAACACAGCAACACACACACACATGCATTTCACAATACATTAGCACCTCGCATCATTTGCAACAGCTTGGCAGAGAACAAAAAGGTGGCAGAAGAGTAGAAAAAAGAGTAAATCAAAACAAAGATCTCAGTGGGGCTAAATCGATTCGAACGACCCATCGGGTTCAAATCCGGGCCGGTTCGGAAGGTGATGAATTTTCCTCCGCACAAGCTGCTGACACGCATTTCACCTTTAATCTTTCGACCGGTTCAACCCGCTCTCGCGTTCAACATCGGGGTAGACAAATTTCGTACAAATCAGCTCCCAAAGTGGAGCGTTGTCGTCGGCGGCGTTTCGGCCGAAAGTTGTCCATTTTGGGGCATTACGTCTTCGTCTCATGGGCGCCCATCAGCCCTTCCCTCTGCCACCAACGACAAAGGTTGACGAATGACCAAATAAGGGCGAAAGAGAGTGTGTGTGTGTGTTTGTGCGTGTGTGATTTCACAGACGTCTGTTGGTAGCGACAGCCCACGTGTCACGTGCCGGGTTTGTGTGAGATTTGGGAAGACTAATGGGACATGGTCCCAAAACCCATCTCCACCGCTGCCAGTGTGTCTTTGTCTTGATGTTGCTTCGTTTTACGGAAGCAAAACTGTACGGCAACACGGAGCAATGGTTTATTTATCGAACACAACGAACGTTTTCGATGTCCCCCAAAAAAGGGTCCCCGTTCTGCCGATGTCTTGTCTTGCTGGAATAATTCAGCAGAAAACACACGGTATCGATTGAAAAGTGTTGCGGTGTGCAGGCTACAATCACTGTTGTCAAATCGTCTCTTTCCTTGATGGAACGGGTTGAAGGGAACGGTAAGCAGCATTCGGAATATGTGCTAATGAATTTATGATGCTATACAAGTTTTCGATTTTGCTTAGCTTTCGGTTAGGCTGGCTCTGGTAAAACAGAAAACAGGGGAAATAACATTTGTGGCATAAATTGCGATACATCATCATGGCTTATCCTCGGGTATGGCATTGGTAGTGCTGTTTGGTAGATGTCTCTGTGTGTGCAAAATGGTTTTTCGACTATGCAGATTCGAGAAAACGCCAGTGGTTTCATAATTTACGACCTAGGTGAAACCCGGTGAGTTGATGATGAGGGGAGCCTGGGAAGGAGAGCGGCCGTTGGGATGCGAAAAAGCTATCATTTCGATGACATTCATTCATTACCCCTCCCGTTTTGTTTAGTGTGACGGAGACAGACGGAGCTGGTACAGAAACGTGCCCACCTCGGATTTTGTTGAGCGAATTTTCGGTTCGTTTCCATAAATGTTTAACGAACGGGGAACGTTTCGTTCCATTGCAGCAGCGTTACAACTTTTGTCTCGGGGGTTTGTGGCACGATTGTGGTTCGGGTGCGTGGTTAGATAGAAGGAGTGTTAAATATTTGCTTGAATGAGTGATTTGATTGCAAATGAAATAGGGTGACTTATAGTATGCAACGGCAGCCTGATGGGATAACCTGATGGGCAGCCTGATAACGTAATTTATCAAGGTAATGTTATTTGGAATTGATTTAAACAGGGAGTTTCAGCATCGTAAACAACATTAGTAAGCTTTTATTTATTTGTTAAGGTACAAAAAAAAACTTGCTTCGGCAACTATTAAAGAAGAATGTAAATGTTTATGTGAGAGCTTTTAAAAAAGGTTTATCATCAAATCAATGATTTGCTCGTGACAATCCTTAAAGTAGACACTATTCAGTAATTCGACCTAAAGCAACGCAGCAGTCAAAGATACAGAGAAGTTTAATTATTGAGTCTTGTTTCTTAACACTGCATAAAAGTTCTTAATTACTTTCATAATTTATGTCGTATTTGCGTCCATATTTTCAATACATCGTTAGATGTCACATTATTCATCGTTTTGGTAGATATTGATCTCAGGACATCCTTTTCAAGTAAATTTAGCCTTATCTCGAGCATACTCGGTTGACCTAAAATATTTTATAAAGTAAAAGTTTATTAAACACCCATTTGCATTTTTTGGGGCAACCTAATCCAACGGTTTCTTCCAAACAAAACACATTAGTGTGTTTTGGAAGGGTTGAATACTGCAAAAGAAAAAATTCTACATTTCAATCGCACTTTTTTCTGCATGTTTCAATCTGCTCATCCTGGACAGTGGTTTCCGACCTTTTTTCAAGGAGCGATTCGAACGATCCATCCGGTTCATATTTAGTAGGTTTTTTGAGATAAAATTTCCTCTACAAAAGTTGCTTTTCAGCCAGCGCCCATTATTGGTGCATTGTTGATGCTAGTGTTGCTGATGGATTGTGTTTTGAGAATTGGAGGTATTAAGTAGAGATAGTGGATAGAGGAGGGGGTTAAGGCTCAAAGATGATTATCCTTTTTAACATATTTTAGCGAAATAGCGAAAGGTCTTTACAATCTTCCACGAATTGGGATATTTTACCAATGACAATATCTGCTGTTTTATTTTTTCACTTTCTACAATTCTAATGTCATCACCAACTAAAGTCGTGTTTTAGATCAGAATAGGATAAACGTACCTATAGTGGTGGTAGTACCAATAGTGGTGGTATTGCACTAAAATGCGTTGCATAGAGATACATTAAAAGTAATAAAGTTATTAATAAATCCATTATTTCGTGAAATCTGTCAACATTTTTCCAAAATCCTTAGGATTTCATTACGAAACTCATATCTTTGTTTACATGCTGAATGAATACATCATAACGCAATCATTAATTTTTTAACATAGCTGTTATGAAATGTTATTGCTTTACTGAAATGAATTGCCTTTTGACCGTATTTACGTATTTTTGAGTGTTTTTTACCATAGTGCCATTATAGGTAGACAAAACAGGCATGTTTCTATAGTGGTTATAGTTAATAAATCAATAAAAACAGGTCATTTTAGATTTTTTCGAGGAAATTTTTGAAATGTCGTACTGTTTTCATTTAAATAAGCAACTGAAATGAGTTTTCTGTAAGAAATTTACCAAACAAAGGCCAACATTCGTTTATCTGGCCGAGTGAAAAATCGACTTCAAATCAAGCTTTCTCTTCCGAGTGTGGGTTGACGACAGGTGTTATACAGTGCTTAGGCAATATTTTCATCAACCAAATTTATACATTTTTTTCGATCTAATTATGTAAGAAATCGAAATTATGACAGTAACCCATGCTATTTATACAAAAACAGCTTCAAAACTAAGTTCCATTGATATTATACATTGTTTTTGAGGCATCTTTGTTTACCACCACTATAGGAACACAATATGATGACTATAGGAACCATACCACCGTTATAGGTACAACAAAGCAGTCACAAAAATATATTCCAAACATATTCCAATTGCTATGAATTTACCTTCCTGACACTTTGAATCCATTGAAACACATCTGTACCACTACAAACTGCAGCACTATTGGTACATTTACCCTATTAACATTTGTTATATGACCCTTGTCATGGCAATTATCTCCCAATTACCTGATGAGTTCGATTGCTCTTTACTTCATGTTTTGGCTAGCGTACAAATCAAGAAGAATAATTCTGTACCTTTAATTCGAAGAAACCGAAGAAGTCATAAGCTGTTAGTACTCTGAACACAACTAATTTTACGAGGTGAACAACTCAGAAGTTATAAAACCTGACAAGCTAGCAATACGACCAGTCACCACTTAGGAAAAATATGACGCAAAATTTGGCTATATCGATTATGTTCCCAACCACAGCACTTATCTAAAAGTCCAGTTAAAAGCCCAAAAACTACACAACACTGTTGGATGGGCCAAAAACTGGCACTTAATTGATGCTCCAATAATTCTTTAGAAGTAGACTGGGAAGAAACTGTTTGTTTAAACTAGTCCTTCAGCACAGTTGTGTGCAGGAATTGTCATAAATCGTCCGTCAACGATTTAACTTTTTTGATTCTACACAGGTAATAGCTTAGGTAAAGGCTTTCAAACTGGTTATTTGAAAATATTTAAGTTTCTCTACGAGTTTTGTTTGTACCTAAGCTAACCGAAACATCATTATAGTCTCTTGTTTACAGTAAATTTTTTGATTTCTGATAATTGTTTGCTGTAGCTTTCATGCAATTTCTCAGAGGTGTGCTAGCAATCATATAAAAGGCTAAATATGCTTCAATTTCATAAACTGATGAACAACTTTAAAAGAAATTTACCCCACACTCTATTCAAAGCTTCCATACATCGTATCCTTCCCGCTCGCCGATTTGTTGATGGAATGATTGAATCAATTCCAGCGGTACGTGTCCGGAGTGCAAATGCTTCACTTGCGAAAACCATCCCTTGCCAGCCACAGTTGTTACAAATACCCAGTAGCAACGAAGCACACGAACAAACGGGCAAAGCAAATAAGATCGTTTGTTTCACACATTCGACAAACACCGTTCGATGAATGGTTTTTAATTTGCTACCAAGCATTCCTTCCCCTCACCGTCCCTACCCTCAGGAAATCAGCGTGATTGTGGGCGTCGGGCTGATGTAACAGCTGCACCCCCCGTTGGCAGCCCAGTAAGACGTCTTCCGTCTTGCTCGGTTCGAACCGCAAAACGTAGCAAAGATTAAAATTTATTTCACTTTTATTAGCCAGCACCACCACCGGGCGCGCTTGTGTGTTTGTGTGTTGGGTTTTGATCGGATTTCATCAGGCATTGGTCGGATGGTTCGATGGCGCGCTGTCGCCACCATTGCCTGATATACACCACTGGCAGCAACAATAGCAGCGTGAAAAAAGTAGGAAATCAGACACATACGATTGCGAGCACATAAATCTCATCGCGTAGTGCGTGTGTGTGTGCGAGCGCCGCACCTTCATCATACTGCGCGGTGGCCTCGCCGGAGGAAAACGTGACAGGAAGTCGTAGCCACATCAAGCCACACACAGAAATTTGTAACAAACCATTATTTTTCTTCCCAGGGGAGGGCGGTAGGGCGTCGGAGGGTGGGTTGGGGGTGTCTATTAGGCGTGGCCGGCGTGCTATTTCATCGGTAGCGACCGACCGAGCGGCCGAGCGGATGAAGATAACTGTGACAATGACAGCTAATGTGATATCTTCCGCCGTTTATCTTCCACGATCTAAAGAAGAACGCAGTGCAGGGGAAAGAGGAGGAAATGAGAGGTTAGAATGGGTGGGTTCGGATTTTCCGCTCCCATAGGAATCCCTCATTCCGACGCCTTGCGGCATAAAGTTGTCAAGCAGGAGGTGGTCGCTGAGGTTTTTGGGAAAGGATCCTTCGCACGAACCTTCCTTCATTCGATTGGCGAGACACAGAGGGGGAGTAAGAGGGAGTGTAATACGGAACAGAAAACAAAGAAGATGGAAGGACACATATTTGCAACCGCCTGGATATTGGTTGGTATGTGGACGTAAAATAAACGATACACGCGTGTGTTTGTGCTGGCCGCCCTTCCTTCGCACCGGATGAACAATGTGACAATAAAACTGCTGACGATTTCCGGTGGCCCTCTGCCTCGCCTCTCACCAACAAATCAAACCCCTCCCTACACCCACACGTCTTCGCGTATTAAAGAACTCTTCATTGCGATGCTTCTTCCGGGTAAGACACTTCTGAATGGGAATTGTTGGGTGCACTTGGCCCGCTCTTACCCCGGTCGTTGGGAGTGGGATCGAAAACATGCTACCGGTTGCTGCGTGTGGGCTGCCTGTGGCTAATATACTGTCCCCCTCAGTCAACCGGTCGGTTAATCAAAAAGCGTGAAATCTACCCGGCGAAATGTTGACGTCGTTTAATTTAATTTGTCACCCACTGCGTGCGCTACATGGCGCGTGTGTGCCACCGTGTATCAGTGTCATCGGTTTTTGGGTGTCAGTTTTTTACGTTATTTTAAGAGTACCCATTTGAGGTGTTTTATAACATCCTCAGAAATACACACACATACATACATGCGTGGGAACGTGACTGGAGCACTAGTTGCCTCAAGGGCCGAGGGTATTATTCGGCATTCATTCGACATTCAGTGGTTGTGTTTACTGAAGATGCGTGAGATGATCTTGAGACGTGTCAAAGTTGACAGGAAGCGAGGGTTTCGATTACACTCACGTTCATCTGGGTGTAGTTATTACCGCTAGAGATGATACGTTAATAGGTGCTGGCTGGAAGAATCGATTACACTCTCTGAGGGTAGGCTTTGTGAAAAGAAAGAGATAGAAAGATGATGTAAAGGAGAGAGTACACGTGATACAGTTCGAAATTCAGTAGTTGCACGCATTCTAGCTGCCTTGCTTTATATTAGAAGTTTGGATAGTTGGCTAACAATCTCTTTACAAAAGCATGTGTCTTTGTTCAAGAATGATAGTTTTTGAAAAAAAAAACATAAAAATAGGCTATGAGGAAAAAATCCGAGCCTTATTAATTGAAACAAGGATTAAAAAACAACTTAGATAACTCACATTGACAATTGTAGCTAGTTTATAGCAGACTTTATACTGGACCGTTACTTTTCAACTTTGTGACAGTTATGCAGATTTATTTTCCATCCCTGATTGGATTAGAAAATTAGCAGTGCCTTTATTTACAGTACATTTTCTTCCCTCTAATTTAGAAAACCTCTGAAATCTGTATCCTTCTCAGTTGTGTATGGTGTTGCCATAGTTATTGCATGATGGATGATCCAATCTGAAATTGTTTATGCAGTTTCCTATAGCAATAGTCAAGGGTGCATATTAAATGTTCTCTTTTTAGTTTGTATGAATTTTTCTTTCACTTTCAATCTCTCTAATTTGAAAAGCTCCCTTATTTGATCTTAGTTCCATCGGCTCTCAAATAAGAGAGAGTTGACTGTTGATTCGAAATTGTTCGAAGATCTGTGATGTTCTTTACTTGAAACTACTACACTAAAAAAATCATCCTAGGAGAGATAGATTCACCGAACCTTTTAGATAGAGTTTATTTCCACGTACCTGCTCGTATTTTAAGAAACTATAGGCTACTAAGAGTTAACCAAACCTGACGTGCATACAGCGACAATGAACCTTTGACTGCGATGGCTATCAGATTTAATGCACACTATGACTCTTTTCACTGGAATTCCCTGTGTTAACCCGTATTTCTTGCTGTGATACTCTTTGTTATTTATTTTTTGGTGATGTTACATTGTACCGTGTTGTTTTATGTTATTATAAGATTAGTTTATAAGATCAGTGATAAGGCCACTGATGGCACTTAACTGCAAAATCACTTAAAAAATACAAATAAACAAATTAACAAATAAACAAATTGTCTTCTGATTTTTTTAGTAATACAGTTCTTGGGTTTGAGAGCTTTTTGTAAATTATGCTCTGACTTTGTGCAGTACATAAACAATGATACTGTTTTTGGACTAAATATGGTATTTAAGGAAGTGGATCGGATATTGTGACATCAAATAGTTTTTCAAAAATTTTGTTGACAAAACCTTAAAACTAGACGTTTTGACATTAATAGTTCACCACCATATCAATCTTTTTTTTATTCAGGAGGAACGGTTCGAAAAGGCCGTATTGATTAAACCCATATGAATCTTATTAGTTATAAAATGGTATAATCCGATGAATCACAATGACACGTCAGTGGACTCTACAAAATTTGAAGCTTTTTGATGTAATTGTTGTAAGTGCGCCTTATCACGTTGTTTTGTAAACTAATATCGTCTATATACTTTTGAAAATGGATATTTCCATTTGATGAGCAAATCATTGAGTGAAATATCTAAAGTACTATTTTTGATAAATTCACTTCTTACTCGGACCCCGTCTGACGCTCTTGGAGCAACTTTTTGGTGTACGTCACGGTTGTGGATGATCGGTTGTGGATGATGGGGAGCTGCCCGTTCCAAACGCTCGAAAAGATGCGGTTTGCGTGTCAGAAACATTGGTCAGTAAATGATTTCGTTTGTTATCTACCGGAGATTGGATGTCCGCCCCGAAAAGGAAATTACGTTTCGGTTTTCACCATACCAAGGACGACGGAAGACGAGATATTGGTGACTGGTCTGCTACGATGATGTAAATATTTGATCGCCGCATTCTAACTCTGGTCAATAATATCTTCCACTTTTTTGTTGTTGTTGGTAGAATCAGGTGATTACTATCCCTCGCCAAAAGTGATTAATATTCACTCAAATTGTGCTTTGAAGAGACCAAATGGACGAAATGACAAGGATTCTAATAATCTCTGTTCCACCAGACCACCCGGTGTGTGTGTTTGTCTATGCTCTGGAAGTGCTTGATATCGAAAGATGAGACAAAACACCGCAACGTTGTGTCCGGTTTTAGTCCAGAGGTGGATCGATGCGTGATTGACGCACGATCTGATAGGTTTTGGCCGATTGGCTATTTGCCGGGAGCAGCGGGTGGACCACGAGCCGTGTAAAGCTGTTCTGATCGCTTTTTATCATTTGACTGACTGACTGACTGACGGACCGAACTGGTAGGCTGGCTGGCTTGCTGGCCGGCTGGTTTGACTGATATTTTGGGTCAATTGTTGGTGGAGACCCGTGCCCTAGGCCTGTCAATCAGAGTCATCCTGCGCACCATCGATATCATCGAGCGTTTTTTGCTTTTTGATGTACGTGTGGTGTGTGTGTGTGTGTGTGTGTGTGTGTGTGTGTGTGTGTGTGTGTGTGTGTGTGTGTGTGTGTGTGTGCGTGTGTGATTCTTATCGGAGTTGACGCGTGCAAACACGCTTCTCGGATGACCGTCCGGTGATTAGCGGTGCCATTACACATCATCTACGATTTGTGCCCATGTTTGATTAATCTAACATGTGTTTGGTTTTACTTTACGGTGTTGTGTTTTCTCTTTCTCTCTACATCCTGCAGTGCCGAGGACCGCCCTCGCCGAACTGTACGAGGACTGCGAGCAGCCGCCGGAAATTGCCCACGGCTCGGCCCGGCTCACGGTAGACGACAACGAGGAGTATGTGACGGCACACTACACCTGCAAGACGGGCTACCGGTTGCAGGAGCCACAGCTAGCCCAGCTTCGCTGCAGCATCGAGACGGACGAGTGGGACTCGACGAAGCTGCCGGTGTGCATACCAGGTGAGTGTCAGTGCCAGTGTGCTTTCTCCCTCTTTATTTTTCAAGAAGATCAGCGCGTGTCGAGCTTAGCGAGAGTCACGCCGGGGATGGAAAACAGTTAGGATCTGTTTGTTATTTTTCGGCGCAGGGAAAGGGTAGAGAACGCGACATATCGTCTGTGAAGCATACCGTGAACCAATTTTCCACCCACTTTATCATCGCACGTCTCTGCTCTGCTGCTGAGCTTTTTGGGGGGAACAAAAGAAGCGAAACACACGAAGACGCCAAAATTGAAGGGAATAAATTTAACGAGGGATAACAAATTGAATTGATTGGTACTTATGGCATGGGTGGCAGGCAGGAGGCAACCCGAGCACATCCGTGCAAGTAGCTGTGTACCGATTGTGCATGATTGGCTTGCATTGTGTCAGGCAGATGTAGTGTGCGCTATCGTTATTTTAGGAATTGGATTCTTTTTTTTTGGTTCACTTTGAACCACTCGCTGATGCCACCATATTTGTCTTATCTATTGCGGTTTCCGGTGGCATCGTGTCTTCAGGTTTCCATGTACGTTTCCATGTACGTAAAAGGATGGTCAGAAATTTTGCAGATTTGGAGAAGTGAGGCCATTTTCTGAGTGCCGATATGGTCGATCCGACTCCTCCATGCATGAGAATGTTTCATCCAGACTAGCTACAATTCATCAGAAACAGAATTGAGTAAATATAGAGCAAAAAATACACAAACACACACACATACAGTCGGCTAGTGGAACGGTTAGCCACAGTGGACCATTTATTTTCAACCACGTCCCCGGGAGGGGTAACTGGATGCTGGCAGTGAGGAAACCGAACAGCTACGAAAGATGGATTTGCGGGTTTTACGAGCAGTTGGGCTAGGAAAAAGGGGGGATTCCTTCTCAACCCATTTTTTGCTAGGCATGCTAAATAAATTATACAGCACATTCTGCACCGTTTTGTTTTGCTTCGCAAGCTGGTAGGGAATGTGGGCGAAGGATCTGAAACCACCAACCACTGGTTTGGTTGGAGTATGCAGGCTCGAAGAAAAATTGTAAGTTTGCGGATTGCTCCGGTAGTGGAAGCGGTGGATCGGAATCTTTCACCGGTGCACCGGGCATTGGTGGCATCTTTCTTTGTGCTTTGTGTGGCACGGTTGTGGTACCAGTCAGTCTCACCAGGCCTCCGGGTGTCCAGGAGCTGCCGGCCCTCTTCAAGTGTTCGAGAGATGATGCAAACCCAGAACGTCTGCGAACAGACAGTGCGAGATGCATTGCAAACGATGAATAAATTGTACATTGTACATTGCAATGGAGGCATGCAGGACCAGGAAAACATCCGGTTGGTTTATCGAGCATGCAGGTGCAGCATTTTTTCCAGTTTTTTGTACCAACCGTACCCGTTGGGAATCGATTACTTTCGTGCGAGTTGGTCTAGACACTGCACGGAGAAGCTGCTGGTTCGATACACCTCAGACTCAGAGCACCGTGAGCGCTTTAGTGTCTATTCCGCCACTTGGCCACTTGGAATGGAAATGATAAACGGAACGATTTATCGATATTGAACTCCATTACTGATCGGGAACGGTGGGATAAGAGGGGTGCACGATTCACACCGGCGAGTGGTCTTCGATTGTGTGCGATCGTGTAATCCCCTGAAATAGATCCCAGGCAGAGATCGATGTCGGCGGCACTGGTGAGAGGCCCTGAGAATGTGGAGCATTTTTATTATTTATGAACTCATTCATTTGCGAGCATCGTGCAACAGGGATTGCGGTGTGGTGTTCGGTTTCTTTCGGGATTCCATTTGTTTGGCACGCTCTCGAGCAGGGTGGAGGGTAAAAGTGTAGAATTTGTGTATTTAAAGCGGTCCATCTTGGATGGAGATTGTTTGGCAGTGATAGCAGGTACTTCATGGTCCGTGCTTTTTCCTCCCCTTTCCATTTTACACCTCCACATTGCTACGTTTTACGTTGTTTTACAGGGGGTTTCGAGAATGAATGGATTGGATTGGGTTTAACATGGGAAACCTAAACCGTTTACAACAAAGACATACTGATAAACGTTCATCGGACGCTCTACGTGAGATAGGCATTCGATTTCGTTATAAGACGGAAACTTGTAACTACTTGTTTTGGATCGATACGTTTTTGATGCCACGTTGAAAATGTTTAAAATAAAACTTATAATTTTATTTCGATATTTGATTATGGAAAGGAAAATTGATACATAAAACACTAAAATAAATAGTTTTATTTGGCCTATTTTTAACAAAATCTTAGTTTTTTCTATTATAAGTAATGAATAATGTCTAAAAACGTTGAAATTTTATTACATCGGCTACTATTTTAAATTAGGAGCAAAATTAGGAAAATATGAAAAAAAGTAATTTAAACGAAAAAATAAAAAGTAACAAAAAAGGTAAAATATTATTTAACTACTAAGTGTTATAAAAAGAACAATATAAAACATTATAGTGAGACAGTTTTAGAAGAATAAAAAACATTGGAACAATAATCAAGAAATGACTGTTTAGTTCAATTAGAAAAACTTTACGAAGCTTAATAAAAACTTATTAATTTTAATTTCTTACCAATAAACACAAAATATATGAAGTTTATAGTAACTGTGCTGTTAATTGGCTGAATTTAAATTTATTCTTTTGGTTCTGAAGTTGTGAAGTTTTTAAATGAATGTTAATTGCAACAGACTTTAATATATTTGTTTTTATTTGTTCGATTATCACATTTATTCCAGCTAAATGTATTAAGTTTGCCTTTTACTAGATTCAACGCTAGGTTTAAATGTTAAAGTACATCATCTACTTCGATTTAACCATTGAAAGATGTCAATTAAATTGTACCATTTAATCATAGTTTCAAATGTGTCTTTCAGTGAAATAGAAAAAGCTAGGAATATTTTCAAGGAAATGAGCTATTTTTGAAACAGTCTGTCCCATGTAACGAAAACCCTGCAATCTTTCCGATCCCACCGCTCAAATCTGGACAAAGAAGAGAGGGAACCATACTGAAGTACAGTGCGCGTTTGTTTGATGCTTCTTTTCGGGCTAAGATTCAGCTTAGATTACTTTCTCCTCGCCCCTTGTCGTGGTATCTTCGCTGCTCGCGACACCCTTTCCCAAAAAAGGGATCAATAAATTAAGCATCGTTATTAGCCACGCGCTTCATCGGTGTGTTCGCCACGGAGCTGGAGAACGAGCAAACGTGTTAGATATACGCAAGACACGTGTGAACAATGGAACGGTGCTGCGCGTGGCCCTCACACCGGGGAAGAAAAAGGGTGCACTGAAAAGGGAATTCGTGCACGGGCTTGGGTGTCGGTTTAGACACCGAATGTTTGGATTAGCCAAGTGACAGGAAGAATGAAGATCCCATTACGCTTGATGAGGTATTTTGTAACCCTTTCCCATTTTGTGTGACTCCGTATCCGGTGTGCTCTGGATATTTGCATCCAAATTGATGCGCTGATTAGATTTCCTCTCCGTACCTTGGGTATAAAGGTAACTGTTTCTCACCCCTACACATACACACATAGTCTTTCTCTTCCAATGCTTGAAGAAAGACTTAAAGCGTGGAATCAGATTGGTTTGGTGAAGAGCGATGAAAGCAAAGTGCATTATGAAATCGGCTGCGCATCTCCGTTGCGTTGTATCGGGGTGATCCGAAGGTGTTAATTCCGCATGTTTTGAAGACACGCGTGTATTAACATGTGTATCCGTTTTATTGCACGACGTAAAACCCATCCAGAAGATGGACAACATCGATAGGAATGCTATTGACAACGCCTGTAACGTTCCGTGATAAACAGAAACCCCCAAAACCGTTCCAACAGTCGGATGAAGTCATCTAAGTGTTCTAGCTCCGGATGGAAAGGATTTACTAATTTTAGTCCAAGCCACGTTTGGAAGTCCATCTTGCCTTCTACAGGATGTCGATGAAGTTTTACGACACCTTCCAACATCATGCTGTCCCGCACCCGTCGCCCCATCGCCGGAGTATATTTAATAATCTTCGAATTCAATTTTCACATTTATTAACATCCTGCCCAGCAGATCTGGATCTTATAAGGGGAGAGTGTGGGAGCAGCCGCCCGGGTGACGCAGTAGCTGTCGACGGCAAAGTCTGGAGCGAAGTTATGCAAATGGCACCGTCAACTCGGTGGCCCTGGTGTGTGGTTTGCTCGGAGCTCGGAAGGCGTTTGCATGGCCGATCGCTCCGGTGATGGAATTCTACCGCCACATGCCATGATGGTGATGCTTGGGTCGGTCAATCCGTGGGCAGTGGTCCGTGAATGTGCGTTCAGAATGTGGAAGCCTAGCTAGAACTGAGGAGTGGAGCAGGATGACACCGAAAAGCGAGACGCGGCAGACGCTTGGCAACGCCTCCTTCTGGGTGATTCTATTTCCGACGGCCGAGCGAAAGTGTGATGTACGCATGCAGTGATTTTTGCGGTTTTTGTGGACACCCAGTTGAGAACAGCCAGATGTGCGTGTGTTCCAGAAAAGGCAGAGGCGTCTAAGCGCGTATGTGTGTGTGCTTTGGGTGGAGGAGTATTACACCATTAAAAACCTCTTACGGCATACCGCTTACTGTGACCACATGCTGCGTTGTCTGGTGGTGGCGTTGTCTTCCCTTTCCAAAATCATGACCAGTTTGGAGGCGAACAAACACACACCTTAACCAATTAAAACTACACCAAAAATTAATTTACCACAGCCGTTCGGCTGGGCTGGGTGCCCATCCTCATCATCATAATCATCAGCATCACCATTTTCATCGCCATCAGTTTTCACTGAGGCGGCGCTGTGTCGCGTCAAGATTGCAGGCTGTGCGCGCGCGTTTGGGAAGATGTTCATCCTTCCCTTTGTGTGACTCACAGCCGTATTGAACCGATCTTCCCGAGCGTCTGTCGCTTCATATCTTGGGCAGTTTTGGAGCATACGCGTGCGCTTCTTCTAGACCGTTTGGTTAGAAAAGACCCAAACCCCGAAAAGCGACGAGATGTCGAATGTGCGAGCACCGAAACCAACACCTACTGTTTTACAGCCTGAGCTGTGCAACAGCGAATGCCCAGACGGTAGTAGCACGGTTTTGCCCTCTGCCTCGGTGACACGCTGAACACGTTCCTTCGATAATGCTTAGTTTATGTGCGACGGCGAGAGTCGTACGGGTGCGAGAGAAGGTAATTTATGGGTACCGGCACAGTTTATTGCGGTTTTCGGACATTTTGGTGGTGTGTATGGGAAATTCGAAGTCGCTGGGGGATTGTCGGAAGTTGGGGGTTCGTTTGGAAGTTGGGCAAGAGGAAATAGGGGGCAATTTGTTTGCACGAGCGAACTATTGAGTATATCGATCTCGATAAGGTGGCTGGCTGGGAACATTGGTGAACCGTTTCTGTTGAGTTCGTGCCGTGTGCGTGTGTGTCTCAGCAGTGTCTAGACATTGGCTGGATTGCGTGAAACTTGCGAGGATTGGAAGGTTTGCAGGGAGTTAGCGGGAATGTGATGCGATTGGTAATTTGTTTGTTATCATTAGATCTTGATCAGTTTCGTCGGTCGTGCAAGCTTATTGAGATGCGACGTCGCAACGGATTTGAGGTCATTATTTAGGCCACACTGTCTCGCGGGACCTAAGGTAATGTCCAATGGGGCTGTCGTTTAACAATGGAACCTTATTATAGAGTGCATAATTTTGCTCCAAACGGTTATGATTGTCGTAAAGCAAAAGGTACTTAATATTGCACACCAGTACGGAGGTTGAAATTGCCACCGAAGCGTTGTGTTGGGCGTCATTCACATCGAGTGACAGTTGATAGCATCCACACAGGCATGCTGATACTCTCTCTTTCTTTACTTCTTATTTTTTAATGTCCGGCAAATGAAAATTCCAATTTCAGCTTTCAGCTACATTTCCGCCGATTAGATTCAATAAAAGCGACTTCAGCAACTCCAGCACTTCGGTTCGAGTCCCCCCAGCGGGAAGCATTCAAACTTTACAACCACACCACACTACGGAATCACTCTCCAGGGGTTTGGCTTGTGGGGGTGTGCGTTGGAGCACCCAACCCCGGTGGCAGAGCGGCAGTAAAATTTGACAGCTTCGCGCAACCGATACGCCGCTCCAAATGCGATTCTGGCCATGCCTTCGCTGAGATTCTGCCACACCGCCCGAGAATGAAACAGATTTCATCACACGCGGCCACCGTGGACGACGAACCTAATACGTCAAGCGACATTCTTTCGATTCCAATTCCACGGCCGTTCTTGGTCCATCTATCTCTGGAGTCCCGCCGCGACATTCCAGCGACTGCTTGCGCCCGGCTGCTGCGAGGTGATGACAGCAAGGGAAGGGCAATATTCTAACAACAACAACAAAAAAATCATTTTACGATTTGCCTGAAATTTGGCACCATTTTGTGACACAGCGAGTGCCGACCGGGCGGCATTTCGTTGGACACTGATAGTCCGGTCCAATATCTCTTGTGCGTCTCGTCTTTACTACCGAAGCGTGTCGGTTGCGATGGTGTTTGGGGAATGCGTTTTGGGCTGGCAAAAAAAAAAGAAGAGAAGTACTGGGCGGAAATAATCGCCCACAGTCGAATGCTAAACGACGATAGTGTGTGCCGATTGCGAAATGTTAAAATGGCATTTGGCGGTCCGTTTTGAAATGCTACTAGCCAAGATTGGTTTACATTGACGATTAAAGTATATTATGCAGGAAATGGAAGAATTTGAATATCTTATTACTCGTTTATACTACGCTCATCATAAGTTTGTGAACGTATTCTTGGATATACGGGGTTTTATATTTAGCATTCCTAAATATCAAGTTTTAGACTTGAAATACAGTACAAATTTCTAGAATAGTATTCAATTCACGCTCCGTCCATTCTTTAAAATATTAACTCCATATTTCCATTTCCAATAGCATTATTTAATAGCTAATTTAGGTGAACCGAATTTGGTTCCCAAGATCCATTACACACAATGGTTAATACTTATTCTTCTTTAAACAACATTGTCGATCTCAGCGTTAGTGTTAGTAATATTCAGTCAATCTTGCGTAGCACACATAGACTATGAGCAGAATTATCTATATTTTCTTCTATTTATTTGTCTTTGTATCAATTGCTTGGCTTGTAAATGGTTCTTTTTTTCGTTATTTATGATGTTATTATGGCCTTCTGCTAAGTGACTATACTAATAAATAATAAAAACTCTTCGCTGCACACGTTCCCATATAATAATTTTTTCCAACAATTTTGGTTATCATATGAACAGGATTTACATAGGTTTAGAATTTGGTGATTGTGTACCCGTTTGAATAGTTTTAATATTTAAAAAAAATCATACTACTAATCATGTTTTCATTTTTTTCAAAATTTTCTCAGCCATTAGAAGCATGTCAACATCTAAATAACTTGACAGTAACACCGATACCCACTAGTTGAAATTAATTTGTCATAAATGAGCTAGCCATGTCCGAGGGAGCTCGCAGCCAATCGATCGAACTCTCATTGCGTCTCGATGACAAAACCATGTTCCCGGGGCTTCAGTCAATATTCGACAGTTCAAGCTCAAATTCAATCAAATGCATTCTTGCCAAAGGATGCACCTATCTCACCGGGTGAAAGAGGAATGTGCGGAGAATGTGAACTATTTGCCGCTGGTGTGAAAATTAATATAAATTGACATTTTATTCAAATGCATCGGGTGATCTAAATAACCGCCGAGTGGAGGCGGTGGTATCCAGGGAGTAGCGAAAGGGACATGATTGTTTGCTGGCCTAATAATGTGTGTTTGGGACTGCATCTGTCCCGCCACAACAGGATTAGAAATCGATTGGCTGTCGACATAATCGACGCTAGCGAGCGGTTCCGAAAGGTTTAGCGAGCTCAACATCACAACTATTTTGCCAATTGATAGCGATTATCGAACCATAATGAACCTCCTGCGGGTGGGAAACCTCCTTACCCGGTTAGTTAGCGCATCAATCGGTATTAATCATCATACGCTAATGACGACGAACGCAAGCATGTGGCCTGAGGGCAGACAGGTAGAATGAGAAGCTAGTGCTGGTGAGTAGTTGCCAGCACCACTCGAAAGCAGCTTCTTCTGGAAATGTTGTTAGTCATCGATCATCGATCATGTACTTGCCCCGGGGCAATATTATTAACCGACAATCGGGTATTAATTATGCAAAGCTCATTCGGCTCATGGTGCACTCTTGGTCGATGCTACTGGCGTGTCTTAGAGACGGGGCTTAATTTGTCATTCCAAGAAATCTGATCCGATTTATTGCACCAGACAGCGGAACGTTTGACCTGGCAAACCAATTTAACAATCAATTTAGTTGTCCACCTCTATGACTTTTTTTTGGGTTGTTTGGATCGATGCAATCATTTGTTGGGTGTGAAAGAACTCATTTCCCGTTTGTAACATTTTCGACGGAACGATAGCTATTGCTAATGAAAAAAATGGTCACAATTCCCTCACGCCCCAATTGTGCGTGGGTCTAATTTTCTTCTCATCTGTTTTGGTGCCTTCTTCCACCGAAACGGTTGGAAGTTAGGTTGCGATCGCCTTATACGCTGCGCCGAACACGCTGTCCCAGCTGTCCCATTGACAAAGTGTTAATAAATATGTGCAGTTTGTGTCACGGGCCGAAATCGACCGTGCCGATACGGCCAAGCTCCGAGAGCTTAAGCAAATATTGTTCCAAATCCGTATCCGTATGAGGCAATTTTTTTTTTTGCTGGTCGGCTCGATTTTTTGGCCTGTGATACCGGACCGTGATCTATCTGTGAGCGATTCATCATTTCGAGAGGATGAGAGGTGTTGTTTCCCCGGGACTATTTCACAAGGATGTGTGGGCTGCCAACAGAAACCACCTGAACAACCCGATCGAGTGTTGTTGGCTCGATATCGATTGGTTCGAAATTGATTTTGAGGCTACCCCGTGGGGGGTGAAGGGTGATCTGTTTACACTACGGAGCATGTTAGGCATCATCCGGCCGTGGCGCGTGAGCTACTTAAAAGCCATGCCAGCAGTCGCACTCAGTGGTTCTAGTTTTTTTTTCGCTCCGTTTTATCGTTTCCATTTGCTGTGTAACTGCTGCCCGGTGTGGGATACTGCCGTGTAAAGAGGTGAATAAATTTCGGCAACCAAAATCCCCGTCAAACCGCCGTCCCCGTCGGAAACCATGTGCGGAGGAAATAAAAGCAACATTTGGTAATCGTGCGGCGTCGCCTATCTGCCTATCAATAGCAGATGACATTTTAAGAGCTTGTTATGAAAGTTATTGTTGGCGGAATGTGTTGGTGCGTATGGTTTTTGGCAGTATTTTGGGCGCACAAATAACTCCTTTAGTGTACGGGCGCACAGAAGAGTTTTCTTTTGGGTCATAGTGATAGGACGGTAGGCGTTTCGTGGGACACCGCTAAGCGGTGGGACAGGTGAAGGAAGAATGATTGTGTCATACAACACATTTTGGGATTACATTTGGAGCCATTCACCTGTAAACTAGGTGCTAGATCAAATATTATAATGTTTATCGGATGTTGAGCTGATATTTTAAATCTGCTGTCGGCCTTAAACGGTTTGTTGTTGCGTTCTTTTTTTTTAATTTGACTTGTATACGACAAGAGGAGTATTTAAAAAAATGCTTCAAAGCATCACTTGAACACTACCCCGTACAATGTGATTGATGAAATAAAGTTAAATGTAATTAACTGTCAGTTATAGCGCACAAATCGCGTCACCGACGTTGGCGGTTGTGTGGAATTAATTAACAGGACAATCGACAGCCGACCATTAATCACGCCAGGCGGAATGAAGCCAAGTGACATCTTTGTGTCTTTGCGGTTATGCTGATGGTTCGTTAATTAAGCGTTTTATTTCAAGCACTGCAAACGGCAACATGCCAGAAGCGAATTGAAAACGTGAAAGTGTAATGCAATTTGTCGAACGTTTGGTTAAAGGATGGCGTTTTTTTTTATTTATTTCGACTGAGTAATCTGTCAAAATAGGAATGATTTGCATCGGCTTAGTTGATGCACCAAAATAAATTAGAGAGAATTAAGTGCTACTATTATAAGTCATTGCTTTCAAACAAAGCAAAAACAAAGCACTAAACCACAGGCCACTTGGTTTCATTTTAGAATGTATCCCAAAAATAAGGCTTCGAGCTAAAAATGGACGACAGCTTCGTAAAGATCGACAATTTACGAGCAGCGCGTAGAAATCGGTTAGATTGTAAGTGGTACCATATTTTATTCCGCCCCGACTTTCTATGCCAGAATTGGCCAAGCCCGCTAAATCATTTGCCAAAACAAAACAAAACAAAAAAATCGATCCAAAACTCTGCATGGTCCGGTGGATTCATCGCAGGATAAAAGCAGTAGGATCCATTTGACAATCGACAATGTTATTGTGTGCTGGCGCTGACACTTACCGGGCGTATTGTTGTTTGATTAGTATTTGGCTTGCCGTTCGAAAAAGGGGAAACATTTTGATAATCCTACGAAAACAGTGTACGTTTGGTGATGTGTTTCCGCCAACTGATTCCACACTTTACGGAGGTGCAATATTTTGCACATTTTTATTGCACGTCCAGCAGCGAGCGCAGCGTTTGTTTTTTTTCTCTCGATCCTCATGAAACACGTCTATTAATCGTCAGCTTGTTTCCATCGACTGTTTGACCGACTGTCGGAACCGGTCGACGGCAGCAGAAACGGTTGATGTCAGCTTCGATAAAGTTAGCTTTTGTTGCAGCCGATTAAAATCCCATTCCCTGCGGGTACCGGAACCGTTGCTTAGTGTGGCAGCCCGCTGTGGTTAGCCCGCTCTGGTGCCCGACTGGTACTGAGAAGCGGAGAAACCACGGCCGCACAGTTCGGATTATTGCCGTCGCGTGGAAATTGATTGCCACTGCCTCTGTTTGGTCCGACGTACGGCTTGCGATGGTTGTCATAAAAAAATAAACCAACAAGAATCGGCCTGGTCGTGTGCCTCACGGTCCCATAAAGCTATCGCGCACGTGCACTTGTTCTCTGTGTGGTACCACCGGGAGGAAGCACTGGTTCCGCTCTTCCAAAACCGGGGAACTGATTGGAAGTGTTTTTGGGGGTCCCCCTATCCCCGTTTTGCCACATAAAATGTGGAGCATTACTGTGCCGGGCAAGTGGTTCCGACCAAAAACACAACGGGCATGTTGCTTTTTTTACGATCACTTCGAGCGTTATCGGCATTTTCAAAAGGTTGCGGGCTGTGGTGAGGGTGGGCGGGGGATCTACAGATGGGCTTTGGCGCTGGAGTCCGCAACCCGTGCCGTGTAGACCGCGTGTAGCATGCATTTGAT
Source organism: Anopheles merus (assembly GCF_017562075.2). Taxonomy (NCBI): domain Eukaryota; kingdom Metazoa; phylum Arthropoda; class Insecta; order Diptera; family Culicidae; genus Anopheles; species Anopheles merus. Next base: position 24,600,256 of record NC_054083.1, on the reverse strand, counting down.
GGCCAAAAACTTCGATTAACGACGCGTTTGACAACCACAAAACACCTTCCCCGACTGTTTGTGGGCAGTTTGTGTGGATGCCAAATCGGATTGGGATGATGCGCACGGGCCCGAAAACAATTTCAGTGTGTGTGTGTGTGCGCGTTCTTCCTCCTACTTTTACGATGCATTGTAAATCAATTTTCTCTGGTGTCCCCGAAGCGTTGTGGTCGTTTGTACGATTCCTGATTTAGCTGTAGCCGTCACACGCGTTTTAGTTTGGTTTCGGGAGCATTTCCCGAAAATGGAATATGGAAATGTTTTTTCTTTCTTTTTTCTGCAATAGGGGGACACTTTTCGCCAACTGTTATAGTCGTATGATATTTGCATGCCCACCTACTGGCCTTCAGTTTTTTTTTCGGACTTCGGATGCTTCTGATATCATCTCCGCCCGGTTTGATGCACGATCTAACTGGCGGCGGCTGGCCAGTGACTGGAGCGCTGATTTATGGCCCTATAGCGACCAAACCACGCAACTGAGACTCGGGTTTTATGCTGTCCAACTGTCACCACGTTGGTTTACTCGTGCTAGAGGCTGCTTGAATTGAGTGAAGGTGTGCTTTACTGTAAATGGTATCGAACGCAATCTTTGGCGATGAAGCTGTGTCGCACATAAAAAAAAAACTATTTTATTCGGAACGGAAGGGAGGTGATAGAGACACATAACCGAATGTGGGAATGGTTTAAATACATCGGTGAACTCATTGTTGATGATTTTGAAATCTGCTCATCTGCAGGTGCAGTTTATCGACAATATTGTGGCCATAAATTATTACTTCTAGCCATCAAACTGCTGCACCATAAATCATTTTGTCAGTTTAAATTGTTTTCAAACCCCCGCTACTGGGTAGGTTTTAGCCTGTGCAAAATAGGTGAATGATGGTTTTACAGTGCTAGAAATGACTATGAGTACTCTGAGATTATTATTGAGCAGATATGTATTAGCTAAAGGCTTAAGTTTTAGATGCTTTATCATTTTTAATCATTTGAAAATATCGTCATTAATTGATTTTCCTTTATTTTTAAGAGAGAGAAATGTAATATTTTGGTTCATGACATCTTCCATTTGATGAATAAATCTCATTTTAAAAAATAATAATTTTAATGTTGTTTTGATTCGGTAAATTATATTCCAAAAGCTTATTTGTCTGAGGATTTTCATTCAATCTCTTTTTTAATGCACTTTTATTTGTTTTTTAGTTTGAATGCTTAGCACATTGGTGGTTTCTTTGATAGATATTATTGTTTTGTTGTAATTTTTATAGTCACACAAGCTCGAGTTGTTCAAAGTTCTATTTAGCAATGATATGGTCGCTTATACGCTGGAATGTTTAATTATTCCGAGATTAAACATTTAATAATAATTTTCTTTTTACCTTCATATTCATTTATATCCAAAATGTTGATGAATTGCGGAATGATGGTAGCGTAAAATTTGATAAAAGTTCACAATTACCTCACTTCCTACAATGATTTTATTGAGATTTGAACGTCATCCTGTTTATACCCAGTTTTCTTAGCTCATCCCGCACTGCTAAAAACTCGACTAGATACAAATTTTTAATAGATCTACTAAAACTCCCACCTGACGTGACCGCTTGTCGAATCCAACCGAAACACATTCGAACCGTGTCATAAATTTAAGATTATTCTTGTGTACTTTTGTTGTGACATCTATTCCCATTCCGCATGATTCATGGTGGTGATGTAACACACAACTTCGGATGTTTTATTTTATGCCAAAATGTGTAGGGTAAAATAAATAAAAAAAAAACACATACACATTTGCTTGACCACTAACGATCCTTTGCAAAACGCCCCTAGTTTGTGGAGAAATCGATTCCACGTCATGCGACCAGCGCAATAATCCTCGCAGGAAACTCCGTCTTTTCATGATGTTAAAACTGCTTTAACGAACCACAGTGAAAAAAAACGGATCAAACGTTGATATTGTTCCGGGATAGAGGCGAGCACATGCATGACCATAGCAAAAGGCTTTATGGGGGAAACACACACATCAATCTGTTGCTGGCAATCATCAACTGGGTTATCAAAGCGCAATGCCAAAAGCATGACACGGAACAGGCAAGGAAAGACGGACAGGGACCATACAGCACTAAGAGTAGCTTTCCGTGCCAAAGCAGCTACTCCGGCATTCAGCCAATACTTTGACTTCTTAGCAGTAATACCGGTGCTGGCGCTGAAGGCTAAAGCTGGGCTTCTTTTATCGTGTTGCTCCTGAATAAACATCCAGCAACGATCCAAAACGATAAGCATCTCGCAATCCGTTGCTTGTGCTGTGTCCTACCGACTCTGCACTGCTAGCTCTGTAGCTCTGCTATTCTGTGCGTTGAAACCTTGGCTTTGGTAGACGCTGGCGAAAGCGAGGATGCGGAGCCAACCAGTTGCCGAAAACGAGCCTCACGCGTGTAATCGGTATTTCATTTAGTCGGGTTGCAAATTGACTTCTATCCATCTCCTGGGCACTTTCTTACCGGGTGAGTCTGCATACTCACTGTTGGCATTTGGTGGTAGAATTCGGAATTGGTCATTTTCCTCAGAACCTTTCCCGCCAGTGGCGCAGACGTCTCATCGAGCGGTGTGATGTGATGTGGCTCGGCAGGTCTGAGCGTCTGGTAGAATCCAATCATCAGCAGCATGGTAACGGTTCGCCCGGTTCGCTTTGGGACCTATCCTAACCAAACGAACCTTCTGTTGTTCTGCTGGTGGTACTGCTACTGCCGGCATTCGCTCACATCAGCACATGCCCGACTTCACACAACGGGGCGTACACGACACGACAATGTTTACCGGCGGTAGCTAACTCCGTCCGCACGCGTAGCTCAAGCCGGTGAAACGGGGTTTGCGATCAGTATCAGTGCCGTTTTTCTGCCTTTCGATTACTAATCGCTTACCCAGCGCTCGGTGACGGGTGGCAAACCCAGAACGATATCCCCGATAATAAGCTCCATCCGCGGACCGATACACCGGGGCCCGTTTTCCTGACTTTCGAATTCATTCCACATCGCTTGGTGCGCTTGTGATGTGGTGTCTTGTGGACACCAAAGCTCGCGAATAATGTGCCCAGCCCCACCCACAGTTCACGGCACAATAGTTCTCGCCGGGTGATGTTCGTGCGTGTGTGTGTGTGTGTGTGTGAGCTGACTCCCCCGACACGGTGGGTTGGCTGTTTGTTTCCGAACAAGTTTCCGGGGCGCTCGTGTAGCCGGTAGCCGAGAACATGGTTTTGATGGAAAGCACAACTGCACGGAAAGGTTGTAGCATCGGAAAAGCATCGTCATCACGTGGTGCGAGCTCCCTTGGGGAGGCCGGAATAGCTGCTGCCGTCTTATGAGCCGACAAAGGCGTAACATGTGCGTGAGTGTGTGTGTGTGTGTGGATGCGGATCGGTGTTAATCCAATTTCAGGCGTTTAATCACAGGAGAGTTTCGGATCCAGTGTTTGTGTTAATTAGATTCGTTGATGCCGGTGAGGCTCGGTGAGACCGATTCTTCTCCACTTTGGATGTACAACAGTGCTCTTGTGCGCCTCACTGGTGCGTGAGCGTTGTGTGGGAGGTTTCGAGGAACTATTTTCCGAACAAGCAGTGCTGATAATATCGAGCCAAAGGCTTTACACTTGAGAGCACGAACACCTAATCAGTCGTATAATGCAATGGATCAAATCAGATTTGCATCAGCAGATTGTGATGGTGTTGTTAGGTGCAAACTGAGGCCATAACCTTGAGCTCTGGCTAGACTAGAGGAGACTTAACGTTTGCATTAGCACCCGTTCGCAACGGGTTGATAAAGTCCGGCTGTGAATGCTTTTGTCTTTGGAGGTAATGCAGAGGAAGTCTGCAACTGTGACTTACACATTCCTCGTAATATATTTGCATTTGTGATGCTCAATTCGGATTGCATACCTAGTCACATCAATATGTTCGATTTCTAAAGTTATCTAAGTTAAATGCCTAAATATATGCAATTCACTTAACAAATTGAGCATTTCTATGAATTTGGATCTTTGGGCAAAGCTCTAAAAGCGTCGAATCATTAAAACTTATATGGAAAGGAAAATATTTACCACCCAGTTTAGCAGCAATGAACTCCCTTCCACAGTGCATTAAAACGTTCTTCATCCGCTTATTAATAGCACATTAAGAGCGCGTACCGATCCTCCCCAACCATCCTTTATTTCTGGAAAAAAGGATGCGTCGTAAAAAAAAGTGCGCTCAAACTCGTAAAAACTTTCACACGAACGCTTTCAACGCTCGGCTTATCGGTGGTGTCCCCATTCGGATCGGTGCTAAAAATATTAATCTCAATAACAGCGACTTTTTGTGCGGGAGCAGGGTAATACCGCTTTCCCACAGTTGGGAAGCCCTTGGGATGGTCGTACATCTGTATGGAAAACAACACTCAGCAAAAAAGAGAGGAAAGAATCAAACAAAATATCAACCAACTGTCCACCGGGGATAATACGCTTTCGGCAAAGAAGAGCAACCCGGGAAGCTTCAAGGATGAGCTTCCGGAACCGATCAGTAAGCCCTTTCCATTAGTGTGGCAGCCCCTCATTGGCGCTGTGTGTGGCTGTGGGTGTTTTTATGGGTGCTGAAGTTTTCTCACTCCTTTCTTGGGCTTCCTGTTGCTTGTTTTTGCTGCTGCTACATTGCTACACGCATACACACCTTCTATCTCTGTCTCTCTCTCTCTGGTCCTCTCCAGGAAACACTTGACGCATACCGAATAACTAGAGGGCCGGGGGAGCGTTGTGCGTTGTGAAAAAGTTTTCCCAAGCTTCTCATATTGCGCCCCGTTCAATCGGGCCTGAAAGCATCTCGAGAGGGTTTGAATTGGATGAAAGTTTTTCCTTCCGATTCATGAGGCTGCCACTTGAACGGGGCGAGTTTCGTCTTTCGCTTCATTTTTAGTCCTGTGTGGGTGGGGTGTTTTTTTTTGTCTATGCTGCTAGTCAATATCGGAGAGTCTTTCCGATTTGGGAGTGCCCCGTCCAAGACGCTTAATATCGCTTAGCCCGGCGAAGTCGGTGGATGGCTAGCGCATCCGGTTTGACGTGGAAGGATTTCAATTTGATGAATTATTTCGCCACTCGACGCTGGGGCGATATTCGTTTTTTGGCTGCTGGAGCTGTGTTTTCTGGGTTGTTTCCGGTTTTTTTCTTCGTTTTTTTTTTTTGGTTGGAAAGGTGCAGGAGTTGCTTTTGGAGCTGGCAGATGGTTTCCGGTGCTGTATAGTAATCCAAGAGTCTTTAGAAGACTACTGGGAACGCGCTTTGCTGCGTGAGTGAGTAGTGAAGCACAAGAAAAGTACCGGAAGTGTGTTTTCAATTGGAAAAAAATGCTCCATTCTACAGCATGACGAATGGATCTTTTACGATCGATTTAATGGTATTATAATCTTACGTTTCCGTTTTTGAGCGCACTGGTGGAATCTATCATTTGACAAGTAATTGTTATATAAGAAAATAAAATAAATTGCAATGCACGCTCATGAAAACTTCAAGAACTCAATAATCCAATACTATAACTTACTAAAATGCTTAAATTAAGGCAGCGCTATAGCTTGTCAATACCAAAGACGCAAAAGAGGCTACTCTGGTACGTCAAGGCGGGATATGCAACAGATGATTGCAAAAAAGCAAAACATAACAACTCATGAAGTAGACGAAAAACCAACGCTTCCGTTCGTTATGATTCCTCTTTATCTTCCACAACTACAGAAAAAAACAAGAAGAGCAAAAAAACATCCACACAGAGCAGAATCGTACTGCAGTGCCAGGCAAGAAAAAGAGATTACAATACTCGCTCTGAATGTAGCAATCGGGTGCGGGATTTTCGCGAAGGAGATTAATGATACAATAAAACGTGTTCATCCGGGGCAATAAATTTTACCACACACTAATGGGTTGTGTTCCAGTAATATCGCGCCAATGGTTATTTCGCTTCCACGTGTGATTGTGAGTGTGTGAGGGAGAGTCTGTGTTGGTACATAGCTATCATTTTGATTTCCTTCGGTCCGTGTAGTGTTTGCTGTTTTTTACCCCCCCGGATAACCTCAGATCAGATTAAACCCACGATCTTATCACACGGAAGCGTCATCGATTTATTTTGTTTCATTAAATCTGCATGCGTAAAGATTTATTTTTGGGAGTAAAATATGGAAAAGGAAGCAATATTTCAGCATTGAAATTTGTCCAGCCAGAAGTGCAATTATCGGTTTATTTATATAATATGAAACAAAATCGATAAATCGATGATATATGTCCTTGTTGCGTGCAACAATGTATTATTAACCTCTTTGTGTTTCCACATGCTCATCGCGTTTGAAGATTTGCTACGTCGAGTTTTTATTTGCATTTCCCGTACAATGTTAGAATCTGTTTTGTTGTGCATTCGATAACATTTCATTCATGGAAAATGATTACTATACCTTGTTCAAGTTGATGAACAAGCGGCTGGCAGATATTGCGAAATGAATTCAAACAATTGCATACCAAAACATCAAGAGTATTCGTAACATAAAAGCTTGTTTTGCTTTCGCTGCAAAAACCATGGATTGTTTCTAAAAGCATTCTTCACTATTATGCTACTGGCATAGAACGAATAGCAAAACACTATGCTAAAACACGTGCGAAACTAGTTCGGTTTCTGGAATGAAACATTTCATTACAGATGCAAAGCTCAATTTTTTAACATACCAACCATGACGCGGGCGTTGGGGCGAACCTTTTTGCCCGGTTTATGGAAAACCCGGCAGCTCTAATCCCAATTACACAGTCGCACATTCCGGGCAGAACATTCACCGAACATGGGTAGTCGGTTCGCAAGGTTGGTCGATCGCGGGGTGGCAGCATGGAAAAGCTGAATGGCACAGTTTATCATACGCTCTGTTATGAATATTGTTTACCGTTCAACTTTATCCTGTCCCCGCTAACGGACACGGGACGCCACTTGGGCAACGCGACATTGTTTTTGGTTGCTGCGAGGCAGGGGGCTGCGAAGTAGTTCAATGTGTGTAGTGCAAACCTTTTGAACAGGGAAAACAAAACGCTTGTCATGCCGTGTTCTTTACTGTCACATTTGTAAACTTTTTTCTCTCCCTTTTTTTGGGATATAGAAGGGAACTTCGGGGGAACAATGTTGTGGTTCAGAGGGCGTATATCTCACGTAGGCAAGTATGCACATTCGGAGCGAAAACAATGAATACATTAATCTTTAGCCCATCTGTGGCCCTTGTTGCAGTCGGATATCCGTGACCAAAAGTATGTACCCGTACTGTTCAATGGTTGAGCACGAGCTCTCGGGTCCTCCTTCCCTGTCTATCGCCCTGCCTGAAAAGATTGCACAGGCTGGCAAAACTTTTGTTCCCTGACCCATCCTGTACCACGTTCAAACCGGACACAGACCGACTGTGGCGTAAGCTTGCAGCATAAAATTATATTCCAATGTTAGTTTTGCTTTGAACATTCCTAGTCTCCGGCCTATTGCCCGCTCAGCTAATGCCTTCCTTCTCGTTTACCTGCTCCGTTTGCAGACGAATCACACGACCCGAATGGAGCGGCAGCCAACCAGGCCGGAAACGGTAAGCGGAAGCCCGGTCAGCGCGCACAAAACATACAGGAGGAAACTGACCTTGATCCGGAACTGGCGGCCCGGCTGGACCTGTCCTGTATGGCCCAGGGGCTCTTAAGGGCGCCCGAGATCGACAACGGCTACGTGGTGAAATACAACAGGTGAGAACTGTGGCCACAAAAGGACCCCCAAGGCACACTAGTGTCCGGGATCTATTTATTTCCATCGCAAATCGGAACCCAAGGTTGGGAAAGCTCGATGACAGATCGCACTCGGGGAGGTGTAGCATGCTGATTGTGTTTTCTTTTTGCTCTCTTCCCCCCACCGATTTCCCGACACGCCTCACGCAGACGGAAGAAAGCGGGTAACATCTTCCTGGTTGCATATTACGAGTGTGACGATTATTACGAGCTGCAGCCACCGGAGCATGATCGGCTGTACTGCAGTGGGAAGAAGTGGATCGGCAAGCGACCGGAATGCATCTCCACCCGCACCGGCTCCGAGGATGACGAGGAAGGCGAGGACGAGGAAGAAGAGGAAGAGGGAGAGGAAGAGGAAGGTAAGTGGGGATGGAGATGGAGACCGTTTCGAAGCAGGTGGCCGTTTTCCCATGCGAGCGGAGCGCATCACACCTAAGCGTTGCTGCTTTGTTTTACATTTTATGCTGGGGGTGGGTGTGATGCTTGCAGCTTAAGATTGAACATACATTGTTCGATATGGAAAAGGATGTTGTTTGTAAAGATTTGCACTCTCTATCATCCATGTTGCACAAACATTTGTGCATTTGTTTAAACTTCACAACTTTTCAAACTCCTTGCAAGGAAAATCTCGCCCAAATATATTTACTGTCTGAAAAACGGTGAATAATTAATTTCATATAGGGCGAATCTTAAACTTCTTTGTGTATAAGTTTTTTATGTGCCAAAACACAAACGAAGCTAAAGTCTTTGCCTTTAATTATTTTCCTAGAGAGATTAAAAGTCTAGTTTAATGAATAAAACAAACAGGTATTTTAATTTTCTATTTGTTATTTTACCTTTGGTTACAAAAATTGCATCTTTACAGAAAGTTGTCTGCCTTCTAGCTGAATTGTAGGATGTAAAAGCTGCAGGATGTTACAGCTATATGGCATGGCTTTTCTTTCGGTTATCTTGATCGATTCAAACCATTTCATCATAAGATAAAGCAATAAATGCGCCAATAAAATAATAAAACAATAAAAAAGCAAAAAAATCCAGCCTTATTGTTTATTGGTTTTATTGCAATTTAATCACACCAATGAGCATGATTTCATTATTGTTTTTTGATTTGTATAGAAGGAAATGATATACATTGCCATAACTTAGGAAGAGACATTTGAAGGTTTACTTTCAATCACCTGAACGAATGGAAGCACTCATAAAGTTAAAATGTAGTTGCCGTGACCTTGAAGGATTCTTTTTGGAAAACTCATATTAAAACATTAAAACAGTTCAATAAAGAAATAGATCCCCTAGGCTGTTAAAAAATCGCTGAATGACTGTTATGAAACATAATTATCGTAATAATCATATCCAGCTGTGCGATTATTCAGTGACTCACCAAAATTGTTTTGATGCAAAACGTCTCTAACTAACTTGGTTTCTTTATTCTTGGAAACTGGAATGGATAGGAGGCTGAAGATTTTGGAGTTAATTTCTCTTTGAATGTTTGGGAAAATTGATATTTTGTTTCAAATTTCAAACTAGTGCGGGTAGTGTCAATCTTTTTTTTAAATAAGCAATATGATAAAATTTTTTTTTTAATTTTCTTCAAAATTCATATATAAATAAATCTTATACAAAAAAAAAATCTTTTCTGGTCTAACTGTTCTTAATTTTTGCAAGAATAATCCACGAAATGGATTTTTTTAACCTGCTTTAAGCTTGTAAATCTTTATACTTTTTGCTTCAAATCTCACCTTAATCAAAGAAATCATAAAAAATGCGCAGAAGGAATTCAGTAGAAGTGCTACACTTTCCAGCTTGCTTTTCGGTCGTTCCATTCAACTGAATCATTTCATAGACATCATTTGAAGCATTTTAAACCTGATCAGCTGATAACGATCAACAGTTAGTCGGGGTTTCTGTTTGTGCAGCGGTTTTTTTTATTCCATCTGCCGCATAAAAATGATGAAGACCGATCATTCTGACCTTTCTATCAATGGCGAAAGCATGAGCAAGGTAAGAAACCGTCGAAAAGGCACGAGACCGTCAGTCACGATTTTCATTGAATTGCTCCGTACTTTGACCGTTCCGGCACCTGAGTTTCCCATCCTGCAATGCTTTTGGCAATTTCGTTCAATTCGATTTGAGTTTGGAAACGCAGATCAATATTATCTCTTAAGTACCGCCATTTGTGAGTGGAAAGGTATCGGGGCCGATCAATATCACTTTGCTGTTGGCTTTTCAGTGTTTGAAGATTCGTTTCAATGGCTGCGAACGAAGTGAACTGCACACTATGAACTAGTTTAAATAGATTATTAACTCTAGGTTAGGAATCTGACTTGAGCTGATTATAGCAGTGAGTGCCGAATTTTGTGATGCTTACCTAAAAAATGGATAATAACACTTTCAGAATCGTCCTCAAAATGTCGCACCCGTTCCAATTTCGTGCTGGTAGCAATCGTTACATCATGTGCAGCCCAAAAATGCGCTGCGACACCTTAGTTGATTTCTGTTGGCCGTCGGTATTTGTGTCTGTTTATTTTCCATCGTTGACTTTCGAGCGGCAGAGCTGCTGCCGTTGGTGCACGCTCCCGTTGCCAACGCGATGGCAATGTGACAGGTAAAACGTGTGTAATTTATGTCGCGCGGTGATGCTACCAAGATATTAGTGGCATAAATTCGACCTTATCCCACAGCACCCACCGCACGCCCACGTATTATGCACGTGCTCGGTGGAAGCCACCGCCTTCTGCATGAGCACGAGCGCACAGGTTGGCCGTGGAGGTGGCCCTTTCTCCCGAGATAAGAGTAACGAACGAATGGAGCGTGAATGAATTCATCGCAAAAGGTGCCCCCTGTTCCGCGTGGAGTTGGTTCCGCTCGCGTGTGAAAGACGCAGGATGATCTGTTATTCCAGTCGGATTGGAATTCGTTTTCATCTCCTCTTGTGCTCTTGGGTTTGGCATTACTCTTTCGCCGGTTACCGAAAGGGGTGCTGATTTTCTGTGTTTCCCATTCCTTTTTTTTGCTGTTCAACCGAAAGCACCAACCGAGCTCGTACATAGTGCAGCTAACAGTAAGGAGATAGGGACGCTCAATCTTGTGCTCCAGATCCATTTGAAAATGTTTCACAGCATAGCAGCGGGTTCGCATTTTGCTGCCTGCATTGTCTGAAAGTGGAATGTTGTGTTTTGCTGGTATGTTGGGTGAAACAGCTGTTTTCTAGATGTTTATTGGATGGTAAGTTACCGCTGGATGGATATTGCCTGCTTCCGGGAAAGGCATCCCGCCAACACATAGTTACAGCCGGCTTAAACCAGCACGGACGGTTGTTTGGTGAAATGAAAAGTGTCCCGAGCACATTTGTGCCCATCACGGGGATATTGTTTTACATGATGGATTTAATTGTCTGGGCTGAGAAAATGGGGCACATGATTGTAACATATGGATAGTAGCGTTTGAAACAAAACGAATACTATGTAATGTCTTGACAAGTTAATATTGTCATGAGGATTGTATAATTTTTGGCTTTTTAATGTGACATATTACAGTGAATGTCTGGATAAAAAACAAATCATTTACAATTTATTAAGCTTTGAATTATTCTTGATTTTAATGTGTTTCTTTCATTACATTAATTTTTGTTTTGCAGATTACGAAGAAGAAGGAGAGGAAGGCTCTGAACAACCATCCGAGCATGATGATCGAGTTCATGAGCGAGTTACATCTACAACGACAACCACACCGGCAACTACAACTACCACTTCTACTACGGAGCCAACAACAACTTCAACAACCGAACCAACAACAACCACCACTACAATGACATCAACAACGGAACACTCGACCACTACTTCCGAGGTGCCACACACGACAACAACGGAAGTGAACGTTCCGGACAATTTAGCTGTTCTTGAAGCAGAACATGAGACTCATCATCATCGATCGGCAACAGACTCGTATGAAACAGAGGAGCATGAGGAGGATGAACCCGAGGATGACGAAGAAGGTGATGATGATGAGGAAAATGAGCACGATCACCGGGAAACTCACAAGGTAGACGAAAGTGACAACGAGGAAATCGAACAGAGGAAACCCTTAGAGCATCCGTCTTCAACGGCGACGACGACCACGACCACCACCACCACAGAGTCTACTGTGGTTCCAACGACTCCGCAGACGTATGTGGCCGACTGTGGTCCCGATCGTGGCGGTTGTGATCACGAATGTCGAATGATTTATCACGGCAACGAGGTGGAACCGTTGGTAGAGTGTAGCTGCTACCGTGGATTCCTGCTGGATGCACGTGATGGAAGAACTTGTCACGGTGAGTAATTTGTTTGCCCAACAGATGTATCGATCGTATTGGGGTATTTGCTTTTCTGCTGGATTCGGCTGCTGTCGTGAGAGAACTGATCGAACAAATGCATTGGTGCTACAACTCAATTGGCTAAATTTAGATTAAAGATCACGGCGCGCACGTTATGCTGTTCGACCTTTTCACGCTTTTGTAAGCAAAGACGGTTGGGATTGGAAACTATTATCGGCATCGGCAGGTCTGGCAAGGGCGAGTTGCAGCCTAGATGCAGACCCAGAGATGCAACATCTAACTCCAACTAACCAACCAACCAAACCAGAGCTGATCACGACACAAGTGGAAAGTGTTGGTTGTCAGCAGGCTTAGCTCAACTTCTCGACGGTCCCGATACCCGAGACGTCCAATCAGGAGAAGTTAATTCCCGGTGACAAATTACGGTTGTAGGTTGGGATGTTAATAGCGCACACTGGCGTGGTCTGGTCTGGTTGTTGGTGCGAGAAGAAGCATCGGGGTGTTTTTTTTTTGTGTGGCCCCGCTTTAGGCCTTCTAAAGGGGTGATGGAAATGGACGATGAAATGAGATTTTGAACGGAGGCGTCAGAGAACGGTGGTACGTTTGCTTGTTTTCTTCGCAGTGCCGCCCAGCTCTCGGATGTCCGATGCGATGCTGACAGGTCTGTGGTCTCTGAGCCAGGCGGAGTGTTTTTTCTCCTCTGAAGTGAACACATGTGCTTGTGCCGTGTGGTGGAAGGAACGGTCAGGTTGTTGGAAGGGAATAAAATATGTTGGGAAACATTTACATGATGTTCGGACCCAAAACTTTCCTCGAGCCGTATTGAGTGGGCCCAACACTGATCAAGTGGCTGCTGTCAGATGATTGACTTTTTCGTAATTGCTCACAGATTGGAGCTTGATGGGAGGGGATAATTTAATTTAAGGTTTGAGGTGCTGGCTCAAAGCGATGGCGGTATGAGGTCGTTGTTGTTAAACGTTATTGCTGTTATCATTATTGATACTATTTGTTTCATAGATATTGTGTACTAAAGGTAAATTTTAATGAAATGGAAAGTATGTAGTAATTGATTTAAATTAACATAAAACATAATTTCTATCATTGTCATATTCTATCATGCTAAAGCTACCGTCAGGTAAAGCGTATACAACAACATTTCTTTATGTTACAATTTTTGTTGTAAGATGATAAGATATTTTGTATTATGTGTTATTCAATAGGTTCGTTTTTGATGGTTTAATGGATAATTTAAGCAAACTCAAACCAAGTTAAATATTATTTATATTTCTCATAAAAAAAAAACATTTATAGTTGTTACAGCAATTTTGTTAAAATAAACATAATGAGCCGGTCTGGTGGTACAGTCGTCAACTCGAACGACTGAACAACATGCCTGTCATGGGTTCAAGCCCCGAATAGACCGTGCCCCCATACGTAGGACTGACTATCCTGCTATGGTAACAATAAGTCACTGAAAGCCAAGCTCACTTTACTAGTGGGTACAGGCAGGCCTTGACCGACATCGGTTGTAGTATCAAAGAAGAAGAAGAAGAAACATAATGAAGTCTTTAGAAGCACTGATTGAGGCTTCAGATAATCTATGAATAAATCACTTAAAATTCAATACCTATAATATGAGTTCAATACCTTTAGCATCAATGAATACAAATTAAATATTTTTTAACATAAACAAGATATGTTAAAAATGTTACTAATTAAGATCAGATTACAGAATGTTTGCTACTTCACCATACTTTGTGCTCTCTTGAAACTGAACTAAGTTGAAGTTCTCAAAACTTGTCTAAACAGAGCGTGAACGTCTGAACTGCATTAATGCGTCCTACTCCTCCGCACTCAAGTGTTTTTATCGTGATGAATAGAGTTAATCCATCTATTTCTACATTTCAAACTCTACTTCACACCGGTTCCACCTGCAGCCGTTTTACGGTTGAAACTCCCAAACATCAGCGCCCACCATCACCATTGCCCAAGCGCACCAGCACCTCAATAATTGCAGGATTAGACCGCCGACGCGCATCATATTTGTGAGCTAGAAACGTCAGCCAGGGTTACTTAGCCGTTTGTTTAGCTGTCACTGTGCCCATGTGTCACTGTGCGGCGAAAGCAACGCGTTGATTAATTGTCAGCACGCGCGCTTGCACACACGCACACAAACGGTCTCGCTCGCTCGCTTAGTGTTTCGCCTGACAGTTGCGTTTAACATGGCGTCACACCTGTCACGCGTAGTAAGCCAATCCCAACAACCGTTGCGCCGGACGCCAAAGTTCTCGTTGCTCCCTATCAAATCAACGCCCAATTTACCAGCTACCCCATCACGAAACATGTTATGATTTAATCCTCGTTTGTTTTGGGCCGTCCCACTCTTCCCTTCCGTGGTTCTTTCCTGCCGCCCCCCACTCAAGCTTCCTTTCGCAGCTTCATAGCACGATTTTCAACACTTAATTTTCGATCATTTCCGATGAGCGTCACCGCCCGGGTTCGAAACGAATTAACAAAATGTTTAATGACAGATAATAACGGTCGGATTTGCATAAACGATGTGTCATCAATTAGCTACCACCTACGGTGGTGGTGGTTGTGCCACTGGCGGCGTTGGTCGACTTTCAAACTGATCGGTAAACATTACAGAAAATGTCTCCGCAACCCGAGCCGCTCGACGCGAAGCGCTGCTTAGTCGGGTCGCCGGTGAACAACGATTTTGCCAACCTTCGCTCTGAGTTTTTTTTTATGGGTTCACATCGAGCTTCCCGCCGGTTTGGTTGGGCGAAAAATTAATCTTCTGGAAGGTGGGTCATTAAATACGGTCTACCGTTCAGTAGTGAGCGTGGAGTGGGCCGTGGAGGAAAAAAAGGCAAAACATAAAAGCAACTGTACTGGCAACGAACCAGGCTTTCTGTTTCGGTGCTGGCGGTGAAGTATGGTTTGTTTGTATAGGAGGAGCGAATAAAAACACACACAAAAAACAGGAAGCAAATTGAGCATATTTATTGATTCAATTTTGCCACTTGACCCTCCCACTCGCTCGCTCAGACATCGATAGCAGGAGCGATTTGAAAATTCTAGTTTATTTTTTGTTTCTCGTGGAACCTTTTTTAACGGACGGTTAACTTCCTGATTTGAAATTTGTGTTGTGCCCTCGTTCCGGGAATCCATTTCCATGGGACTCTACTGCGAGGCCTAAAGTGTGTCAAAAGGCACTTTACGGTTTTCTTGTTTCATCGTTTTAATGGGTTGAATGATGTAACGATTTCAGTAGATGGTGAAACTCAATAAAGCATGGTTGAGTTTTTTTGAAGCGATTTTTTTTTAAACAAACCTCCTTTGATATTTCTACTTTCAGATGTTGACGAATGTGCGGATAATAATGGCGGCTGTGAGCAGACGTGCATCAACAAGCCCGGATCGTACGAATGTGGCTGCGAACCTGGGCTGCAAATCGACACACTGAACGGGCATACATGCATCGGTAAGTGGTACAACCATGAGCTTGTTCATCCGTAGTTTCTGCATACGCTTTGATCATCATTACGCTCGCATGGCAAAACACGATTGCACTAGGCTTTTGTTCCTTTTTCCGACGAAAACGGTTGGGTATGGGTTGTGAAAGGTTTTGCCCGGTAACGAGTGATTAATGGGTATTTCGTTGTGCTGGGTGAAGGTACTACAAATGCTTTGATATGCTCAGTTCACGGTTCCATATAAAGAACGGTAATGGGATATTATTTTTCCCTTTAATATAATGCATTAGTTCTAACTTTATTAAAAAGCTCGTTTAACCATAATACCAAAGCCATCTCCTCTGAAACAAGCCTTTTGAAAAACATATTGCATACCTGGTGGCGTATTTGTCTTCCCTAAAATCAACTACAGCCAAAGCAGAAAGCGCCTAAAGTTATACTACTCAGCATAACAAAGCCATTCCGTTAGGTACGGAAAGCAAACGCACAAGAACACTTTTTCGGGTTGTCAAACCGTCTCGTTTGGGGTTTTGTTTTAAAGCACATAATCGTGCGCAACAGCCGGTGCACAGCCAAACTCATTAACAGTGTGGTACCATCTCACGAACCGACACCTGCAATCTACACGACCAACGACCGACCGACCAACTTCACTCCCTACCCTCTCGCCTGAGCCACTCGCTGCAGAGGTTAATATAATTTAAATTATTTCCTACCAGCATTTTGCATCTCCCGTGGTGGCCCGACATAGCTTTAGGGTTTGCCTGTGGGACGGGAACTGCCAACGGTGCCAACCTTAATAACGACTGACGTCTTGACTATTAGATATCGCCTCTTATGCCGTACTTTGTACCACGCGTCTGATCCTTCTTTATGGAAAAGAGATTAAATGGGGCAGGATTCTGGAAGTAGTTTAACGGAGCAGCGCACGCCGTGAAGTTTGTTCGAGTGAAAAGTGGAACTACTGTACGCGCTATTACGCTGACATTCTTTGTTCTGTTTTTTTTTTTTTAATTTCTTTTAACCGTTGTAGAGTCGAGTTTGCACCGTCTTCCGCAGAAACCATTTCAATCCGGACTGGAATGATAAATTTGTCCGAGCATTCTAGGCTCCTTTTTTGTTGCCGCAGACGCACATTTCTCTAAAAACGACTTTACCGGCAGCTAAACTTGAACACAAAACGACCAACTTTCGAAGTGTCATGATCCAGTCTAGTGTAAACAAACAAGTCACTTCCATTAAACACACTTACAAAGGCAGTCGTGCGAGCGGAGTGTCAAGGGGAGTGAGGCAAAAAAGTCAATCCTCAGCAATGCATTTCCGTGGCTGCAGTAGCTCCGGTTTTATCTACCCAGAAGTACCAAGATCCGGAGCTAAATGAAACGTAATTGTAGATAATCCAGCGTTGAAAAGTATCGTCCTCCGCCAGCGCTGGCTAGGGGTCGACACACTCGAGTTACCATTACCGGGCAGACCATTAGTTGGGCAACCTGGAACGATGGGAGGCTCCGACGGTGGTAAAAGAGGACTGAAGTGAAGTGAAAATTCTAGCTTGAAGAAAGGCTCGCTCTGGCTTTGGTTCTCGGCATGAGTCGAAGGTCGTTCTGAGGGGGGGCGGTGACCCGTACGCCCGCTGGGAGAAAAGATGAGCCTTTCTTACAAACTCTCGGCTTTCCATTACCTGGAGGGCAGGTCAGTGCTGGTCGTACGGGACGGAGTCATAGCAGTAAGTTACGATGAATGCGTTTATCCTTGCGTTGGATGGTGGAGAGTGTGGAGTTTGTAGTTCCTAGTATCACAGACTTTACAGGTCACTACAGTGTCACTAAGGTCGGCTTTAAGGGAGATAGAAGATTATTTCTTGCCCGTGCCTATTGTTTGCATCTTGGTTAGTGAGGTTTGGGAGGTAAAAGTTTCATTGGAACAACATTGAAATATTGCAGCCGAAAGATTTGTTGAACGGAAATTGCTTTTCGAATGAGGTAATTTTTCGATGGGAAGCTATGAGTCATTTAAATTAATAGTTCTAAATATTTAAAAAAATCGAAGCGACATGAATTGCAATGCTGACACAATGATTTAATTAAGAGATAATTTTGAAAATATATGTTTTTTTATATTTTCACTAGAGTCTAAATTGCTTTCCATGAAGTGGAAATATATACTCACTTGTATTTAACCCGCTCATGAATGCGGTTGCACTCGATTAAAAGCGTAAGTCATGCTAAATGGCGTGCGGTACCGGGGAAACTGCTTTGTTTGAATCTATTGGGTTGGAGAACAAGTTTGCAATGTTTTCACCTGTTTGGTTTGAACTTGGATACCCTTATCGTTGAGATTATGTTTATCGGCATTGAAAAGCGTCAAAACAAAGGATAAATGACAGCTAAATGAAAAGCAGAAAATAATCATCATATTTTTTTTATTCCAGTGGTGTTCAAACCTATATGCAATAAAAAGGAACGTTTCGATAAAAAAAACCTTATTTTTCACTATCAACAATGCAATAAAATACGATATACACTACAGTGTTTTACATACAGTGTTTTTCGTGTCCAGTTAAGAAATACATAATTCACTTACTGAAATGTTTCAAATTAAGTAAAAATTAAAACATTGTAATCATGTAAAGAAATTGTTCAAACTCCTAGTAGGACACGCCTACAAAGGAGACTTATTAAAATAGCATTAAAATGGTGGAATCGGGTGAATAGTTTGTTTGGAAGATCGAATACACAATTACGTATCAATTATTATTTCCTAAAAATTCTACGCGAAACGTGTATTTAATTATCCCGAGTATAGCCAACATCTAGCAATTGTGTTAGAAAATTTCCAACCATTTTTTTTTTGCAACATTTCATAGCTAGTAGCAAAAATCCACAAATGTTTTACAAAGTGCACAAACCCATTTTGCAACCCAATAATACCACGAATCGTTCGATAAAATATTAACAGCATCGTACTAGTGCATCGGACAATTCCAACGTACCCTTATCGCACGTTGGCACCATTTACCTTCATTGGATGGTTGTCCAACCGGTGATTTCGTGGATCGAAAGCAATTTTCAACGAACCTTTGCGTTCACGTTGCAAAAAAAAAAATGGGCCGCGAGATTAACTTTGCTCCAACTGCCTGGATGCAACCAGCAGGACGGGACACCTTTTCAACCAACAAAGAAATAAAAGTGTGAACATTCTGTTCGTGCCTGTGCGGAAGGAAACGGGCGTGCCGGCGCAAGTATCTTGGCCAGCGCCATTTTTTGCATACCAGCCGAGGCTGAAAAATGAAATCTCGCACTTGCCACGGCCGGAAATGATGGAAGCAAAAACCCATTTCCGTGACAACGAACGAAAATCCCCGCTCGCAGCCATACCGCTGCGAATGGGTTAAGTTTCTTGGTAGGAGTTTAGTATGGCGCCTTACCCCACGGAATAGATAAGCAAAACGAACGAAAGAATGTAAAACCACCGCTCGCTTCTTAATGAAAAGAAAGTGTGGGCAAGGCGAACTGCTCGCCAACTTTTGCACAAGAAAATCATGAGGGCTCGCAAAAGGGAAAGTAAAAGAAAGCGAATAAAAGCTTTGTAACCGTGTTTCAATGTTTGATGAAATCAACCCTATTCAGCCGGCGTGGCTCCCTGATGAAACAGAGAGAAGATGGCGAACCCGCACCATCGCACCCACATTCTTCCACCAGCTGCAGCAGGTAGAAAGGGCGCACTAGACCGGAGGGGAATTTCATTCATTTTCGTAATTAAGCGTATTTGCTCTCATTAGCAGCACACAATGCTGTGCTGCTCTGCGGTTATATGGGGAGGAAAGGATTCTTTCACCATTTTTTCCGTCCCTGGTCCGGGGTTAGCTTTGCGTACATATTATTATCACGTGGCTGCTGAAATGAAAAGACAGGGCTCTGGGGGCAGGTTTGAAAAGTGCTCGCTTGGAAAAACTTGCGTTTGCGTTGCCTTTTCACCGATGCCATCCATGCGTGCTTTGTGCTACACCCACGTTGGCCATGATGATGATTTATCGCGGATTGAGTGCGGAATAGATCGCTCCGAAAGCAATGGCACAGTATGTCTTATCACATTCAGCGGGCTGTTGGCGTGAGCAGTTGTGTTTTAAATGGTTTAAAAGATTTGAAGCGTGCAGTGTACTCGGAGTGGCATTTGATGAAAGAAAGTATTATATCTGGCTAAAAGTAATACATGGAATAACAATGAGTTGGTTCGACTTATATACATATATACTTATATACTTATATGTTATATGCATTTCTGTAATCCTTTTCTACAAAAATACATTATTGCAAAATTTTGCCCAAGCTGGAAGAAAAATAAATTTTTTTTAAAGACTTGCTTGAAGGGATTATTGTGAGGAAATATCATCCCACGCCGGAAATATCGCCGGTGTGCTTAAACATTTTACTAAAACAAATTTATTGATATTTCGATTGTTGATTATTTTCTTGCATGATATCTCAGTTTTTTAAACAGTTATTAGCGTTTATTTACTATAAGCCGTAGAAATTTGTTTTTTATTACCAAATCGCATATTTTCTGGCATTTAGCTACCGTACCGTAGCTATAGAGAGTTGTAAAGTGCCCAAAACTATGCAATTTGATGAAAGCTTTTTGCTTTTTAGTGGCACAAAAATCCATGAACGGAAAAAAAGCATTCAAATACATAATTTTATGACATTTTTTGAGTTTTGCGGTTACGATACGGATAGAAATCGTAGATTTGCGTAATATTGTTCCGATTGGAATTTATTAATCGAACAAAAAGGGGCAAATTGCATACCTTTGGGCGTATAATCTCAAGCATTTTATTGAAATGTTTCCTTGATGTAGGTTAAAGACAACTATGCATAACATAACAATAACATGGGGCGGTCCTATTATACAGTCGTCAACTCGAACGACTCAATAACATGCCCATCATAGTTTCAAGCCTAGAATTGACCGTCCCCCCGTAGCAAGGATTGACTATCCGGCTGCGTGGTAATTAATTAAGTCTTAAAAGCCTGTAAAGGCCGGCATGTCCGCGTAGGATGCTACACCAAATAGAAGAACAATAACATTAATATTTGTTTGTGTCCAAGAAATAATATGTTCATGCTTACTTCCTTCTCTATGATAGCCAGCAATTATCAATTCAATGGCATACATACAATTGAGGGCAAGGATATACTACCGTCCAATAGATCCATAACTTGATAATTGATGTTATTATTGAGTAGTTTCAGTTGGGTGTCGGATGATAGAAACAAAACATTGATATAGCCAAGTGCATTCTTCACTGATAATTGTGCATACTTAGTGCTTGTGTCTACCTTTAGGCGTGAAAAGTCGAGCCTGAATTGTGCTTCATTAAAAAAAAACTCCGGTCATGTGAGACACAATCACGGAAAGTGATCGTTGAAGCCCATCCACTCAATTAGGATATTGAAACGTGAAGCATTCCAGGCCTCATTATACTCTTTCACATCCTTGAGCTCATTTCACTTCCCCGAAACAAGGCCGTAGGCGAAAAGGGAAAGAGACAAGATCGTATGTGCACCACAAAACCTCTTCCAGGCGCTGAGTGTAATCCCCTTCGTATGCAACTTTCCACGCCCGACCGTATCCATTCAGCTCGCGAAACTAGAATTAATGAGTGGAGGTAATGGTGGTGAAAGCGAACCCATCCAAGAAAAGTTTCAACAGCACTTATTGCGCACAGTTGGCGATGCTGCTAAGTAATTGCTACGGATTATCCTTGAGCAGCGTATAGCTGCAGCAGCCAGCAGCCAGAATCCTTAATCATGTGGTGATGGTGGTACTGTGGCCGGTGGGGCTTGTGTTGTTTGCTGCGTGTATACAGTGATACAAGCTTACTTCATTCGCTTGAGCATCGGGCGGCTTTAGAATTGCGGTGACATGCTTAGAAAGTTTTGTTCCCCATTCAGACCCGCCACAGAGCATGACTTTGTGTGGGAGGTAAAAGAATGAAGAAAAAACAAGGATTTTAATTGCAAACAATTCTCAACAAACAGTTCTGGGAAAGCTTTTGTCCGGAAGGTATTTGTGTATTGAGCGAGTACAGGCCTTGCGGTTGTACGAAAGGATGAAGTGTCATTGCAGTTGTACATTAACCAATAATGTTTTGCCTCAGCAAAAAAACAAAAACGTTGTGGTATGTGAGAAAGATTTATTATTTTGTTGCTGCACGTGTGCGTAGAGCACGCGACAAATTAGGAATGCCGTACTTCAACGATTAACTGTTCCGGGTCAGCAAGCTTCCAGGCTGGTTTGGTTAATGTGTTGGAATAATTTAACGAAAGAGAAAAAAAAACACACACACACACTTGTAATATGTAGCTTCCACGGTTACAAGGTACCATGACCGAGCAAAGTAGTCGTATGTAAAGCACCAAAATCTCCTAATGGCTTCTCATGCGATGTACATGATTCCGCATGGTAACAACATCAAGGATGGGCTTCAATTATCACTGTTGCATACCAGGCACGGTAAACGTTTTTCATCTCGATGGTTTAGTTGAGTGGGAAGTAGAAATGTCGTTTTAATTATATGCTGTTGGGTGCTGTTAAATTTTCCAAAAATAAAATTTGCTAGATTGGGGTAAGGAACTGAAAGTAGATTTTTTATTTGTTGTACTTTTTTAAGTTGAAGTGACAGCTATCTTTTTATATCGGTTAATGCACACTTACAACGAAACGAATTGCTAGTTTTTATTTCACTAACCACCTGCTAAACGCCTACAGTTATGCAATGCGCATGTCAAAATACATTGTCTAGGTTCGTTACGGTAAACGGTTATCTTTTTTCTGTTGCTCAAATGTATCATCAATACAAAAGGAGAGTGATTGATAGGAAAAAGGTCAAGGTTACGTTTTAAAAGTAGACATGGCAGGGTGAGAGAACATTTCCCCTCTCTAATTTGATTAAACATTTCATGCAACATGACCATACCACCCTGCCGGGAGGAAGTCGACACGAGTACAACCTCTTTTGTTCAGCCTTCTCCTTCCGTACCCGCTGTATGTCGCCCACTGGACCAGAGCTTTTGCGTACATTTCTAACGAGTTGACGTGTCATTCTCTTTCTGCTCTTTCTTTTCCATACATCGCCCACTGTGCTCACGTCACAATTTCCCATGCATCCATCCGCCATCGCACCAATCACGCGCGCACGCACACACATACTCACGCTTTCGTCTGCCTCCTCCCCCCTCACATTACCCGGTAACTGTGTGGTGCGGAAATCCACGTACCATACGCCGCTGCTGATTTTGCCACCGGGAAACGTTACGGGGCGGCCAGACGTCAACGAGTGTCTCTTGCGAAATGGCCACGGTCCGTGCCAGGATACGTGCGCGAACCGGTGGGGCAGCTACAGCTGCAGTTGCGAAGGTTTGCCGGGGACGCGCCTGGCAGCGGACGGGCACGGCTGCGAGGACGATGGTGAATGTGCGCGGCAGAACGGTGGCTGCTCCCATCGGTGCCTTTCGACGCTCGGGCGCGTCTTCTGCCTCTGTCCGGACGGGTTGCGCCTCGGAGCGGACTGGAAAACGTGCGAAGGTAGGCATGCTTGCAGGAGGAGGAGGGAAAAAAAATTACTCTCTCTTTTGTTTTTTGTTAAACTTCTTTTTGATTTGGTGGGCTGAGAGTGGGCTCGTCGGAAGGGTGAAAATGGAGCGACAGGAGTGTTGTTCCCCAGTGCACCATCGACGAGCGAAACGGATTGAGACGTCCGGGTTGTCTACCTGTTCAGCTGCTCCGTTCACTGTACTGACAGGGCTGTAAAAGGGTGGTAGATTTGGTTTGCTCATCCGTTTAAATTTGCATTTGAAAGTAATAAATTATCCACCAGCTCAATCTTTCCGAACAGCTCCACCAATACACTATCGATCTTTTTGCTCCAATCGATAGCTAATGGGAGAGCGGATGGTAAACTTTGGCAAATCGTTGGGCATCGGCAGTCTTGCTGCGATATTGCAACGAGATGGTGCTTCCTTAACAGTTCGTTTCGAGTGAGTAAACGTGGATGTGGCAGCGCTTTCATCAAATCATCGCCACTCATGCCATCCCGGGTCGGACGCACCAGATGGATGAGCTTAGTTATTTTGCTCATGCACTCTGGTTCGCAGCGCTAAGCCCTTGAAGAATGGGAACTATTAAAGTATTTGAAATTCAATTTCCTTATCGAAAACAGCTCTACTAGTTGGGGAATACTCTTCAGAACTATTGGTAGTCCGTTCATTTATTGTTTTAATTTTCTCAACTTGTTAATAATGTCTTAAATGTTTTTGGAAGTCTGCTCCAATTTGAAACAGCCTGTTAAATAATGTATGAAATTTATGTATTAATTGTTGGATAAAGTTGGCTTATTTAACTATTTCACCAATTAGTTTCGTATGTGTTCTATACACCTCATGAATTCTGGTTCTTTTACATGTTTCTAGTTATGCTGAACGATTAATATACAGCAAACATTGCATAATAGAGATTTTTTTAAGAGAGCAACCTCGCCAAACAGAAAAATGTGCAATCCTATCAACATTCTCAGAAAATTTTAACCCTCATTTGAGTAAGATCGTTTAATGAGTTGTCAAATAAAACATGAATCTATTATTGTGAAACTCTTTGGAAATTACTTTTGTTTTGCATCGATAGAAAATTATAAAGACTAAATGCTTTATATGTCCATAAAAATATGATTGTCTAAAAAATATCTTATCGTGCTGTGAATTATATTTGAGTTGAATAGTTTTGTACAGCTAATGTTGAGGAAATTCCTGCTCGGTTTCCAGCATTATACGAATTAAATACTGTCGTTGGCGCAAAATTTTGGCTTTAAGGCATCACATTTTAACAATGCGCATCACTTTTTGACTTTAACTGTAACTTTGTCTTTGTGACTTTGTCTGTAAGTCATCAATTTTTGACTGTTGTTGGATTCATGCTAATATTTTAAGGTATTTGATCAGATTTTTAACAATTACAATTTTACATTATCTATACAATACAAAAACCTTGTAATTTGATTGTTTTTTATGAATAAAATAACAAAATTTTATAAATTTTTAGGCCATTGTTTACACCTGAAAATACATACAAACTTTTTTCACGTCATTTAAACTTCCAATACTGGTATAACAATTGTTGCCTTTTAAATTCTATCATTGAAACATTCATTTTGGATTTTTTTAAATAAAATGATTAGCTCACGGTTAAAAACTGATGTCTTAGGGTCAAAAATTGATGCACACTGTCAAAAATTGATGCCTTGGAGACAAAATAGGAATGTAAGAGTCAAAATTTTGCGGCAACGACTGTTATGTTTACAATGGAAAACATACAAGTTTTCATTACACAAGTTTTGGGCAGCCATGTTATTATTTTTTTAGTTTTATCTTATCCAGGTTTGACTGTGTTTATCATATGAAAACGTCTGAACAAGCGAAAGAGTCCTGCACACATGCAGAACTAGACCTTTTGGAGGTTTGATCTGCTGACGAGCTTGTTTCTAGGCTGTGCCGTTCAACATTACTTCACTACACAGCAAATTTTCTCATCCTGCTTCAGTAAAGTTTTTTACTGAAACGGTTCAGTAATAGAATATTTTACTGATTTTCAGCATGAATGTCATGTTTTTACTGACTTTCAGCAAAACAATTTACTGGATTCATTTCAGTAATACGCATTTTACTGAAAATCAGTAAAATAAGTGTCAAATTAGTCGTTTCACTGGATATCAGTAAAACAAATTACTGAAAATGCAGCAATTCATTCTGTCATTTCGACCTGTCAGTTAGAACATCAAAACAAAACAATGCGGTACCCACTAGCTAGTGATGTGCAAAAGTTGATTTTGTAGGCGCTTACAGGCACCCTGGTGAAATTTCAGGTGATATTTCGGCTTACGGGATTAATTTAAAATAATTGGCAGCCGTGTTGGTGTGTAAAATGTTTGCTACAACCCACTGTGCTTACTGAAATTTCGTGGTGTCTGTGAGCGCTTACTGAACCAGCGACACTTGCGACGGCAAAATACAGTATAAAAGTGTATAAAACAACACAAAACATGTATGAACATGAATTGAGGAACTGGCAATCTCTAAGCATAAATAAAAACTCAATTTAAAAGCAATATTGCGTCATTTTTTAATCGCAACCAACTACTGAAAAATCAGTAATATAAGAATGGCTTTACTGCGGTTTCAGTAAACGAGCTGTCATTTTGATGAGCACCGGACATTACTGAATGATTCAGTAAACATTCTTATTAATGAAAGGATTACTGAAACTTCAGTTAAAAAAATTCAGTAAAATTTTACTGAAGTTCAGTAAAAAAAAGTTTTCTGTGTAGGTTGGTTCTTGACTTGGTAGCTATTATCGTGTGTGTAATTGGAGAAACATCTCCGTGTGATGGTTTGAAACCTACCATCACTCCCATTCATTCATCAACGAAAGCGAAAACAAACCGTGTTTCATCCCGATCCCTTGCACACAGCAAATGATTTATCGACCAGTCATACTTTTCATCACTTCTAAACAACCGCAGAATGAGAGTTGTTTTGAGTTTGTTTTCTCACTCCCTTCCCTTCCGTCAGAACCCTCGCACCAGTGCTGAAAGGATTCTAATAGCGAATTAAGTTTTGGGAAAGTGATTTTTGGCATCGAACAAAGCGATATTTTTAGCTCGCGCACAAAAACAAACCACGGCCACGGGGTCGCTTCCCAAAACGGAAGCCCATGCACAACGGCAAGAACGCACGGATTTTGAAGCGTTCCGTGGGCCACTGAAACGGATCGTGCTGCAACAACATTGTTTCGCGCCGTGTTTATGCCGATGTGGGTGTGGGAAATGGCTAACGCGAAGCCGAGGTTCGAATTTGGCGGACGCGCTGTGCTGCACTGTTCGACGACACGGCGTGTCTCTTGCCGAAACGCACAGCCTCATCAGAAAAGGCGGCCACTTCGCTCGACGTACGATAGACAGCGTAAGGAACTCCCGTGGCATGCGGTGCAAGAGGGCAGAAAAAAGTTTCATTCATTCCGCGGCCCAGGAAGCGTTCCAGAGGTTGTATTGACGGAGCAGAGGGATTGGGGGATTATGAAAATATTTTCCCAAAAAGTCTCGAAACCACCGAGCCCGGGTTTTGGGCCGAGCTCTGGTGGGTTTGGGAGTTTCGGGAACTTTTCCTCTCTGCTTTCTTCAGCAGCAGGCGCAGCGGCAGCACGATGTGGCCCGTTGTACAGTGTTAGGTTGATGTACCCTTTTCGAGACATCATCGCAGTGCGTCCGGGCATCATCCGCATTATCGTTGGAATCTGACAGGAGCCTTGTTGTGGCAGAGTGTTTTTCTCTTCGTCTTTTTGCGGGCATTTTGTTCTTCGTGTCTTGTTTTTTTTTGTTGTTATTGCTGTAGAACGAAGAACCATATTTGTGATGCTTGTGGTACCGGCTGCTGTGCTGTGTGTCTTCGCCGTCTCGTGGGTTTGTGATTTTCGTTCCACAGAAAAAAGGGAACGCACGAGCTTTTGGATGCGGCACTGTGGTCGAAGCTGTGAAGCGAGACGACGTTTTGAGCAACGGGTAGAATTTCATGAACTTTCGTTGCCGTTTTTTTATTATTTTTGGTTGCTTTGTTGAAAGTTGAGAGTAAAAGACAGAGATACGGTTCGTTCTGGGGCTGGTGGATGCACACGGAGTGCCCGATACGACGGCACTCTATTATTATTTATACTTATAATTTTCCGCTCGAAATGCTGGGCCAGAAATAGTTGCGACGCTGGCACAAGAGAATGTATTCTTTGGAATGAAAAAAGGAAAAGAAAAGAAAAAAAGGATACGCAAACCTACAAGAAAGCACAAAACAACCTTCATCAACTTATTTTTGTGTAGCTATGTGTGGGGGTCGGTGAGTTTGAGCGAAAATCAACTCAAAGCTGGTAAAAATGGCTCTGCACTTCCTGTGAATTTTTCCATCGATTGCCAGGAACTGTGAAGCCTTGCAAGGAAATAAACTCAATTCCAATTCCATCTGCTGGTTGGCTAGCCTGCCTGACACGTGTTGAAGGAACGCAGCATGCACTTGGAGGTTGTGAGCATTAGTATGGGCTCCTTTCAGGGGAAAGTCCTTGCAGATTGGTGATCTTTTGTGTGTACTTGCACTTGTCTGTCGTTGACACAGTAGAAGGCTGAATGATGAAGTCGTCGGTAAGGGAGAAAAGTAGTTTTATACATCGCCGAGAACGGAGTTAGCTCGAGACACTATTGCTTTTCCTGTAATGTTTGAGAGTAGTTTTACGCCATAAAGTAAGTCTTGCATCGGCAAATATATAAGCACACTTACGACGTTCGCTCAAAGATGAAAGAAAGATTGTGAGAGTAAAAGGCATGCTCGAAATATAGCGTAAGGGGAAATTGATTGAATATTAGATAAATTTCTGCCTGCAATAAACATTTCTTTTGCGAATTGTTTTCATGAAAAAATTTAATATATGTTACAAACAGTAGCTTGGACAACAAAATTAAATGAGTTATGTTAAATGTTTTATGTGGGACAATCCTCAATGCTGGTCACGGCATCATCGTATGTATGCGAAAATTAGCTCGAGTATTGGAAATATAATTGCTTATAAAATCAATGCTTGGTTGGTATGAAAACAGATCATAAATAACTCCACACATGATTGTGCTAACATCCTTAAATCTAGTCATTAAGTACACAATGGGCCGTTGAACATCAACACGCTGCTTCGCCTTGTTTTGCCTCGCTTGTCGCTTATCGCTGCTTCTCATTATGCCGTGTTATGCTCATTGTAGCTCAAACGCATTGGAAACCATTTGATCGCAGTGTGGCTCTTAAACAATCTTAATAAACTTTCACTCTCCCATCACTTATGCCGGCGTCGCCATCGGTACCAGATATTGATGAGTGTCAAAATGAAGCCACGCTGGAACGATGTGCTGATGGGTGCGAAAATACATTCGGTTCTTATCGCTGCCTGGAGCGTTCCAAACCGCACGAGGATGACGAACCAGCGGAAGAAGAAGAAGAAGAAGAGGAAGAGGAAGAGGAAGAAGAAGGTGAAGGTGAAGATGAAAGCGAAAATGAGGACGGTGGCGAGCAGGATCGCGAGAGTGATAAGCACACGGAAGCGCATAATCGATTGAGCGAAAATGAATTGCCTCAAGAAGCTCATCAATCAGTGGAAAGTGCCGGAAGCGATGAGGAAACTTCACGCCACCGTGCGGAAGACAATAGCGCGGAGCGGGAAAACGAGACCGAAGCGATACCGGACGTGACAGTGCCACCGATCCGTACCTCAACGCATGCCCATCGACATCATCACGGTGAGGAGCGGCCGCTGCCGGAGTCGGCGCATGAAAACCGCGACCCGATCGATCTTGAAACCGATCGAGAGGAAGAAGTCGATGAAGCCGAGGAAGAGGAAGATGAGCATGAAGAGGAAGAAGAGGATGACAGCGCGCCTGAACGGGTCGATCGCGTTCAACAACCTACTCCAGTCGCTAGTTCAGGTGATAGACACACAGCGATTAGCACTTCCGAGGAGGAGCAGGACCGTGAGGACCAAGACTCAGACTATGATGAGGAGGAGGATGATGGCAGGGACGTGCGGCCTACCGTCCAAGTGGCACCGTCGGTTCATTGCGATGAAGGACTGCGATGGAATCCAACGGCAGGCACTTGTGAAGGTGAGTGAGAGCCCATCCGACCGAACCGGCCCGGCATGGAAAGGTAAAAAGCTTGCGGCGGAGTGAATGAACTTTAAACAACGGTTCCACCGGCCACGGTTGCGGTTTGCTTAGGGTAAAGAGCAACAAAACCTCCCGACGATGGGAGGTAACCAGGACGGAACAGCGAGGATGGCCGAATTTCCATCGGTGAAACTGAGCAGCGCACGAGAATGGGCGCAATTTTTTTGTAGGTCGTTTATTTTTACAGGTCGCCGGGTGGTTATACGGGTGGGAAGGGCAAGAAGGGAGCGTTGTGAGTGAATTTACGATCAAACTTTATTTGCGGCACAACCACCATCACGTACACAGCCGGGAGGGAAAACGGCTTGCTCACTAGGCGTAATGAAGACACCCTTGGGTTGTGGTTTTCCTTCGCTGACGGGATGGTTTTAGGGACGCTCCGGAAGGCTTCTCCGATCGATCAGACTTCGGGCCGGTAGCATAGCTTTGCTGCACACGCTGCTCACCTTGTTTTGCGTGGTTTCGCACGCGACCGGTTGTTGTAGGTTGTTAAAATGTTAATGATCCGTACACACACCGTAAGCCGATTGGAGGTGAACCGGAACCTGGGATCATACTTTAAATGCAGCGCACTGCTGCGTCGTAAAGCATTGGCGGAAAAGAAAGTTAGACACCCGTTCGGGTGTGTTTGGTGGTAGGGTTTGCTTGCAGCAAGCCAAAGCGGGAAGTAAACTTTAACTGTAACGGCGTTGCGCTTAAAGTTAGGCAATAGATTCTGGTAAATTATGGATTTTAAAGCAGAATTAATAGTTACCCTTTTTTATAGATTGTCGTTTGTATTATTTCTAACAAAGTAGATGTCGAAATCAGTCAAAATACTTCAATGTAAGAACAACATTGATCAAAACGGTTTCTTTTCCCACGCTAAATCGAATTGAGCGCCGGAAGGTATGCAGTTTATTTTTTTAAAATATATATATTTTTGTCGATATAATTGGAATTGATGACTGGCGTGTTTAATATGCATTGAAATAAAAAGAATAATTACAACTTCAAAAGTAAGGCAATAATATTTCTATTTAACACAGGACAGTTGGATGAAACATGCATACATTTAGGCGCTGGGAAAACTGACGAATGAACGAAAAAAACTTCGTTGAAATTTGTTTTTAACCATTTTGTTTGCTGGTTAGCTTGACGACAGGAGGCGGCCTTTACAGTGCTTATTTAAATGATGAAAAATCCCTGTTTGTACCTTTTGTACCAAGGATTAATTATAGTTTAAAAAAATCTATTTTGATATTTCACTTGCAGACGTATAACAGGCATGTACATCAAACCACCCAGGCAGTGTTGATAAGCTTATGAATTCCATCTGATCGCAATTATTTTATTTGAATTGAATCAAAATATAAAAATTTTAAGTTATTGTTGGAGATATATTTTTCCATATAAAGTTGAATACAAAAAAACTATGACAGCTTTTGATGTAAAAGCGACCTTTAATTATGTATTCTTTTTTAACCCATTATTTGTAGAACATAAAAACACGGTAAAAATCACTATGATTGTGAAGTGTAAAATAAAAACCACCTGATTTTTTTTCATTATTATCGACTAGTGTAGCATATACGGCACACTAATTATGAACCAAGCGGGCTGAAATACATTATTGAACTGAGCGCAAGTAAGCATCGCATACTTGTAGCCATAAAATTTAAATTGAATTTCCTATATTTAGAAACACAAGCACCCCGTTTCCGGTATCCTTCTATTAGTCCCACGTCACGATAAAATCCGTTACCATCGTGCGTTTGTTTTAAAATGTCGCTCCCCAACGCCAGCACGGACCGAACCATTCTTCACCCCAAACCCAACTGCAAAACCACCGTCAGTTGCGTCGACAGGTTAGTTAGCGTTTCGATTAGCTCCCGCTGCCGAGGCCGAGGCCGGTGCTCGAGTCAACCGCTTCGCCACCAACCCAATGAAACCGCAACACGCTCGCTATATTTATGCAAATAGTTCCGGCCAGATCGCGCCGGTACGCGCTCATCATCATCGGGCACCAGCCACTGACGCACACGCTGGCGATGAGTTTTAGCACAAAATTTGCCATCTGCCTGAATTCTGCGCGACTCGTTTGCATTTTACCCATGATGGGTATAAAACGCTTGTCGTTCCTGCTTCATCCCGTGTGGGGTGAGGTGGTAGATGCACACACACACATGGATTCAACCTGCGTACGAGTGTGCCGGTGTGGTCGCTCGAGCCCGTTAATTGAATATTGTAGAAAGTTAGTTAGCAAGCAAAGGCAAGAGTGCTGCGGGATGCTGAGTAGATGAAGCACCGAGCGGTTCTGCTCCACGAGAAAAGCTGCTCAGACGGGCGGGAAAAATATTGTACCGCGCCTAAACGAATACACGCCATGTGGCAACCTGCGCTACTGGCGCCGTACAACTCTTTAGCGACAGTTGTATGCGGCCAAAGCATATAGGCAGGCGCGTTTTTCCGGTGCGCCTGTTTCGGAACAAGCGTTCAGCGTGTCACCAAACATACGCCGTACATTCTTCCTTTTTGGTGGTGCAGAGCATGGATTTGATCGTTATTACAATGTTTAAGCTGTAGAATCCTCGTGCTGCTGCTTTCCGACTAGTGCTTGCAGAGACACGTTTGGCATTATGACCAGAGCGGCCAGCTGGGGTTACGGGTGGAGCCCGTTTTGCTGTTAATCATGGCTCGTAATTTGTTCGTTGATTACGCGTGTACCGGCATGTTTTTAGCCGCACGCGTGTCGAACAGATGGGTGCGGCGGGTTTTTCCAGCGACAGGATTTAGGATGTAGCACACTGTTCGGGCGCTACGCTCGCTGCACGGCGCCCGGTAACCAGGTGTTGTGCCCGCTCTAGTCACTATTTGATAACCAACAAAGCTTGCCGAGACAAGGGATGGATAATCATTTTACCATTAATGTGTAGCGATTGGATGGAAAACAGCACGGTGGATAGTTGGAAGCAGAAGAAACGGTAGTTGTTTGAAGTCAAACATAGATGGTTGGGTGGGTTCAGCGTGTCGGCTATTCTGAGAGAGCTTGCTGGACGAGAAGCATTATCGTTCAAAGTTAATGAAAACAAAATAATGTGTGTAACTTTTGGTGATTGGAAAACGTAGCGTTGGAGGGATATCATGGTGCTTGAACGGTGTTGCTGTGAGGCTACTGAGAAAGACAATGCAAACTTTCAGGCGAAAAATGATATAATATTGGGTAACAACACAGCAAGTACGAAACTGTAAATTTTCAATTTCGAAGAAAAGGTTCCATTCAAAATGGTCGATAGAATGGGACGTTTTCAATGAAAGATCATATTCAGAGATGCACGGATTTTTCGAGCGTTTAGAGTGCGCAAACAGTCATATGATATTCTTTACATATAACAGGAAAATAGTGCCATGGTGGGCCAGTCCATTCCTGCGAAAGCAATATATTTCGAAATTTGGAACATCAACGCACGTTACAAAACAGTATAGCATATGCGAAAGAGCAGTTTGTTCTTTCTTATTCTACAATGTGCGTTTTTAGACAATTTTTACAGTGTTTTACAGATTGCAAAAAATAACCAATTTTCGAAAAGTCACTGATTCTTCATGTCGTAGAGAACACCTATTGACTGAGTTTTTACCCATTTTCATAACAAAGGATATAAAGGTACAAGATATCTCCTTGATGACCTTACGATATGCTTGAAGATATGAACAATTACGTATTATATTACTACAAAATTAGTTAAACTTATCCTTTTGTATTATTTTATTTTAATACAGGTTTTGGACCTCGTGGCGAAAGAGACCCACGAGGTCCAAAACCTCTATAATATTACAACAACATTACTTAATGTTACTGTGTGAATCTCATCGCATATGTGCAGGCGCACATGAATCGCATATGTGCAGGCGAATACATGACTAAATCATACAAAAGTGCTACTCAAACAGTAAAACGCCCATAGCTATGCAAAATAAAAGACAAAAGGGTCAAATGCAATAACTTTGAAGAGCTATTAAGCTAATAATAATACTTTGATA
Organism: Anopheles merus; assembly: GCF_017562075.2. NCBI lineage: Eukaryota > Metazoa > Arthropoda > Insecta > Diptera > Culicidae > Anopheles > Anopheles merus. Next base: position 24,566,811 of record NC_054083.1, on the reverse strand, counting down.
GTGTCCACTCTGTCCGATATACTTGAATTATTTAAAAACCACCACACTGACACACATACTCTCTCCAACAGATATCAACGAGTGCGAGGAACAGGAACACGGGTGCGACTACTGCCAGAACGCGTTCGGAGGCTACCAGTGCACCTGTCCGGCTGGGTACGAGCTGGCTGACGACGACAAACACTGCCAGGATGTGGACGAATGTGCTGCGAGCGACGACGACGAGTTGGGCGAGGGAGGATCAGCGTGTTCGCACGAGTGTCACAACACGGTCGGTTCGTTCGAGTGTCGCTGTCCGGTTGCGTTCCATCTGAATAACGATCGGCGCACGTGCGTGCGAGACTTTTGCCAAGATCTGTACGAAAACCCGAACAAAACGCGCTGCTCGCACGAGTGCGTAGACGAGGTGGAAGGTTTCCGGTGCCACTGCCCGGACGGCTACCTGTTGGATGAGGTGGACCAGAAGACGTGCCGCGCGGAGGAGGGTTGCAACAAGCATCAGCGAAGACACTGCGAACCGGGCCGGTGTCTGAGGATGGAAAGCGACTATCGGTGCGAGTGTCCCGAGGGGTATGTGCAGGGTCAGCACAGCTGCCAAGAGCGGGATGAGTGTATGCCGGGGCAGCATGACTGTAGCCACGAGTGTCACAATACGCCCGGGTCGTACCGATGTGCCTGTCCGGCAGGGTTAACGCTGTCAGCCGATGGGAAGACGTGCGATGACGTGAACGAGTGCGAGCGGGAAACGAACGAGCTGGATGGGGTGTGTGGGGATCTTGAGTGTCGCAACACGTACGGTAGTTACAAGTGCGTGTGTCCTGAGGGTCGGGAGCTGGACGAGTACGGTATCTGCCGGCAGATGGACCTGTGTCGGAAGGATAATGGGGGCTGCTCGCACATCTGCACTTTCTACAATAGGGAAACGTACTGCGACTGTCCGGACGATATGGAGCTGGCGGAGGATGGCAAGACGTGCGAAACGATGAACCTGTGCGGTGTGAACAATGGAGGCTGTTCCCATACGTGCGATCAGGACAGTGAGACGGTGTGCTTGTGTCCGGCTGGCATGGTGCTGGGGGGAGATGGGCGTACCTGTGAGGATGTGAACGAGTGTGAGAGGGACAATGGTGGCTGTTCGCAGAGCTGTTTGAACTACGAGGGAGGCTATCGGTGTAGCTGCTACGAAGGGTACGAGCTGGTCGAGTCGGATAGACGCACATGCGTCGATCGGGATGAGTGCGCGAATGCGCGCGGTGGTGGTTGTGATCACAACTGCCACAATACGGCCGGTTCGTACTACTGCACGTGCCACGCAGGGTACAAGCTGGCGGAGAATGCCCGAACCTGTATGGATGTGAACGAGTGCGAGGAACGGAACGGGAACTGTTCGCACGTGTGCATCAATCTGCTCGGCGGCCATCAGTGTTCGTGTCCGAAGGGCCTGTTTCTGCAGGAGGACGATCGAACGTGCGACTTTGTGGACGAGTGTGAGCTTAACAATGGTGGATGTTCGCACGGCTGCCACTACGAGTATGGTGTGGTGAGCTGTTCCTGTCCGAAGGGCTTCCAACTCGACTCGGAGCATCAGAAAACGTGCGTCGATGTGGATGAGTGTGCGTCGCGGGGCAATGGTGGATGTTCGCATGAGTGTGTGAATAGTCCGGGGTCGTACGAGTGCAGGTGTCCGGATGGGTACGAGCTGCGGCATGATCGTCACGCCTGTCAGGATGTGGACGAGTGTATTGTGGATAATGGTAACTGTTCGAACATCTGCATCAATCTGCCGGGCGGACATCGGTGTGCGTGTGAGATCGGATACAGTCTGCAGGATGATCAGCGTACGTGCAGTGATGTGGATGAGTGTAATGATGGTACGCACGACTGTTCGCACCACTGTGTGAACGTGCCCGGCGCGTACGAGTGTGAGTGTCCGGTAGGGTTCAAGCTGGGACGGAACCGGTTAAGCTGCGAAGATGTGGATGAGTGTGAAACGCTACCTAACCGGGGTGACTGTGAGCATCGCTGTATTAATACGATCGGATCGTACCACTGTGGATGTGAGGATGGCCATCGGTTGGAAGCGAACAATCGCACCTGCTCCGATGTGGACGAGTGTAGCGATGAGCTGAGAACGTGCACGCATGATTGTGTGAATACGAAGGGCGGGTTTGTGTGTTCGTGCCCGTCCGGATTGCGGTTGGACGTGGATAGTGTGAGCTGTGTGGATGTGGACGAGTGTCGTATTAACAACTTCAACGCGGGTTGTTCGCATATCTGCGAGAACACGCACGGAAGCTTCGAGTGTCGGTGTCCAGAGGGTATGGTGCTCGGGGACGATCAGGCCACGTGCAGTGATGTGGATGAGTGTGCGGTACTGAACGGTGGCTGCAGCCAGCTGTGTGTGAACCGAGACGGTGGCTATCGGTGCGGTTGTCATCCGGGATACAGTCTAATGGCGGACGGGAAAGCTTGTGAGGTGTCGAATCCGTGTGCGCTGAGGAATGGCGGCTGTCAGCATTACTGCAGCCTGAAGGGTGGACAGCCGGTGTGCTCGTGCCGGGAAGGGTACACGTTGAACAAAACGAACCAAGCGTCCTGCATCGATCATAACGAGTGTCTGCAGGCAAAGGATCACAACTGTCAGCAGCGGTGCGTGAATTTGGAAGGATCCTATCGGTGCGAGTGTTACGAGGGGTACGAGAGGAACGATCTTGGGCAGTGTATCGACATTAATGAGTGTGCGATCGACAATGGTGGCTGTGGAGCGGGTGCACAGTGTGTCAATACGGCCGGGGGTAGTCGGTGCGCTTGTCCGGTTGGGTTTAAGCTGACGCAGGACCGCAAACACTGTGCCAAGCTGACGGATAACTGCAAACCGTTTGAAGCGCCGAGGAATGCGGAGGTACGATGTACACGATCGCGCCACAAGACGCAACTGTTCTACCGGTCGAAGTGTATCGTGACGTGCAAGAAGGGGTTCAAGCTGCACGGACCGTCCGTGCGGCACTGCAACGGAACGGGCGAATGGGACGAAGGGGAGTCCATCTGTGTTCGTAAGTAGTCGCACGTTCGACGGGTCATCCATAAGTTACGTAACGTTCTTAAGAGGAAGAGGTAGCACCGTTTAGCGTTATTGATTTGTTCTACATCAGTTTGCAGAACTGGTATGAGTCAGGGATAAGAATCAGAACAGGTATGGGTTCAGGGTTTCTAGGACTGGTATGAGATAAGGATCAAACCGAGGACCACTATGCATTCGGGATAGATTTCAGAACCTGTATGAGTTTGATATTATTTCCAGGACCGGAATAGATTTCGAATCATTGCCAGGGTCGTTGTAGGATCGATAAAAATGGGAATGCAATTTTTCAGATGCAGTTTCAGAACCGCTATTGGTTAAGAACCTGTTCCAGAATTAGTATGTGTCATGGATAGATTTGAGAACTGGTATGCTTTAATGAGCAGTCGCAGGACCAGTTCCAGGCCTGTGTTGAGTTCAAAACGAGTTGCAAGATTATGATGATCTTGTGATTTAGTTCCTGAATTAGTATGAAGATGGGTTTAGTTACAGGGCGGATATAGGCTCAAGATAAGTTCCTAAACTATTATGAACCAATGACCTGGTCAAGGACCGATATGCAGACAGTATGAATTCCAGTACCGTTTTGGAATAAGAATTGAATTCGGGATCAGTTCTATGTTCTTTAAGTATCAGGGATGAGTTTCTGGACCACTCATGATCTATCCCTAGACCAGCATTAGTTTATCATAAGTTTCAACACCGGCATGGGATCAGGATCAGTTTCAAGATAAGTAATGGGTTACCATCAGTCACAGTACCAGTTTGGGATCGGGACCAGGAACATTGATATCAGTTCCAGAACAGTTCAAGAATCAGTATGAGTTTGAGATGAACTCCAGGATCGGTATAGGTTCGGGACCAGTTTCACGACCGTGAAGATATTAACCTCGAAGGCTTCTATTGATATATTTGGTCGCTGTTGAGGAATAGAAAGGGTCTAGTATTGGGCGTTACGTAATTAATGGTTGATCGCTTACATATAAAGTTTTCTTTAATTTCATAATTTTTGTTCGTCTCACACCAGCGCTCGCCTGTCCACGCTTGAGCAGACCGGAAAATGGAGTCATCCTGCCAGTTGCCTGTACGGCGGGCAAGATCTTTTCCAGCGAACGTTGCGTGCTGCACTGTAAGCCTGGTTTTAAGCCCGCTGCAAGGCGTACTGCTGTCTGCAGTCTGGCGCAAACCTGGGTACCGGGAGACAATCTGGCCTGTGTACCGCTGGACTCTTCAGTAGTGCCACCTAAACAGCTAACAACGACGACACCGACAACTGTAGCACCGGTTGCTATTAAACCGTTCATCCAGTGTCCGCCGGACGTGCACGAGGTACTACCGCTCGGACAGTACACGATGAAGGTGCGCATGGAGCGGCCGACGACGAATGTCGACTGGCACAAGTACGTCGACTCGCATCCACCGTGGGGCAAGCAGCTGGAGGTGGAGCTGCCGGCCGGTGAAACCATCGTCACCTTCCGTGCCCGCAGCCCGACGGGCAATGTGAATGATGTGTGCCGTGTGGTGATTAAAATAAGAGGTGAGTTTCTGGAGAAAGTGAGATTTTGTTGGAGCTTTTTTCATGCTAGTTTCCATTGCAGAAAGGAAACCTCCTACCGTCGTACACTGTCCCGAGTCGTTCGAAGTGCAGCTAGAGCGAGGCGAACCGTCCCGCTCAGTGTTCTGGACGGAGCCCAAGTTTGAGTCGCAATCGGAGATCAAGCAGCTCTACAAGTCCAACACACCGGGTCAGCCGTTGAGTGTGGGATCGCACTACGTCAACTACATCGCTACCGATGCCGATGGGTTAAGTGCCAACTGTAACTTCCGCGTCGTTGTTAAGGGTAAGCTGTGCGGTTTTTAGCATCCACGTGAGCGCCTCTAACGCTTTTCATTTGCAGCCGCTCCGGTGGAGGTGCCGGAACCGCGGCGTCCCCTTGGTGCAGGTCGGCCGGCGGAAATGAGCCGGCTGGAAAACCACGAATCGTACCTCATCTGTCCGGGCAAACCGCCCGTCAGGCTGGACGGCAACAACTATCCCGTAAGTAGTAGACTGCACATTGTATTACACACGATTTGGCACCGACTGCCGCCCATCGCTTCGGTCGATAAGACGAGCGCGTACTTGCCACTTGCTACACCTGCATCACCATCTTCACCACTCCATACACGAATGCTACCACTATCATCCCATTATCATCGTCAACAACCACCACCACCACCAACACCGCAGCCAAAGGCACAGCTGAAACCGAGCGGGCTGATGCCAGTAGGCTCGCACCGGTCGTATCATAACAATCATCACTATCGCCATGAACATCAGCACCATTACCACGGTCGCAACCGCACCGGCCAGGGGGCACCTGGTGCGACCGCGCTCATAATGCCACTAATGGGTCAAGGTAATCATTCATCTGCCGCGGGACCGACCGGGACCACCTTCGCTAACCGTACCGCCAACGGTTACGGTCGGTTGCCCTTACGGAATGATTACCGCGCAACAACCATTCCTGTGGTGGCTTCCTCGAGTCGACTTCCTTGGCAACGGTCCGCAACAAACGCTAATACCACCCTCACCACCACCACTGCCGCTGCTACTTACAAACGTACCAACACCACCGCCCACTACCATCGACCGCTTGTTCGCATGGACCATCGCAATAGCAAAACGAACCAGCCAGTACATCGATCGCGCCTAATACACATCCTCGACCATCATCGATCAACGGTGGCGTGCTCCTGCTGGGGAGAGCTCGACTGTGAGGAGGAAACGCCCGCGGGCACCAGTTCGCACAGCAGTGGGAGCGATTTCGGCGGTGTTGAATATTTTATCGACATCTTCCATTGGGTCAGGGAACATCGGCCACCGTCACAGCAGCAGCAGCAGTCACTTAGCTTAGGACGACAGCGAGTTCTTGGTAGCATCACGGCGGGCCAGTATCAGCAAACACAACCTCATCGTAGCCGGCGTGCCCAGCGGCATAGCAATTATTAAATTATTCCATACGGTTAGGGCCATTATTCGCTATCCTGAAACAGCACCCGCACGTGAAGGTGGATGTGTGGAGAGAATGAGGTTGATGGACGAGACCTTTCCGTGATTCCCATGCCCGTTTCCTGCACAAAACGGTGTTGGGAAGGCGGGGCCGGCATGCATTTGGCTTTGACATTCTTCATCCGGTGCGCTGGTTTTTTCGGGTGCTTGTTTTTCGACTGTATCGTATCACGTTTTTATTGGACATATTTGTGTCTATTTATGGCCAAAGGTCAGCAGATGCTAGAGGTTGAGTAGTTATTCTTGGAAGGTTAAAAGAAGCTAACGTATCCATTAAGAAAGCCATTAATAAGATAGTTGTCCTGTAAGCGGTGCTTTAAAGATGGATCTGTCGTACAGATTGCATACTTTTTGGCGCGTACAGCTGAAAAAGCTCACAAAAAGGGTGCTTTAATTCGCTGCTAGGCAACTACGAGTGTGCATTCCGTTGCAATAATCTTATTGTTTGGAATGTGTAGAGAATGATTTAGTTTATTGCATAATGTGGTCGAAAGTATTGCAGATTCAATGCACAGATGTAGGTACTTAAGTGTAACAAAAGTGTTATTCATATTGAACTGATTGATTCGGAATTCTGACTTCCTATTAGCTGGTGAACACGATATAATACTCTCGACCGTGAATGATTGACAGCATGAGGTGAAATTAATTTATTAGCAACTCAATCTGTAAATATAGCTCACGTATCATTGAAACCCTCCCGTGTGTGTGTGTAGGATTCCACTCTCGGCGTTAAATTGTTTAACAGCACTAATTCTCATATTGCAACCATCCAGCACGAGCATAAGCAAATAGATGAAATAATTATTGTACAGCTGTGCAGGGTAAAATAAGCTTCCATCGTCTCGTGCAGCTGTTGCGTGGCTCGATAGCATCGACAGGCCTGTTGTGAACGATGTGAGCGCATATCATTGTTTCGAATGAATAGCACAGAGTATGCAATGTTCTGTAATTCTCATCAACGCGAAATTGGCCAACATTGGATTTCCATTAAGTGCCCACGGCTTCTGATGAGCCCCTAGGACAATGAGGTTATTCTATAGGCTTTGATAGCAGCATCGAGATCGATTTCACTACCCCGAAATCGAAATCAATGGTTCTGAAATGTATTGCAAAATCGCCTTTGCAGAGATGTTTCAATTCTGTGTGAACCATAACGTTTGTTTGTTGTAGGGGGTAGGTTTGCTGGCAGCCTATTTGTCTGAGGATGTTGTGGAATTTTGAAATCATTTCAGCAACTGTTGCTTTCGACACAGTGTGGCTTTTGGTGTAGCAAGCATTTTTGTTGTTTATAAACGTTGGCGAACACATTGCGCACACAATCGCGGCGACAAACTTTCCAAACAAGCATAAAAAAAATCTTAAAACAAAGTGTATACGCCTAAATGTATTGCGTTCGTGCGGGGAACGTTTTGTTGTGCCGATAGCATACTTTTCGTCATCCAACCGTATCACTTTCGCCTTAAAGTATGCAATTTCCGTCGCAATATTCTACGCCTTCTAGAAGACCATTTTTAATAGCTTGTTTGGCGCTCCGATTGATGCATTCTTGACGCGTGCACGCTTTGCCCAGTAGCTTGCACACGGCAATCCCTCATTCGCCTTCGTCAAAAAAAAAAAAAATTGCATACTGGAAGGAATGCACAATGTACGCCCCCATTGTCCCACCGTGCGACGTTCGTTCACCATAGGACGGGACACAATCGCTTTGACGGCACAAAAGCTATGCAGCGTATGAAATTCTTTCCATTTCTCAGCCATTCCGCTCACACTCACACGCCGTGTTCTCCGTACCATTCCAAGGCTTCATAGTAGTCCATGGACGCATCGTTTCGCCGTGGAACCGCTTTGTCGTAGTGGTACCGATCCGCAGTAGTTCGTCAAAGATATGCTCGAGTCAAGCGGGCTCCACACACGCTCCGGTCACTTTGCATTTGGTATGAGGTGCTGTAGAAGCACGCGCGCGCGCGTTTGTGTATATGTTTTTTGTCCCCAGTTTTTTGTGTATTGCTCCTTCCCGATTGAACGGTTGCCGTGTGATGGTGATGGCTCACATTCCAATGGTTTCTTTGACCGATCTGCTTCTTGTGTGTTTGCTACTTCCGGTTTGCACATGGCGTAAACTCATATTTGGCACACTGGACATCAAACGAACGGGTGTGGTTCGCTGCATTACGAGTTGTGTTGGTGATGGAACGTTTTTTTACAGTCTCCGGTCCTTTCCATTCACAGCACATTGTCCACAAGGCGGGCAGATCATTCCGATCGCTTGCTGCACGCCGGTAGCATTTTTCTGGAACCTATTTATAGCTTGCTGGCAAGAGGAGATAGAGAGTGGCTGTGTGTTTGTGTGAGTCGTGTTTCGTTGCTCTAAACAGTCTACAAACAAACAAAAAATCCTACCATGTATTCATCACCATCTCGTAAGGACTCTCCGGCCCGGAGCCGTGGGTCCTTCATCACATGGGTGTGTCTGATTGTATTCATATCACACTTTTCGTACGCAGAAAAAGCTCGATTTCCGTCACTAGGCGATGAGGCATTTTATTTTTTCCCGATTTCTTTTTGTTGCTGCTGTCGTCGTGTGTGCAAAAAAAAGGAATGAAAAGTTTCACTGAAATGAATGGCTATCGCAATCTTGTGTACCTTTGCCTGTGATGAAAGGCAAAACATCGTTTGGGAAGGATTGCCATTCGAGGGTGAGCTTGACACATCCAAACCCAATTCTTCAGAAGCTTCTGGTTGTGCTCCCGTTTGACACTAGGTGCAATCGACAGGGAGCATCCACCTAGGGGGAAAAACCGGGATTATCTGAGGTTTCTGTATACTAGTGGTCGGCCAGTTACGAAGGCACGGGGAGGCAAACAGCGCCAACTTTCGCAACACACACACAAACACACACAGGGGTGAAAGGAAAATAATAACTAACTCACAGCAGGATTTGCAGCGAACGGCGCACCGATTTACGTTTACGAAGGGAATTTTAAAATGGACGATATATTATTCTGTCGGCATGCGAGCTTAGCTGCCCTGTTTAGCGAGGGTTTGCGAGTGGCTTTAACTCCGAATGCTATAAATATTTCAAACCTCCTCTAAGCTCACGGGAAGGTTTTCACCGTCCTATCGATAGATCGTTCGACCATTCCGAACAAAGCCTTGTATCTGTTTCGCTCTACAAACAGCATTGTTCATCAAAGGATTCTGAAAGACAAATTTGCTTAAAAAAAAGGTTCCTATATTCCTGTCCTGCTTCCCATATTCCTCTGCTTGATAATGATAACAGAGCAACGGGACCGGTTTGCATACCTTTTGATCAGTTGATGATGCATGTTTCTTGTTTGTAGATGGGAGATGGGAGAAAAAACTTTCCCAGAAGCCCCTTCTTCACCGTCTCTACAACAATCACAGGCACGATACTGTAACCCGTGCCGAACTCGAAAACTCTTCCCGGAAGGATATTTTGACGAGCAAAATTCACTTAACCTGAAGCATCCGGCCCTTGCTTAGCTCGCTGTGTACCTCCACTCCTAAGATCAATAAAAAAAAACATGAGCATGAGAAGTAGTTTCTCACAATAGATTCTTTCTGCCTGCCTGCCTGTATGTAGCTCAATACGCATTATCCTTACCATGCCACTAAACGGCTTTAAATGGATGTTTCGTTTTGAGGAAGTGCTTTAAATGATTTAACTGCACCCGGAAGCATCTAGGTTTTGTTTGCCTGCTCATACTTTAATATCGATGAGCCTTGTAAAATACCCCCCCCCCCTTGTCCGTACCCGGTTCGGTGTGATGTGACTATGCAAAATGTGGCTCACTTTTAGCAAACGTCATCCACCGCTTCCAGCACCGGACATCATTTAGTGTGGGGGAAATGCTGAAATGCTTCACCGAATGGGAATAATTTAATCGATCCAATAGCGAGCGTATCTGGTTTCCATCTGTCAGTGGCATAACGCACAGCAGGGTGGTCCCGAGTTGGCGTTTGGTATTGATTATTATGGCCGTAATTAATTCCAAAACATAAACAATTATACAGTCCAACCCCCCCCCCAACGCGCGTCATCACCATCATCAATCTGTTTGTAGCGACAACATAGCATGGGTGGGTTGGAGTACTGTTTGCACGTGCAGTTCGGCACGTCACATGTACATTATACGGTGATTAGCGGTAGCATTAGAAATGGAGGTTTTGCAATGTGGGTGACGATGAGTTGGGTGAGCTGGGTGGATTTGTGTTCAGCTTCATGGTGCGCCACTTTCTATGAGGATAGGAAAATTGGGAAGGAAGTTCTGTGGAGAGCACACGAGCTTTTCAGTTTTATATTTAATCTGTTTCCTATTTTACGATGCAAAACTATCAGTAAGAGGGAGCGCCTAAATTTATGAAAACATCGATGAAACTGATCCACCGGAATAGTCCCTAAAGCAAACTGTAGCGCCTGCAAGATAGGCAAAACGCGCGCAGAATAATTATAGCTAGCTAGGTTTAAATTATACACATATACACTTACACACATACACATAGTTAGATTTTTATTATGCATATATATATTTACACACATACATCTACAATTAAGGTTACACGTAGGATAGAATAGAATAGCATAAGATAGGAAATAGGAAATAGTAAAATAGGCGATAATTAGGATTAGCCAATGAGGAATAGGATTAAGGAATTTTGGCGCGAACGAGTGAGTATAAATTAAGGATAAGTTGAGGTTTAGGATGATTAACAAAAGTCCGATCTAAGAGGAAACGCTGCCCGAGTTAACATAGAAGAAATAAACTCCAAGTAACTACACAAATTCAAGCCACATTATTCTTTTGGGTAGTTAGAAGATTTCATATCACCACATGGCGACCGTGACAAGTGTGAAACTGTGATGCAAAAAAAAAAAAAAAAAAAAAAACTCGCGTAAATACGAAGTTAATTCGCGAGTGCGTAATATTCCTTCCGGTCAGAAGAATATTCTAGTATCTGCGTTGATGTTTAGCGTGAAAGAGTGAGAGAGTAAAGACGAGAGTGAAGCGCAACGCTACAATTGTACGATAATTCGAACTATCGTTATTCAAACGCAGTGATAAAATATAAGGGTTTCCTGCAAAATCACGCAAATTGCACAAAAACTCCTGTCGGGTATCGTCAACGAACCAAGGCGCAGTGAAAGAGAGAGTGTATCCCGGTTATAAAAAAAAGTGGCCAGGAAAAGTTAAATGAATGCTAACAAACATTCGGTGTTAAAAAACAAAAAAAAAAAAGCAGCGATAGTTAACGGGACCGTGCGTAAAGTGATCTAAGTGCAGTGACCTCGATCGGACAAGATTATCGCACGTACGAGTAAGCCACATTTCGTACCATCGGCGATAAGCATCACAGTTTGAACCGGCATGACCTTTTGCGACAAGTGACCAAGTGTCGTTTGCACGAGAGAGACATAACGTTGTTGCGAGAAGAAGGAAGAAGCGACGGCGAAGCAGTGAACTGTGAGAGAGCGAGCAGCGATTTGCAGTGGATAGGAGCGACGGTGCAGCAGTGTGCTGTGAGAGAACGAGCAGCGATTTGCAGTGGATAAAGCGAGATAACGCTATACTTATCGATCGGGCAGCGGTACACGGAGTAAGGATCAAGCGAAAAAAAAAAAAGAGAGAAAGTAAGGTAGGCTACACACTCAATATAGTTGCAATTTACTCATTTAAATATTTTTTGTAATTGCTCAATTAAATTCTTTTTTATGAAACGTACAATATTACCATTTTCCATTACAATATGCACATACTATTGGGGGAGTTACCATTGGTTTAAAAAAAATAAAAAAAAAAATAATTAAATAAAAAAAAAAGTAATATTACCATTATCTGGGTATCAAAAAAAAAATTAAATTAAAAAAAAAAAAATATATATATATATATAATATATAATACATAATATATATATATATATATATATATATATATATATAATTACTATATATATAGCAAAACATCTCGATCACATCTCATTCAATGCTCTTAAAAATTAATCAAAATACTATAAGGCTTAAAAATATTGAAAAAAAATTATCGTGTGATAGAAAGTTTCGCAGATGTTTGCTTGATCATTACAGCGGTTCCGCTAAGTTTTGTTTTGATAAGATCAAGTATTACCTAGATTCAATTCAGGAAACTGAACCCGTTTCAGAGCTAAAACGAATTTTGAAGGAAGCGAGTGACATATACGCCAATATCCAATCGCGCATACAATTTCATCAAACAAACAAAATTCAAGTTAAGTTTAAAACTTTGGCAAAACTAGCTATCGTGTTCAACCGTTGGAATCAAAACAAAATGGAAACTTTCGATATCAAAACAGCCACCGCTTTGGTGCAAATATACGATGGCAATACAGATGGTTTGGAAAATTTTGTGGACTCTTCAAATTTATTAAAGGAATTATGTCCAAAAAATCCACAAATGTTGGTAAAATTTTTAAAAACAAGATTGATAGGAAAGGCGCGTTTAGGACTGCCGCCTAATATTGACGATTTTGACTCGTTAATAAATGATATACGGTCCAGATGTCAAGAAAAACTTAATCCAGATAAAATAATAAGTCAATTGAAATCTATTCGCCAGACGGATACTAAAGCTCTTTGTGATGAGGTTGAATTACTCAGCACAAAATTAAAAAACGTTTATTTGCAGTTGCACATTCCCGAAAAAGTTGCAAATGACATGTCATTAAAGCATGGGATTAATGCTCTGATTGAAAAAGTTCATAATCAGGAAACAAAAATTGTTTTAAAAGCAGGTCAATTCGCATCTGTTTCAGATGCTTCAGAGAAAGTATTAGAAAACGAAAGGAATAGCAACGGTTCACAAATATTAGCCTTCAACAGAAACTACTATGACAATAGAAAATTCGTTCGTAATAAATACCCGCCGAACACATACAATAGATTCCAGCCAAACACAAATAATAGATGGTTTTCCAATAGATCTCCTCTTGGTAATAATCAGGCAACTAGCAACAGATTCCAAAACCAAAGATATTCTAATAACTCTTTCAGAAAACAATTTCCAAATACAAATACTCGTAGAGTCTACAATACACAAGCTGCAGAAGAGGAACATTTTTTAGGGGTACCACAGGCGTTAGAAGAAATCATTCAACCTACAAACGATGGTCAACATTAGCGATAAACTTAAATGCTAATAACTTTATCAAAATTAAAGTAGAAATGGCAATGGGTGAAATAAGCATATTAATTATCGACACGGGAGCAGACGTGTCATTGTTCAAAGTTGATAAAATAAAACCAACACAGCAAGTCTACGCGCAAAATAGGATAAACTTAACAGGCATAACAACCGAATCGGTATCAACATTAGCAACTACTAGCACTAATATAACATTCGGAAATGCTTCTATTAACCACACTTTTCATATCATTCCTGCAGAAATAGATATCACAGCGGATGGTATTTTGGGAAGAGATTTTTTCACTAAACATAGATGTGTTATAGATTATGAGCACTGGCTTTTAAATTTCAATTGTTACGGTGTTACAATCAGCCACCCTATTGAAGATAGTATCAATGATGGTTTCATATTGCCTCTACGCAGTGAGGTTATCCGAAAGATAAATTTGCCCGACCTCGTTGAAGACTCTATTGTCCTTGCGAGCGAAATATTACCAGGAGTATTTTGTGGCAACTCTGTGGTATCAAAACAAAACCAATATGTAAAATTTGTAAACACCACTGAAAGCAATGTGTATATTGAAAAAGATTCATTTAAACCACAGATTGACCCGCTGAAAAATTATATTCAGAAAAATTTAAAATTTAAAAGCACTAAAGCAAATGAATCTAAAATAAAAACATTATTGAGCAAAATCGATAGTCAGAATGTTCCTAAATATATAATCCCTCATTTAGAAAAAATATTATCCGAGTACCACGATATTTTCTGCACCGATAATGATCAAATCCCAATTAATAATTTTTACGAGCAATCGATACAATTGAAAGATAACGTACCATGTTACATTCCGAATTATAAGCAAATATATTCTCAAAGTGACGAGATAAAAAATCAGGTTGATAAAATGCTTAAAAATAACATAATAGAGCATTCGGTTTCTCCATATAATTCACCAATTTTATTGGTACCAAAAAATCTGGAGATAACGAAAAAAAATGGAGATTGGTAGTAGACTACAGGCAGTTGAATAAAAAATAATGCCTGATAAGTTCCCACTACCTAGAATCGATGATATATTAGACCAATTAGGAAGAGCAAAATATTTTACTACTTTGGACCTTATGTCCGGGTTTCACCAGATACCTTTACACAAGAACTCTAGAAAATATACTGCTTTCTCAACTTCTTCAGGCCATTATCAATTTACAAGACTCCCTTTTGGGCTGAATATAAGCCCTAATAGCTTTCAACGGATGATAACGATAGCAATGGCGGGACTTACTCCGGAGAGTGCTTTTGTTTACATAGATGATATTATTATAACGGGTTGCACAATGCAACATCATCTAGAAAACTTAATGAAAGTATTTAACAGGCTAAGAAATTATAACTTGAAGCTAAATCCAGAGAAATGTAAATTTTTCCAAAACAATGTAACCTATTTAGGTCACAAAATAACAGATAAAGGCATATATCCCGATGAGTCCAAGTTCGAAACGATAAAAAAATACCCAGTACCAATAAATGTGGATGAAGTTAGAAGGTTTGTAGCGTTCTGCAATTACTATCGCAAGTTCGTTAAAAATTTTGCTGAATTGGTAAGACCGTTAAATAATTTACTAAAGAAAGGAGCTACATTCACGTGGTCTAATGAATGTCAGCATGCTTTCGACACTCTTAGAAGAAGCCTTGTATCACCTACTATATTACAGTACCCAAACTTTGAGAAAGAGTTTATCATTACTACTGATGCGTCCGATGTAGCATGTGGCGCTATCTTATCGCAGAAAACAGATGGTAATGACCTACCTATTGCATACGCGAGTAAAAGTTTTACTAAAGGAGAGAAATCTAAACCGACTATAGAAAAAGAGCTAACAGCAATACATTGGGCAGTAAATTATTTCAAACCTTATATTTTTGGAAAAAAGTTTAAAGTACGAACCGACCACAGACCATTGGTATATCTATTCAACATGAAAAATCCTACTTCAAAACTAACACGCATGAGGTTAGACCTGGAGGAATTTGATTTTGAAGTGGAATTTGTGCAAGGAAAAACGAACACAGGAGCTGACGCACTATCGAGAATTGTCATTGATTCAGACAAGTTGAAGCTTATGCAAAAGAATAATGCAAACGAAACAAATGATAAATCACTACTAGCAGTGAAAACAAGAGCAATGACAAGACTGAACAATTTCAAGCCTCCTCCAGAATTAAACGAAGATGAAAAAGATTCCATAACTAAACCTACACTTTGGCAAACAGAAAACCCAACAGAAGTAAACAAACTTTTGAAAATCCTGTCAAAAACAGAATATGGCAAAATCAAAATAACAGTTTTCAATAATAATTACAACAAGGAGTTAGGAAATACAACAATTCATTGTTATGAAGATGGAAGTCAGGCGCTAGAGTCTGCTCTTCTAAAAGTACAACAAATAGCAAAAGAATACAATCGTGACAAAATTGCAATTTCATTAGAAGATCCCCTATTCAGGCAATACTCTTTTTACACCATAAAGGAAATCGCAGATAATGCCATTTCCGGTTTAGAGATCATTGCTTTTATTCCACCAAAATGGATTTCAAAAAAGGAGGAAATAGCAAATATTTTAGAAAACTATCACATGTCACCTTCGGGAGGACATGTCGGACAGTATCGATTATACCTCAAAATTAGAGAAAAATATAAATGGAAGAATATGAAGGAAGAAATTAAAAATTACGTTAGAGGCTGCAAAGTATGCAAAATGAACAAAATCGTAAGACATACAAAAGAAAAAAGTGCTGTTACGACTACACCTTTAAAGCCTTTCGAAGTAGTCTGTATAGACACAGTGGGTCCCTTGCCGAAAACCAATAAAAATCATAGATACATCGTTACAATGCAATGTGAACTCTCGAAATACATTGTTCTTATTCCAACAGAAAATAAAGAAGCGAACACGATAGCTAGGGCCATGGTTGAGAACTGCATATTAAAATACGGGAGGTTTCTTGAGATGAAATCGGATCAAGGCCTTGAATACAATAACGAGGTATTAAAAAAGGTAGCGGAGTTGCTGGGGATCAAGCAGACTTTTGCCACTGCCTATCACCCAGAAACCATAGGTTCCTTGGAAAGAAACCACAGAACACTCAATGAATACTTAAGAGCATTTACAAATGAGCATGGTGACAATTGGGATGATTGGCTAAAATTTTACGAATTTAATTATAACACAACACCTCATACAGATACGAACTATAGCCCATACGAATTAATATTTGGAAAAAAAGCAATTCTTCCCCAAGATTTATGCCATGGTAATATTGAACCAGTATACAATTATGATGCATATTTTAATGAAATTAAATTCAAATTGCAAAAATCAAACGAAATAGCGCGTAAAAATTTAATTGAGCAAAAAGAAAGAAGACAGATTAGAGCAAATAGTAATGTAAACCCCCTTATCTTAAAAATAGGAGATGCGGTTTATCTAAAAAACGAAAATAGAAAAAAATTAGATCCGATATACTTAGGACCGTACATAGTAGTAAAGTTAGATAATGTTAACTGTACAATAAAGAATACAAATACAAACAAACTAAGTACAGTGCATAAAAATAGATTAATTAAGGGATGAAAAGCATACGCTTTTCATTTCTAAAGGGGGGAGGTGTAGCGCCTGCAAGATAGGCAAAACGCGCGCAGAATAATTATAGCTAGCTAGGTTTAAATTATACACATATACACTTACACACATACACATAGTTAGATTTTTATTATGCATATATATATTTACACACATACATCTACAATTAAGGTTACACGTAGGATAGAATAGAATAGCATAAGATAGGAAATAGGAAATAGTAAAATAGGCGATAATTAGGATTAGCCAATGAGGAATAGGATTAAGGAATTTTGGCGCGAACGAGTGAGTATAAATTAAGGATAAGTTGAGGTTTAGGATGATTAACAAAAGTCCGATCTAAGAGGAAACGCTGCCCGAGTTAACATAGAAGAAATAAACTCCAAGTAACTACACAAATTCAAGCCACATTATTCTTTTGGGTAGTTAGAAGATTTCATATCACCACAAAACAATATTGAGCTTGTCAGCAGAACTATTCATCATTGTTTAGTATTTCTCACATCCACATCGTAAATATCGTTTCAAACTGTGTTAAACCTTTTCTGACCAGACACTTGAACTTTAGAAGAATAATTCGATCGTACATTAGCTAACTTGATTGAGCAAGCAACGAAGCAGACACATTAACCATCTGTCAACACTAACCAATCTTCCGTGGCGAACCCCAAGCAGTGGCGCGTTAAACGGTGGGCGGACTGGGCGGCCGCCAGGGGCCCCGGCGATCTAGGGAGCCCCGTCATTGTGGATGTTCGACTTCGTATCGATTATACCCCTCCCCCCCCCCCCCCCCCCTCTGAATGGGACTTTTATCATCTATTTCAAAAAGACTCATTTTTCCCATCGCTTCACTCACTGTATTTTGTCGAGGGCCCCGAACCGGAATACCGGGGCCCCATACTACTCAAAGCAGCACATTAAATGTTCTAAGAAATCTGCCAATACTTGCATCAAAGTCGCAAGCGAAGAACGCTGCGACACGCGCGCACAGCTCAAATCAATACCTCATCATCGTTGTCGCAAAGTATTGGACAGAGCGAGAAACCGTCAATTTTTGCTGGTGTGGGTGGCCTGTGCACGAGACACCCAAACCCAAAACCACGCAGAGCAACTTGCTGCTAAAATGGAATGCACAGAACGCTGCGCTTAACTACCACAGAAAACCCGTTACACAACACAGGCATACAACACACCCAAGCAAAAATTTAAAGACCCCGAAACACAACATCAATAGCAGGAAAAATTGACTAACATCAAGCAAGCAACGGTGCACCAGTGGGTAGAGGTTTCATTCGAGAAACGATTCCATCGATATCGATGTGTGCGCTTTTCAATTTGGCTGGGATGAAACGTGCCTGCGCTTGTCTGGGGGCCCCCTATACTTGTTTTGCAGATCTGTGCCGAAAACAGACAGCTGTTTTCACGCGAAAAATGGTATTCACATCTCAAGCCTGAGATCGTGGAGCGTGCCTGCTTTTAACGAAAAACCTTAAATTTTCACGCGGGGTCCTACTCAACTTTTGTGGTCAACTGACAAACAGGGGAAATTGGGAAGGGGTGGTATTCATATGTCCAAAAAGGAACTGGGCCATGTTAATATTAAAATGATGTTTTATCACTATTTACATACAACTTTTTGTGTGAAGACAAAATAAAAAACCGTTACAGCTATACTGAAGCCAAAACTCAAAGGTGGTTTACGGGGCCCCAACGATTATGTGGACTCTTCGATGAAGGGGCCCCGTCGGTAAGGGCCCCCGTCGGTAAGGAGGCCCCATCACTAAGGGGCCCCGTCTATTAGGGGCCCCATCAATAAGGGGCCCTGTCCATTTGGTGTCTTGGTGTGGATGGTCCGTGCTCGAGCTCACCAAAAAAACGCGGAGACACTTGCTGCTAAAATCCAATGCACAGAACACAGAACAGAATGCTGCGTTTAACCACAAAGAAAACCCGTTACAACAGCCACTAGCACACATCATACACTGACAAAAATTTAAAGGCCCCTACACAAAATTTCAATACACCGGCTCGTAGCCGGAGAATTAGCAGGAAAAATTGACACCAACCTCGCGTTGCTTTAATAAGTCTAGGAAGGTCGTTTGGTCAACGGTGCTTCAGTGGGTTGAGGTTTCATTCGAGAAATGGTTAAATCGATGTCATTGTGTGCGCTCTTGGCTGGGATGAACCGTCTTGTTCCTGGATAAGGGGCCCCTGCTACCGCTTTGCGATTTTGTGTCGAATGCATACAGCTGTTTCACACGAAAAATGGTATTCACATTCCTGGCCTGGGATAGTGGATTGTGTGTGTCTTTTAATGCAAAAACTAAAATTTTCATTCTTGGCCCTAATCGAACACATCAAGTTTGTGGACCGAAGAGAAGGGGAAATGGGAAAGGTTTCAGTTAGAAGGAAGGGGGGAAGAGTATAAAAATATTCAAGGAACCTATGGACCATGTTCATTTATATATGGTTTTTATCGCCTATTTCAATTTTTGCGTATACAACAAGACCAAAAACCGTTACAGATGCATCTAAATACAGCCATAATACGAAGAACAATCTCCACTGCCTCGGCCATTTGGGGGCCCCGTTGATGATTCTGTCGATTGAGGGGCCCCTTCCATTTGATGTTGTCAACCTAATATACCCCCATTTTCCCCCCGGGGGTTATGTTTACAATCAGATTTACTATTACTACCAGACCTATCAGAGGCATATTTATTTTACTTATCAGAAGCATTTTACTATCAGAAGCAGAAAACATTTGCCTTTTTAACATGTGCAATATTTTTGTTTACCATGTGCACCTTAGTTGGAAGCGCAGAACGCTGCGATACATGCCCAGAGCTCAAAACAATATCATTTCATCATCGTTGGCCCAAAGCGTTGGATCAAATGCATTGAACGCTACGCGCAAGTTGGGTAAAGCGAAATCCGTTACAAGAGATGCCTCACGCAAACTACATGCACATACGACATTAAAAGGCTCCGAAACCGATCTCAACACAACGGTTCGTAGCCGTAGAAACATGCAAGAAAAATTGACTGACCCCCAGCACGCTCTTTTTATCTGTTGAGGTTTCATTCAAGAATCGATACCGATGTCGATGTGTGCGTTTTTTAATTTGTCCTGTGTCTATGTTATCACGCAAAAACTAAGAACTCGTGCCCCGGCTAACCTTTGGGGCCCAGTCAAAATTGTGGACTGGACGAAGTGATGTTGGAAAGGCAAGCTGTTGAAGGGTTTGGGTCAAATTTGGAAGGGTCGACGGAAAGGAAATATCGATATGAATGATCGCGTAAAATTTGAACTAATTAAGCTGTCGGCAAAGTCCGGCCCGCCACAATATGCAGTCAGGCCCGAGAAAATATTTGCGCGATTTTGAAAGATAGGAAGATCCTATTAATTAAAATTAACTGAACATATTTTAATATGACAATTCATATCGTTGAACTATTCCAAATTTGATCACCATAACATGGATTGTCGGACCAATCAATATGGTCAAATTTGAGGAGAAATTAGAAAATAGAAACGAATAATTCCATAAAAACCTGACTGTTGATTTTACGAGAACAATGGTTACACTCTATTCTTTTTAAGGATGCAACGATTTTCTAGGAGCTTTTTTTTGAAGAAATGCGCTATCAATTTGTCTGACCTGGCTATAATTGTCCGTGGCCTCATAATAGTACTGAACGATTATAAGTATGTCTCGATAATTTTTCAGCTGTTAAGGTTTTTGTACTATCTTTAGATATTTCCTGAAAAAAAATTGCAACATGGAAGGAAGGGTACATTAAGAAGCGATATTGCGATTTTGCTTTATTGTATTAATTTTTTTATGACTTTTGCACACTATGCTGCAGACTCTTAATTGAAGAATCTTTACAATCAATTTTAGTTATTGTAATTTAATAAAATGAATTTGAAACTTGCTTGGATGATATAATAATGTAAGAAAACCAATAACCAATCGCATTGTTTAATAACATAAATATCATATCATTTTGTGTATTAACTGTAATAATATAACAATGTATGTTTAAAACAAATGCATTCTCCTGGCCCTCTCCGCTCGATCATTTAGAAAGCAGCTGATCTAAAGCAGTGGTCTCCAACCTGTGGTCCGTGGATTACTTGAGACAAACATACTGCAATACAAGGTATTTCCAGTTACTTTCGAATGAAAATATTGTTTTTCCCGCGTGCAAGAAGTTATCGCTCTGACCGATTGAAAATGAAGTGGCCGTAATTCGAAGAAAGACGGTACTTCAGTATTCATTGTAAAGGTAAACCAACGTAAAAGCAAAATATTGTTTTCATGTTATGCTCACGATGACGATTTAAATCAAATCGTCCGTATTATGAAACACGAGCTGGAAACTGTAAAGTAGGAAAGCAAATATCGTTTAGTACCATCGTTCTTGTCAATAAAATACTAGTTACGCTTAGCGAAAACGATAACTTTCCGACCTTTAACTTCTTTTGAGTATAGATAAAACCAACAACAACGATCATGGTAGGTCAGATTTGTTCGGATTGTCAGGATAGGACTAAGCCCATCCATCATCTATCGACTTCTCATTTAAGGAGTTTACTTATGTCCTCCTACCCACGGCAAGCCCTCTAAACTCCAACGTCCTACAGGTTTTTATGATCGCCTAGACGATCAAGTGTCGAAAGTCCGCTTCGAAACAGTATCAACAGTACCCAAAATTTTAACATACCACAAAGCCTTTCTGATATTACTGATTGTTAAGTCATTGATATCGATTGAAAATTGGCGAAAAAAAGTATTGAAATTGGGGTTTTTATTGATGCGCGGGTGGCAGTCCATTCTGCTCATGTTCATCTCTTTTTCATAAAGTTTTATACAGATGTGAACTGTATTTTTTCGAAACAAGTTTGTTGATTTGGTATACACTCACGGTTATCATGAAATTTCAGCAAGAACAGCAAAGTGGTGTGAAGATTTTTCTCAACCAAAACGTTAATCCCGCAGGCCGAATACGCACCTAAAATTTATCGGGGTGTCTGTAAGCGGTTACCAAATCAAATGTTTGTTCATCACGAGCAAGTGTCAGACATGTCGTTTTGGCAGAATAAATAGCTGCATTTTCAGTAATTTGTTTTACTGATATTCAGTACCATATTGATACTGATATTCAGTACTCAATAGCTATCAGTAAAAAATGTAACTGCAACAAACTTATAAAATTTGCAGTGTATGATTCGAACACAACCCTCCCCCCCCCCCCCGCGATGGATTTGGTGAAGGGGCCCCGTCTACCATAACGCCTAGGGCCTCGGAGAGGCTTGACCCGCCACTGACCCCAAGGACTGTGTAGAAACGAGGTCCCGTAATGTAGAATAGTTTGCTGTTTGACATCTGAAAGCCCTTGTTGATTGAAATATTGAATGTGATTATAATAATGAAGCGGTCCGATCATCACGAGAAGATTGTTAATTTGTTCACGAATTTTAGAAGAAGTATATGTATACCTCTAGTTATACGAATTATTTGAGGATTTGATGAATTTATAAGGGATTTCCTGTGGCATCCAAGATGAATAACCAAATAAACCAATTTTGGCTGATATTTGACCTCGTTCCTACACAGACCTTGGTTCGATGGATCAGATTTACATCACTTGGTATGGAATACGAAAAGAAAAATGGGTCAAAAGAACAGTTCCAGCTAATGTGAACGGGAGTATTTTTTCAGGGTGAAATAATCAAGACTTGAAACCTGAGAAAAGTTTGGTGTGTTGACATAATATTCAGCCAGCAAATGTCAAATAAAATATATAAAAAAACAACTGAAAATGGCAATGACTTCAAAAGATTCAGTGTTCCAAATTTTTAGTTTGGGAGCATCTTTTCGATTAGTTCAAACATTTATTTTACATTAATACATAATAAACCCTGTACAAACCATTCAACCAAACTTGGTTCAGTAAAGTTCAGTTAAAACTGAAGCCAATCGTTAGTTGAAGCAACTTTGGCTCTCAAGTTGCGATTATGCGGCTTTTTGCAGCTTTTTTTAGTTTTGTATAATTTTTATTTTTTGAAAATTGCATAACATCCAAACAGACTTTCAAATAAAAGATGCTACACTAAGCAGTTTTAGCACACTGTTAGTAGCTGCCATCATAAAAGTGCTGGAATAGTAATGAATGCATGTAATTTATGTACACCATAGCAGGAATTTTATCACATCATTAAAAAAATAACACACCACTCTCATCAGCAAATAATTCTAATAAAAACCGGATGCATTTGTCAAAAGCGACCAGCTAATCTACGCTCCATTGGTAATTGCATAAACGTACGGATCCTGTTTCAATCCGCTGCGGAAATGCACAGCTATCGTGCGTTTCCTGATTGGTATGTTCGTAAGCACATCTCGGTATGGCCTCGGTATGGTGACCGATTATATAAAAACAGTGCCACCCATATCGGAAAAAGGTAGCATTATCATCAATTATGAACAATTGGATTCAATCCCGCGCGCGATTGCCACCGGGTGATGATAAATGGGGCCCTACGATCATTATAATTTACCGTGCAACACCTGTACTTCCCGTCGCTGCACTGCAAACTGCACTACCACTGCAGCAATAGCAATTGAAGCGATAATAAAGCGGCGTGTGTAACGGTTGTCCTCTGCTGAAAATTACACACACCCCGTTGAGATTTAAATCCCGTCGCAACAATTTCACTCGGTTGGTGTGGGCGCGGGACGACCTGCCGGCGTCGCCGAGGTGGAGAAGAAAATTAATTAAAAACACATGCGTTTGTGCCGAAGGGGAAAAGAAAATCTCTTCCGGGAAATCATCTCACTACGCAGGAGCCACAGCGTTTTGCATGGGAAATTATCACGCGACCATCTGAGCTCGCTCGCTGTGTGGGTTTTTTGGTCGCTGTTGGACTCACGCAGAATGCTGTGCTGTGGTCTTTCGGGGCTTTGCGGTTATTAGATGCGAATGACAGCAACAGCAAAAACCGAAACCCCTTATCGGGAAAAGTGCCTCACCAGCAATGGCAGAAAGGGGTAAAAAAATGGCAGAGAGCCCACGTGCCGGTAAATTGTATCGTGCGTTACGGCTGCATACAATCTAATGGCACAATCAATCAATTTTCCGGCTTCAATTCCCATTGTCAGCATCGATTCGAGTGCATCCGTTTGTTAGCTGGAACTGGTACGAGGACACATAAAGGCGCACACATACACTCACACAAACAGCGCACAGCTGCAGGACACACGGTGACAATGTGACATTTTCCGATCGACATCGAAACAGTTAGCGATCAGCAGCAGCAGCGGCGTTTGGTTGCGCTGGCCACCACGTTTACTCCCAACCTGCGTCCAACTGTCGTTTAATTTTTTGTTTGTGCGTTTCGTTTGCCGCTCCCTCTATTGTTGCGTAAATGGGGATTTTATCCGAACGGCTCATTTGTTTCACTTTTGCAGCGTCATCAACATCACCATCATCACCATCATCGACAACAACAGCTGCTGGAGCGACAGTGGCACCAGCAATCGCAACATATCGAATACCACAGCTACCAGCCGCTGCTTCATCATCAGCACCGTCAGCACGCACACCATCAGGGGGGTCGGCATGAACAGGACCCTCAGCAGAATCGACAACAGCAGCAGCAGTACGACCAACGATTGTCCCGGAACCAGTGGCATTCGTCGTTCGTCGAGTCGGTCGAGCCGGGCCTGTCCGCCACGCAGCACAGATTGAATCAAATCTCACCGCCAAAGCCGGTAGGCGAGCGATGGCAATGGCAATCACGGCTTTGCTGTCGTTTGTTGCTGTTTCCATGTGTGGCCTTTTGCTTTATTTTTGTGTGGCTGCGTGTTTTTAAAACTTTTTCTTTTTTTTTTTAATTTGCAATTTGTTTGTTTGTCTGTCGTTTCGCTTTGTTTTGACTCGTTTGTCTGTTGGTTTTTTTCTGCTTGCACTTCTCTTGTGTTGTTGGGAACTTTTGTGTTATGTTATTTGGCTATTTTTTGTTTTGTTTTGCTCACCCATTACTCTTCTCGGTGCGTACGCTGATAAGCTGGAATAGATGTTTTTGCTATTGTCCTTAACTTGTTGTGTTTCTGTAGCTTTTTGGTGTGTTGTTTTTCGGTGAACTGTGTTAGTTTTGCATTGTTTGACGGTTGATTTGCACTCGAGTTGAAGCGTTCCTCTATCGTTTTGGTGTTGTTTTTTTATTCTATCGTATTTTTGTTGTTTTTTAATGTCTGTTGTCTTTACAAATAAGGAGCGTATTTGTTTTTTTCCTATCGATTCTCAGAGTTATTTCATATTGTTGTTCTTTGTTGTATTTTGAACATTTTTTTTCACCACTTATCATTGTTTACAAATTGCCTGCAAACCTTATCCTTCTTTACAAATCAGTTGTTACATTCAACATAGCTGCAATTGAAAAATACAGCTCAATTGATTACATTCCTTGCTACAAAGCCTATTGTCATGCAGCAACTACTTTATTTATAGCTGCCAGACAGACTGCATTTTCCATGCTTGTTTTGCACTCTTTTCAAATACGCCTGAATGTATGGAATGTGTGATTCAAATCAGTCTTTAAAAGGCTTTTAAAAAAGAATATTTGAAATATTAGAAAACACGTTCGTCAATGTTGAATCGTTTGAGTAGAATGCTGGATATTGAGTTTTAAAACAGAAAGTCGTAAGTATTTGGAAATGTAAGCAAAAGCTAAAAAATATTTTGTTCATAAACGTAACTTATTTAAAAAAATATTACACCAATAAGTTCTTCTTCAAACTGCTCCACTGCCTGTAACGATTATTTATGCATAAGCAATCGTTTTACACTGAAACGCGGCGATCGTTCGCTCACGGGCAAACGCGTTGTCCGTTTGGTGGGCAAAACGCTTTCAGTTTGGGCCGGTAATTGATAATTCATTAAATGCTACCTGTAAACAACCAAATTTATACCATTCGCTTCAACCATTATCGACCGGTTGCTCGGTGAACTTTTTTACCCATCATTTTGCTCTTCCCCGAAAGTGTTTCGTTCTAATTTGCCAGCAAAAAAACGTTTCATTACATGGGCAAAGAACCGGGATGGCTGGTGAACGGAGAAACAGGGTAGTTTCGAAAAATTTGATTTAGTTCCAATCATAAAGCTTAGTCTCCTTTTCCACCCTTGGCTGCCGCTTTGCTAGTCGTATTTACTTTTTTTACCCTTTTTTTTGCTGGACAGTGTTGACGGTTTGAGCATTTTCCCCAAACACTGCTGTCCCGCTATCAGTGCAAATGCGGCTTGTACCCTTGCGCTGGCGGTGTTTGGATGCTGATGCTGGAGTCGAAAGTTTGACTCATGATAAATTCAAACGGTACATCCTCAAATCCTTCCCTCCATTCCGGCAGTTGTACCGTCGCTTGCGTACACAGTGTGGAGGCTAATTAAAAATTCTTCCGAAACGACTTTCAGGGAGGGGAAAGGCAGGGGGCGTTGTAGAATGAAATGGTTTGGCAAAAAAAAACGATACACAGGATGAACGAAGCAAAACTCTTCCCTCGAGCTCTTTCAGCGATTATTTAGAAAATGTTTGCAAAATGGTACAGTGCGGAAAGCACTGCGGAAAGAGGAGGAAGAGGTGTCATGTCGTTCACTGGAACTTGTGCACTTTATCTACTCTCGGTTGTAGTATTTGGTGTAGTAAACCCTTACACAGACACACACGCAAACAAACGCGCTGTCATCCCAGCCAAAAGTCGATCGGGGGAAGCAACGACAAAAAATAAAAGGGTAGTTGGCCAACAGAGTGAAATGAAATGGGAAGGCAAAAAATGTGCTGCATTTTCTCACCCAAAGCAAGCCGAAAGGTGGAGGAAAAACTGCTTACACTTTATAACCGAAAGTACACGAAAGCTGGGTCAGCTGCTGCTGTCGATGATTGGGTGGTTGGTTCGATAAGGGCAAAACTGCAAACTGGGTAAAGTGAGTGCAACCCGAGCGCGCTGGCTGATTAGCTGTTGGTGGGCGCTCGAAAGTTAGCGCTGTAATGAATAAACTCTTTGGAGTGTTTATGTTTTGCTTCACAATGTAGCTGCGTAAATAATGAGCTACAAGTTTGGAAATTATTTTTTGAGATTTTGTTTTTTTTTTTGTGTGTGTACATTACACTATACGCATTCCTTAACTGCTTCCTATGGTCGGTTGGTCTCTATATTGTGCTTGGAAACGAAATTGTCTGAAACACTGTGTTTAGCGTTTGCCTAATTTGTCTTACTGCTTTCATTGTTGTATGTTTGAAAATTATAGCTTATTTGTAAATTGTACCTTTTACTATTAAATAAATGCCTGAAGTTTAAGCAATACGGCAAAGCCGTCCCTCCTGAATAAAAAAAATGCCTGAAGGTATGAAATCCTTATACTTACCCCTTTGGTAGCCTGCTTACGATAGAGCACGTCATACTGACCTACGGCCGTATCGGGGAGCTCGTTCGTTCCCGGGAACGTTTGCCGCGACGCTCATTTGCACTCATTTCATAGCCCTCTAT
Organism: Anopheles merus; assembly: GCF_017562075.2. Lineage (NCBI taxonomy): Eukaryota > Metazoa > Arthropoda > Insecta > Diptera > Culicidae > Anopheles > Anopheles merus. The sequence goes on along the minus strand of NC_054083.1, from coordinate 24,539,301 downwards.
GATCAAAAATTAGAAAACCGTCTAGGTTTTGTTCTGCCCAATCTAGTGGTACAACCCTGTCCACTCATGAGCGACGAACGTTCTTCGACGAACGAGCTCCCCGATACGGTCGCTAGTTTACGGTCCGCTAGATACGCTTTAAAAAAAAGGCACCATCCAAGCAAGAATGATATAAAACATCTTGCAGCCCATTTTCAAAATATTTGAAAACATTCAGCCGTATCGGGGAGCTCGTTTGTCGAAGAACGTTCGTCGCTCATGAGTGGACAGGGTTGTACCACTAGATTGGGCAGAACAAAGCCTCTAATTTTTTATCATAGAGGGCTATGAAATGAGTGAAACTGAGCGTCGCGGCGAACGTTCCCAGGAACGAACGGGCTCCCCGATACGGCAGATTATCTTTCGAAGGGCTTGCTACAGCTATAGCTGAAGGATGCAATAGAATAATTAAAGTTAATTTTTGACTAATTTAAATAAAAAAGGTTGGATTAAAAACCATATTGATACAGCTATACTCAAGTAAAACTACCAGCAAAGAGAGAGGGCAATAAAATAAGCCGAGGTCATATTCACATTGGACTTTTTTTCCACCAAAAGTTCCTTTCAGCATGCAATTCGTCATACAATTTTTCTCTAGAATGCATCTAACACGCAGAAATGTTATTGTCAGTTTATAAACTTAGCTGCTTTCGACTGAGAAATATTGTTTTTTCTACTTCTGTAAAGCGTGCGTTTGGTTACAGCTCTTTCATTACACTTTTTAACGATAAGTTCAGTCATTACGGTATCTTCTGAAATAGAAGAAAACAAAAAACTCACAACTGTATCCAGCAGGCAGTTAACGAGAAAGTAAACCGAATTGCAGGATCATCCCGTTTAAAACTGGCGCCGGTGACTGTGTGGCGATGAGTTTGTTCACCAACAGACTTCAACAGTCACCAAAAATTCTGTAAAGATACACACACACACACATTGATGGCGTGGAAAATGTGTTGAGAGCAGCTCGTTTAGCAAACGCTATCCGAGCCCCGATCCGATGGAGGGGAAAAAGTTGGTCCCTTCAATTGCGTTCCAAGCGAATCGCTACAACGGAGCGTAAAGTTTTGCAACTTTCTGCACTTTTCGCCCAGGCAGCCATTTGTAAGTGTGTGTGTATGACGATTATTTATGTTTGTACCACCGATCGTTGGAAGCTGCGCAAAGTTTTCTACCCAAGAAAAACGCTTTCTTGTGCACTTTCCATGTTGACTTTGTGTCGGAGGGTTTTATCACGGGGAAAACGGGACGCGTTTTTGCATTCGCGTATCGCACAATTTGCAGCTCGCGCTTGTGTGTGTGTGTGTGTGTGTGTGTTGTCTCTCGCCTTGCGCTGGTTACAGCGAGAAATAATCGTGTAGCGAAATTCGAACCACCCAACTCTGACGCCAATCTTCGGGGCTGGCAAAACAAAAGCCGGAGACATGTCGTAAAACGAGCAAACGATTGTTACGAGTGTCCTGGCTGTCGAAATCATGGTGCTGATGGTTGGCGATGATGACGGGCGGGGTGGTAAGATTGTTTTTGTTTATCACGTCTTTCCCACTTGCTGACTCGATCGCAGCTGCACACGGCGGCTCGTGGTGGAAAAGTTTTCTACGCCCGCACGGATGAAACTGTTTATCGCTTGGTCGCGAGTGATTTACCGTCCGGAAATGAGAGAAATATTGAATAGCACCGTGCTGTGGCAGGACAGGCGACAGAGGTGGATTTTTATTTTTTGTGAGATTAAACGGTTTTAAGTGTTGTTTGATGATTCGATGGATTTCTGAACAATGCATAATATGATTTGGTGGGCATCGCTCGTTAGTATCTCTTTTCGGCATTCATGCGTTTTCCAGACGAATCAGCATTGGTTTGCATTTCGTTCTAACTGGGGCAAATGTATTATTACAATATCTTATCTTGCTCGTAGTTTAACTAAGTTACATATATGATTGTTGGTTATTTTTATATGATATCAATATGAAATCAGTTTACGTGATTTTTATTCGTGACAATACCACTGACAGCAGAACAACAATATCCCAATTAATAGAACAATATGGACAGTTTTAGCTAATTTTATAACCTTGGCCATCATAGGAAAACTTATGTTTTTTTTGTCTATAAATGCTCTTTAAGTTTTAAATTCTTACAGGTGAGAAAACATTGAAAAATTGAAAAAAATTTGCTATTCTTATTCAACCAATTTTTGTAAAAGTATTACAGGGTTTCCCACGATTTATTGGTTGGTTCCCATCAATTTTTGGTGGGTTCTCATATTTTTTGGTGCGTTCCCACGAGTTTTTGGCCGTTTCCCAGAATTTTTTGGTCCAATTGTAATGATATCCAATCGGAAAATACCAATAAATTATGGGAACGAACCAGAAATCTATGGAATAGGATCAAAAAATCGTGAGAACGCACCAAAAAAGCATTGGAACTGACCAATAAATCGTGGGAAACCTTGTATAGTAGTCAAGAAGCTTTTTTATACCACCATTAGGACAATAACTCATTATTTCTCTCGTATAAGTAAATACTTTTAATGAATTAATTCTAAAAATAATCTGCAATTTTTCTTACAATGTCTTGATAGTGTGAGGAATTTTTCAAAAACCAGATTTTTTATACCGATATTGCTTTTTTTTGCTTTTTTTGCTTGATGATTGAACTGTCAGCCATCCATAGAAACATTCAATAAAAAAAACTAACATGCCAACTAGAAAGCGTTCAAAAAATCGAGATATTTTGTAATTAAATTTCTACAAAGTTAAATCAATCAACAAAAGTTTAGTGATGAACAACGCCAATATCATGTTCTTTGTTGATGTTGTATTAACTGAGGGAATCCTGATAAAAATTCAAACAAAACGTAGAAAAATTTCTCGTAAGGTTATGTGATACCAATGCGGTTGTGTCGATAACGCACTGTACGCCTTTGTTTGAGCGTTTTCCCTGTAATTGAATACATGAAATCAAGTTACCTCCTGTCCAAGGCTAGCATAAAACTCAAAAGCAGCATGATTGTAAAAACTTTGATATCGATTGATGAATGGTAACGTTCGATTAAGTCGTTTCCAAGGCTTTTTGCTCGATGTTTCTCTCGGCAAACATTAATGGATTATGAAAATTTATTTTTTTATTTAACAAATATGCACGAATCCATTAAACCGTACGAATCCTGCAGCAATTATGCCAAAAAGAGCCAACTTCATTTACCCAACTGAAGCTTACAACTTTAAAACGCAGTTTCAAAAGTCTCTTATTCCGAACGCGCACACACAAACTTACACCTGTTCATTTCCGCAACTGCACACAGTAAAACGCATCAACTAAAACCGGGAAACGGGAGAGAATATATATCAAGGTGGAACCGTGCCCCTCCCCGTCCATGAGCAAACACCATTTTCCCGCACCGTAGCACAATATTGGAATTTTACACGTTCGGGTAGACGGGAAATTCGGTGGCTTCATTCGGTGCTTATTGACTTTGGTAACCGAACGCCAAACGCCATAGTGACCAAGTCGGTGTGTGCGAGTGCGTGTGTTTTTGACTGGCACCTAGCGTTTCGTATCGACGAAACGGGGTGTGCATGTTGCACATAATTGGCGGTTTTTGTGCCGTTGCGTATTAATGCGTTTCGCGTGCGGCGTGAGTTATGGCTTTGATTAGCAGTCCTGGGAAGGAGTGGGCGTGTTGATATGGTAGAACAGGTTTTTCACATGCAATCTCTGCTTTGCTCCCTTTTTGGCGAGTCCTAGTTGGCGCCATCGAGGGTAAAATGAGCAAACCAAACTATAGTCGTTGAGTAGCTAAAATGTGCATTATGTAATGTGAATTGCATACCGATAGGAGTATTACTGTGTTTATTGAATGTTCAATGCAAAGCGCCTAAATGTATGTAAATTAATTGAAATTTCAATTATATTCTTTGAAAAGACCTCGTTAACCAGCTTGAAAACAGTATGAAACACAGTATATCAGCGTGAATGTACAGTAAAGCGCTTTAGCTCTCCCTGACGCACACAATCACATGCCAAGCCGCTGCCACACAACTGCAGTGCAGCCCTCAAAAACCGCATGTCGGTGCAGATTTGCTTTCGTACCCACGGGGCAGCACGGGTGTGCGTGTACGGTAAACAGTATTTGCGGCTTACATCCGAATAAACAACACCCAGCCCCTGAGCTCACCCTAACAGTGGCCGAGAGTAGCCGCATCGAAAACCACATGTCCACACACAATCACATGCATAAACAAACACACGAATGCCGGCCAAACGAAACCCAAAGTATGGTGCAACTTCTGATGCCGCGCACAGACTCCCAATTTCCGATTTCCCCGTTCGATTGAACTTTCCCTGTTGAGTTGGGTTCAGTTGGCTTCGTTTTTCCCACCTTTTCCCACCATCTGGAACGGAGCGGGTAGGTCTGCTCGGGGGTTTGCGCGCGGAATAACACAAAAGTGGACACTCTTTCTCTCGCCTTTTCACTCTCTAATCGATGTGCCGGTTCGGTGCACTTTATTTGACTTTCCGGTCTATTGGGCACTGTAAAAGTTCCGGGGCAGGAGCACGGGATCACGGTTGACTTTTGGGGCTTCCGCTATTTGTTGTCCGGGTTCAATCGAGGTCGACCTGAGACGTCGAGGTGTCGCTGTGGTATAATTAATTCCATTTTTTGCACGGTTGGCTTCTAAACTTTTAGGCCCATCGAAATGGTTGGGATTGATGAGTTAATTTGTGCGAATTGGAACGCAATTGGAAATGGTTTCTCGTGGGAAGTGGTGCGTGATGGGATGATTGGAAATTTTGACGCAGCTAGAAACGGTCATAGACCTATTTTGTTGGTATAAGTAAGTTAGTTGGTTTAGTTGATTTACGATGAGTAAGGGTTGAGCATTCACAAATGGATTTTTTCCCGAATGAACCAATTTGCATGATTTAGATATGTTTTGTCATTATACTATGCTGATGAAATTGTAATGCTTAAGCTTCTATTGACAAAATCGCACTGAAGGTAAGTAAAAACATTTCATTACATACATTTTTCATGCAACATTCGAAAAAAAGACGTTTCGTACTTCGATTTGCATAACATTAGGCGAGGTTTTAAACTTAAAAAAGTATCATTCATTGCTTGCCTTAAGCGATTGCATATTAAAGACAGCCCAAAAGCTAACAACAACGAGAGTATAATATTTTCAATCGCTTTAATACGTCTCTCTTTCTAACCCCTCCCTCCAGCTGCACGTCCCGCAAGGTTGCGTGGTGAAGAACATCCGCATCAAGCAGAAGCTGGCCCGATTGCGCCATCAGCAGCGAATGCTGGCGCAGCATCTTCAGCATCTGGAGGAGTCGCCCAACGCGAGTCCGGCACTGATACGCCAACAGCATCAGCGTTACAGTAAGTAACACTAGACACTCGTGCCACCGTTCTCAAGCACATTGTGCCATTGGTCTTGACAGTTTAAGAAGCCGCGCGAAATATGAAACGCACATGTCGATAGAAACAGCTCCTTAAACACGTTTGCCTTCGTAGCAAGGTTAACGCGGCTCTAATCTTTCCTCTTTTCCCTCTTTTTCCAGATAATCTGCTTCGCTACTACTCCTCGTGGGATAAGGTCTCGGCGGCGGTGGCGGCTACTTCTAGGCCACCGTTTTTTGCTCAGGACGGTGCTTCACCGTCGTCCTTGAGGGCCATCCACTTGCCCCAGCGGCCACTGCAGCCACAGCCTACCGAGCCGATGAGTGCATCCCATTATCAGCAACATCATCAGCAGCAGCATCATCAGCATCACATGCAGCAACAGCCACGTCGCTGGCTGAAAAAGCGCAGTCGACCACACGCACAAGAAAAGAGTAGCGATGAAGGTAAAATCGAGGAATAAGGGAGTCTATTGCGAAGAGTAATTGTTTCGTGCAAAGAAAGAAACACTATTTCTAACCGTCTTACCTCAACCAGTCAGTACGATTCCAAACTAGCTGATGGTCTTCTTTTCTAAATTAATTTAATTGTCGATAAATATCCTTTATGTTATATCAACAGCTTTTCTCTAAACGTAAGCCTATAAGAATAATAAACGCTTTCTAATCACGAATGACTACGATTTCCTCGCAAGCAACAAGTTGCATTACCCGAATATTCCCCTAAATGTATGCAATATGAAACACACCAAATAGGCTTTTAGCTTCATTCATATTCTCCATGACCCATATCCTACTCGTGACAGAAAGATAAATAAAACAACACTATTGTGGTGCATTAAACGGCACTGTAAACCCTTCTTAACAGCGCATCGATTAGATTGGAAAGTAATAAAAATAAAATAAAAATTAATGAAACTTACCGTTCCGTTTTCGTACACCTGTGATCCTGAGAGTCATGCCTGTTTCGGATATCATCAAGCTCATTCACCCACGACTTGGCTGGCATGTGTGTTTTTCGTGTGTTCCATTTTGTCTGAAATTCATTTCACCATTGGTTTCGTTTTATTGATATTTGAATGGCCGAACCATCGTCCATCGTGTACCATCGGTGCACGGTGAACGCGCTATACAGACATGGTTCAGCTCGTCCGGGTTCGGGATGTTCTTTCCTGCCTGCCCCAAACCTCTCCGTACCCGGACAAGTGTTGAATTATTGAAAGGAATAGCTGTTGAAAGTAGGGGAGGGGATTGCAGCACTATCATTACATTTAAACCACGAAACTAAAGCCTTTGTTTGCCCTACGATCGCTAAGCTGCTGCTGCACACTATTTTGGTTCAATCAGTTACTTCCCCCTGTCCAGCATGAGAGCTACTTTCTAACGGACAGCTGGACGAAGCATGCCCATCCGTGTTTCCAGTGTGGAGAATTATGCTTAAAACAGACGAAACACAAGCTGTTGACGTAGCAATTCCAGTTGGATAGCATACTTTAAGGCGCTGATTTAAAAAAGCAGCGCTATTTACACAGTATGCAATCGAGAGAACAAACCATTTTGTTTCTGCCATTAGCTAAGAGACTGATATCTTTCTTTTCTTCTCTTTATCAATTTGGGCATGTTATTGTTTTGTGTAGAAAATTTCTCTTTTCTGCAATTCATCTTATCATCAAATATTTTCCTCTGCTCATCTCAATTGAGACATATTGTTTTGCATGTTTGTTTTTAAATAATGTTCAAATTCAGCGTAAGATGCTATTTACATACACGCCACCGGCCAAAGAACAAACCGAAACTGCTACCACCACTGTCTAGACTGTCATGTATATTGATGTGGGGTTTTTTGATTAAACCTTTCATCCATCGAATGATAATCGCTCGCCAAAACTCGCACCGCAATGTGTGTTTTGCTTTAATATACTGAATGGCTTACGGCTAAATATCCTTACCAAACTAAACCTTAGAATCTGTATATGTACGACTTGATATTTGCTTGTTATGTATAATCTCCCTCTGCAACTCACCTCGCGAGCAGGGGTGTGAGTGAGTGTGCAAGCAAGAATGCTGCCGGGTGTGATGAAAGCGTGCACTCAGAAGTAATGGTTCTTCCTTTTTCAACGTAATTTCACACACATTCGGTCTCGTATTACTTGCTCCCTTTTATTTGCATCCCCTTTTCACGGCTCAGTTGTATAGCATAAACTCTTGCATTATTGTATTTCACTTATTCAAGCACCGCGCTGGCCTTGGTGGCGACGTAAAAAGCTTTCGTTTTGCCTACCTTGTGTTTTGCATGTTTGCTGCCCACAAAAACTTGCTCATCGCCAAACGGTGCCTACGAAAAACCTGCTTGCTCTAGTCTTCTTGTAAAATATGCACACCTCTCCAATCTGTACAATGCGGCGAGCGCACCGCTATACCGTGCGCCTGGTCCTGGTGATGGCCACGATCTGTTTTAGAAGTAGAACCGATTGTACAGTATCGGTAGCTGGAAGTGCGACTGTGCCGTTGGTTGCTGCTGCTGGTCGGGGTTCACGTTCACGACGATCTTGAAGACGCACTTGCTCTTCCATTCCGCGTCGTCGTGCGCTTCGTACGTGATTAGATGACTGCCAGCACCAAAGTCCGTTCCGGGGCTCTGTTTTTGTTTGATGGAATGGAAATAGATTTTGGATGAAAAGTTAAATGTTGGAACTATGAACCCTTTTTAAGACGTTAGGCGCCTAAATGTAGGCGCAATTTAAAATGCGCTGCTGGTTATAGTTTATTTCCAATAGAATTCGGAATTAAAATGATATGGTCATTGTTTTAGAGTGAAAACAATTAAGGTTATCTGTAAGTGATGTAAAGTGTTAAAATACGACATTTCAGTAGAAATTTCAATTCTTTTTTTTTAATTATGAGTGAAGATTAGTATTGTAAGTGTTTGTAGGATTCTCTGTGTTAAAATGTTTTGTAATAATTTAGCTACCAAAATAGTTTCTATTGTTAAAAATGTACAGAATAATGATCTGTAACAATTTAAAATAATTTAATTTCAAATTGCAAATTTACAACACTGCATACTTTTAGGCGCTAAGGGAATGTTTTTTTTTTATTAAAAACTCTAAGGAGATGGTTTTAAAATAATTTATTTCATCGATGATTTGCATGTATTTCATTGCATGTTTTACTAAATTCAACGAATGATTGTTATTAGGATAGTGATCAAGCAATTACACTTACAGGTAAGCCTGCTTGCTTTATTTTCATTGCGTAATGCATATCTTTAGGCGTTTCAATTGCCGAACGGAGTAATTCAAAACATTTACTTGCCTCTTAAAGAAAAGAATTAAGCGAGAAGAATTACTTACATTTGATTTTGTGATCGTAACCACACCGACATTGTCCGAAAAGACCGGCTCCTCCCAGGTCGCTTTTACGCTCTGATGCCGTCCCTCGATCGTGTACACCTGCGTGTCCGGGCAGAAGTCAACACGGGGTGGCGAGCCAGCTGCACGTAAAAGGGAAAGAAAACACAACACCAAACATCACACATTTAGCTTACCACCACGATCATAGATAGACACACAAACACACACACACACACACACACACACACACACACACACACACACACACACACACACACACACACACACACACACACACACAGTGCCGTCAGCGCGGGGAATACATACGCAGTACGTTGATGAGGAAGTTACATTCGGTGTGCAGCTTCGAGACGGGATGTCGAGCAGTGTAGCTGACGTTAAGGCTTCCGAGCGCTAGCGGGAAGCTGTCCTTCTTCACCCAGTCCGGTTCAACCTGCACGTCCCGCTCCCAGCTGACGTCCGTTTCTGGTCGCCGCAGCCGTACCGTTGTGGTTTCGGTTTCGTTCGGGTGCAGCTCCACATTAACGCTAGTGGGACAGATCAGCTTCGGTTGTGGGTACCCTATTGGGAGTAGGAAGTGGTCAGGCAAGCAAACAATTCAATAAATGGAATTGGAAAAAGTAGACCGAGCTCTCGAATTGAATAATTAATTTTGAAAATTTTTATTGCTATTGACTATCAATCATACTAAGCTCAATCCGAACTTTACCAAACCTAGCTGTAGAGGCTCTTTAACCAACCAGATGGAATTTTGTTTCACTAGTCGAGCACACTTGACCGTTTATATGTTTGTATTAAATATCAATCAACCCTTGTACAAACAAGCATAAATAAATAGGTGTACTGTCAAACATCACACTTTTCAATTGATCGTGAAATTAATTCCCCAAAGGTCACACTAAATAATTTACCCTAATTGAAAAAATCGTTTCCACTAACAATCGATTTGATTGTTTGAAAATTGAAACAAATTGCAGCGACCGGCAGCTCTTAAATTGCGGCTCATAATGGACGCACAAATTGATATCACCATCGGCCAATTAAAGTGCTCTTTATAACCACGCGGTTTTGCTCCGGCTGCCAACACTCCGCATTTCCGAACCAACTCCCAACTTCTCGCTCCATCGTTCAATCAGCGTTCGTTTGAATGGAAAACCACCGTGCTGCGTAATTATCATGACATTATGATGCAAAAGCCAGCGGAAAACAGAAAAAAATAAATAACGATTCTGAATCATGTTGTTCCCCTCCCTTCCTGTGTTAAAAATGTTGCAGTGTTTGGTGTTGAAGTTGAAAGAGTGATTCAAAAAACAAAAACAAACAAAAAACAAGAAATGCGGACAAAACAAACAACCATACCCGGGGCGAGATGAAATGAAGCCTCTCATTCCCCCTTTTGCTGGTGGCGACCCGATTTTTGCATGTTGCAACCCGCAGCTGCAACCAATTATGCATATCTGCACACTGTGGTGCGCATATCTTCGAGCGAGCGCGCAATCTACTTACGTATGCAGGTGCCATTCTCGTCGCCAATCCATTCGCCGGCGGTGCCACAGATTTTCGAAAACTTGCCCTCCAGCCGGTACCCGGTGGGACACTTCAGGATGCACTGGCTGCCGGGCCGATTGGTAATCTTTAGGCTGCCCCCGTTCGGGCCGTCCGCAATTTCGTCGATCGGCCGGCTGCACTCGAGGTAACCGTGCCGGGGTGGAAACAGTGGCGGGCAGGCAATATCGGCTAGCCGGAGCGAGTCGTTCAGTACTGGGGAGAGAAAGAGAGAATGGAGGGATAGAGTGTTAAGACGTTTTGCTCTTAGGTGGATACAATTGTTACGTGGGCTATTGGATGTTCCGATATGCAGTACGTTTTTTCATTTGGTTTTTCTTCAAAGAGTTGAAACGAACATTAAACGTATTGCAACAGAAATGAAGAATTGAACGGTGGGTCACGTAACAAGGAAAGAATCGCCACCGTACTGTCGTTTGATGTGATTGCTGAGAAGAGATTTAATTATGGCCGTCGTACAGAGACGTGCTTTTATGCAGGATGCGCCATTGAACCTATTTTTCGTTGAATTTAGGCTTGAGTTAGTTTTGGTAGAAGATTTACACTAAAAATGGTGCTTTTGATTTACTGAATTAAAGGTATTATTTAACAAGTATTCGAAAAAATATGTTCTAATCTATTCAACAATCGGATTTGGTATATAAAAAGTAAGTAGTTAATAAAATTAGGTTGCTTGCGAGTAACTTCTTTTCACTAGATCAAGCTTTTAATAGAAAAATTTCATGAGATTAAAATAACATATGAACTGAGAGAAAATTTTATTTCATGCCTTGTAATGGTAGTATTTATCATTATCGATGTTTATTAATTTTCAATTTGCACGCATTTTAATATGCAAGTTTCAGATTAAAAACCTACAATATTTATAACATGCATACATCTAGGCGTTTTTGAGCCTAGACCAGCCAAGTGTTTTAAGTATAATTTTGAAGTTATATGTTCGGCACTATATTAAAACAAAAACAGTAAGCCTGTTTTATAACGCCTACAAGTATGCTACATAAATTGTTCAATGTTTAAAATTGCACAGTTCCAACATGTATGCGATATAAGAACTATTTTATCGGTGCAATATGGATAAGTACTCAATATTTCATGAATATTATAACACAATCAGGGTTTTGGTATTAGGTATTAAGATATTATAGATACTTTTCTTTTGTTTTTGTATAACCTGTAAGGATGCGGTGCTGTATTATGATGTCCATTACCCCTAAGGTTATGCAATACAGAGTTTTCCAAGTCAGTTTCGTATGTAAACATTGTTATTCACCGCATCCAAGATGTTTTTCAACAGCTGTCAAATGGTTTATTTGTTTCAAAATGAAATTTCAGTTTCAAAAAATGATTTTCATCACATAACAATGAACTGTCGAACTAAATCGAGCTTTAGTCGTGTTGAAAATCATGCTGTAGAAATTAAAAATTACAATGATGGCTAATAAGTGTCAGATCCATGTGGAACAGCATTTTGTATGCGGTAAATAACAATGTTTACATTTGAAACTGACTTGGAAGATCCTGGGGTAAGTAAAAATTTAAAAATGTTTTTTTAATGTTGTACTTTCGTATGTGTACAAAATTATTCACTAGATTCAAGATATTTTTCAACAGCTATTAAATGATTTATTTGCTTCAAAATGAAATTTCAGTTTCAACACATGATTTTCAACACATAAAAAATAACATTCAAACTCAATGCGGCTTGAGTCGTGTTGAAATTCATGCTGAGGAAATTAAACATTACGATGATGGAAATGAAATGTCAGATTGATGTGGATTGAAATGTTGCACGCGGTGAATAACAATGTTTCAATTCGAAAGTGACTTGGAAACCTCTGTAATAATAACTTAATAATTTGAACAAGTTTTGATTAAGTGTTTGCGGCGTACAACATACATTGTTGTTTTAAAAATCATTTGTTTTGTGCTACAATTATTTCCAGAACACTTAAAGCTGCTATTTTTGCGCAAACATTCGTCTACCATGACGCTTTCCACTAACATTCCATCGCCTTCGTGAAATTCCAGTCCGTCAATGTTGCACCCAAAAACTGTGCCTCAATTCCATGTAAATGAAATTCACCCATCATCAACCATTACCCAAGTTTCAGCAAACTACTCAACCCCAATCCGAAATCATCAAACCGACACCGACAATCGACTCCTTCAAACTTTGGACGATGTTTCAATGAAATATGACTCCATTAAAGTTCTGGTCCGAACCTCCATTCCCGTACACTTCCGGCACTGCGGCACGCACACAGAACACCTGTTCGATCGGCCACATTTCTCGTGCCCCACGATCCTTTCCGTCCAGTTGAAGCATGTGCGGGAGTAATTTATGCTGAAGTGAACTTAATTAAAATATTTCACCAACACCACTTTGACCACCGGACACCACCACCCTCCTCGAGCCCAGCCGCTCGAGGAAGACGAAGAAAAAAAAAGTTATCGGAACTTTGCTGCCATTCACCGTCCAAAATTAGATTCTGGCTCTAGTGGAGTCGCCCGGTATTTTTTTTTCTTTTTGCTCACTGTTGTGTAACTTTGCACCGGGACTAATTATACGCCATTTAGACGCTTTCACAGTTTCTTGGGAAGCATCCTTGACTACTCGGTTCATTCTATGCCGCACAAATGCTACGATCACGTGTCAGTTGATTGTCATTCTTGGAGGGCTCTTTTCACAAATCTCTCACCCTAAGCAGGTTGATGTTATTGCGGGTTTTCTTTGTTCTCCTACTTGAGCTTCCAACCTTTCGGTATGTTTTAAAGCCCTGCAACATGGTTTAACTGTGTCATTCCTCAATGTAGCAGCAACCAAAATCACCATTAATTCATTTTCCGTCAACAAAGCCCCACGGTAGACACTTATATTATCGCTAAATCGTAGCAAATCCGCGAAATCGCACCAACCACCGCCTGGCCGAAGCTTATCGTCTGCCGCAAAGCCCCGGAGTGTCGGACCTGCCATGCGGAACCTCCACCTCGACCCAGCACCGAGAAGATCATGGTGTGAAAATTTGCATTTTTAATCAAAATTCCATTCATTATCGTTCATTAATTTTACGCTTTACACTGTGCCCTCGCTCGGCATTCACTCGGGCACGGCCGGGTCAAGCGCACGAGGGGGAAGATATTTTTTACGGTATTTTCTTTGAGTTCGCTTTTTGCTAGACTTTTCGCCTCTATCGTCCTTTCTTTTGTGAGGCGCTGGAATGGACAAACTGGAAAAATAAACCAGCCTCCTTTCCTTTAATACATTCAATTCATCGAAACTCGCTGCGGCGTTTCCGTGTTGAATTTCGTGAACAATTCGAGAAATATTTTGTGCAAAACATTTATAAACTCTCACCACGATTCCGTTAAAGGAGCGTGTTTTTGTGGAAGATATGGGTGTTTGCAATCACACTTCTGTCCCAAAAATGTGACCGCAAATGAAGGCAATTTTTTTATTTGTTCCATTTTACAACGAACGCTGTAATTACTGTTTGCCCGTGGTAAGAAGTTTGTGCGGAATACGTTTTGCCTAATGAGCCGTACACAACCCAGTTGAGACCTTTGGCCGGCACGGACGCGAGACAAGACGCGGCCAAAATGCGATGCTGTGACCTGCCTGGTACACGTACACGAACGCATTGCGCATTGCGAAAGAAAGTGTTTGCTTCATTAAAAACACTATTCTCAAAACTTTTCCCTTTCGTTTTTTTCCGGCCATCTGTGCCGGCGCCGGTGAAAAGGTAAACTTAAAATAATTCAATTAATTTTAAAGCATCCCCATGGCCCCCTCGCGGACCGAAAGCATCGTTTCCACCTCATTGTGCTTTTTGGATTTTTCGCCGAGATAAGCATGGGTGGGTGTGTGTGTCCCCGTCACTCGACCTCGCTGTGCACATTAATGAGTCGGCTTTTGGACTCGACACGTGCCGTCTCTTTACATTTAATTTCCATCCCAAGCACGCCGAAGCTATCAATTTCGATTGCTCAAACAAAAAGTGTCCGCCATGGACTGGGAATGGGAAGAAAATGGAAAGTGATTTCCGATTTGTGTAAACGTTTCTACTGCAACACAGCAGCAATTTTGAAGCGCGACCGAAAAGAAGATAGAATTGTTACTGTGTTACGTTCATTGTGCACCGGAGTGGCTCTTATCAAATCGTCTGCTTTCCGGCTTTGCTCTGTGTTCGGCTCGCTCGAGGTTTGATTTCCGTTTCACATTTATCACCGCTTTTGCCGGCGCGAAGTGGACCGCTTTCGTGACATTAAATAAGTGGCTCCCGGGGACGCGTTAAGTGAAAATTGACATTCGGGCAGCGCCCGCCGGCTCGTGATGGTTAAAAATCATGATCTTCGTGTTTTAAAATGCTTGCCCTTTTTAGGGGAAGGTCGGAAGGAGGTGGGGGATGGGTTAATATTCTTCTATTCATTTCCATTGTCCCTTCCGTTGTCATTTGTCAAGGGCCGTTTGTTGGCTCGTCGGTTCGATTGCCTTTGCAAACGGAAGCTTTCGCTGGAGAAAGGGCGAAAGGGAAGTTTAATTAACAAATTTCATGACGCACAAAACGGAACTCACTACTGTTGAGAGTAAATAAAGGACATGTTTAATTAATATCCCTTCCACAAAGCAAAATCCACCATCATCATCATCTTTGGTAGAGCAGTGGTAGAGCAACGCTTGTTATCCATTCATCTCTCGTTCGTCTGCCCTTTCATCTCTTTTACAGAGGTCTCCTTGTCGTTGGGGTAATGGGGAGGTTCTAATCGTGTCGCATCGTAAATTTAAATGCCATCACTATTGTAAGCTAATTTGTCAACTCAACTGCCTTGTGGGCGAGCACAATGAACGGTTCTGATTCGAATGTGCATGTTTCAGCAAAACGATAGCTGTCTGTGTGTGTGTGTGTGTGTGGGTCCTTCTTGAAGATGAAGACCAAAGCCACCAGGGGGCATCTTCTCAGAAGAGCCACCTTTAATGATGTAATATTTTATCTCATTTCCAGCTCGGATGGAGAAGTGTTTCCTTCAGCGTTTTGTTGCCATCCTCCATGGGAGGCTGGGAAATAAATCAAGCCCTCCCTGGGAGCGAGGAGAGCTACGAGCGGTCGTAGGGGGAAGGCCATCGAGCTCCGGTTTCATCTCAAGCAGGGCTGAGTGGTTGTTATCTCATATCTTGATATTAAGCGGAGCGGGAACCAAACCCGAACCCATCTTAATACACTGCTCGGTTTCGTGCGTTGCTGTAGCGAACAATGATTAAGATGTTCCAGCGCCGGCAGCTTCTGCTTCAAGCCAATGCGGCACGCATCGGATGTGTTGCATTATGCGTGTGCGTTGGAGTCTTGCCGGTTTGTGCTTCCGGGTGATAAATTTTGGTTCCGGTTGCGTGCTAAAGTTTTCACACCCCCGCCGCTCGAAGGTTGCACAACGGGCATGCGGGGTTGGGAAAAATAGGGGAACGTTTTCCATTAACGTGCGTGTCGTAAATCAATGAGCGCTGGGCTATCAAGCGGTAATTAGATTATGATAAATGTTAATATAATTGTTCCGCTGCAAGTGAGTTTCCGATCGTTGCTTCGGAGTGGGGGGAGGGCACTTCTGCGGGAGTGCATTGACATACGCGGATGTGCCGGGTTGGTAGTGTGCTTCGATGCTAATGCTTGCCAAACACTGTTTGTGCGTCATGTGTGTCCGGTGGGCAACACGACAATCTGGTTTGCTTTCTCGGTGTTAGGCGTTTGCTGTTTGAAGGAAGGTTGGAGAGGGCACAAGGCTACGTAATGCCGTGACATGTTCACACTTACCGAGACAGGAACGCTTGTCGGCGTCCAGCTTGAAGCCGTACTTGCACGAGCAGTAGTAGCTTCCGTCACTGTTGATACAATGCTGCTGACATCCGCCATTAGCGACGCTACACTCGTTCGTATCTGGGGTGTTTTTGGGAAAGAGAGAGAGAGAGAGAGAGAGAGAGAGAGAGAGAGAGAGAGAGAGAGAGAGAGAGATACAGTGAGAGAAGAAGTTAGTTATGGCAAAACATTTCCTTCGAAACAAGGAGGCGAATCGGGTTACATGTTACCCTTTAGCAAAGGTTAACAAGTGCATGAGTTATCTGTGGCGCAGCAAGTGTAGATACTAGCATAGCATTTTAGTATTGACAACCAAATTTATTTTATTAATCTGTGAAGTAAATGACTGTAAAGATATATTGACCATTGAGTGTGACATTCTGTTGTCTTCAAAACACAGGTTCGTTGCTTGGTTATTTAATAATCAATTTCCACATTTTCTATGTGATTAATTTCAGAATTCTCTATGCAAACAAGCTTATTACAAGGATTGCATTATTTTATTTTCCCAATATTTGAATAGTGAGATTCGCAAACAATTGCTTAATTTCAACCCTCCCATGATTATTCTACAATATAAAGCTGGATAATAAATGCGCATTTATCTATCAGTTGCCTGTTTAAAATAGAAATGCGAATACGGCATTAGAGATATACTGGCGATCCTCGCCATTTGCGGTACCTCTTTTACGCGAATTTGAAGATATGCTGTTTGTTATAATAAACAAATAAACAAATTGTACGGAACTGACTCAACAAATGCTAAATTTATAATAAATACTCATTTTGGTAAATGTTGAAATATCATTCAATAAGCTACAACATTGTGATCTTGACTCAGAATCTTACCAATAACCATAAAATTCATTAAATAACATAAACTGTGGATGTGTCATACTGAACTGTGTGAAAAAGTTATGGGTGAAATTTTCGAAAATCAACTTATGCAAAAAATCAAGATCCGCAGTTTCATCTTGGTCCATATTAACAGCGTATCTCGGGTATCTCAACAACCTGTATGTTGCTATGTTTTAATCTATGTAGCTATGTAAAATAAACATCTAACCGCTAGGCCAGACGTGGTGAAATATACAGCGAAATGCACTATTTGACAGGTGAAATATCTGCCAGATTACACATCACAGCAACCAGCTGAGGTGCAATGTAAACAAATAACGTGTACAATCGCAACTAAATCCATTAAAAAACTTCAATATCAAGTATTTCGTTAATTTTCAGTCAACAGTTCATAATTTCTTCCCTATTGAGAATGTTCCGCTTAAGATGATACTCTTTTTAAGTGATTTTCAAAAGCGGATGTTGTATCTCCCCCAACCCTTTAGCTGTACCTGTCAGATATTTCACCTGTCAAATAGTTCATTTCGCTGTATATGTCACCTCGTCTGGCCTTGCGGTAAGATTGATGCAAATTAAAAATAAATGCCAAACGTCAAACCGCGTATACAAAATCTTCATAAATGAGCAATTCAAAGCTAATAAATTTCTTCAAATAAAATAACAGCCAACAAAAATAATTTACTTTTCAAAGAAGAAACTCATTCGTATTCTATAGATGTTTTAATTAATGTAAAAATAATGTAATAAAATTCTTCAAACCCAATAGTTTCCGACTATTTGCCTTTAGTTTCATTTGTCTATGATATTGCACTGGTTTTCCGGAAGAGAATTGCACTCAAAATAACCCTGAATCCTCATGAACCCGCGTGTAGATTCATCGAGTTTACGCGAATTGCTCATCGAAATCAAGCCACCGTACCACCGAGAAGACGAAACCCGTGTTGCATTTTACATGAACAGCTCCTTTCAATTCAACCCCCCCCCCCTGCCCCCTTTTCCAACAGCACTCACCTTGGCAATCGCCCATCGTCGTGTTGAAATGATAGCCGGTCGGGCAGAGCGTGTCGTAGTCCGGTTGCTCCAGCTCGCCTTCACCGCCCTCCACGGCCTCATCCGTTCGCTCCATTGCTCCATTCACCGACTGGCCGACGACCGGGTCGTCCGCGGGCTCGCACCGGTACGACCCGACCGTATTGATGCACCGGCCGTGGCACCGATGCTCGGTCGCTATCGATCGCTGGTTGGCACACTCGTCCACATCGACGCACGTCTTCCAGTCCTCGTCCAGCATGTACCCCTCCGGGCAGACGCAGAACGCACGCCCGAGCGTATTGAGGCAGGTGTGCGAGCAGCCGCCATTGTTCACCGTACATTCGTCGATGTCCTCGCAGGAGTGGCCGTCGGGCGCTAGCCGCGTCCCCGGCAGCCCGTCGCAGGTGCACCTGTAGCTGCTCCACGTGTTGATGCACGTATCCTGGCAGGGGCCGTGGCCGTTTCGCAGCAAACACTCGTTTACATCTGGGAAAGTGGAAACGTTGAAATGGATTAATTTGGATTGTGAAAGCAGATGTTTGACGAGTTTTAAGAGTTAGCCAAAGGTGAACGACAACTCCAAGAATCAACTAATGAACTGTTTTCCCTTTCGCAAAAACAACTCCATCATTCCGAAAGCGACAATAACCGATTTTACTGCAACACCAAGGGTAAAAACCCAAAAAGCCCATTGATTTCGTTTAGTGCGAAACTCACATTTCGACCAAAGGAGTTCCTCTACAACACGCAGACAAATAAATCAAAATCCAAACTCCCGTGAACGAGTGAAACGATTTCCACACTCTCGGGCTGGCTTCATGCTGCTGGCCTTTTGGGGCGAAAAAATGCAATCAACGCACGCCATCATCACACCCGTAGGTTGATTTTTTTTCTTACTCTTGCGTAAACCAGTGAATTCACATTCATTGCATATAAATCGAAGTGCGTAAAACGATCAAACGATGATGAACTTCGAACTCCGCACAAACCCCAAAACGATGGTGGCCGCTAGTGTGGGGCGAAATTGAGTTGAGGCATTCTGTGTTCGAGCCCAGGGGTTTTTCGATTCGATCGAATGGCTTTTATCGGAAGGTGCTTTCCCCTTTTTTTTGTGCAATGAACCCTGGCCACACAACCTCAATCCCCACTCAACCAAAGTCGCAAACACGCACTGTGCGAACTGCATCCCGAATGGCTGCACTAATCCCATCGGAATGTTGCTCGCTTTCGGCATTCGGAAAAGGTGCCGCTAGGAAGTAAACAAACCCCGTACTGCCGGATGGGTTTAAGCGCATGGGGGCCTGTGTGAGTTGCGACTCTTTTAGTGTGCGAGTTTTTGTTTTTCTTCTTTCCTCGATTCATCATTCGAAAACTGCTTTCCGTTCATTTGAGACAAGCTCCTGCTGGTGTTGGTGATGCTGGGAAATGAAATTCCGATGAAAACAATGCACAGATGCGTTTTCTAGCTTTGGTGCGCATCGTCAGCTTCTACTGCAATTGCCCACGCCACACGTGTTTTTTGATCGGTTTGGTGGAGTTTTTTTTTTAATTTACGCCTTTTCAAAAGACCTTCCAGTGAGAGGGGAATTTCGACAAACGGTAACTATCGGCCCCCGGTGGTGCAGGCTCTGTTTGCCATGCTTTTAAGGGCGGCTTTTCGATGAGACACTCCTGTCAGCAAGACGCTTGAACTTTGGAGAGTTGTGTGATGTTGTTTTTTTGCTTATCACCAACCGTAGATGAATCGATCTAAGCCGGTGAGAGTTATTGCAAACGGAATTTGGGACTGGCATTAGGTAACACGAAGGTTTCAGGGATTTAATTCATACTGATGGGAAGAAGCATTTTGAGCATGTTTGGCTGATGAAGTCATGAAGTTGATGTTTAGAGTGGAGTTTATGTTACAGCATGTGTGCAAATAACTTTAGCTTCTGTTCGGTTTTGATGGTAAGATGTAATTTCGTTGGTATAATTTACATATAACAGAGAGACTATTTGTGCGCTTGAATGTATCTTAAGATTTGAGCTAAACTAAACCACTCCCTTCGCCTGGCTATAGGCTTCAACGTTTCAGCAAGGAAGTGAAGCACTTAAGTTATGAATGCGTTTTATTCTGTTCTTGTAGGATGAATATGAAACAAGTGAGAAAAACTCCAAATGTGTTACAAAAATTATGTTGCATATTTCTAGGCGATTTTGGTTGTTTTTGCTTTATTTGTTCATTTATTAAGTGATTGGGCATACCATTGATCATAGCGATCTAATCACCGATATTATTAACCATCCTAGATGTCTTAGGTAGCAATATATCACGAATAAAAGTAGCCTAAATTATAACATTAGCCCAAAATAAATAAAAAAAGTAAGAATCACTTCACTACATACAAGGTAACATACAAGGTTTCAATCAAAAGAGGCGTAGTGTGCATTAAGTCTAATAGCCATCACAGGTTCATTATCGCTGTATGCGCGTCTAGTTTGATCAAATCGTACCAGCTTAAAGTACGAACAGCTTCATTGAACTCGAGCTAAAACAAAGTACTTCTAGTTGGCGTAGATCTGCTTCTAGTTCGAAATAGAAAGCGTAGATCTGTAAATTGTTTGGAATGAAGTACATCTCTAAATAATTGCAAAATGAATGCAAATCCTCCTCCTAGGTAGAGTTATCGTTCAGTAGGTATATCTGCCGCCAAATTAAATGTTTATTTGAGTTAAGCTAGCTGCATGGAAGTTACAATGATGTTTATATCCTTCTACCTTATAGTTATAGACAACGTGGCACAATGTTCTGAAGCACCAAGATATACAGTTTTTTAGGTAACGCATCACCTTTTGACTGTTACTCGGTCACTTTATTTGCAAAATTTTATTTATTTTTATTCAACAATATGTCACTAGAACGATTATATTATTATTACGATTATATGATTAGTACGTCCTAAGGTAGATTAAATTAGTTTGGTTGCAAATTGGAAATGTGTCTAAACATCTGGCACAACACCAAAACCTGAAATCTCTTATTTCATTGCGCTGCAGCAATGATCATAACAGCAACCTTCCATAACACAATGAAGCTACCTCCAACATTGATTGCAGCAAAACAAACCATCGTTTATGGCCAAACTTTCCCACAACACGGTGAACAACAACAACCGAAACAATTCCTGCAAAACCCCGCAATACGACTGCTACCAAATCCATAGTTCACACCTGTACTATCCGTACCATACGTGCTCGGCATGTTTGCACTAATTTCTTTGAACTTTGCAACCAAACTACACCTTCCCTGGGCAAACTGGGCCGATCTGTGCCGTAGTTTGGTTGTGTTTATTTCTTCCCCCAAAAACTTGATCCAATCGATAAAGCGCACATGTTGTGCTGGCGGAGGGAAAACCATGCTCTGGGTTTGGTACCGAAACGGTAAGATCATTTGCCTAGATCTTTTGCAGCATTCGATAAAGAATCTAGGAAGGGAAAATGATAGAATCCGACAGCAAAAAACTCTTCTGCATTACAACAACCACAACAGGGAAGGGCGGACTGATAAACAGACGAATAAACAAAGCCGTTTTCTCGCCTCCCATTAAAACGTTCGTTAGCTTTCCTTCCATACCGGCGCTCTCCTGCTGTCCTACGAAAGATGTTTCCCCCCAATCGGAGCCAACTCCCCCATTGTTGCAGGCATTGTTTGGTGGCTTCTCTCACACCGAAACCAAAAACCGGAAAGTTTTTATCCATCTCGTAGCCCATGGAGAACTCCAATAGCTTGCCCGGCGTCAGTCGGTGCCTGCTACTAAACTTCTCACTCGCCGGCGCAAAAGGCAAAAGTTCGCCTTCCCACAATCAGTTGCGCAATCGGTGGCGGGCCCGAGAATGTTTCCTCGCTCTCTATCTCCACTTTTTCACATTCCTAATTTACCTAGCACAACTTGTCCTTCTGGAAAATGCGGCGCGGCAAAACTGTGATACAAAGGAATGGTTCCAACGATTGAAGCTCATTTACAGTTTTGTCATCAGCTGAAAACCACAAACAGCTGTTGCTGTCGGGTCGAGTGTCCGTTCGAATCAGGTCTCGAAATCTCCAATGGTTCCGAGAACGACTCAATGGTAGCCTGTAGAGGCAAATGTTTTCTTCGCTTTCCGGGTGTCCGGAGTGTCTGGGGAAACGGAGAAAACTCTGTCATTAACGACACGTCCAGCTTTGTTGGTGGTGTAAGTGACCGGCAGGAAGGATAAGAACGAAGGATAACACACCCAGATTGTGGATAATCATTAGTGAGATTGAATTCCAGCACCAGCACACAGACACGGGGCCGTGGTCAAGTGTGGCCACTGCTGCTGTTGCTGCTGGTAGTAATCTCTTGCAAGTAAGTGCAAGGACATTGGACAGGAAACTGTTGCGTTGTAATTTAAACACTGCACAATGTGCAGGTGCCCGGCATACACGCTCGAGACTATCGTTTTGCTAATTGACTCGAAGCATGAGAGTTTTGCTGCCGGCTGCACTGTCGGGAAACAACAGTTGACTTACACCTTAACATCGAATCCGGAACACGTTTGACACCGATTTAGCTCCCAGTGTCCGGTGGGACACGGCCACCGATGAACTCGGTAAGGGAAAGTGTGGATTAGATGTTTAAATCTGGGTATAAGGCCGCCAGCTACACCACTTGGGGGACAACTTAGCAAACATTACCGTCCATTCTCACACAAAATCGATCATAGCACAATAGAGCGAGGAAGTGACATACGAAACAAATTGTACAAACAATTAGACAGCTCAACTTTAACGTCCTTCCAAGTTCCTCGCTGGCTAGCAAAAGTATATCCATCGGTGGATTGGATTGGAGCCATTGCAACACAGGAAGTTTCATTTCCGGGCGCACAAGTTTTATCTTTGAACCGTGCACATGAAACAGAATGCCACAGTTTAATGGTTTTCAGGGGGAAAAAACTTTTGCCTCCCCCTGACCGTACCCGCATATTGGGCAGCCTTTGGCGCACCAATAAAGCTGAGCATTATTGTACGCATCGAGCGTTCGCTGCAGGAGATCGGGTCCGGATCTGGTCAGTTTGAGGTTTTGAGCGTACAATCTGTTCTCGTGGACCGTGGTGCTCGAGCAATGACTGCACTGAAACACACCGATTGCATGGAAAACCACCAGCAAGAATGAGCGTATTGCTGAGCGAGACCGGGGACGAAAGGGTAGCTTTCATCCGACAAAGCTTGGTAAAAATGACACTGCTGTTTGCGTTGTGCTCGGGGGCAAGTTCGAGTGCACTGTGAGAGCTGTTGGAATAGTTGTTCCCATTTTTTCCGAAAAATTGAGATCAAACTGAGAACTATGAAAAGGGCATGGAGTTACTTTGTTATTTGAGATAAATGATGGGTGCAACGTCTGTAATCATTAGTGTAGCTAAACTGTTGTAAAGCGATTGTAAACCTACTGGTCGTTGGGTGAATAATTGAAAAATGTGTGTGTGAATGTTTAGCACATAATGTCCCGTTCCTGTTACATCTTTCATGAGCAATTCAACGAAGCGCTCCGGTTGAAAAATGCGATAAATCCTGGTCATGGCACCACATGTTTTATTGGTTTTTATTTCATTTGAAGACGACTGTTGATATCAGGCTGAAACAAACCGGTCTACAGTGTTGCTCTACTTAAGGGATGAAAACAAAAAATATGAAATTGGCTTAAATTATGTGCAATAAATCAACCCAACGCATCAACGGATCACTATCACTGTAGCGGTTATGAGCAGTGACTGTTTTTAAAGCAATTCATTCGCAATCTTTTTCCCTCCTGCAAAGCTGTTTCATTCACTGGTGTCAATGTTGTGCAAATAATACAAAAATCTGGCTTCCTATTCAAATTATTTCCAAATCCTAATCCCACACCCGCTTTCGCTCCAATTCCTTTCCTAACAAAGCCATTATTAACCATGCGTTCAGCATCCAAAAAAGGATTATCGGGTAAACTGTCACAACAGCGGGATTTAACTTCCCTCGATTGCAATCCCGATCACGTGTTCAGCGCGACAAATTGGATTAAAGCTTCATTTTCCCTCCGTCTCTCCCTCTCTTCACTCTCACTGTATCTCTATTTTTGCTTATTTTCCTGCAGCTGCTCGCTTTCCAATTAAAATCGTTCGTAATTCATGCGCATAATCGACGATTTTAAAAATAGAATATTGTCATCTGCTCCTGAATGCTGAATGACACGCAGGGCAACTTCATGCCGCCCATTTTCTCTTTCCGGACGCACGCACGATTAAAGCGTTTAAAATGAAAATGGTTAACACAGCACAGGAAAGGGTAATGTGCTTCCTTTTCAATTTCCAGCGCTCTTTGTTGCTCGGTTACTGCCCTTTTTTTGGGGGTAGGAAACCCTTTAAACGAATCCTTTTTTTGATTAAATTTGGACATTTTACAGTGTTGCTGCTTGCCGGCGATCATGGAGGATGGAAAAGAAAGGCACGTCAACTGTGTGCTACAAATTGAATTGATTCCCCGAAACGTTGCACTCTCAAAGTGAAACAAAACTGGAAACATCGGTCTTGCGTTTTACCCAGGATGTGCTGGAAGCTCTGTGGAAGTGTCTTCCCTAATGGAAGGATAACGTTTGATGGAATATAAACGTAACCTTAATTATGCATGTCTCTACCAATCTACTGACGGTATGCTGTGTAAGCTTTTATTGCTAATCAACTCTGTATACAACTCCCGGGGCATGTTTTTACCCCACCTTGGCAACGAGACTAATGTATGTTTCCATTAGATACTTGTGTACTTGTACGAGTATATATTGGATCGATCCAAAACCGTTACACACACGAAGAGATGACAAACTTCCGAGCTGTTTTTTCAATCCACAAAAATTAAACATGCTCTTGCAACTCCAACAGTACCGTTTGCTTCCGAACCCTGCGGTAGGATAAGAGCCACGGAACTAGGAGAGTGTTGTGATTATTCTGATCACATTTCAAAACAATCTAAATTCCATAAACATTTATAATCATTCCCGGATGAGCCATGATGCGAAGCTGGGACATTGAGCGTATCATGGGGCAGTACGCAGGGCATGACTGTCGTCCAAGGAAGACCACTGCCCTGGAGCTACTACTGTCTTAAGCGCATAACAACTGCAGCATCCGAACCCGGCTTGTACAGCCCGTTTCTTTCCCACCGTAAACGTCCGTGTGTTTGTAAACGGGCGAAAAGATGATGCAAACGAACGCTACCGATGGAACGTTTGTGGAGAGCGTCGACCGGAAGCTGCAAGCGAAACGCGCTCCAGAGACCTCTATCCCTCCAAACAGGGCAACAACCAGGCAAAGATCCACATCCTGGGAAAACAGGAAAATGCACTACCGGTTGTACGGTTGGAAGAATTGGAAGCTCTCCCAAACACTACGAGGAAGGAAGCGGCTGGCTTTGTTTGCGTGCGGGATACCGAGGTAAACTTACCCATGCATTTATTATTGTCCGTAACTCGCAATCCTCTCGGGCATTTGCATGTAAACGAGCCGATCGTGTTGGAGCAGCCGTACTCGCACACATCCTCACCGTACTCGATGCACTCGTTGATATCTGCCGGATCGGAAAACAAAGAGAGAGAGAGAGAGATATAGATATAGGGGTAGATCGATAGATGAAAAAGCTTTGTTAGAATTTTGAGATATTCTGGAAAAAAAAACATCTGGGTGGTTTGTGGTTATTTGTACAAGCTTATCGATAAGACAGTCAGAAATAAAAGGGGGGATATTAAAAACCAGGATCATCGATGCATAGTGCTCACAGAACAAAGAATGGTCCATAATTAAATGCAGAGATTGGACCAAATTTTTACCTGAACTTCCTGTCGAAGTATTAGTCCAATATAGGAACGTTCGTCCCGGTTTCCGAAGCTTACAATTCCAACTCCCACTTCCCCCAAACGACAGGCTTAGTGTTATTTATGAATATTCAATTCCCAAAACCTGCTGGCCATATTCAAAATTCATTACGCCAAGATACGGGGTAAAGCTGTGGCAAAGGGGAAGCCGCCAACCAATCAACCGAAGCACTGGTACCGATCGATTGTCAGTAAGTCTGTCGAAGGGCTATTTATCACCGACCGCGGACCGAGGTTGACAGGTTGAGAGCAGCAGAGCCGTGTGCCGAGAACTCCCAGGAGCAGCCCATTCCCGTTTCGAAGGGAAGCCACTCGAGCGGGGCCGAGATTTACGATTAGCCCACACTCGTTTGTGGCTCACATTATGGTGTTTGTGCGCTGTTGATGTGTTGTAGTGCTGGCTGGAAGCGAAAGGTTCGTTTTTTGTTTTCCGTTCTCAAGCACACTGACACTGAGCTATCATTCATCAAGTCATCACCAGCATCAGGGACGGCGTGCAGTGCAACGGCACATCATCGTCAACTTCACACCTCCGGGACCTCCGGGTGTTGAACAAGTGTGGCCGCAGGAAGGAGGTTATGCCTGTCTCTGCTTTGGTGCTCGGTCGCCAGTAATACATTAATTTTAGTCACATGTGCTGCTAATAACCTGAAGGCAGCGGACAGCTTCTGTCCGCAAAACGTGACGCACAAGTACGGGCAAGCTGATTGATTAAACGACAACAACCAAGAGCTAATCTTCCCTTGGACCAGCATTTCGTTGAATAATAAATACAATTTGTTTTCCCCATATTAACATTTCTTTCTTGGCTGCATTATGCAGCTGCATACTACCGGTAATTGAAGTGGGTCTGCCGTCTACCCCAACATCTGTGATTGGTGTTGTGGCTAGCACCTTGGGACACACCTTGGAGAAACACTCGTCCATCATGCTTTAAAACAGTATTACGAGTCGAAATGACACCTTTATGATCGTGCTGTGTAATGTAAACACGTAGAAATGTTTATTCATACACAAAAGGTACGAGAGCAGTAAACTCTCGCTGTGGCGTCTCATTGCAAAGGTCTGTAGACCAGAATTGTGGCATCAAAAAAAAAAAAATAAAAAAATGGCACAAATGGGAAAGATTTAACAAGTATCACCACAGTCGCATACACTATCATTGACGAAACAGTCGGCAGAAACCGAAACAGACAGGAAAGCTCTCAGCTTTTCCAATGCTTTCGAAGAACCACTGTTGATGCTGAAGACGACAGCGCACAGCGAATGTGTAAGTGAGACATTTCGCCAACAGTTGCATTATTTATACTGTCGTGCTGGGGGCCCATTCCCTGATTCGTGAGCCGAAAAAAGGTGTCCTCCCCCATTTCCCTCGTCGTACCTTGTGCCGGTAGGACGTGGCATTGTATTTTAAGCCCTGTCTGTCTGTCCTGTAAGCTGTAGGTCAGAGACCACAAACCTGCTGACGGCGAGTGAAGCTGACATATTCAATAAAGAAGCTTTTTAACCGACGAAACGACGCTTTTTTGTGTGTCTCTCTGTGGGTTTTCCTCGTGTCGCGTTTTGTTGTTGGTCCGCGTTTTGGGACCACTTGTTTGACTGCGGCTGCTGGCACTGTTGCCCAGATGGTTGGAGTGCTTTCGTGATAGGTGATGAAATCAAGCACCGTTTATAGGCGCATGGAGCGAGGGCTCACTGTAACGGAGCAAGATCATAATCCGATATAACGTAAACGCTACGACCAAATCATGTTTGCTGCGTTGGTCCGTACTAAGAGGCTTGATTTATTGTGTTTAAAAGCCATAAGCGCAGTGAAAGTTTTCCACCTTGGGAGGGAGAATTGTAACATGACAAAACAGGCACGGTGGAAGGGTCACATTGGAACACTTTTAGTGAGGGTGCTCTGAGTTCTAGAAGTGTTATAATAAATTGAATTAGGCAACTTTTACAAGTGAATTTTATAAAAAAATACTACACTTTATAAAGACAATTTAAACAGTTAAACGATTGCTCATGTAAAAGAACCATTGAAATAACATTTCATCGGATAAGTTGTGGAAAATAAAATTAACAAGTCGGCTCGCGCTGCTGTTTTACCGTCGTTCTGTCGTGTGTATTGCATACCTGCAGGCGCATTTGTGCCATTTTTATAGCAACATTTGCGCTATCATGCGTAACGAACTACAAACACTCATGCAACGGGTTCGCCACTTTTTAAAATCGCAATCTTTGCAATCCAAGCACAAACAGCGCACAGACAGCTATCAAATGAAACAAAATCACGCCCTGACATGGGTCACAACCGGAGCAATCGAGTCCGCCGGGGCTCGTTCCGCTTCGTTCCGCGGGCGGTAATGTAGCGTAACAAGGGCATGGATAGTAGGAGCTTCAGCAGCGTCGAGCTTCGAAATCGTAAACGATCCGCATCCGCAACACATCGACGTTGTTCTTTTGCCATCAAGTGTTGATCAACCGGTTAGAGACCGGTCACACTAGGGCAGAATTAATGTTGAATTTTGTAAATGATCCTTCCATTCTTGTTGGCGTAATCGTAATGCCTTAACAAACTTGACAGAAAAAAGTCATTTTTGTTTAAAAACCATACGTTGTTGGAATATCAAACTAACAATGATTCGAATTACGTTATATACGACATAGTAGGCTATAGAAGGATTAAGATTGTAGCTCAATCACAGCAAATAAAAAAGGGAAAACCACAAAGGAAGCAAGACATTGTGGCATTTTTTCACATTTTTCTCTTCTTTTTCCCTTTCGTATGCCTCTCACCACGGTCGTCTGCTGAGGGTTGAAATTTTAATTACCAAAAAAGCTACTCAAAAGCCACAGATGGCAAATAAATCATTCCCGCTCAATAAAGACAACGGCTGGGCTGCCGCTTGGGCGTGTTTTTTTCACCCCCAAAAATGGATCCCGCCTCAATTCTCATCATTTCGATTTCGACCTACCTTTCACCTCTTTCTCCCAATAATGCATACCCCATGAGAACAATCGCTCTCTCGCTCTACACGGTGCATTACGATAATTGAATTTTCCACCAGGGAAGCTTTCGCCTTGCAGCCCAAGCTTTCGCGCCAAACTCCACCGTGGGGCACCGTGCGGGAACATTTTAATTTTCCCACCCGTCAACCGATGGATGATAAGTGGCCGGATCGAAGAGAAGGAGTTGTTGATGTATCTCCAGAGAGAAAGAGAGAAAGGACGAACAGGATGCATTGGGGTAGAAAAAGAAACCACCCTCACTCATTGTTCCGCACGATCGATTGTGGACGATAAAATATGATCAATTAAAAATTTCCTCCCGGGGGCGTTTGTGGGGTCGCGGGGTGGCTGTGGCTGCGCGCTCGTAAATTACGACCGAAAGCGGCAAACGGAAACCCACCACCAAGAGCATCGATTGCTTCTTTGTGTTATTTTTTGTCTGGGTTTTGGGGTGAATGGCGTGGGCTGACCACAAACAAAGGATTGCCGACAGTAAGTTGTACGGTAGCAAAAGAAAAACGGGGTGCGGACGAAAATCTCACCCAAACTCAACGAGGTTTGCTGCCCCTTCGTTGTATTTCAATTCTTTTTGACACTTTTCTCTGTTTTTTTCTCTCTCTCGGTTGGTAAAAACATCGTAACTTCAGAAGGACATAGGAAGGTCCCCAACCCCTATTTTCGTCGAGTGAGGGTTGACATTCATGAGTATTGCTAGGTTTTTTTTTTTTTTTGCTAGTAGGTCGAAGGGACATTCCAAAGTTGGGTGAACATGCTGATTAATTACAAGGAAAACCGTATCGAAAAACGAACCATAAATTAAAATGGGTTTCGCTTTCGTTCCGGTTTGGAGAAATGAAAAAGAACCGAAAAAATCAGCTTTTTCCCCCTTGCTTTTTGCTCCATTTTGAATCCTCCTGGTTTTGTCCCTTTTTTGTTTTTGTGCTAGTCTGCTGCCAAGAAAAGAGTCAACAACTGGACAATAAAACGATGTCAAAGGAATCTTCTATCCCCACCCACCCTTCCCTGCATCAACAATCTAACTTACCCACACACCGATGGTTGACCATTTTAAATCCTTTGTAGCAGGAGCAGACGGTGGTGCGGTTTAAGCCGTTGGGCGTACCGTCCGCCGCCGCTGCCGCCGACACACGGTGGCAGGCCTGTGGGCACCGATGATCCTTCCCGCAAGGGTTCACGTTCAGCGAGCGTGCCGTACCGTCCCCATCGAGCGGTCGGGACAGCGCGGGCCAGACGGCGGACGGTGGCAGCTGATGGGGCGCGGGCTTAATCCGCACACAGGCCGGCCGTTTGCCGATCCAGCGCGACTTACGGCAGACCAGATTGGCGTTGGCGAGGGCACCGGTCGAGGTAACGATGGGCGATGGGCTGCGGGCACGTCCATCATCCTTCAGCCGCAACCGGTAGCCCATCCGGCAGTGATATTCTGCCTCGAGGAAGGAATTTTCCAAGCCGTACAAATCGTTACTACATCCGTGAAAAAGGAGAGAGAGAGAGAGAGCAAAAAAGAGCAAAAAAGAAAACAAAAATCGTAAAGCACAGCTCACCGTAATCACGTGGAAATCAAACTACGCTCGCTGGGAGAAAGGGGTTGTTTTCCCCGTCCCGCGTCCCGGCCATGTATATGTACCTACCGCAAATATTTGATGTCACCGTTTGCGATGGCCGGTGCGGGAATGAAGTCGTCCTTCATGCAGGACAGATCGCCCGAAATGATGACGCGCGCCACCGATACCGTCTCCGTGCCCTTGTGATCGTCGGCGGGGAAGGTGACGGTGCTGGCGCTGGACACGGTCACGCCGGACGGCAATGGGGGTAGCGGTGGATTGACGACTTTTCGCTGCTGGGCTGCTGTCGGGCGGGGATGGCAGGCGAAATCCGCATAAGCGAGCGATCCATCAAAGGGATGTCCGTTCGGGAGCAGCGTAAAGTGAATAGATGCAGCGAGAGGAGAGGATTAGACCGTGAGCAACTGCCGTGCTTCAACGTCCGTTGTGTGTGGATGTGTGATTAGATGTAAGAGTTTTGTTTGACAAAAAAGTGGCACACAACAGCTTAACGTTTCAATTTTTAAGGTTTAGTTTCGTAATCGTTCATTAGCAGCTCGATGGGATGTTTTCGTCAAAAAGGCGAACTAGTTCAGTGTGGGGGATTGTTGCATAAGTGTGCAATGGCTTTTTAGAGTTGTCAATGATAGGCAATGATTTACATGGATCGAATGTGTGACTAGCAATACGGATATCGAGAGATTAGGCACCATATGTAACCTCGTTAGGAGCGATTAAAATGTTGAATTTAGCTCTAGGTTTTCCTAAGGCAACGAATTGAAGCGCCTAAAAGTATTGTCCACAATGATTGTTACGCGCTTTTAAGCTACATTAGCGCTTGTACCTATTTATAAATAGTTACATACATTTAGGCGCTACTTGGTCCATAATACCTAAATTAAAAATATTTACATACATTTAGGCGCTCAATTTATCAGTATCATTCATTGCAGCTCAAGCATTTGCCTCAATTTTTGTAAACTTTTATTTATGCTAAACAATAAAGTATCAAAATTCACATATATTTTACGTCAAGAAATCTTTCACAACTACTGAAGAAGAATATTTTAAGCGATATAATAAAAAATACATTTAGGCTCTCACTTGGCGCTACACTCATATACTGGCGCTCAATATTTGTTTGCAAACCATTCTTTCTTTGAATAATTTTAACTTTTGATCGAAGACAAGTAATCCAGATTCAAACCTGTACTTAATTTTACGATTATAAAATAGGTTATAAGACTATTTTAAGTCTCGAAAGCCTGTATAGGCCGTCATGTCCGCGTAGGACGTTATGCCAAATAGAAAAAGAAGAACTAGACTATTGGCATTATTCAGCTCCAACATTTCATTAAACCAATCAAGGATTAGGAAAAGATGTGTTTGAAACAATTGATATAGTTTTTTTTAAATTAATTGTTTGCTTAAACATTTAATTATTGTAATAATTATGTATAATTTCAATCGGTTATTGGGATCATTTCGAAGTAAAATGAAAACATAGTATGACCTTGAAGAGTTGTATTGCATAGCTTCAGGCACTTTACAAAGTTCCAGAAAATTTGCTAGAACAAGTTATGATTTCCAACGACTTATTTCATTGCAAATACTGCCTTAATTACATTTAGGGGAAGGAAGGTAAAGACGGACACTGCGGGTAAGATGGACACTTCTCATAAATGCATTAAAATGGCAATTTTTCAAAAAATCAACAATGTTACATCCTAACGTAAAGTTAAACAACACATTTGAGAACATTTTTGGCATAATATATGCAAAATTGTTCAAATCCACGAACAAAATAAATTTTCAATCATGTGCACCCTTGTGGATCTACTTTGACTACTGCGGATCTTAAGCTCTGTAACTTGCATTGTTTATATTTTTGGAAGTTTTATTTCATGAAAGTTACCACGTTGTAAATATCTTATTAGTATTTGTATAGGTTATTAGATATAGCGTTAAGTAGTATTGCGTTGATAGTGTTAGATCTAATTAGAAGTATGCGTGAAACACATATGTAATGTATATTTTTGGTAGAATAAACTCAGTCTGTAAGCAACCTCCGAAGAGAAGCGACTCGACTCGATAACTGGCGCCCGAATTAAAAGAAAAAAATTAGTAAACGTATAAGCTCCTAGTACTGGAGTGAAGCTACCTATAGCTGTCTTTGTTCAACCAGAGAATACGACACCCAGCCTTAGAGCTATTGCCTTCCAACTGGTGATTTGCGGTGTTGTAGCGCGAATAGGTGCACTAATTTATTCATCGTGAAAGACCGTTCGATCATTTTTTTTTGTAATCTACGTCTACCTAGTTAGAATCTAGTTAGAAAAAAAAATGGAACAACGCCAAGAAGAAATGAAATTCTTCATACAAATGGGACAGGTCCCTGACATCCTTAAAATGTTGCCGGAATTTGACGGTAACCCGAAACATCTCAACACCTGGGTTGAGGATGTCGACGGAATATACAACTACTATTCCGCATTTGCAAATTGCCCGACGCAATTTGGAATAATAGAACGTACAGTGCGTAGAAAAATAATTGGTGCGGCATCGGACGCTTTACATGCCAGTAATGTAGGATTTGATTGGTCAGCAATCAAAGAAGTGTTGGTGAAGAAGTTCAGTGATCGTCGTGATTTGATGAGTTTAGATTACGAACTTACTACAATTAAGCGTAAGAACTATGAAAATATCGAATTATACTTCGGTAGAGTGAACGAACTTCTTACATTTATTACAAACCACATTCAAAATAATGTTAAGTATAATTCTCCTAACCATGCGTTTTTAGATTATTTTAAAGATAAAGCCGTAGATAGTTTTATAAGGGGATTAAATAGTGACTTAGGAATATTAGTTAAAACAGCTGCGCCAGACAGCTTGAATAAGGCATATGAACTTTGTGTAGAGCTCGAAAAATTACGAAAAGGTACATCGGCACAAGGTTTCCTACCAACACAAAAGTTCCCTCCGAAACAAAAACCGCACGCACCAATACCGAGCGAAACGCACACGCGTCAAGAGCCGATGGAAGTAGATCGTACCATGCGTACACATTTGCATTATCAAAACCGGCCGGCTCAAGCTTACGCTCACCAAGAGAATGATAGCACGGCAGCTCAGTGTAGCCCAACTTTTTTTGGGACAGGCTCCAATACCAACAGCCTGTCAAGGTAAAAAACACTGGGTTAGTGTTGCCGTTTATTAAAGTGCCT
This sequence comes from Anopheles merus, assembly GCF_017562075.2. NCBI lineage: Eukaryota > Metazoa > Arthropoda > Insecta > Diptera > Culicidae > Anopheles > Anopheles merus. The sequence goes on along the minus strand of NC_054083.1, from coordinate 24,505,490 downwards.
ACAGAACATGGTTTTATTAAACTCCTAGTCGATAGTGGTGCAAATATAAACATTATTTCGGAGAAGTGGGCAAATGTGATAGGGAGTGAAACAGTTAGAAGTGAAACAAAACAGTTTAAAAGTGTTGCCGGGATAGGAAGTGCTTCGCAAGTAGTTTTTCTTGATATTTTCTCTCCAGTGCTAGAAACAAAATATAAATTTGTGGTGTACAACTTTCACGACTTTTTTGATGGCATAATTGGGACTGAAATAGTATTTGCACACAATATCAATTTAATTACACGTGCCCGAGAGATCGAACTCACAAAGCCGGACAATAGCAAGTATAAAATACCACTGCATTTCTATTATCCGAAAAAAATGTGTCGTGAGTATAGTAGTGTGACAATCGATCAGATACTTGACGTAGAATCTAACACACACATCGCACACCTAACAAGAGAAGAGCGAGAATCTCTCGTTACAGTTCTTAACCAACACAGTCATGCTTTTCACGATACAGACTCAAAGCTGACGTGTACCACTAATGTCGAATGTCGAATAAGAACCACAGATGATGCACCGGTGTACCAAAAAAGCTATCCCTACCCCGTCGCTTATAAAAACGAAGTGGAACAGCAAATTTCAAAGATGTTAGCGGACGGTATTATTCGTCCTTCACGATCCGCCTGGAACTCGCCACTTTGGGTCGTTCAAAAAAAGGGAAACAGTGAATGTTCTGACGGAGAGAAAAAGTTACGATTAGTGATCGATTATAGGCGTCTTAATCAGAAAACCATCTCTGAAAAATACCCTATCCCAGACATACAAAATATTCTTGACCAGTTAGGTGGGAATAAATATTTCACTACACTCGACCTTGCTTCTAGTTTCCATCAAATTAAGGTCAATGATCTCGACATAGAAAAAACAGCATTCTCTGTTAATAGCGGAAAGTATGAGTTTTTACGAATGCCATTTGGCTTGAAAAATGCGCCAGCCATTTTCCAACGTGCAATAGACGATGTGTTTCGTGAACACATAGGAAAAATTTGCTATGTCTACATAGACGATCTTGTGGTTTTTGGACGCAATTTAACCGAACATATCCACAACTTAAAAGTAATTTTGTCCACTTTGGAAGAAGCGAATCTTAAAGTTCAGCTACAAAAATCGAAATTTCTTTGTCAAAGTGTGGAATATCTCGGTTATATAATTACGTTGGATGGAATAAGACCTAACCAAGCTAAGATATTGACCATAAAAAACTGGCCAAAACCAACTAACACAAAGGAATTAAGAAGTTTTTTAGGCATGGTCGGCTACTATCGACGGTTTATCAAAGGGTATGCTGATCTAACTAAACCCTTGTCTAACCATTTACGAGAAAAAAATAATTCTGATTCTTCACCAATCGAACTTACATCAGAAGAGTTAAAATGTTTCGAAAGTATGAAACAGGTAATATCGGGAAACGATATTCTTACGTACCCAGACTTCGACAAACCCTTTCTGATAACAACTGATGCCTCTAACTACGCCATAGGCGCCGTGCTCAGTCAAGGTGAAGTGGGGAAGGATAAACCAATACATTTTGCCTCGCGAACGCTTAACAAAAGAGAAGAAAATTTTTCAGCGACTGAAAAAGAGATGTTAGCAATTTATTGGTCGCTGAAAGTTTTTCGAAACTACATCTACGGTCAAAAGTTTAAAATCATAACAGACCATCAGCCTCTAACATTTTCACTATCGTCAAAAAACGTCAATACCAAACTAAAGCGCTGGAAATCTTACTTAGAGGAACACGACTACGAAATGGTGTATACACCTGGTAAAAATAACGTGGTTGCCGACGCGCTCAGTCGCGTTCAGATATTTAGCCTAACGTCAACTCAGCATTCTGCTGAAGAAGACAGCTCAGACATGATTGAATGTACAGAAGCTCCTCTTAACGCTTTCAAGCTTCAAATAGTGTTAGAGAAGGATGCTAATGAGGATATTCTAGTTTCCTATCCTTTTCCCGGGTTCAAAAAAGTAATAATTAGAATGCACAATTTTACAGAACAGTCTCTTACGGATATTATTAAGAAATACTTCATTCCTAATAAATTAACCGGTTTGAATTGTTCAGAAGAAATCCTAGGAAAATTTCAAAATATCTTCAAAGAATATTCAAGCACAAGAATGTATAAGATACGTTTCACGCAAAATATTTTGAAGGATATTACGAACACAGAAGAACAAGAAAACATTATACAAGTTGAACACGAAAGGGCCCATCGAGGCATAGAGGAAAACAAACGTAAAATTTTGAGGAAATTTTATTTTCCCAAAATGACACAAAAAATTAGAAATTTCATTAAAGTTTGCGATGCGTGCAATACATGCAAATATGATAGGCGACCATTGAAAGTACAATTGCAGGAAACACCTATACCAAACCATCCTTTTGAGATTTTGCACTTGGACATATACCAGATAGACGGGGAAAGCTTTCTTTCAAGTGTTGATAAATTTTCGAAATTTGGAAGAATGATCCCCATTAAATCAAAACAAACGATTCATATTAGAAAAGCTTTCGAACAAACAATTACATCATATATAATTCCATCTATTGTAGTAACGGATAACGAGAAATCTTTTCTATCAGCAGAAATTCGAGGGATAATGCTAGACCTTAATATAACAGCTTACATCACACCAAGCAATAAATCTGAGGTTAATGGTCAAGTAGAACGCTTCCATTCTACGATTACCGAAATGTATCGCATACAAAAACGTCTGCAACCTAACTACTCAACTAAAAGGCGTATGGCGATAGTAGTAGGAAAATACAACGACACTATACATAGTGTAACTAAGAAAACTCCAAAAGAAATCCTTTTAGGTATTTCTCAAAATCCAGCATCCGTTGAAGAAATTGACGAAGTTAGAAATAGGATTTATGATGAGGTAATTGTACAATTGAAACAAGCTCAAAGCAAGCAACAAAAAACTCATAATAAACTAAGGCAAGTACCTCCGCAGTTAGAAGTAGGGCAAGAAATCTTTGTAAAAGATAAAGTCTTCAAGGGGAAAGAAAAGCCCATATTTAAGAGGAATTTCGTGCAAGATGACAAACGTGTCACTGTTCAAAATGAAAATAACTTTAAAATACACAAAACAAATGTCAAAAACTTAATCATCTCCAAATAACTATATACCGATTTTTTTTGGCTCTAAAGTTGATTCAGGAGAATCAACACTAGAAGGATGGGGCAGTTACCACGTTGTAAATATCTTATTAGTATTTGTATAGGTTATTAGATATAGCGTTAAGTAGTATTGCGTTGATAGTGTTAGATCTAATTAGAAGTATGCGTGAAACACATATGTAATGGATATTTTTGGTAGAATAAACTCAGTCTGTAAGCAACCTCCGAAGAGAAGCGACTCGACTCGATAACTTGAATGAGTTGTCGTGATCATGAATGAAAAAACTGGCGAAAGAGCGAGAATGAAAGCAATACTAAATATTGTTTTCTGGTGGTTTAAACATCCTGACACCAAAACGGGAAAGACGGACACCTAGTCGTAGGGAAAGATGGACACCGAATTTGTTGCTTTATTTTACTTCTTATATCAATTGGTGATGAATAGATTTCTTCAAATACCTTGAATGAGGGTATTCCGAAGCTATAAACCAATCAGCAACTAGAGAAAGTATTGAAATAAGCGAGAAAAGAAACACCAGTCAAAATAGTAGCCATTCGTTATGCTATTACTCGCTCCACGCTGATGAGGCGCTTCACGAAATCCAATCTCTTGTCACGACTTGGACAACTTTAAGCAATAAAAAGATGAGGCATTAATACGACCTCGTTCAGGAATACATGAGAAATTCCATGGGATTGCAATTATCAAATGTTGAATTTTGACATGGTGGAAAATGGCTTGAACTATTAACGAGTTCCTCAAAAAATACTGGGGTCGTGGTCTTTTCGCGGAGTAATTTCCTTAAAGGAAGTTCTAGACTGTTGTTCTGTAAGCTGGAGCAACGTCAGCTGTAAGTGCGCGATATTTCAATAATGCTTTAGATGCTGCATTCTACGATATATTAGAAGTGGTGCTTACAATTCGTAAAACCACGGCTGAATGAATCTTCATTGCAATAGGCCAAGAATTGGTTTATAAACGTACCAGGACGTGGGAAGCGATATAATTTGTTAAAATACGGTTAAAAACTCTTCACTTTCCAACGTTTTCTACTGGTGTCCATCTTTCCCTTCATCTTTCCCATATCAGGTGTCCGTCTTACCCGAACATTTCAAAACCGCACGAAAAAAATATGTTTTTATTCATAAAAAAACGCTAGATCGGCGGAAACTAAAAACTTTTAACAGATTTTTTGATAAAACATGAGTGTAAGATAATATATGCACATTTTCATGGTCGTTGCACTTATATATCCCTAGATTTTTACCATTTACCTTAACGTGTCCGTCTTTACCTACCTTTCCCTATATACAAATGGGTTTAGCGATCAAATAACTTACAAAATGAAATTGTTTTAAACTAAATTGTGTATACACTTATAAACAACGCAACCAGAAATCCACCCATTATTTAGGTAAATTATTGTTGTTATTCATATCAAGTTTAGAAATCCACTCATAAAACAAGTATAAAACGAACATCCAAACTGTAGAGCGTGAATGTAGAATCGCGCTTAAAAAGAGCGTCCAGCAATTCTGTGCTTGTTGCTGAAACAAAAACCCGCGCATTATCTTATTTCTATCCAAATTACAACACCCCGTAACACCTTTCCGGTTTGCAAAACGTTCACTGTAATCAAAAGGATGTACACCAAAAAAAGAGCGTCTTCCTTTCAGTGACATCCGGTGGAAGGAACTAGCGACAAAAACGAACACCCTTGTACACTCACCTTTCTGTAATTGTTTCCGTTGCTGCTTTTCGCGTTTCCTCTGCGTGCGCTGGTCGTCCGGGCGATGGGCTGTTGCTGTTTCTGCCGCTGTTACTGCAGCCCCCGCAGGTAGTATTTGCATGCCGCCCGCACTGCCAAACACCAGGTGTCCGTCGGCCGCCAGCATCGGTGGCGGTGGAAACCCGGAAACCATCGCCGGTCGTTGGTCCTCTGCAGCCATTTCCTTATTGGGCCGGGACGGAGGCATGGTCGTTTCCTTCCACACGTCCACCATCTCGACCGCGCGCCCTTCCGCCGTCGCTGGTAGCTGCGTTCGCTCGGCAGCGGTCGCTTCATCCCGTTCCGTGCCGCCGGCAAGCTTCAACGACCACGCACCGTCGGCCGCGCCCGTCAGCCCCTCGATGATGCCGGTATCCGGTCGGCCGTCCTCGTCCACCGGCACACCGACGAGCGTCACCGGAAGCAGCTTGATCTTCTTGTGCTTGTGCTTCTTGTGGCCTTTTCGTCGGCGGCCCTTTTTGCTTCCGCCGCGTGGCGAACCACCGCCCGCTTCCGGCTCGTCCGCGCTGTTATCGAGCTTGATTTGGCTGCCGTGGAATCGGTCGCTGTGTGTTTGAAAAAGGACATGGTAGAGGTGAGCCGAATGTGGTAGAAAATTAAATTTAACGCTCGCAAAACGCGCAGTGTTCGTTCGCTACCGAGAGGAGGTGGACGATTTTAAGTGGGAAACGGAACCAAACAACATTCGATTCGAAGGTAGAATGAAGAGGGTTCCCGGACAGGGTAGAGAGCATTTCAGTCCTATCCAAACAGTCCGTGCAAAGGTGTTTGCAATCAGGCAGTCCTTTGGATTCTGCCCCATACGCTCGGTAGAAGGCAGCTTGGATTCAAAGGCTTTACATGGATTTTCTATTTGCGCAAAGATCGTGGTGGCAGGATGAGCTGTCGGACGTCCGTTTCCTGCCCACCTTTGAAAGGAAGTAAGGATTTCAAAACAAACGGAAAAAGGTTGTTCCAACAGCGCGAGTTCCAGATTATTGAAATTGTTCTATTCTAATGTCAACAAATCCGATTCATAGCCTAGAAACGGGCGCAAATGTTTTTATCCCTTTGAGACGCTCGTACACTCGTTTCCAGATGAAATAAGATCGTACAAGTAAGCAGAATATAACTAGAATAACAATGGTTCCTTTTTCCCATAGAGTATATGAAAAAAAATGTAGACAGACATTTGTTCAACATATTACTCTGGACAAAGTAATGATGTTAAAACGCCTGAAGGTATGCAATAACATCCTCTTCATAATATCAAATTAATGAGCGAATGATTTAGAGTAGGTTTTAATCTAATACGCCTAATAAACTAAAAGGGTTTAACAAAGATCTTGCATACTGACATAGATCTTGGCACAAACTGGCGAATATTTTCAATTATCGCGCCTATAGTATTCGAACGATTTGAGAAATTTAGTTCCAAACTACACTTTTCTTCAGAACAAAATATCATTTTGACGTCGAGAGTATCTCTATTTCCTGAAATAAATATGCTAGTATGTCAAAGTTAACAAATGTTATGGATCAAAATGTCAGCAAAGGCTCAACATGTCGCTTTTGAAGCATGCCTTTCCTAAAAAAAAACATGTCTGCCTTCACTTAAATAACGATATTGAAGAAAGTATCATTCAGAGAATATTGTCACTCATGGAACTTAAACACCTTAACACCGGTGACACTGACAGGATTTTCTATTCCCATTTCAGAGGAAATCAAAAGCTTAATGTAACACGTTAACCTTGCACAAAAGTCAACCGCAAATTCTTCCCAACTCTCCTGCCACAAACAAGCAAGCACCTAGTTGTGGGCGGTTTTTTGGTACAAAACGCACGTGAGCACACATACACACATACATAGGAACATAGGGACGAAGAAAAACACGCTATCCTTCGCCAACACGACCGCAAATGCCGGTAAATCAGCGAACCGCAAACGGTGGGAACGTGAAGTTTATTTCATTTCGCATCAAATTAAACTCTAAATGAGATCATAAACCCCGTGCAGAGAGGGGTTTCGCTTCAGCCCCTCTGTTACTCCTCTTCCCATCTTTTCCTGCTCACCCTGTTCGAGAAGAAACGTCAAATAGTTGGGAAGAAACTTTCTCACCTGTCCCATTAAACCTTACCGCACGCGTGGTAGACGGAGACAGACAATCATCATCCCTCCAGCCTCAAATGAGCATCATCTAAGGGAGAGGGTTTAGGGACCGAATTGAGGCGCAAACATCTTCACACTGCCATCGTGCATGTGTGTGTGTGTACGTATGTTTTCAAACATTTTCAATGAGGTTAGCGTGCGGATCAAAAGGATTCGTTCTAATTGGTTTCGTACGTGATTAAAACCCCTTTACATCCGGTCCCAGCGCTTAGCTGCTAAAATGAAGACGCGTCAAATCACATCGCTTCGGAATTCCCCGCGCGCTGATTGTAATAAACCTCTGGCTTAGGGTTTAACCTCTGGCAAACAGAGCACACACACACACACACATACAGGCACAAGACCAAATGAATCTCATTTTAAGGTTTATTAACAGAAGGGTGATTATTGGAAAACTTGGCCATATAGCTACGGGTCGCTTGGTGTCAGCAGGAAGCGTTGGCGTACCAGACATTGTTCAGTGTTTCCAAGAGCAAAATGCTTTGATTGTAAACTGTTCTTGCAGAATATAACCATTTCTAGATCATCAACTGGTTTCTGGCATGCTTCAGCGTGCACATGCTGGGAGCAAAAATTTATTCAGCCCAAATGTATGCAATGCGCTTTGCAAAGCTTCACTACGAAGGCGTATGAGGTTGCTTTTAGGAATTACAACCAATTTCATCTATCGGAAGGGCTCACCTACGTATCCTTTCCATGAATCTGGTATGGGTTAATGATCAATGCTAAGAATTGCAAACATAAGATACATTCATGCAATTTCCTTTCGTTTCTGGCATTCATTTTTAAGAAGCATATCGAGAGTGGGAGAGAGCCGATAACATCCTTTGTTCGCAAAACATTTTTTAAATATTACTATACTATCGATGGCTGAGACCAATACTCAGAAGCAAGCTTCTCCAGGCAGTCTGCAACTGGCAGTTGCACCGTATTTTCCGCATGAACGTGTGTTGTATGGTTTTATCTCTCTTTTTTTTTGGTAAATTTCATTCACCAGGAAAATGATCCCCAACAACCCATACATGCGTCAAATTTAAACTCTTCCAAAGCTACCACCGAAACTTCCTACACCACCCGAAGCTTGAAGCGATTGATCGTCAGCCCATTGAGTGCTAGAGCAAACCGGCAGCTCCCCAGCAAGAGGGCAATACTTTAGAAAGATTTTAAGCTTCTTATTTCATCAAATTGAGCGATGTATCATCGATCCTGGGTTAAAATTCAAAGTGGTTTCACTTTGCAAAGTGTAGCTGGTGGGTTTTGTTCGCCTGAAGTCAGTGGAAACCGCTCGAAGCTTTTTGGCAGGAAAAAAAGTGAAACCTTTTAAAATGCATCCTTACGTTTTTGCGTCACGTGGCAAACTTGGCCCGCTACTTTACCCTTAGTTTCGAGAGTTTCCCGAGAATTCTTTCCACCCCCGGCCATTAGTGAGCGTTGCAATGGAAAATACGTCTCGGGGAAACAAAAGCCACTAACTTACCGGTTCAGATGCTCCAGCAGCTCGTTCTCTTCGCGTGCCCGCTCCTCGGTCAGGTTGCTGACGAGCAGCACCTCCTCGGTGATCCTCGGCTGCGGGGGTGACCCACTTGCGTCCCACCGGTGCCCAGTGCTCTCGGTAAGCTGATAATTATTTGCCAGCACATTATCGCTAAAAATATCCGCCCGCTTCTGGCGTCCCGGGGCGTCAGTGGTCGGCAGCTCGCCGTGCCGTTTGTCGTGGATTTTATTGTCTACTAATTGTGCCGCTTCTGCCGGAGGCGTTACGGCACCGAGCGCGTCCCCGGCTGGTGATAGTGGCGTACTGGATACTGTCACTGCTGCTGAGGATGATGATGACGATGATGAAGACGATAATTGATGATTATTAGCGGTTGCCGTGCCTGAGGGGAGAATAAAGAGGCAAAAAGAAAAGGGAACACATAAATACAGGTTAAAGCGTCTCTGGCTGGCGGTGCGCGACGACAGTGCACCGACAATGATTGGCTCGGCGGTTTGTGATACAAAAGCCCGGCACAGGAAATAGCACACTGCACAGGAAGAAGCAAATTACCTCACGACCACCCCATCGCGGGAAAACGAGCTAAGCTTGGCATTCCATCAAGCAGGAAGCTCGTAAAAAGAAGAGCACGACATAATGGGAGCGACCGTGTGTGGAGTGGAAATTCTATCGTACGTTGTTAATATACTCAACGCAAGTCACCGATCTTTTAGCTACTAGTTATTCCCACTCCGAGGGGGATGTGCTGATACTATAACGTACACACACACGCACACCGGACTAATTACGGCTGATAAAATCGTTGAATGAAATGCGACAGTCTTGTGCTCGAGCAGGGCCAAACATCTCTTCAACAGGGTTGGATTTTAGATTCCGGTTTACCTAAATGGAGTTTGTTGTTTCCCTTTCTGCTTCTTCGTTTAGTTGCCTGCCCTAGTTAACCGACCGTTCCTATGGCGGGGAAAACTATGCGCCAGCGCGAATATGCTCTTATGTCACGCAACGTCGCATTGGCGCTTTACATGCACCGCACCGTTGCCGTCGTTGGCTTTAATTGCGTGGTGTTACCCATTTTCCACCTGCTTGTAGTGTGATTCTGTCATATGAGCGTGTGTTACACGGGGCAGCGTAATTGATTCTTGCCAAGCATGCACTGGGCACCATTAATGGGCGGACGCAAGTAATGAATTCAATGATCAAGACAGGTTAGAGGAAAAATCGAGTTTCCAGTGTGGTTATAATGTTGCCTCGAATAGTATACAATTTTACATTTTTTTCTTTTAATTTTTTGAAATATTTCGAGCTTATATCCGCAAAATAAAACCGTAAAAATAGGCCTATTAATTGTTTGTGTGACAAAAAACAAAGCATTTAAATTTCGTAATAATAATTAACTGTAATTTGATAAGAATATAAAAACATACACCAAACCAAAAATCATGGCACTTCAAAGAATTGTCTCGTATCAAAACTCCCATTTGGTAGATTATTTTAAGCCGCAGTCAGAAATGGCTGACGCAAGTGCGTAAACAGCACGTGTTGTAATTTTCCGTAAATAACATTACCCTAAACATGCAATAACAACTCTGCTTGATAGAAAGAGTACAAAAAAGAGCATCGTATCGCTAAACACTACAGCAATTCAGATAACAGAAAAAAAGGTTTAAAGAAAACATAAACACAAACCAAAGCAAAATGGCTTCCACATCTTGGCACAACCGAACATCAAAGGCCGTGCTCGTTCCGTGGTATTGAGATGATGTTACACATTCGCATACATACGTTCGCACACAATTATGTAAATGATTGGAATGTTTGTCTGTTTGGCAGACCGTCTTTCATTTTTGCACATCATGTTACCTAGCTCAGCGTTAAGCAAAAAAATATATATATATTCAAGTGAAAGACGGGGCGCCTCCATCGTTCGATTGCACGTGAGGATTTGCGGCTTTTTTACCGTCGGATTTAGAGTTACTTGATCGTTTGTGTTTATGTTTGTGAGAAGAACATGCTTTTAACAGGAAATGCAAAGATAATAAGGATGATTCTGAAAATCTTGCTTGTTATTTACTCGAAAATTGTTGTTTTTTGACGTTCATTCACACATTGCTGAGCTAATTTGAATTAAATATTGTTGTCTAATATATATGAGCGCTTTCTGTTTTGGGTATTTAAAAAATATGCAAATGAAATGGCTCATAAATATATTTTACAAAAATATAGTATAGAAATACAAAAATACACTCTAGCTTTAGAATACCAAATTTAATTCCATTTCACTGAAGAATACCACCACTGGCTTACGGGACCGCCTGCAGTCAATTGCCAATTTCGGTTGCCAATTTATGGATAATTCTAAATTATGACGAGATTACGAGCCACGTAAATCGACCGAAGCAGACACAAAACCAACCAACGGGCGGCGTGCAGGCAGGCAGAAAGCACAAGGGCGTATAAATCGTGATTTTTACAGGATCAAACTGCGAGTACTACTGCGGGCGTCGGGTACGGCAGCGGAAACATAAATCGACCGATGCTGAATCGTGCGATTTCATTCACTTACTCGACCATTGTGGGTGAAAGAATCTATTTTAGATGTCCGCACCACCCGCCGCTCCCCGTCGCTTCCCGAGCGCTCGTGCGTCGCGGGAAAATTCAATCGACCGGGCCAGCCAGTAATGTGGTGATCGTAAAACGAGACTGCTAATATTCCCGCATGAATAACACAAATGCACAGACACACGCGCACATCGAATTGAGCGTCGAAACGGGCGTATTTTGTGCGATTTAAAAGTATTAAAATTTTGCTCCCACACCGAACTGAACCGGCTGCAAGCTGTCGAGTTATGTGGGATGTAAATTCACTTTGATTTTGACATTTATCCCGACGAATAAGTGGAATTAGGCGAATGGGCCCATATGCTGCGTGCTGTGAGGATTTGGTGGCTCGTGGGCTTGGATGTGCTGGATATACGTTCAATACGTTCCCTTTTCCCGCTCGGCACTGGGATTTGGATCACTTCCACACGGAAGGATCTAGATTTGATAAAGTGTACTATTGAACTCCCATTACTCATATGTTATTTGTATGGTCGCAAACGTTCACGTCTTGTAGTTGTGTACATAGTGTGGTGTATGGAGTATAATAAATGGGTATAAATTGAATATAATTTGAATACGATTCAATTTCAAAACATCTTTCATACGCAAAGTTAAAATTCCATGAACAACAGCGGGATTCTGACAATGTGAATAATATTGAAACATTTTATATAGTGTACTACGAGGTTTACGTTCAAATTTAATAGTCATTGACATAGACAAATTGCAGAAAATTCATTTGTTCAGTTCCCTACATGGCCATGGCCATACATCGAAATTTATGACACTCAATTTCAATCCTTGCGATATCTCAGACATTCCAACATATGGATAGAATGTTGCAATGCGTGCAAATAGTTAGAATAGAAATAGTTTACCAATCAACAACAATCAAAATAGGGCAACAACCATCAGCAAGCACAATTTACAAATCAATTGTTAGTTCTTATAGAATTTCACATGTCATTTAAAAATATCTTTACATAAAATAAAAAAAGACAAGAGCACTATGTAAATGATAAACAATTGAATTCAGAAGAAAAGAGCTATTTGTACATGTTGGTAAATGACAGGGTGTAATACCACAGGGTGTAATTTGACGAACCGACGTGACACTTCGAACAAAATAAGCTTCAAAAGTTATCCACATATGTCTAATGAATATACGTTAAACGCTAGCGCCATCTCTGTAATGAATCGCTTAAACAGCCGTTACTTTAAACAGAGCTTACTTTGACAGAAGTAATCGCCTCACTTGCAAATGACAGTACTTTCGTGCGGGACAGTTTTGTAACGCAAGTGTCACGTCGGTTCGTCGGAGGTAATATAGTCAGAATTCAATAGTTGAACGCTTTTTAGTTGGCATGCTTTTTAGTTGAACGCTCAATAGTTGGCTGACAGTTCAATTGAAAAGCGTGCGTTTGTATGGAAAAACTGGTTTTTGAAAAATTCACAAAAATCCCATGGCATGCCGAGAAAATTTTCAGTTTTTTTGTATGGAAAAACGTGCCAACTAAAAAGCAAATATTCAATAGTTGGCAGGGAAAAAAAGTTAATCATTTTAAATAACTTCCATAAAGTTCTACAATCTGTTTCAAGTGTGTCTGAACTCGATCCTGCTGTCACGAAAAACAAATATCGTCTAATCATCATTTAACCAACGGAGGCATTCTTAGCACTTTTGTTTCTGACCGGTGGCAGTGAAATTTCTTCCATAACTTCAAAATTTTTGTCCAGATTCAATAAAGTACGTCAGAACCCATAGTAGAGTAAGTTCTTCTTCTTATCCCTTGGCAAAACAACCGTTGTCGGTCAAGGACTGCCAATAGCATTGGTGGATTTGGCTTTCAGCGGCTATTGATTACTCAGAGCAGGATTTTTAGTCCTATGTATGGGGACACGGTCCATTCGGAGCTTGAACCTATGACGGGCATGTTGTTAAACCGTTCGAATTGAAAAGGATTTAGTTATAAACGTCAAAACAATACCTTACGCAAGAGAAGTACCTTCTATAACTGTTATCATGACTATGAACATTAAATACACATGTTTGCTTTTTTTGTGTCTATAAAAAAATGATCCTCCTGTAGATTCAGCAAAATATACTAAGATAAAATTGTGCACACTGATCTGTAAAGATTCAGTAATGTTTGTTTTTAGGCTTTGATGGAAATGACGCTTCTAACGTCGTAATGCCAACCTTGAAACAGACACCATAACCTCCACTATTGCTACATACACCCAAATTAGGCCACTGAACAGCTCGTTTATTGCATGTAGACTTACAAAGAATTCTGAGGTTAAAATTCTTCAGAAGGACAGTATTTCGAACACAATTCAGAGTAATTTCAGACTATAAGGTAGTCTTGCAAGCAAGCTTGAGTTCATAATATTTCACCTAGAAACTCCAGTTCAAATGAAAATATGTATTCTTTAGTAGAGTATGTTTCTTGTTTGATCGCTTTGAACAACTAATTTGACTCTTTTCCAATACTCCAATACTTTGACTTGACGAATCCAATACCAATCGAACTCCCACAGCAAGCAAACAATCTTGTTTATGACCATTTTTCCACATACAGCACCTAAGCTTCCCTCTTCCATTTCATCACTCGTTTACAAAGATATTAGGTAAATTTGTATTTGAAACATCTAACCAACCAACGTCCCAAGAAGCTATCTGTCTCTCGAAATCAGAAAAAAGAGCCAACCGCATGTACACAAAAACGTAAATGAACCATTTTTCCGATCTGCTCGGTCGGTCGATGAGATCGGAAAACAAATCAATCGAAATGTAACGAAATAATATCGTCAAACGAGCCATTTTCCCTCCATCTTCCTCAGCCCTCCTACTAACGGTGGTTTCATCCAGCTGATATTGGCAACGTTGTAGCATTCCGGTGAATATTGGTCCAACGCAGGCCACTCCACCGAAAGGGAACGGAACAGTTTTCAATCATACAGTTTCCATCCACCTTCCACTACCCCATTACCACCCAGGAGGAGCTGGGCAAAAATAATCCAATATGAGTTTCGCTCCGTTCTGCCCACCCCTTTACATCGGCCCACATTCTAAGAAGTTCGCCTCTTTAGTGATGTTTCTTTCTGAACAGTTTTTTTTTCCGAAACAAGCTGCCGACCACCGACCACGTGCTGCGTCTTTTTTTCTTCTTCTTTTTTTCCGGCCCGTGTGTCGCTCTCTAGCAGAAAAGCGACGGTAAGAGGGGAAAAGTTTGCATCTCATTTCGAAAGTGGCACAAGATGAAAGGGTAAGCAAAGCACGAAGGATGAGGACTGCGTGCCGCACAAAGGCATGTTTCCTGCATACTCCTCGCACTGTTGTCGCTTGCAGCGGTAGTCCTCCCCCGTAGTCTTGGCTCTCTTTCATCCTGAAGAGGAATACATTTTCCGCCCCAATGGACAAATTTTCACCCGCCGAGAAGTGGTCGAGAATGGGTTGCAATCGATAGGCTTCGATACGCCAGACAGACAACTGAATTCAATTCCCGACCCGTCACGGGGGGCGGTTTCCCGCCGTGGTGGAAAGTGGGATGCAGTTGTAGCGAGCGTAGGACGTGAGCGCAGGGAAGTATAAATACATGGGCTGGAAATCGAATAGTTTTCCCTTCTGCCCGCGCTGCCCCATCGGAAAGGTGGCGTCGCTCTCATCTTTATTGACTGAATTTGAATGAAATTCCAGCATCGCACAGCTTCACACCAACACACAGACGCCGTTCACTAGACGCCTACAACACGATCCAGCAAATGCTGCAAATGCAAACGACAAATCGATCGATTCCGATTCCGCACTACACCGTCATCATGGACGGCGCATATTCTTCGATTTCCGGGAAACGGAGAGCCACGCGGATGGCGCCAAGCGAACGCACCATGTTTCATGAAGTAGTACAAATTTTACCACCGCCAGCGTCTTTTTTAACAAACCCCTTGCGAGTTGGTTCGCCGTGCATGATGCTGATGCGAAACTGGAACACAGTGGTGAACAAAAAAAAAAAGAACACACACAGAGAGATAGAGTCAAGAGCACGGGTTATAACAGCAGCTGGCAGCAGTGAGCGCTTTGCCAAACTTTACCGATAAGTCTGCGGATATGGATGTTGCAAAGGGGCGCATCAAAACAAAAGGAAAGTTTTATGATACCAAGCAATCAGCATCCTGTGTTTCGATCTTCCTGCTGCATGGCATTTTGGGCCGCATTCGGGAGCGGTGAAGAATGTTCGCCAAAGGCGTACGAATTTTGCACGAGTCGAATAGAAGCATACCGGAGCACACGAAATGCAGCAAAACGGGGCAGCAATTGTTCGGTTAAGTTTTGATCCTTTGCAAAGAGGGATTTGCTAAAGTATTTCAATTTAATCCGATCAACAAAGAGAGTGATTTTTGTGCCAGCAGAGTGAGCTCAAAACGTATTCACTTAAAGGGAAACATTTAAAAGAATTGTTCTTGTTCTTGTTCTTGCAAATTATAGGCAAAATTATTACAAATATTGATTTTTATCCTTTTTGCAAACAAATTTAAGACATTTAAGGCATGTTTATAGTTAAAAGTCATTTACTTCGTAATAAATGGTGATTGTCATGCACAATGCATACATTTAGGAGCTACAAATGAGTATTGAACTGCGTAATAAAGATTTCAAATTCGCATGAAACACATTTCAGAGCTTTCTTGAATACAAAATGCAAACTAACATCATTTTTTATTAGTACATAATATATTGAAAACTAAAAACACATAGATTTTTTAAGATCATTTAAACCATGTTTCCACAGCTGGGTGGTTTTCATTGCTGACTTTAAGTTTGAACCCGGTGAAACATTAAACTCCTTACAACAGTCATCGATCTCTGCTTGGCAGATCCCTCCTTCATGACAACGCTATCCCTTCTTATAGCCATTTTGCTATACTATTGTGCTTTAAATAAAATAAACGAGTCACAAAAGAATGAAAAAGAAAGGAAGCTAAACAGCAAATTCCATCTCCCGGAACGTTTTTCGCCTGCAGCACTGAGCCAGAAACTAAACATGCAAAAAAAAACCATTTTACCCTGGACAAGTAAAATAAATTTTAAAAGCGATCTCGAAATAAATCCACTTTTCTTTCGATCCCACCAGCCCATTCCGCTCGCCTTGATGGTGGTTCGCAGAAAGTCAGCGCTTTGAAAAAGGTGATATTCCCGCTCGAAAGTGCTGCTTTTTAAGGGACGACCCGGTTAGCTCCGAACAGGGTATCCCATCCGTCGTGTGGCCCGTCGGACTAAACGGCGACCTAACCTTGACGTTCAGCTTATCGGTGCTCAGTGTTTTGCTTACGCTTCAGCGTTAAACCCTTTTTCCCGCCTGCGCTCGTTTGCTGCCAGCTGGAAGCCGGTCGATGATGGCAGTCGGCATGCCTCCCGTTCAAGCAGTCCATCAAGCGGGTGTTCCACGCCCCTCCACTGCAAAAAAAAGGGGAAGTGGCTGCTCACCTCAAGGCAAATTGCACCGCGAATGTACTTAACCCGCTCGACCAAGCGACCGACCGAAGCCAGTTTAGCCCACGAACAGCCAGTCCAGCCGGGGCACTGAGAGTGATATTTTATCCTGCCAGCAAGAAAGTGCCAACACCGCACCACACCACGCCACAACATGATCAAGCAGTAGATCTGGCTTGGCAGCTCGTGAAGAGAAATGGAAGTTTGCATCACAAAATAACGAGTGCGCGCGATAAAAAGAACCAAAATGACAACGATGGACATGGACGTATCCGAAGAAAATCTCCGTTACGCGAATGTTTTGTTCTTGGCGAGCAGAAATTTCGAGCTCCCGCTTTCAGCAGACTAGCTGAGATGTAAAGGTGGTTAAGATGTGTTTCGAATCTTGGCACCGGGTTTGCTCAGTGAGACGAATGTGCGATGCTTAGGAAGGTGACATGATGGTATAACGGAGGTACACACTCCTGGTAACTATACCGACAAACGCTAATGGTGGCTGTTTAGCAGCGGGACTTGACTTTGACGGTGCAGCTTTGACGATGCTTTGAGCTTTCTTGTCCGGTGTAGATCTTGATGAGATTGAAAGAGAATTCAATTTGTCGCGTTACGGAAAGAGAATGCTCGCTTCGAGAAAAGTGCAATATAAATGATAACTGGGCAAACGAAATCTTCATCGTTGGGTACAAATTTCAATTTGTTGCACGTAAATAATGAATACTCAGCGTGCTTAACACTTTTACAAACAAAAAATATACAACAGAATTCGATTCAAAATGTATAAAAGGCAAAAAATGAGCAAAATGAACATCGCATCTCGACTGCCCAAGCGCCTGCAGGTATGCACTTTAAATAGAACCACCTTAAATAGAACCAATAAATTACTATTTATTACACATAATCGATAAAACCAAACACAAAAGAAAAAAGGATAAAACCTAAAAGCCAAAAAAAAGAAAATTCAAAACAAAAACACATTTGGAATATAATTTTCAAACAGCTAATGTCTTTAACAACATGTTTATTAAACTAACTCAGGTTTTATTAAAAAAAACTACTGTTAAACTAACATCAACAAATAGGTGATATTTACTCAAACTTCAATAGAAAAACTGCTTTGCAAATAGCTTACATGACCAAATAGCAGCCGTCCTCCTATTGCTGTAGAATATCACTAGGTATACAGAAAAGAATTTCATAATATAAATCCTAGCAGGAATGCTAACAAGTACCAATTTTTTTAAACAAAGAAAAATTGACTGAACTCCTTCTTCTCTTCACATTATTGGCTTAAAAATTTATATTAATCTTCATAAAACATCTGCTGAACAAAGGTAGAATTAGAACAAGCGTACGCCAAAATGTATGCAATTTATCCAAAACTCCAAACCAATCAAGGTGCAAACTCTTCGCAAAGTAAATTTCTAAATCTCATTTGTTTTCTGCCCGAAATGTACCACAAAGGTGTACCAAACCACACACCCTGCCCGTTACCAAAAAAAAAATCCTTCCCACAATACAAACAATGTCCCATCACGTGGCCACAATATCCGGGAAATTCAACAGCGTACGTCCGTAACCACATGTGGACACAATACGATCCGTGGTGCACGAAGCGATACCGCCCAGTCACGCCCAGCAAGATGATGATCGCTGCAAACATTAAACGAAGAAATGATTTAATGCTTCTTCTAATTCCGTACCGTTGCTTGGCGCCGTGGGTCCACCCACCGTTACATTGTTCCACTGCGCAGCAGAGCGCACACGGCACACGGAGGGAGCTTTTTGCTGCCGGATATACCGAGCTTCGCTCCGGTGAGAGCAACACACACGGTATAATCTAATTTTTCGCAATTTGCATACACCATCGGCTGCCGGTTTCAGCTGGCTCTTTGTCCGTCCAGACTACACACACACACACACACACACTCACGCCCACATATGCCATATGTTGCGAAAATAGCATAAGAATGCCGGCATTTGTGGGGCAAGCGGAACCAGCGGCCGGGATTCGGGTCGAAAGTAAATGGATGGGATAATGGATGGGCTCTGTCGGCGTTGTTGTCAGTTTCTTCTTCTTCTTCTTCTTCTTCTGCCGCTTTCCCTTGTCCCTTGTTGGCTGGGACGCTGGAGACAAACACGAACTAATCTGCATATAAATTTCAATTTCGTATTTATACAGAGCGGCATAATTATGCACGACCGAATACGCCACTTTGCGAACGCGACGGCGACGGTGGAATGTGCTCGACGGTTGCCCGTCGGCCCGTCAGAATGCTTTGTGAGAGTTGAGACAAGAGCACAGGAGAAGAAGAAAAAATATGCACCAGCACATGAAGGTTGAGCGTTGTTTCCGTGAAGCAGGGCAGAAAAAAAGGATATTTTTATGTTTTTTTTTTTTTTTTGCAAATGACATTGCAACTGGTTGGCGTGCAGGTGACATCTTACTTGTAGGATTGTAACAAAAGACTGCACAAGGCAATAGCTTATCATTTCTGGCGTAGAAGGTCCAACAATAAATTTAAGCTAACACAAACAACACAAACAAACAAAAAGCCAAAATTTTTTGATTAAACTTTACCAAAAAAGGTACCGAAAACCATTGCTTAGGTAAACAGCTATGCTGTGAGCGCAACGTCAAACAAATTTACCAAATAAACATTAATCTTTTAGACAACCAAAGTACCAAAGATGGATTGGGAAGATTGATTTCATTTTAATAGGCTTGAACATAATAGGCTTGAACACTTTAAAACGGCAACGAGATTATCGATTATATAAGAATAATATTATCAATAAAATATTATAAAATAATAAATAAAAAAAACAAGCACCTCATTGCAGCTTGCAAAACGAGCACTTTTAGTAAAATAAATAGATTGAGGAGAACATAATTAGACACTTCAAATTGAATCCAACGGTGAAAGCGAACAATTTTCATCCACCCTTTCAATGCTCCGATCCGATTCCCTTCCTATAATTGAGATGTTTCACGCGACCAAAAAAAAACGGGCACCATTTTACCAGCAAATGTATATCCCTTTATGCCTGCTATTGTCCCCGCCGCCTGGTTGTAGCCACCCAAACATTCATCCCACAGCCATTTTTGTCCTGGCCCTGTGTGGGCATGTGTTTGCTCGAGCCGGTTCCACAGAATCCGCTTTATTTACAAGCATCACACAGGGCAGGGCAAAGAATTATGGCTCGCCGTGCCGCTCTCTTTGCCGGGGCCAGTTTAATTCTGCCATAAATAAGATTTTCCGCTGAGAAAAGCAAAAACAAATTTACCCAAACAGCCACCCCGTGCTCCATGCCACCACCCCCAGGCTGATTCTCAAAATGTCACGAGCAAATGGGTTAGTCGGCGAGTGGCTAGGATTAGACGGTACCGGAAGGTGTTTGCCCAAAAACGAAGATTCAGCCGGCTGAGGGATGGAGTGGAATATTTTCGATCCCAGTGAGGAGAAGAGAATCCACCAGCAGGTAACCGAGACCGGAGCGCAAGAACCAAAATTCTAAAGAATTTATGTTTGCTTGTGTGCTTTTTGCGTTCTGGCTTAGTGCACCGTTCGTGGAGAAAAAGCGGGCGGCTGTCGCAGCATTAGCGTTGGGGCAGACTTAACATACATACCAGAAACATACCTACACAATTGCAATTCAATCTTTTTCCAATAATCCTTTAAATTGCGTTTAAATTGCAAAACGTGCCGGGACATTTTAAAGTGCCAAGCACGTCCCCAATCCCCTGAAAAGATGACAAATCTTACCGTTGATTAAGATGGCATAAATGTAAATAGCAAACAATCTATGGAAGTAATCATATCATTCAATTCCCATTCATGCTTGAGGCGTACAAATTACAATTTAATTGGTGGTACTTGTATACATACACCACACGTACACACTGGCACTCATGCACGTTATCCCTTTGCCCAAACAGGAAAGCAACGGCCCCGAGTAGTGCCAAAGATTACAATGTTCGTATTATTTATAAGCAAAGTTGCAACAGCACCGTAAATCTGACCGACTCGACAATTTTCCATTTTCATTCATCCATTAAGCCTTCGTATGGGACAGCATCGTTCCACCCCAGGCACTCGACCCACCCCCTCTCCCTGGCGCTTGGGTGATGAAAGTTTCTGCACACAGCAAAACTGTACTTATCACTTGGCCTGCGTTGCCTTCCTCGGCGTTACTGCAGCTCATGCTGCCGCTTTTCTCAAGAAACGCCGGACAGACAGTGGGCATGGCGACACTTTGCACCGGAGCAACGTGTTGGGTTTTGCTTGGCAACGACCACAATCTAAAACAAACATAAATTAATTTCACATCCCTTCACAGCCGAGCGGACTGGGAGCGGGTTTTTCCTGCTCAGATTTTACCCACAGAACGACAAGCTTGCGTTTACTTCTGTTACGATGTTGAGTGCAAACCACAAGTGGATATCTTCGCAATGATCACCTTCTGGTGCCCAGGGTGCCTCGGCTTTTCGGCTAGCAAAGCAATATTCTACCCTTGCCCAAACCCTCGCACGATAGTTTTCAAGTTCGGTTTTCCCACTTTGCTAGCGAGAGCGAAGGAAAGGGTAATTTCAACACTCAATGCGTGCGCTTTATAGCCTGTCGCTCTTTAAAGCGGTGCAAAGCAGCCCCGAAAGCAGCATTCAAAATTGGTGTTTCTTCGCTCGTGTGGCAAATATATTCATCCTTAAGCTTATATGGAGCTCTGCTCAGCGGTATCACTGATGCACCAAAGCTCAACACATTCCGGTTATCGGTCAGATTTTATAACCCCTTTTCTCCGAGTTGGAATAGAAATAATGTTGGGGATGTAGTTTTGGTTTGTGTTTCGTTTTGTTCCACGAACGCATACAATCCAGCTGAACCTTTCGTCGTGTAGGGAAGGGTTGCCACGGTCTGGTCGTTCTAGACCGGACAAATCCGGACCCAGGGGTCAAGTGGTTCAACGATTGACGTAGGAGCTGTGTTCTCAGAGGCTTTGGAAACTTTTTGAAAGGATTGCCTCACATGCTTGTAACTGGCGTGTAAGCATGTTTTCGGAAAGGACCACACAATCACAGATTTGGAGTAGCACACATAGGAAGGTTCAACAAAAGCGCGAGCCAAAAATATCAAAATTTTAATCGGAAAAGGTTCGAGAGATTCGAACGAAATCTAGCTACATGCGTACGAAGGTAGTGGACAGAATTGATCGTCAAAGTGGTATTTAAGATTGGAAGAGATTGTTTCGATGCAAATTAGTATATAGTTTTCGGAATTCTTAATGCTATACTATTCAGCTCAGCTTTTGGTACGTAATAATAAAGTAAATTTTCCAATTTACCTTTTTGTAATTTTCTGTTCTTAATTCTACATATATTCTTGAATAACAAGTTTCGTCATCAAATTGGAATTTCTGGGATTGTAATAAACAGGATGAATGAAAAGATAAATACATTATTTAGTCTATTTGTTTAACCACTCCTAAAGCGCAGCCTTAAAAAATGTTTAATTATGCAAAATCAGCATTTTTTTAATATTTAAAAATAATAATTTTGATAAGCACATTGCCTACTTTTAGGCGCTCGCTCTCCATCGCAACAGCGAACAGAAGAACAAGTGTGTAATGTGTAAAAAGGCAACAAACCACCCCAATCAACCTGTTTCCGAGCAGCATGGAGTTTGTAAAATATTTCTCTCCTCATCCTCGAAGCAAACCGACACTATTACTGATTCCATCTTTGTTTTTCATTAATAAAAATAAACCAAGATCGCTATCGGCACTGCCTGGTACACTGCCATTTGTTGTTGTTTCTTTCCCGCCAGTATCAGTTCCTCCCGCCGGACACGGAGGATGTTTTCGTACATTGTCACTCCACACACCGGCAAGCGGCTGATTGCCAACCGCAAGGTTTAATAAGCTTCTTTGTTGAAATCAGCTTTATCGCTTGCATTTAATGAGCGCAGCAGCGAATGTGATCCCCGACGCTCATGTATGCCGCCCACTGTCGTGTATTCCCGCCGGTGTGTTTTTACTTCCAGCGGCACTCTTCCGCAACCGTTTACCCTTAATCAGCAAAGCCTGGGCCCGAGCATTGTTCAGCAAAAATTAATAAAAATAATTAATAATCATTTCAATACACACAGCACACCCGGGTACCCGGGTCAGCGGGCGGCCTGCCCCATCCATGGTAAACGTGTATGGATAGTTTCCCATGGACAGTTCTGCGAATGAAAAACGGGAGTAACCTTTACTACCGTTCCACGCAGCATGGCTGGTGGGTGATTCATTTGGTCAATATTTTGGTTTCGAGCCACTCGCGGAGCCAACAAAACAAAAAGAAAACTTCATACCACGTAACCACGTACTGCGGCACAGTTTGTACAGATGTTATTTGACTTCTGTGTACGCAGTTGTGTTTTACTTGTCGATGCAGGAGTTGTCAGCAATGTTTTGCACTGTTTTTTTTCTTTTCTTTACCTCTGTTCGCTTCCCGATGGCATTCAATAGTTATTATTTTTATTAGTATTTTGGAGCGTTTTTTTTTCGCTTTCCTCTTCCCCCCAGGGTGTCTGTTTAATTTATTCCAGCACTGTCATTGCCACAGCATTTGCACCAGCGCGTTTAATCCCGGCCGTGCTGTTTGTGTTTCATAAAGCAAACGTGCAGTGTTTGTACACACTTTTTTCTGTATTGTTTCGTGTTTTTTTTCTTGTTTCGCGGTTTGCATACCCCGGGAGAAATACATATTGCTTGTTAAATCCAACAGCATCGCCCCGGGCGGTTCCACAGCTGGTGCACAACCGATAGATCATAGGGATGATTTTTTTTTCGTACATTTTTTTAAATAAAGGATACATTCAATTTTTGCGCCCGTGTGTGGCACAACGCTAGAGTGGGCAGAAATGTGATACAGGAGTTTTATATATATGGTTCCAATTATTATATTGTTGGTTGACAATTTCTCCATGCAGGATTTAAAACGATGTTACACATATGCGCAATTGCAATAGAAGTGTGACGTTACAGCGAGCAGATTGTGCGAAAATTATTGCTTGCATTTGTTAATTATTAAGGTTTTTATTGTTTTAATTGTATATGACCTCATAAGTCACCCTTTTACATCTTGTACTGGCCACATTTTTTGGCCATTATATGTTAATGTTAGCAACATGGAATCACGTGTTCGTATTTAGCTTTGTAGAAAATAATCAATTTAAAAATTACTACGATAAACCACTGCTATTTTGCAGCAACTTGGTATATAGAGCAACGACTGAAAAAAAAACAATATATTATTGCAATAATGCATTAGGTTCATACATTCATCCAGGATTTATTTTTGTTCAATAAGAGTCTTAATGTAACTTATTCTATTACACGCTATAATATAATTCGCATGTCCCCGGGTTTAGCTTCTTCTTCTTCTTTGGCACAACAACCAGTGTCGGTCAAAGCCTGCCTGTACCCACTAGTGAAGTGAGCTTGGCTTTCAGTGACTTATTGTTACCATAGCAGGATAGTCAGTCCTACGTATGGGGGCACGGTATATTCGGGGCTTGAACCCATGACGGGCATGTTGTTAAAGTCGTTCGAGTTGACGACTGTACCACCAGACCGGCCCGGGTTTGAGTATAAATAAGCTAGTGTCGCATACAGTGGGCATTCAGGAATCAGCCATGATCATTTTCCACTCTAGATAATTGGGATAAATTATTATTAGCATATTGACCCGTTCTATAATTTCAATTTTAATCTGTAGAACAATATTCATCAGCCGGGTTGTATCCATTTGACAGTTACCTCTCGCGACATTGGATTTCAACATTTGTGTACAAATGATTTTTTTAAATTGATTTGTTTTATTTTTTATCATCATTTAATCGTGAAAAAGAAAACTATGAACCATTTGATCAAATTTTTGTTAAATATTTAAAGCCAAAATAAAGCCTAACACAAAAAAGCCACAACTCAACAACCCCATGTTACACAACATTTCACTCCCATCAAACGTTCCTCAGCCAAAGGTCAGATGCTGCCAACAAAAAGCAAACACAGCTACGGCAAACAAATCAGCAATATTTGCACTATCTCTACCGTGGGTGCTTTGGCACTGATTGGAGTGTAGAAATTAATCGTACCAAAAATTTACGCTCCTCTCCGTGCGCTCGTTGGATTTCAACGCCTATCGTTGATTAAAGGAGCATATTTTAGCAACGAGAGCAGGAAGTAGCGCACACTGTGCTCGATGTGAATGTTGGGCACAAATGAAACGATCCAACCGGGTGCATGTGTGTGTGTGCGAGTTCCACTTTCTAATGACACTAACGACCGTCACTGATTCAGCACATCGTATCCTGCCGGAAGGATTTGAGCCCGTGCCTTACCGTTGCCTTCTTTTGATGCGTCATGCAACCCGACACCCGAGCGGCTTCGCAGAGCGCTCCCACCCTTACAACGGCCACCCACAGCCCGTGTGATTGGACTCGTTATCACCTTTTATCTTTGCCAATGCAAGCGCTACATTCCACGACGATCGAGCGAGGGAAAGACACTCTACGATAGACGGCAAGCACATAGACAAACGACGTCTCCTGGCAGTCTTCGCAAACGTGTACCGATGTGCTTTCGTGATGGTATCGTTACCGTCATCACGACACTATTTCCGCCCAGGATGCGAGTTCGGTTCCGCACGGTGAAGGCTGGCTTTATTGCAATCGAATCTGCGAAAGTATCCGTTCGTGGCAGCAGATCGATTCATAGCGACTGGAAGGACGACGGGATGAAAAATTAACAGCATCAGCTAGCGTGTACCGCTATGGCAATGGCCAGCATTTAGCCACCATAATGATGAACCTTCTTACTCGGTGCATTTTGGAACGCTCCGTACGGTCGGGTTCGACACGGACCAATATAACGCACCATTTCTTTGATGACAGTTGCATACGGAAAAAAGGGAGCTGGCTGGACCGCTGCGTTCCGTTTAATGTCGACATCTGACAGCTCCACGATACATGCACCAAAAAAATCGGAACATAACTGTGCATGGTTCCGAAATAAATAAAGAAATTTGCTCAAATTGAATTGCTGCACTAAAGGGACATGAGGATCCAACGATGGGTCAAGCGACCACGAACCATGCACAGCCACCAAAACGATGAAACGATGGAACGCCATGAAAAACATCATCCACATCAGCAGCTTCATGAGCTTCGTGCACGCGCTCCACGAACGGGTATGATATGTGCCTCGCTTTATGGTGCTGTTTATGGGCAGCGTCGTGTTGCGGGGCAACATAGCGAAATGATGCACTTTTCACCCCATCGGACGTCGGGATGCCTTTACGATGGTATGCCCCGTCCGTCGGTTGGGGAAAACGTCTGGAGCGTATATTTCGTTGAAAAATTGCTACCCAAATGCCAGTCTTGTAGAGCGATAAAAATGACTCCATAATGGCGAAGTATGTGTAAAGCGTGTATGCTGTTTGGAAATTTTACAAAGCTTTAAAATCAATACAAACATAATACGAGTTACATTACCTTAGAAGTGAGCTTTAAAGAGGGCAGAACATCTGTCATCTATTTGTTCCTTTTAGACAATTCTATTGCAAATACAAGACCATATTTACACTCGCATCACTGCATGTTTCTTAGATGCTTAGCAATGTCACTAGGTTCCAGACATGAAAGTTGATTACTTGTGTAAAAAGATGGATAGGTGACAAAAGGTGCTGCTGTTGATTGTCAGAATGAAAGATAATCGCGGTTGCTACAGAAAACTTATGCTGGTCAAAACAGAGTTTTTTTTTGCAGAATTTATAGTACATTACTGACAAATTGATTACTGATGGTGGTAGCTTAAAGCAAGCAAAATTTCTGTATTTATGGAGCATGTCTCCTTGACATACCAGCCGTTGAAACTACAGTCAAACTTCAGGCAACAAGTTATCAAAAGTTATCAAATTGAAGCCTTGTGCTAAAATATTTTTCAGAAAAGACAGTGTTTGCATTCAACAGCATTCAGCTCCAGTTAATAAGGCTTCAATCTTTCAAGAATGGCTTAAGAAAAATCTGTTTATATTTATCAGCTCATCTGAATGGACTGAAGATTCTTCAAATTTAAGGCCATTGGGCTTCAGTATTTGAGAATATATGCTAGGAAACATCGACGACATTAATAATCAGAGTAAGGAGAAATTTAATAATCGTTTAGTGGGGATTTGAAACGCAATGCCGAATAAAGTTGTGCGTGTGATTTGTAATCACTTTGAAAGGCGTTTACGAGCCGTTTTCAAATACAACGGAGAATGATTTATACTCAACTAAGTACAATGTAGTTTTACTATTTAACGATACTGAAGACATCAATTCCACTTATAAATATAATCTAAATTGTATCTAAATTGTAAAATAAAAAAAGAGTATTACTTTTACGTTGCCATTCTGTATAGCTTAAAGTGCGTTTAAATAAACTGATTAATTATTGATAGAATGAATGGGATTTGCTGATTTACAGACAATTAGTTTGAAAATGTAGTTCAAACGTCACTTGCATACTTTCTGGTGCTAGCATACATTCAAGCGATTTATGCTTTTAGTTAGTTTTTATGAATGCAATGCAAAGCCAACCTGATGTTTCATTGCAATATTATCAGACATATGGATTTTAAGCTCTAGAAAATATGTTACACTTTATTAATGTAAGGTAGGTAAAGACGGACACTGCGGGTAATATGGACACTTCTCTTTAGCTCTTTAGCTCTGTAACTTGCATTGTTTATATTTTTGGAAGTTTTATTTCATGAATGAGTTGTCGTGATCATTAATGAAAAAAACTGGCGAAAGAGTGAGAATGAAAGCACTAAAAAAATCTTGTTTTTTGGTGGTTTTAACATCCTGTAAGCAAAGCAGGAAAGATGGACACTCAAAAGCGACGATGATGAGGCACTTCACGATGTTTAATATCTTGTCACGAATTACAAAACTTTATGCAATAAAAAAGAGACATTAATACAACAACATTTAGGAATAGCTGGTAGATTCTATAGGATTGAAAATATCAAAAAGTTGAATCTTGAAATGGGGGAAAAAATGGCTTTAACTATTAATAAGTCCCTCAAAAATGCTGGAGTCGTGGACTTTCCGCGGAGTAATTTTCTAAAGGAAAGTTCTAGAGAGTTGTTCTGTAAGCTGGAGCAACGTCAGCTGTTAGTGCGCGATATTTCAATAATGCTTTGGATTTTACTTTCTACGATGTAGTAGCAGCGGTGCTTACAATTCCTAAATTTACGGCTAAATGAATCGTCGTTGCAAGTGGCCTAGAATTGGTTTATGTACGTATCAGGGAGGGGAAATCAATAGAATACAGTAAGCGACCGCTTACTGGATGTGTTTTATCGGATTTTTTTCGGAAGTTCGCTAACTGGAGTAATTCTCAGGTAAAAACAAATTTCAAAACATGAAATATCCGGAATACGGTTACTTCCCCTACTAGTTGTCATCAATGTTCTTCACCAGAATTACAATCATCTTCTACAATGAATGAAAACGATTTCAGCAAGGTGTTTAATCTTACACAATTTCCCATGTAAGCTTTCAATATTGCATACCATTTGACCTTCATTTCCATTCTACTCGATTTTGCCCGAGAGCTGATCGGTTGGATTTTTTTTGCAACTCCCATTCTCTGCCGCCATGCTTAATGTAACCGGTGTACATTCACCCGTAACTAACGAGAAAAGCTTGCTTAATGAGGCCAACAACCAGCGTACCGTAGAACATCGGCAACACGGGGAAAAATGCCACTGTTAATCACCGATGGCAATTTCCATAAGTCAACGATAAATTGCCACGCAAAACTCATAAATTTTCACACCCTTGCCGTCCCCTCCGGGGAGAATAAGGACCACACATGCCCCTTACCTCCCCCTTCTCTCTTAAGCACGTACACGGATCAGAACGATAAAGAACAAACGGTGCTAGACGTTCCATCATCCGTCACAGTCCGGGCTCTCCGGGGCTGGTTGTTCGGTGGTGCGTGTCATTGGCAACAGTTAATAACACGTCGCCCGCCCGACCGGTGGCGCACGGAGAGTCAACAAAGTGGGAAGTGAATCCGCAACACTGATCGTTGGTCACGAAGAAAAAGATTATGATTTGTGGGCAGCCGGGCTTAGGCTGACTTTTCTCCTACGCTTTGTTTTTGCGCAGCGTTCGCATCAAATTCAGAGAATAATAATTTCGTCCCGGCCAGGCAAATCGAGATGGAAATGGTACAGAACTAAAACACGCCAGCACACGACCGTACACATTCCCTCCCAGAATTACCATGCTAAAACAGGGGGGGGGGGGGGGTGCCCAGTAAACGGCCGGTCACTTGCAGGCTGACTTACTCGTCTGTCTAACGGGTCGCAGAAGCAACAGCAAAAACAGTTCGCTCCCGAATGTACCCGCTTTGCGTGATTCGGGCTGTTTTGCATAGAACTAGATTTACTGACGCCGGCAGCAAATTCCAGCTACGCCCTTGATTATTCTCGCACTAACATTCGAACCAGAAAAAAATAAAAGCCTTCCTGCTCTGCCAGGACTTTTTGCAGCAACAAAAAAAACCGTGCACGACACGGCATTTTCGCCGTTGGTTTGGGTGCTTCATTGGAATTTCAAATTCGTTGACAACTCTACATCCGTAGTGTGCGCAGCATATACGAAAAAGGGAAATGTGGTGGATGTGGTGGAAGAGAGAGAAGAAGAAGAAAAAAGCACTCCAGCTATGCATTTTCTTTCATTCATTCCGCGAGTTGTGCGAAACGTTCCAAAGAATCAGTGACAGAGTGCGCTGTGCCTTCCCCTAAGTGTGCCTACGTACAGCGAGAAGCAAGCGAACACAAAAAAAAACACGATTACATTCAAAGAAATACTACCGCACAAACAGTTGAAAAGAAATTCCGGTTTTGTGTACAGGCCTAGGCATTTCTCTGCATTAGTCTTTTTTTGTGCTGTATGTAAGTGTGTGCGAACTTTATTTAGGTTTCCACCTGTCAGTTCCATTGCGATGAAACAAATGAAGAGAAACCGGAATTTGAATAGTTGGTCGTTGGAAAAACAGCTACGCCTCCTGCTTTGGGTCTAAAGTGAATAACGTGCGAGTGAAATTTTGTTTTACAGGGGTTTCTGGAGATTAAATTGACATGTTCAACGATGTGTTGTTTTGTTCAAACATAGAATTGAATCTTTCACCAAGCTAAGGAAAGGCAAAAGATTGATTTGATTACAACTTTTTTTTACATATTGAACTAAATAGTAATGTATGGAAATATTGAACCAAAAGGATTACAAAAAAACATACATTTATCTTTTCAATTAAACTTGATTTTTTTTGTCAGACACTTTAACATCATTATCAATGTAATCAATATACACTCATATGAATATAATCATATCAATCGAATATTATCAATTTTTTGTTGGTAAACAGACGAAAAATTTGAGAAAAAAGTAATACATCTAAAGGGTAAAACTATGTTTTTCTAAAACATAATAGCTTGACTAAATTTACATCAATTTCTACTTTTTTTCTGTTTTTGTTATTTAGCAGTATTGACCTTATGTTTGTTTGTTTTGTTCTTCGAAATCACTTGTTTTTTTTTTTTAATCTAATGTGTATACTTTCATTTGATTGAAAACATTTATTTGGGCATCAATCATTTACTTTATCAATTTTTTAAATCTTTTATATTTTGCATTTCATCTTGTATCTCTTTTTACTGACTGCTCTCTTATACATGTTTGATAACTCCTATTTTTATGTCTTTCCTTTTCTCTTTATCTCTTAATTCTGTGTCTTGCTCTGTTAGTCTCTCGTTCTTTATGTACGCATTTAAAGCATTGTTTAACTCCCATGGCAACTAATCTAATTTTGCATTTGATAGTTCTTTTTTATTGTTAGTTTATAGCATGCCCAATAGATCTTTTTGTAGCTCTGATTAATTTCATTCACCGTCTATCTTTACAAACGCCTCAGAGAAGAGAAATAAACTGCAACATTAACTCTAGCGAAGTACGTCACACAAAAGACCAAACAACGTAATGCTTCTTTTATGAGCTACAACCGCTCCACTAGATTGCGATCTTAATGAGTGCGAGTTAAGCTCATCGTCCATCGGTTCCAAGTGTCACCGGGCATAGATGACACCAGCCGGATAACTGTCGCACCACGCACCACCTCCGGGGGATTTTTATCCTCGCTAAAGATAATGGCGACCGGGGAACGGGAACGAAAACTGCGACTGGACACTAAATTTGAGGACACGTTCGCAATTAATTGAAACTCGCCAGCAATTCGGTTCAATTTACGTTGCTAATGAAAATCAACGGTACAAACGAAACCGGGCGAACGCTGCACAAGCGATGAGTTAATTTCGTGTTTCGTTGGTTTTTCTCGCTTTCTCCGTTCACTCTGGGTTTTTTGTATGCTGTTTCTTTCTATTCCTTCCTTTTGTTTCTCTTGTCCACTCATTACAACAGTGAATTTTCCATCACTCTGGAAGAAGCGCTGATTCACAAATGAAATTATTTTGCCCCTCAACCCCTACCCTCTGCTGTCTGCCCAAACATGCCAGAATGGGAATGGTGTGCCATTGCTTTAACCGGCTACCGTTGAGCTATTATTGAAGCAATGGTTTTTTTACTTTCTCTCTACTCTCCTCGCTTCACGATACCACCCACCAGTGTACTGTCAAAATAAAGCGTGTATGAAAGCTTCACTCGCCCACTTTTCAAGAAATCGCTGTGTAACGAAGCTACTTAGACGCAAGGACGTAACGAATTCATCGAGAAAATAGAACCATTACACCGTGTCGTCTCGGTGCGCGCTAGATGAAAAACGATTCGCCGAACTTCTCCGCGAGCCACTTCGATGAAATTGAATTTAAGCATGAGTGGGAAGGAAACACGGGTCCCATTGCTTTTGGTTCGCTCCCAAGCGCCTTCCCTCCTCGTTTGTCTGCTCCGACTGTCTGCCGTGCCGTGTGCGCATATTATGCGCCACAGCTGCGCACACGTTCGATGCAGCAGTTTTCATAATTCAATCAAGCAGCCAAGCTTATAGAAATAGTTTTTATTACAAAACTTTCCCCGCCGATGGAAGGGCTGCAGCCGTGCGCTGAAACAGGGAAAGATCGGGGAGAGGATACGGATGCACAACACGCAAAAAAAGGTAACTCACATTCCCCGAGCAAGAGAGGAACTAGGCTAGGCACTAGGACAATCGTGTGCACGTCAGCAAGAAAGAAAGCGAAAGGGGTGCAAATCAGAACATCACATAAGTTTTGCTCCCCCGCTCGCGCTGAGAGTGCAAATCGTATGCAAAACGTTTCGTATGTACCGATCCACTCCAGCCAGCGGGTGGTAACAATTGCATTTCGCCGCGTCAGCTCTCGATCGTCCGTGCATAATAAGTTCGTGCTGCCGAAGCGTTCCACGGGGCCGTTACACCGATTGGAACAATCTTGGCATCCTTCAGCGAGCGATTTATGTGCCGGTATGCTCTGCCATATGATTGGCACATGATTGGATTGCAAAATGGGGAAGGTGGAGGCGTGTGGGAGGGAGGGGGAGGGTGAAATTTATGATCAAATTCAACGATTTGTACTTGAGCGCAAGAAAGGGTTTCGTGTGTTTAAGTGAGTGCGGGCGTGCGAGAGAGCGCGGACCGAGTGGCGGGAAGTAAATTGATGACTTTATCAAACACGGTTCTGCCAGTGTTTGCTCTTGTATGGCAGCTGACTGTCCATCTTTTATGATCTATTGAAACAATGAAGCGTACCATAGATAAGAATTATTTTTATTTTATATTTTCATTTTTAAATTAACTGTTATATCGAAAAAAACAGGAAAATCATTAATTTCATGGTTGTAGCAGAGGCTATTGCTATTATGATAGCCACCGTAAGAAGCCACCGTAAATGACAGACCTAACGTTATTTTCACACATAGCGCTAGTGTTCTGCAAGCATTAGAGAATGGATCCAAGCGAAACCCTTACATACAATCTATTGAATCATTATCAAAAGACAGGTCAATCGAATTCTATTGGATACCAGGGCATAAAGGCATCGCAGGAAATGAAGTAGCTGACCTTCTTGCGAATGAAGGAAGAATGATCAAAGGTCGTATAGATGGAACTATCTCCAGAAGTGATACAGTGATGCTTGTGGTGGAAAGACTTAATAAATCAGAGCTGGCAAAACATATGGAATAAATCACCCAAAACCAACCTTAAAAAAATAAAACAATTCACGGCACCAGATCACAGCGATAAAAGAATAGTACCAAGACTGATAATTGGACACACCCGACATACACATACATACAGGCTAAAAACGAACCTTTACTCTGCCCGTTTTGTCGATGTGATGCTACGATAGAACACATTCAAATAGATTGTTTTGGATATTTCGCCGAAAGGAAAAAGCACCATCTTGGAGAGCATTTGGGCACTATACTTTCAAACAATTACAATGAAATTGAAAAGATTTTGAAATGTTTAAAGGACACTAATCACTACAAACTAGTTTAAAAAGTATATGGGTTAATATATATTTATAAAACCATCACTTAAATGAAAAAGAACCAGAATTTGCAAATTTTTATCTCAAATATTATTGAACTTATTAGTAGTTTTTCGATTGTAGATAACGACAGGCGAATGCTAAAAAGCCTCGTAAAAAATAAAGCAACAACTATGCGGTTATTTTGTCTTAGCAAACGTGAGAAAAAAAAAACAAAGAAAACATCAAACATGATCATGTAAATATAATAAGTCATTCAAACAGAGATACTCATACCATGTCATACAATGAAAGCGTAACTTTTTGACAGATGGTTGGTAATACAAAATAAAACAGAAACCCAAAGAGTTTTTTTTTAACTTTTCCTGATGATAATTATAGTAGGATAAAAATTATAATTGAGTCCATTGTCATTCTCGAAAACTAAATAATCGAAAGGCAAATAATAAGATACCTATCATGAATGATGGTTCCATTCCAGTGTATCTGCAGTGTATCATCGTTATGGAAATTTATTTGTATCTAAAAAGTAGTATTTTGCAAATAAAGTCATCAGTTTATTTGACAGGATGTTATAAATTATTTATGTCTTTCTTTTCAAACGTAAGGTATGACTTAGTAAAAAAATACATTACATGAATTTTGATTCATACGATCTTTGAAATCAGATTCATCTAACTATTTATAAGATAAGCTACCTTTGCAAGCTAGCCTTCAGAATCAAACAGTTATGGGCACTTGGAACCTGTTACTAGGTTCGAATATTTGAAACTGTTATTAAGTTTCCACAAATTGTTAGCTGAGGCGATGTTTTTGTGTGTGTGCAAATCCATAAAAAAGGATAAAAAACATATAAATTAATCAATGGCGGTTATAATAACGAAGGGCAAAGATTGAAAATAAAATAAATAAAAACACACAGTCCTCGGCAAACAAATTCTCTTGAATCTATTTTGTTTGTTTTTTTTTTTTTGTTAATTAGTTTCTTACACGTACGTAATGTTCTTAAATATTGTTAACAATTTGTTGACCATACTTAGAAACTAATTTTGAAAAAATCAAAGAATAACATTTTTTTTTCATAAATGATACATTGTTATATAACTCATGCTGGACTTAAGCCCCACCTAGAAGGAATTCGTCTGCGACTTTGGCACTAGACGCATGGTGCTCGCTGTGAGTACGATCGAATGATCAGATGAAGCAAGACCTGTCGGAGATCGGGTGTCCACATGGATGAGTTGGAGAATTAATTTTTCACCATGCCATGTCACAACGACACGCACGTACTTTGTTGTGTGCAGGCCAACGAGAGACAGACATGTTAACGCATTCAAACAAATTTTATAAAAAAAGCCTTCACAAACCACTAACCATGCTCACCACCAACATACATCGCCATTGTATTATCATACAAATCGAAAGTATTTCGAATATTCATTGATTCAGCATGAAACATAAATATCAGACGCATGAACAAAACATCAAACAAAATATGAACTCAATTGAATATAACAATGAAACCGATGATTCTATCGCAAAATTTGAATCCAAAACAATCTATAAACATAATTTAATATGCTTTACATTCCTGTCGACTTGCCTGAATGATATTTTTATTAGGGTATTTGTTTACAATTCAAATCACTCCAACAGACACAGCGCAGTCAATCAAAACGAAAATCAAAAGGCGAGTATTTTTTTATAACTTCAATTTTTAAAATTACCACATTACAAAGCAAACAAGCACAAGCAAAAAATATTCAGATAAAACTACATCCTGTACTCTCAGTCACAATCAAAATGATTGCATTACACTATTGAATTGCAAAACACCAACCCATACCTGGTATGAAAAGCATTATTTGTATCTTTCCCTCTCTCTCACTCTCTAATCCATCAAATTTGGCTTCCGTCCTGCAGCTTCATTTCCCCAAAAAGGGCAGGCTGCGGATTTTCCAAAGCCCATCGCGCCCAACTCAGCTTCCAACTCAGGCGGCGGATATTCAAATCTATTAAATCTGTTTTGCATTTCAGCAAGCCAAAACGCCTCAACAAACAGCGTTCCACAGCAGCTCGGGCTGCTGCACGTATTTCGGCGCATGCCATCTGTACCGTAGACGATAAGCAGACCGCATCTCCAGCTACCATACCGATCGATCCACCGGTGCATGGATTATTATAAGCCCTGCCAAGCACCAGCTTCCACACACACACACACACACTCCTCACAGGCAAGTGGAATTCAATTTACAATTTTCTCACTCGTCCCCGACGGCGGCCGGGGTTTTTCAGCCCTACAATCGATGGAATTTCCGCACGCGAAATCACCGAATTGGCACTCCATTGCGAGCGGCGTGAATTGTTTGGGTTTATCGCGCCGACACATTGCGTCATCATTTGCGAAGCGAAATAGTAGAGGCTTTTTCTATCCAGATTCACACACACGCACTAGCACGCACGTACACATGCTCTCAGATTTTGGCAAACCTCGCCTAAAGGGTTGACTTTGGGTTTTTGGACGAAAATATCCATCAACTCGTACCACACCGCTCGAAGCAGAATAGCGTTCTATCCCGGGCGCTGCTGGAATATGGCTAGAGCTGTGGGCCAGCGCCCGGGCCACCAGCCCCGTATGTTACGGTTGCTGATCCATGCCATCATTCTGCCGGCCGGCTGCCCGTTGCATTCGTGCGCTGGCCACCCTCTCGACCCCGAGTACCCGTTATCGTACGTCCACACGCAACACTAATAATCGCATTAGTGTGTGAGTGATGTGCTGCCCATCTCTGGTGCAGCGCACTGCACAATACACACACGAAACCAGCCCTCCGGCCATAAACTACGAACCAAGGAGGGTAAGCGACAGCATGGCCAGCGGTCCACCTCTGTAGCACTCCACTTCCGGAAATCAAACCAAAAAGGATTACAAACTAAAATGGTGCCACCCTCCGGCAGCATAAACTGCACCCGCCTGTAGCCCTCCCTCCCGCGTGCAGTTGGAGTCTGGCCAGCGGACGAAGCAATGGGTGAATAAAATGAAACCCAACCCCGTGCTCCCTGCGCCCGACCCACACGAGAACAAATGATCCGATCCACCTGCCTGCCTGCGTCTACGGCTCGTTACGGCTCGCCTGTCCAGCTGCACCGAAGCACTGGTTTGTTTCCGCACGGCTACGCCCGTAGGGAAATCAGTCCGGAGAATGGGTTTTGTTTATCTGCCCGGGCTTGTCCCATGCACTGGGGTTCGATCGATTGTGACCGGGAGCAGGTCATTTCAATGCGCTTTTGCGCTGCATTTGGCAGACGCGGCGCGATGCAGGCGGTGTTTTCAAACGTGTTTTTCATGCGTGTGTGTATGTGTGAGTATTTTGCAAAAATCGAACATTGTGACAGAATTTTCTAAAAACAGGCCCGCAAGCTTGCTTTCCGCATACCCCCTTCCAAACGGTCAATATCGACCAGGCGGGTAAAAACGTTCCACCGACCCGAGGTCCTTTCCCGGTCGTCAGTTTCTGGCCGTCAGGTGACCGAACACACGCCATAGTTTGTGACCGGTGTGTACAGGACCGGTGTGGCAGCATAATTTTTCTGCGCACAATTTGTTCCGTCAATGTAGCTGTGGCTCTCAATAATCGGAAATGTTCGGTCGCCGGTGGTGCCTGAAATCGCAAGCAATAATGGTGTTTTGCGGATCAGCATGCGAGAGTTTGGAGTTGATGAGCATCGGCAACACAATTGAACTTCATTCTCCTTGCTAAACCCCTGGCGTGTAAAGGTCAGTCTAAACATGGGCCTCTGGATTGGGGGTTTAGAATGTTAAATCGAATTTGTGATTGTAGATATTCGCGCTTCGCTGAAACCAGACAAAACATGTAGTTTTTTAAAAACGCATTGCACGTACGATGTGTCAATGGTATTTGGACGCAGCGTTGTTGTTTGATTAATTTTATCTACCATCTTCTCTGTTGATGGACGTATATTATCATTATCACATCTCTTCCTGCTGCTTAATTGACACCACAATCATAGTCAGTCCATTGATCATACACTGGCAAGTAGGTTTACCGTTAGATTGGAAAAACTCAGAGTATGAAGTAGCGGATCTCTTTGAGATTGTTCTATTTTTTCTCTTTGGCTGGAAAGAAAAAGGTCAGTTTAAGTTTTTTTCTGACAATTAATCACATTGTTGTCCTATCCTGACAGTCCTAACGAATCTAGCTTGCCATGGTCAGAGTTGGTTTTATTTAAACTTAAAACATGTTATACGTGTCGTTCATTTGGGTTTGAAATGTATTTTTTCCTAATTAAAAGTTATTGTTATTGATTAGAATTTATAATCTGATTTGTTGTGAGGTGTCAATCAATTTAAAATCAATTTAATTTATGATCGTTGTATGCCTGAATTATCCAGGATCTTATAAATCATTCTTGTTAATAGAATTTCGTGCACACTTTTAGTATTATCTAAATGGATCAGGAAATGTTTCATTTAATTAGATCAAGATATTAACTTCTAAGCAATACGGCCTTTTTGAATCGTTCCTCCTGAATTAAAACGAAAGAGATTAACTTCAAAAATTTAGCATTTGAAACAGTCCTTTAAAAGAATATTCTCCTTCCCAACATATGCTCCAAACTTGACAACATTGTACAATCGTGCCCCTTTCCTATAATTGCCACGTTAAACATGAACATTAGCCTCTGTACAAGTGCCGACATTTTCACAAGCAATGTGTCGCTCTAGATGCCATTTATTGCCAGTCAATTCCGCTCCACCAGTCGCAACACTTCAGTGCAGCAGCACTTGCACATGCCCGCTTACCCACTAAAGAGCCACCAGAGGTGTGCAAAGTATTTGCACACTTGACGGGGGTTGTTGGTTGAAGGATCGCTTTCGTCTTGACTGGTGAGAGCTGCGATATTGCAACGGTGCCATTTCATCCACTTGACAGACCCGCATGCAAGCAGTAGCGCTAGCACATGCAATGAAGGAATCGGGCTTGTGCAAATGTTGGATAGATGGAACCTGTTTGAAAAAAGTGGAATGGAAACCGTTTGCGATGCATGAGGCTAGCAGCGAATGGATTTTAACTGTGTTGAATCGTATCATGAATAGCATACTGAGTGGAAATGCTGGTTATGATACGATCAAGATCTAAAGATCTAACTATTTGAAGTAACTATTTGACATTTGGATTTTATACATAGCTTAAAAACTATACATATTAAACTTTACCCTCAAATCTCAACAAAAAATTGTAGCCCAATTAAGCTACTCTCTTCCTTGTGCTCTCGATAACACATTCCTGCTACGCATCAAATTCACTTTATAGCATCCCACTCACCCGGCAAGCACTAACTGCCACCTTTGGCGCTAACAATCTTCGTCGCAATTGGGAAAAGAAATCTAAACTTTCCTTTTTTCCCACCCGCCAAGCAATCACTAACCACCACTAAAGGGTCGGCAAAGAATTTCAGTTATTTTGCTTTTCTCACCGTCACACACCCAGCGCACAACTCCGCAGTCTAGTGGTTACCGATTTCCTCGTACCAACGCATTTAAACCCTCCTTAACGACAGAAGTCAAAGCGAGACTCGTTGCTGGAACCCGTTGTGGGGAGATAGGGTGGGTAAAATTAATTTACAATAGTGCTACAAATTGTTCGAATACCCTCCAGCGAGTGCGCATATTAGTGCGGAGCAAATGAAACAAATGGAACCAAACAGGGGAGCAACTGCTGCTGCCTAACCAGAAAGAGGCAAGCGGGTGGGTAAGATGGCCACTTGCTTTGCCTGCAATTTCGTCGCTTTGCTGTAGGCCACATTTTTTCCCCGGAAATGGGAAAACTAGAAGGATAATAAAGCGCGCACTTAGAAAAAAAGAAAACCCGTTTCGTAGACTACGGGTAAGGGTAAACGAGCGGGCTTGAGATTTGTTCGACATTTGGCACAAAAGACGGCACAAACCTCGGGGGCTAAGGTAGCACCCGGAAGTATGGAACGGAATGGCTACTAATTGAGATATGCGCTGGGCCATTTCACACGTCCCATAAGCGGACCGTTACCACTTTGGATTACACACTTTTGTGGGAATGGTGCTTTCGGTCGCACCCTGCTCGCTGCTAATGCTAGCGGTCGTTGCCGCTGGTGTGAAATTTTTCAAGAGCATCCGGCGCCCTACAGGATCTTCTTGTGGTTAATGTTCTACTTTAGTGGAGAAATCTTTTTTCTTCGGCTTCTTTCCACCACAAAAATTTAGATCACTGGTGGCCCCCCGAGACATCCGATAGAGGGCGTCGTTAGTGTGCTAAGATTTTTATTATTTATCTTTCGAAAAGAGGTTCGCTACTCATTCTCCGGAGGTTCTCCCATTCACGACGGTACGACTCCAAATGGACGTTAAAGATAGTGTACCATTTCTTCAGCGCTTGTCCCTGCCTCCGCATCGAACTCGCCGAGGCGCAGGCATAATGAGAGGCAGTGGAGCGAATTGTAACGATCGTTTGTCCCTGGTTAACGCCACTAAACGAAGCTTATATGATAATTTATGGCAATATTTATGGCACTAATGACACTAATGGGACTCATTACGCAGTTGGCAGTACGTTGAGGGTTATGGCAATAGTTTGAGCATTCGTTTACCACACTCTGTGAGAAGCGATCTTAAATTTCAGTACATCACTGTCATTATTTATTTCTAGCGTGTAAAATGAGAAATAAAAAAGAAAAGCAAACAATCATTTACCTCATAGAGACATTCAATAAAAATATTACGTTTTCAAACTCCTAAACCAGCGGTCGGCAAACTTTGTGACCGAAAGAGCCAATTTATACAAATATGTTCGTAGAGCTCCAAGTGAAGAGTCAAATAGATAAACCAGCAGTATAAATATGGATGAATCGAGTATTTGAACGGTTAAGATCCGCCATATCGAAATCAAGAAGCCACTTCTTGATCAAGAATTGCTCAACAGGGGAAAACAATTCAGATAACACTTATTTGTCAAAGTAGCTAGCTTTACATGAACAGCAAATGAAAAAAAGGTTATGATTTCAAAATTCAATATTATTTCTACCAATCGATACATAATATATCATCACTGCTAGGAACGGTACTGCGTGGTCCGTGTAAGCATCATCAAACGTATGAAAACCGATAGCGAGTGGATGCCCCGTACAGCAATGTACAATATTTTATCCCAAGCGTGTAAATTCGCTCACCCTTATAGATGGTAACCTCGTACCAGCGGCAGTACTGTCATGATTAATGGAGCGCTAGCAAACGCTCCATCGATACTAGACTTAATATTAATCACGAAAACGGCCATACGCTACACCGTTACAATCTGGGTGGTTGCGCTGCTTTTTGCAGGGTTCATTGATAACTGCGGTAGTTAAAAAAGTTTCCATTGAGTATCTAAAGTGATAAATGATAATTATTGAGTCAATCGAGTGGAACGAAATTGTTGAGCAAAAATATCACGATCTATTCTTGAAGGTGGTTAGAAAGAATTGTAGAATGTTGTTTAAAACAAAAGATGTACAAAAAGGGTTGATTTACATTTTCAAAATATTTTTGTTTTTAATTTTTCATAATTTCATGAAAATATTAATCAAGTCCCACTTGTGCCATAAATTTCTTGTTGCCATTGATTGCAAAGCATTATTAATGACATAATGTAAGCAATTTGCCTACATTCAGGCGCAAAATGCGATCTCACAAAGAAAGATAACGTTAAAGGCATCTGGAGAACTTGGATTACTTCTAATAAATTAATCAATTTGAATGAAGATGAAAATTAAAATGATTAGTGTATGTATCACAAACCTGTCCTTGCCTCCTTTGGATATGTCAATTCTAAAGAAATGCTCGTTACACTCACCTGTGGAATAGATAAACGAGAACAAATAAATGATTAGCTTAATTTCTTTCTTCATACAAAGTGTTTACTCGTGTGTGCTTGTGTATGAGCTTGAGATCCAGGCTCAACAGATTCTCTTTGATTTCATGCGCACCAAGCATCTTCTCCAGTCATCTGGAGTGTCTTCATACAGTCGATTAATTGTAGCAAATGTTGGATGTTGCACATAGCGGCACAATTTTACACCATGACCGGCTTTACAACAATTGAACTCATGCACGCCCGCACCCATAAATACCACCTACAAAAGGCTCACCCACCGACCCAGCATCTTGCGTATCATTAATCTTAATTAGCATGCAAAGATATGTGCCCACTGTCGTCGCCCGTCGAGCTGGAAGTCATTGAAGATGCCTTAGCTGAGGGTGCCAAGCGCTCCTATGCTCGTCGTAAATGTCGATTCCACACTCCGATCGATTCGAAGCAAAAGCGACCACCGTAGGCCACTAGAGAGCTGCATTATGCAGCTACAAGAGTCACCCCAGTTTGCCGACCGAGCACCCAACATTCGCACATTCGACTCTGCCGACCGACGGGCTGACCGACTTCATCAGGAAACTAATTTGTTTTCATTCCCACCAATCGCCCGAGTGACTGTTGCCTACCCTACCCTCCCGACTGCCACTACGATAGAGCGAGTCTATTTTCTCTTGAAGCAGAGCGAAAAGTCATTCGGACACACTTCTTCTGCGACCGTCTACCGGCGCTGCACACTGTTTTGTGTATGCCGACAGCGCGCACCGCACTGCCCTCGAGAGGCCGAGAGCGTCCAATTACCATCGGAATTTGCATCTTGACGCTCGCTTGCCTTTCCTTCACGCGCTGCAACCTTTCTTCGCCGTGCCGTTCGGTCCATTCGGTAGTGGCCTAATTTTCATGCAAACAAGAGGCCTCCTCCTGTGCCGAGCGAGAATGCAGCCAATAAAGTGGTAACTCTAACGACTGCCATCAGGGTCTGGAGAACTGATTATGAGGAGGAATTGTCTACATGGACGCATGACTGCCAAGATGTTAGATTCATTATCGGCCCTTTTGCGAGCGTGAAATTTCGTGAAAGGAAAAATGAAAGAGACACATCAACACCGATCGATGCGTTTTGCATTCTTGCAGGGGTCGGTGCAAACCCATCGCCGGGGCAGTTGTGTTTTGCGCCACAGGGACAATGCTTTAAAATGCACAATAAAAGCTAATTTAAATTGCATTGCGGCAACTAGAGCTATCATTTTGCAGCAGCTGCAAAATTTGCCAAAAGCTGATGGGACTTGCTTGATTTTGTGCATACTCTTTTTTGAGGATTTAGACGTGTTTCATCACATGTTTGCCTCAAATCAAAACAAAATGATTAGCTTTGGTTTTACAAAATCGATTTCAAAGTGTTGGATCATATTTACCAGAGAACAGGTTTACCAACTATGAGCAATTGATCACACTTTGTGGCCATACATAACTTTAACGTAAGCAGCAAAATTCATATAAAGCAAATCCGCAACATTAATGCCATTCGAAACTTTGCGTTTTAATCCTTTCGCAGCCGAAAACTCCCAAGAACGATATCAATTCATCATACTCGGAATGTCGAGGAGCTATTAATAAATATCCAATTTGATACGATGCTTCAGACGTTTGACTGGGCGAAACAATAGCATCTTCCTGCCACATTCCATTCAATTTGCATTTGCTGCGCGAATAAAGTACCGCCCC
The DNA here is from genome assembly GCF_017562075.2 of Anopheles merus. Classification (NCBI taxonomy): domain Eukaryota; kingdom Metazoa; phylum Arthropoda; class Insecta; order Diptera; family Culicidae; genus Anopheles; species Anopheles merus. The sequence goes on along the minus strand of NC_054083.1, from coordinate 24,462,596 downwards.
ATGATCATGATTAATTATTTCCATAAAACAATTGCCATTCGCCAGCGTGCGCTTTCGGTGCGGGCGTTTCGCACTGTACCGAGAGCATCAATCTCTCGAACCGATCGCAGCACCGCAAACGCTCCAAGCACCAGGCGCTCAAAGTGTCTATTATTCTGCCCGCTGTCGGAAAACTTTCCCCGAAAAGCAATAATACTGACATGACAGGTATTATAAGAATGATGAATACTTCTTTTTAAACAAATTACTTTCAACTCGTACACACACACACAGGGGGAGTGGGAAAATCGGTGGGTAAGGAAAATTCCATTTTCCACGCCCGACTCGAATTAGATTTATTTACTGCCGCTTCATCGCAAGGTTTCAGCTCCACGCATTAATCACAGCGGAGACGAGCAATAGAGAAGAAAGCGCACACATTTGCGGTTTGTTTCTTACGATAAAGAGGGGCCAAAGGGGGAGAGTTTTGGTTTGTGTCGTGCCGCGGAATGGCGGCGGTGAATGAAACCTGAAATCAAAACCAACCAACCAACCAACCAACCAACGGCTTGACGTAGGACCCAATATTGGCAGTCAATTTCAATTTTTACAACATGGCGCAGTACAACTTGGCCACAATTCAAATACATCAAACCAAAGAGTGAGGGCTGATTGCGGAGCAATATGTGTAGTTGGAAAATGAAACGAACAATCCCGCATTCATTTTCTGTCACGTTTGTCGGTACATGGGCGACGCGAAACCCGCTCAAATGGCTTCATTCAAATAAATTCGCCGAAAATCGTCTTGTCAAAATTTTCCCCGCGAGCTTGCATAGAGAGTTTGAAAGGCAAATGTGCTGACGAAGTTTGGCAGACAGCGTACTAGACAGACTGTTCCGTTCGGAGCAGTGATTGAGTAGCTCTGCAAGAAATTGATTGCATATTTTTTCACCAGGGAAAAATCGACACAAGAACGTTTGCTATTTGGAGTGTTAAATGGCATAAAGATGAAATCCGAAAAACGGTTAGAAATGTCTGAGAAACTCAAAGAGCTGTCTTAGAGATTTTCAAAAATTTGTAGCCGTTTCTCTGAATTATATGAGGTCTATTCTGTTTGAAGATTCTGAGAAGCTCTAGTTATACACTGTTTCAATACTACAATACTTGCTTTCTCAAAAATCTATAATGAACAGGCCGAGCCTAACGACTGGTAATCCAAATTCTGAAAATGATATTTACCTTAAAGCTCTCTCGTGAGGTACTTCGGTTATAAATTGTAAGGTTGTTTAGACTTTGTTGAACATCATCCCTAACAACAGACTCATGTAGATCCAAGCGCTATTTGCTTAGACGAATACAACCCCTTCACGGATGCATTGCTTCACAAATTTAAACAGTCTTTAGCTTAACCAAAATCTGACGGCCTTGTTGCATGAGGCTTTTGGTTCTCTGAATATTTGTTGGTGTAAAATCTGTTGCTGTTTAGCAGAGGCCTATACTTGCTTCTTGCATCAATCAACCGAACTGATGATAGCTTCTCGTGTTTGCAAAACAATAAACTCTGGTATAGAGCTTCGACAGTGCTTGGGATGCTTGTTTTCAAACCATACCTACACATAAAAGAAACCCTGTTTATTTCCATCTGGAAACATTATCTTTCTTCAGATACTAGTGGATGTAAAGTTCATCTTTTCGGGATTCTCGTTCCTACCAGCATAAGCATAAAGTGCGATAATAAGGCTTCAAGAGCGTATAAAATATGTTAAACATAAATTTGAATCAAAATTTCTCCCCACTTCACGCAAAACACTTCATCAATTCACTCCATTCAAAAGCTCACTTGTTCCAAAAAGAAGAGCATATCGATGTGATGTTCTTCGCCATTGCCCGGGTCCCAAAACAATACATACAAGCCCTGATTGCTAATAGCACGGTAAGTGCTGGAATCGTCTGTTGTTGAGCTGTGTCAGGTTGATTAGCGCACATCAAGCGCTCTGTTGCCGCGTTTTTTTCCACCCCCTCAATCACTGGCGCAAACGGAGCGGATCGGGAAAACCCGTCACCGTGGCACGCAGAGCGTAAAGGGGCAAACCGACGGAACCTCTTTCGTCTAAAAATGTAATTAAATGAGACGGAGCAATGATAAACACGTTCGTCCTCCTCCTCCCGTTAGCAAATTTTCCGACGTTCGACGCGACGGATGTTCCCACTGAACTGCTGGCTCCCACGCCTCAGGTCGGGAGGGGAAAAAACGGAAGTTAAGCCCATCATCATCCCTTTCATTGGATTGCTAGGTCGTGCAGGAAATGGACCTTTAGCACCGGCGTGACGCTAGGTGGAGCCGGCATGAAAGATTTGCTGCTTTACACAGTCAAAGTTAAGCTCATCATTACGGGATCTTCTCTTTGTGAATGTTGGTGTGGTGTGTACGTATGTGTGCTTGTGCGTGTCTGTTCCCGTGTCTTTCTTTGCGTTCGTGGGAATCTATACCACTGGGATATTGCCCCCCCCCCCCCCCTTTTCCAACAGTCCCAGCCATCTTTGTGACCCGCCACAGCTCCGGATGACGGACGGAAACGGTTCGTTTCCCCTTGCTCTGTCACCCGCCCATCGCCTATCCCTGGGCGGAGCTGCTTATGAAATTAATTAAGGAGATTAGAAGCCGAAAACAAACCGGAAACATCGTATTAGGATCACGTATCTTCCGCTACAATGAGCTTTGAATGTGTTCCGTTGGTTGGTGTGACAGGCATTGCTTGCTACCGAGTTACCGGTTCAGTTACCGAGAGACTGCCGACGACTGCCTAAATGAAATGAACGTAAGCAAAAATTGATTGGAGAGTAACCGGAGCCAAAGAGCAGAGGTTTGGAGAATTTAATAAATTAAAACTAAATAACAAAAACGCCCGGTTTGCTACCCATCAGTGTTGAAAATAATTTAATAAACAGAAATAATCAACCACCTTCTTCACATTCCAATGACACAAGCGTTGCGGCAAGAGGCCCGGAATTGAATCTAAATTTAATCAAGCTCACACTTCAGATGCTTCAATTTGGCAAACAAAATTCCTTCCTCAAAGTTGGTAGTATTAAAAATATCCCTCACCCCGATCGATACCTTGGGAGTGTAAATACCTTTTCTTCTGCCCTCCGCACGCACTGATTCCCACAAGCTTCCACAAAACTTCCGCTCGTCTGGCTCTCTTTCCAGTAGCCGGTTACCCAGTTTACATTACAAAAGAGGATACGTTTTCTTTTTCCTACCCCTTTTTTATCCGGGGATGCCACCATATTGCAGAACAGCGCTCAGCACCAGGCTCGTCCCGCTCCATTGAACCGTCGACGCACAGCTTGGGCAAATATTTCTCATCAAACGCAGCCCTCCAATGCTTGTTTTTGCACTCGGATATTGAAAGCGTTCCCCTTTTTTCGTGTATTCTATTCTTTATTTTATGAAGAATTCTAAACTTTTTTTTACACTCGAGTTAAGCTAGGAAACACACACTCTATCCTGGCGTGTGTACCCTGTTTCATTTTTACAGCTTGAACATATTTCCCATGCGTTGGAGCGAGCACTAATCAAAGAATTTTCTAAGATTGTTACACATTGTTCTGCCTCTCTCCACCCCACCGCAGTTCCCCTATGCTCGCAGCGATATGCATGTGTCATTCGGTAAAAACACGAAATTTCAATTTCCAACTCTCAACAACTTGCAAATGTTTGTCCCGGAAGCATGTTGCCTACTCCCGGAGAAACTTGGGAAAACAGTAGATGAAACAAAACAAAAAAAAGCAAAATTATTTTGTTGTGAAATTTTGCTCCAAACTTGTTGCAGCAACGAAAATATACACATCACATCACGATGACAACGTCAAGTGCCATACCACACACGTTGCCGTGCACGTGCCGGGGTGGAAATGTTTTTCCCGAGCAGGAAACTTTCAGGCAGGAAGTATTCAAAACAGGAACAAGCAAATAAAATAGAAGCAGCAGCAGCAGCCAAAAGGTTCTCTGGAGATGGTTCCTGTGCGTGATGAAGTGCGTCCGGAGGCAAAGCACAGTGCTCAAGTTTCCAATTACCATTGGAAAGGTGAGAAATGTTCACAAATATTAACAATGGGAAATCGAATGCAGGACGCTGATGGAAGGGTAATTGGAGCTTTGCATTATTTACAAAACTTGCATTTGTTTGAATTCCGTATCATGTTTTATATTATGTGATGTTCTTGCATCAAGGAGTAAAAAGTTTGACTTCTAGTTAAATTTTTTTTATTAATTGTATGAAAAGTTCCGCAAGTTGAGGTGCATCGAAACAAACCAAATCTAGACAAACACTCTCAAATATATCAAGCAAAATAGTTATCTAATCCTATTTCTAGTTAAATTTCTTTGTGGTCTCTCTAAATCTGAACCAGTGATTGAAATGATTACATCGATTATCAATCCTCTAATCACTTTAATTTTGTTAGATTCATTGTAAACCTTCGAGGATTTTTTTTGTCTGCCTCTTCAAATTAAGACACCAATTGAGACAGCAAATCAGGATGTATATCCACAATCATGAAAGAAATCATTGAATTTGTAAATATTTATTCAAAAAAGATTCTTTCAACTTTAAATTATCAAACAATCTTGAAGATTGTTTCACAATATGCGTCACTAAGTATCAAATGTGAAGCTTTATTTCCACAAATCTAACTTTATTTTTAAAGAAACCATCAATATGTTTTGTTCGTGTATCCTGGGTACTTCCATTAGATATTGACTGCAGAATTAGCTGGATATGCGCTTAGTTGAAGTAAGCTTTATGCAGACGTTGATCTCAAAAATGTATGTTAAATGCAGTAACATAAAATCATCTGTTATAGACTTCAGATTTCAAAAGCTTCTTGACATTCATATCAGTCCATTATCCCAAAAGATTGAAAATCCCCAGCTCAATCATTTTTAGAGATCACATATTAAATGAGTACAAGAACACAATCAAGCATATGCGCATGTCTCTGAAAATCCCGTAAGTAAATATCGCCTAAGGCAGCAAAGTAACTCCTCTACCGTACCCGACTGTCGAAAATGTCCACATCTTTATGCGTATTGAAATTTCCTTTTTCTAATGCTGTGAAAAGTACTCCCATTATGCATTTGCAAAATTATGCATCCTCTATATCTTCCTTTCCTTCGCCCGATACTGCTGACTTTCAGAAAATCCATTAAAACTCTCATTAAGAAGACACAACTCTTTCGTCAGCCGCTTTCCCGTTGATAAGTCTTCGCTTCCTGTCGGCATTGTGGGCAAATGTAGCAAGGCTTCCCCCAAGCTCTAACCAAGTGCACCATTACAGTAATCACAACGACAAGAAACTTCCGCACAAGAATCAATAGGCAAACCCAAGGCAGGGGATCATCTTCACTCGGCAGTCCTTCAGTGCGTACCTCGCTCACTGAGCAGAAGCTCCGTGGATCTTTTTTGTCTAACTTTTACCGAATCAAAACCCTCTTTCTCTGTGTAACCTGCCCGCAGCCATATCATGTCCTTCACACATCGGCACGCAACGATCTTCCCGGGACACAACTTTGTAATACATGCCAAATCCAAAGTCATAAAAGTTTATCCAACTTCTCTCTCACTCTTTCTCTCTCCATCCAGCGGGCGCTCTATTCGAAACTCACTTTTGCTGTACGTCTTTCGGATTACGCTTCTCGCACAAGCACCAACGCAAACATTGGGAAAAGTGATTCATACGCTTGCCTTTTTCTTATATCGCCTCCAGAGATGGAAGGGCGTACAAGGTGGGAGGGATGGGAGTTCAATTCAAGGACGGTAGATTGGACGCAAACATTCATCGCATGCAGAAGGCCATCAATAGCTCGCGGTCGGTTACGGATACCTTGCACTGTATGTGGCTTGTTTGCCGACTTCCGGACGTTAAAATGCTCAAGCTTTTTTATTTTCCTTGAGAGGAGCTTGTTAGGACGGCACACGTACACAAACACACCAATCCGTGTACACAGTGTTTGATTTGGTACAATTTTCAAACCAAACACGACGAAATAATCGGCCGGACGGAGGCAAGAAACCACAGGCAAGAAAGAGGTTTCAAGCCACCAAAGCAACAGATGATGATGCTGCTGATGCTGGGTGAAAAAGTTCGCTTTTTCCGGCTGCGGTTTAGTTTGACACTTTGGTGCTGCTGCGTTGGCCCAAAGAAGCCCGAGCAGGCAGAGGCGGAGAAAGAAAGAAAGTTGGCGCGATTTCTTATAAACGAAAACAGCCCGAGGACGCACCGTGTCCTGTTGAATGCGGGGCTTCGTTTTGCTGTATCGCACCGCAAGGGCGCTCATTGCTATTCATGCTGGCCGGCGACGATTTCATTGCAAAGCGAGCCATTGTCGCTGATTATGCTATTTCCCGTTTGCATATTTCACTTGCTTAAACAAATTCTTTGCCACCGTTTTTGTTTGGGGCTTTTCGCTTTTTGTGTCTTTTAGAAGGTGGAAAAAAACGGTTCGACTTAATGCTTAATGTGGTACCGCAGCAGACGCAAAGACGCGAGTAAAGGGCAAGAGGAACAGCTTCCCGGTAAAGGAAGCCAGTAAAGGAAAGAGAGGAGCAGAAATGGAGGACCAAATCTACTTAACAAGCACCTTACTTTAGACGGAACGTCTTGAGTGGAGGCATGTAAGCAGGCTCAAGGAAAGAAACACCCGTGAGTTGCCTAAAGGTACCGTTTTTTCTTGTTCATTACAACCCACCCGTACTACGAATTATACAAAAAGTAGATGAAGCTGATGGTCAAGGAAAAATGGCCCAACCGAAGAGCCAACCCGAGGCAAAAGGTAGCAAATGGTAAAGAGTTTCAGCACGAACAGTTTTGCAGAGGAAAAAGCGTTGTCCCGCTCTCTTTCTCGCAGTTGCATCGTCCACGAGATAAATTTTGAGTGAATAAAATTATGATCCACACATCCGGGGAAGTATCTTCCCAGTTTTACTACAAAACCTCAGGATAGAGCGGGGAGTAGAGCAGACACCTTTCCTTTCACGCAAAGACACGCATACACAACACGCGAGCCGTAAAAGCATCACGAATGTAATGGCACTGCAAGCCGGAAAACACGAGCACATCTTTTGCAAATGAACGATCAGCAGCAGCCCCGAAGTGTCTGCCGCTTCACTAATCCTCTGTTTCCCTCTTTGTTCTAGTTCCCAGACCCCGACACGCAGATCGCAAATGAATCTAACGAAGTACTAGCGTCAACCAGCGGCAAAAAGCGGTGCCCTGCTACGCCCCACCGAAAGAGTTTACAAAAGTGAAACTGAAATATGGGCTGTAACTCTTGCGACGGATGATAAAGTGCTCGAAAGACGACGTGTCTTTATGCGAACGGGGAAGCGAACTCCGGCGAAAATGGCGCACCGCGTTGAAGCAGCACACCATAAAAGGGAAAATGGATGGTTCGCGTTACTTCAGGGACAGCGATTGCACCGAGGGCGGACGGAGTTTTTAAGAACAGCAACAAACGTACGCCCTTAAACGCTTTCGTCGCAATCCATCAACGCGTTTAGTGGTACGTGTTTTTCTTCCTGTGCCGTGTCGCACCGTGTTGTCGTGTGTGACGGGAGGTCAACGTCAACGAAGGGTGCTGCTGTAAATGTGTGCAGAAGGTGGCTTTTGTTTGAGAAAGAAGGTGGGGAAAAAACAGGATGCTTCTTGGCGTATCCAATAGGTCAGCACTGAAGTCTTCAGGAAATGTATGAACTAGTTGTGTGCCTTTTTTGAGTAAGATATGTTTTGCTTGGTAGATATGTATTATGTGTTTTTCTTTTGCCTCACATCAATATTTAGATCAAGCGTAACAGCATCAATCTAGGGTTTTATTGGTTGAAAGCTTTTTGAGTGCTCAGTTTATTTTATTTGCTCCAAGATATTACCCCCAAAGTCACCTTTATTTCTCTCTCAAACCGTGGACACATCTTTAGAAACTGTGATGTGTTCCAAAAACCGATAAATGTCAAATGTTTCAGAGGATTTTCAGTTCCACCATGACTCTACCTTCTGGTAAGCCATTCTCCAAACTCTTAAAGCCCTCAATAGCATCCCAGCTCCTCTCCAACATGCTCAACGCATTCGAACAAAACCCATCCGGCTTTAAATGTACCGCCCAGATGATGTATTGTTCGCATCCCTTTCACAGTCACTTCCACAAATCAAACCAAACTGTCCAACAGGTTCCCCGAAGATCCGGACACAATCGGAACATTGTCTTCAGATTAATGCCCCACTCGAAATCCTTCGCATCACAATGGCATTCAGTGCCCGCTCGTGTACCCAGGCCCGCCCGGTGAACTTTAACCTCTAGTCCAACAAGACAACACCTTAAGCCCTCCTTAATTCCAGGTGCGCTGCCTTCAAACTACTGAAAGGAGCTTTGCGAAAGACTTGCCGCGCACAACTTTACCTTCTGTCAAAGTGCGCTTCTTCCCACTCCCGATGTCTGAGTATCGGACAAAACCTGCCATTCCTGCCATCTGAGGATTATCGAATCGGAGTTTGAGTAACCCCCGCATCTATCTCGCAGCAATGCCGGAAGTGAGCGCAATGAATTTATAATAGCGAATTGAATGTTTGGCGATGAAGTTAGCGGAAAGCTTCGGGCCTAATATGATTAGGCCCTAATTGACGTGCACCGTACCGTAGCAGATCGGAAGGTTGCGCTCCATCCCTAAGTTGATTTGTTCGAGGTTTAGTTAAAGTTGTTGTTTTAACTAATCAAATTGAGCGTTAATCGTGTGCGAATAAAAGTGCAGCTTGGCAAAGTAAATTTTTTCCTCCTCCACACAAGCACTGAATTGACGGCTTTGTAATTAAGTTGTCCCAGCAGCTCGTGACGAGCGAGAACTAATTCAATTAAATCATACAACTCACAACCCTGTCACGACCAGCGGAACAGGAACGCGTCTCGGTATTTCATCAAATAAACCAAATTTAATTATCCCACACTCCCGCACTTTGCACAAATCGCTTCAAAACTATGCTCACTGTTCGAACTTCCCACTGACAATCGAGACCAATTCTTCCCGCTCTGCATCTTTACCATGCAGTTTGTAGTTTGCCATTGGTTAGGAAGGGGGCAGGAAATAATAACTTTTCTCATTACCGAAACGGTGTGCAAGTGGATGCAGCTGGATGCTGTAGCCCGCTGAGACGGGCGCGGAAAGCGGACGAATAATTTGCCATTAATTTTGGCTGCGTTGCCACCATCGCTAAACAATTGATTTCACCTTTGGCGACCTTTGCCGCGGCACAAACATACTGCCAGCATCATCACAATTGCACATCGCACAACTTTCGCCTGCTCTTTTCACTTATGCTCGAGCGTACAAGGTTTGGGGAAGAATTTGCTCCCCGGAAACCGTGGAGAGCATACTTATGGATAGTTTGCGCTGCAAAGTTCTTCCGATCACCGGTGCATTCACCTGTCCGTTGGCGGTATAAGCGATGAGAGCAGAAGAAAGGAATGCACATAATATTTTAGCGAACGGGTAAACTTTCTCCACAGCACCCGGGACGCACCGTCCACGTTTGGCAGTAACGGCAAGAAAAACTTTATGAAATTCTTCCCAATTGTTTTCCTTCCCCACCAGGTGAGGAACATTCCACCTCGCGAAATGGCTGCCATGTTGGAGCCGTGTACTTTGGCGCTGTTACACACTGAAATCAGCAAACAACTACCAGCGAGCAGTCAGCACTATGGCCAGCAACAGCGACGTACCAACAAGAAACACATACAACACAACACAGCTCGAACGTACGAACGACACCCAAGACACATCATCGTTTCGGTGGCAATTTCCTTCTTCCGGTTACCCATTAGAGACGGGCTTTCGGTGCGACGGGACAGCGCAGCACAAGGACAACCCCGCCAGCACAACAATACCACTGCCCCGCGGCGCTCAAATGTGTACGTGTGCAGTTGTGAACGTATTTTTTTGTTTGATTTTCCTTTCTTCCGCTGCTTCATTCTGCAAGCGAAAGAAAAGTAGTTCAAATTGTTGTTAGTTTGCTTGTCTCCTGTCCCTGTTTTCGTCTTCTCCAGTATGTTCCACCAGCTTGAATTACGTGCAATTTTGTCAAAACGTTCGATCTCGTACGTTCGTACTCTCGAGAGGCGGCGGTAGTCGGCGGCACTGTCACTTGGCTGCCCACTTCCGTAGTCGGGCAGAAAAGAATGGGTTGACTTTCAGCATCCGCTTTCTGCATCCGGGTGGGGAGGAAGCCGGGCCGAACAAATAACAAGCTCTTGAGGGCGCTCTTTCAGCGGTGAAATCGATGCTTCCGGTTGGCTGTGGTTCCGTGGTAGACGGGGAAGGAAGGCGAACAAACTGGATGAGCTGAAGCAATGGCATTGGGTTGCCGGTCCTGGTTGCGATCTGTCAAACGCAGCACGCGTTCAGTTCGATTGTGTTAGGGGGACAAGTTTTTCTTGGCAAAAGTGGCACCACGCCGTTCGACCTTGTTCTGTTGCTTTAAACTGTCTAACATTTTCCCAATTCTTCTTAGCTTGCAAAAGCATTCCGTTTTTTCGAAGCCTTTGACAGTCAAACTTGTCGGATCAGAAATCCGACTCGAAGGACCAAAAATGTGACGTAATTGTGGAGTAGTAGCAACCTTAATTATCAGGAGCGATTCGATGGAGATAGAATGACTCTCGTAAGCCGCAGTAAAACCACCGCGTAATCGTGTAGATCTTTTTACTACAAAACCATACAAAAACACAAAAACCACATTTCCGGTATTGCATACTTTCAGGCGCACGTATACATTTTCCTGCCATTACTCAGAAAAACTGATTCCAGTTTAATCCAGAGCCAGCAAAACCAGCCAGTGCCAGCAATTTTGTAATCATTATGCATACAAAAAACGGTATAATGCAAACTATCTGTACCTCATAAAGCCTACAGCTTTGGCAATGCAATTAAAATTTCTATCGCAATCGGGTGTCCCAGCTCCTAACGATCACATTAACGATAATTTCGAGTGCAAGCTTTTGATCCTTTTTCGGCGTGTCATACCCATCGAACGGGATTACAAGCCTTGGCGCTGAGAGCTCCATTTGTGACCACATAAACTACGACTATCTCGCACTGCACAGGCGTGCAAACCCCAAAAAAAAAAACCTCGAGCAAATGATCGATTTAATCCCCATTGCGGTTCATTGGTTGCGCAACGGTTACGCCGTGCGTGCGTAAACCAGAATGGCAAGGAAGCTTCAGAAAGGATTCCATTTCCCTCTAAAAAGCCAGAGCATTTCCGCGTCCACTTCCAAATCCCAACTATAACATAAACTGTTCAACGAAAGCACTTCCCATATCGCAGTGGGATGAAACGGTTTGCTCGTGCATTTGGAACCTGCTGGGAACGGACAGAAAATCCCAAACAACACATTCATTGCCACCCGTGCGTTGCAAACCGAGGCGCTGTTGATGCGTTGATAATACAAACACCACTACCACCACCCACGGAGTTCATCTGCTTGCGAGACAACACTTCCCAGCCAAGACGGATGCAAATGGAACGAAGCCGCGTTAGCCCGGTAAGAAAGCCCGCTCGGTCGTGACCGCGGCTCAGCACGCGCGCACAGCCCCAAACCATGAAAATTTTAGTTATTAAATTTAATGGTTCTTTATAGTGCCGGTACGCCCGGGCAAGATTAAATCACGTACTGCAAGTATTTTTCAGCCTGCGCTGCCTGGCCATTGCAGTAACGGTGTGTTTGTGCGTTGGTGTGTAGCGCACGAAAAGGGTTGCGGTCCCCACGGGTTTGGTTTTGGGTGACACTACCCTAAGACGGGCAACGGGACGACCAACGGTACGTGGTTCCATCGTCTAAACATCTCGGCAAGTTGGGCACTGTGGCAGGAAAAGCATCGAAACCACGTCGCTATGCTCACGGGATAAAGCATCGGTTCCGAGTCCTGATTCCTGACCCTGATCCGCTCCGTGGTCGTCGGCCACCTTCAGCGTTCAGGGCGATGGTTGTAGCGCACCGAACTTTCCAACAAAAGGTGAGACGCTTTTTTTCTTCGCGCACAAGTTTTACGTGTGTTTTATTTGCTTGTAAAGAACGGGAAACTTTCGACCCGTAACAGGATCGTGCCAGCTGACTGGCGTTCTAAAATGGGTTTATTGGAATGTAATAAATTCCCCAACTTATGCAACGCGAGTGCGAGCAAAAACTATGCGTTCAAAATGAGCTCCAAATGGCAAAAAAAGGTTTTCAGTTTTTTGCCAGCATCAAGCAAAATCTCACATAAAACATGATGTGTATGTTAGACCATATTTACCGAACAGGGTAAGAATACAGGGAATAACAGGGAAAGAATACGAAAATGTTCGTTGGAATCGTTTTCAAATTACCTGGAAAACTGAGAATACCATAGAAAAAGCAAGAGTGAACCTACCATTCCAGCGAAAAACATCAAACCAAACATTGAAAGAGCACGAATTGCTTTCGGATCATTTGTCGAAGACGGGTTAATCCTTCCAATTAGGAAGCATTTGGTAGAGGAGCCCTTTTGGGTTTGATTTTTTCATCGGAAGAATGAACACCCGATCGATACTTAATCACCAGGCGGTGGGCGCTCTTAGGCATCATTTCTGGGAAGGATGCTACGATTTGGGATCGAAATCGAACGATGTTGAGCATGACACACATCAAGCAACGCAATCTTAATTAACTCTGCCGAGTGAAGGATTTAGAAAAGGAAAACACTTTTTTTGTGTTTTATTTAAGAAAATAGACAGCTAGCATCTTGCCAAATTAAATTAGCATACTGAAATGTTCAATCTGTGTGAATGAAACATTCATCAACTGGATTGTTTATTTTCATGTCTTATGTACAGTTGCGCTTTATCGTCGGGAATTAACTGGTTTAAGTTTTTGTGTTTGTTATCATAACAGTTTGTAAAAAAACATCAAATTAATTAAGTAGTATCCTATTATTCCTTTTTTTGCAAAACAATTTTTTATACTTTTATTTTAGTTTAAACTATTGATTAATTAGTTTATTATCATTCTTTACACACATATGAACATGAATAATAAAAAACGAAATATTCATGAGCTAGTCTTTTTAAGTATGCAAGCAATCAGCATTTGTTTGTTTAAGACAAATATCTAAGTTTGATGCGTGATTTTATATAAATTTATCCAAAAAATGTCCTAAAACAAATACTCACGCGTGGAGCATCTATTTGCGTACTCATTTTTATAACCAAGTTGACAGCTATCACAACAGTATTTATAATATTTTATTCAATCTAATCAGATTCGTAGGACTAACTATCCTGGTATGGGTATTCAATAACATACTGAAGGCACAACCCACTAGTGGTACAAATAGGCCTTGGCCGACAACGGTTGTTGTGCCAAAGAAGAAGAAAAGGGTCAGATGATTTATTTGAAAATCATCTTGTAGAACCAATGAAATTGCCCAAGATAACTAAATATTGCTTGCTTTTGAAGCACGACGTCTTTTGAGCACAAAACACTGGAAGAAAGATGGCGTGCTCTAACAGCACTTTAAAGCGATATTACACACAAGCACTGACACACAGCTCCTCTCTGTTACCCTTAACCAGTCACTTTAACTTTCAAGTAACACCATTACCGTCCTCATCCACACACGTCGCACGCTCACATCGGAACCTGCCTTTCTCTAAGGCGGGGAGAAATAACATTCAACCCATCTCGCATATCCAAGGGCACTCGATGTTTGCCCCTTCGCTGCCCCCGTACAAAAGGGAGAGCGAGAGGCCAATAAATCTTTCAATAAATTAAATTGCATCCATCCCATTGGCCAGCACGGGCGTCTAGGTAATGCGACATCCACCAGCACAAACACACACACAAACCTAATTTCGGGACGTTAAAGGCGAACCAGCACCGTTTGCCCGCTGATACCAGACGCCGGAACACCAGCTCAATGGACAATAAAGCTCACAATCGAACCGTCGGAGCAAAGGCTACGGCGAACAATTGGCTGTACAATGTGGGTACGTTTGGCAGAGAGGCCAACCGTTGCCTTTTCCATTTTCCCACCGGCAAAGGAACGCTTTAGCACCAGCATCTTCCTTCTTAAGAAAACGCTGCTTTCCTGTGCTGTCTCACTATCTCAATCGTTCTTACCTTCGACAGAAGACACAAGAGCTGCCGGGAAGATATGGGAGTAGACTGGAAGAAGTGCTATAAATTTAAAATCTGCTGCTTACTCGACCGCCGAACCGTGCAAGCGTCCTTTCCCCTGCAAGATAGGGTACAAGGGAAAGCAACCGAACCTCTTTCCGAGTATTCCCTTCCTCCTCCAGCCGGGACAGAGTTGAGGGAAAATTTACTACGAAACCGCGCGCTTCGGATGCAGAAACAAATGCATCCATTGTAATGTTCCACAACCGCATCGTGCATAGACGGCAGCGAGAAGGTAAGTGTGTCTGTTTCTCGGTTGATTCAGCGGTTGATTATTATTAGATTGTAAGGGCTTGGCGGTCGTGCTAAACAGTGCCAACGTCAGCGTTGAACGTTTTCCCCAGAACCCGTCGGTGCCTTTTCGAAGTTTCGTACCCGAAAAGCACTCGCAATGAAAAGCCGTACGAAAAAACGAGATTAACCAGAATCGTTTGAAAACTTTTCCCATCCTAGGCGGTTGTTTTCGTTCGGGGGTTTTCCATTGCCATTTTATTTCAAATTTGTGGAACACACCAAATTGCGTTACAATATCTGACTGCAGCAACGCGTACCCGGAAAGGCAATTTAAACGAAATGTAGAGAAACGTACAAAAGGACAACATCACTTGGGCCATCGAAGTGATCCAAGCAGCTAGCATAAGGCAGGTACCGTAAGCTAGGCACGCGTGTTTTCCTTGCGAGTTGTCCTTCCGGTTCCCGACTAACTCCAAATGGAAAGAAAACACAGGACACGGCCCGAGTCGCTGCGATACGTGAATGAATTTATGTACCGTGCGATAAGATGCCAGCCCAGGCGAAACAGGCCAAAACAGACACTACCTTGCGAGTGTGTGTGTTTGTACAGGAATGTGTGCCAGTGTGAAAGTAAAAGTTCGTGGCCCTATCTGTTTACCCTCTCAACGCGTAAGAACACGCAAAGCAGCTTCGAGCGTAGCACACGCGAGCCGTAACAGAAGGTAAGGAATAGGGCGAGCAAAACGATGACATTTTGCACGATTTTCTGGCTCAATGGGGAAAATGGTGAGGGTTGGAAAATGGAGCACGCATTGGTCGGTTTGCACAAAAACCTTTTGCTCCAATGTAGCTCCACACACACAAGATACAAAAAAGAGAAAGCAAAACACAGTCACAAGACAACGAAAGACGTTATTTTTTCCCTTCCCTAACTTATTTTCCACCTTTCACTGGGGCTAACTTTTCATTGTCTTATCGGTGCGCTTGCAGTCGTCTGGCCCGTTTGAAGCACTGTGGCGGATGGGGTGGGGGAGAGTTTCTTTTATAGCTTTTCTCTTCGCTCACTCGCTCATTCTTTTTTTTCTCTCTCTCTCTCTCTCTCTCTCTCTCTCTCTCTCTCTCTCGTACAGTATCGTCCTTTGATGGTCTATGCAGCGTGCTCTGGTAACTGTTGCATTTATTATTAATATTTCATACGAATCATGAAGCGAAACTGTGTAAAAATCGTGCCTCCTCTAGCTCCACCTCCACACACATACACACACACGCTTTTTGCCGTTCGTTTGTGCAAAGCATTGTGGAAAACAGCTAGGGCATCGTCTGCACTGGCGGTGATTATTTGCTATCAAAACAAATGAAATTTGTGTTTTCCTTTTCGCTCGCTCTCGCTCTATATTCATGGCTCGGAATAATGTTGGGAAGTTTTAAAGATTGTTTGCATCGTTAAAATGCTGTCGTTTTCTTTTTGAGCTTTTAAAACTTTAGCAAACTGGACATGCAACACAGCTGAACAAATATTATTCAAATATTTCTAGACAGTAACTAATGATTCGATAAAATATGCATATATTCTTAAGAATCAGTCAGATTGTATTTGGTTGTTTTAAACTTAAATTTTCATAAATTAATTGTTTTTAATAACAGTTTTAAAAAACAGGAATTTCAACAGTTTAAAGAATGGTTACAACAATAAAACAATGCAAAGAAATGAGCCGAATGCTGCATTCATGCAATTATTTTCTCTTTAACTCTTTTCTTTTCTGTCACCTTGCCTTCTCCTGCACGGCACTGCACACAAGAAAGAGCACAAGTAAATAAATGTTTCCTGAAGCATAATGTAAACGTTGTTCCACCTCCGTTCCACCGAAGCAGAGAGAGCTCATTCTGGTACCAACGAAACCACAACCAGAGGGCGATTGTAATACACCTTTTACTGGACTGTCTCGCTGTTTTAACTGGCTGGCTGGGACGAGCTGTTACTGTGGTCATTATAGTCGCCAGCATAATTATGGCCCGAAGCGTGCGACACAATGTTGCGCATGCATTGGAAAACTGCAAATCATTACTGCATAAAAACGTTACGGGTGGATGTGTGTGGGGACTTTTTTTTCATTTGTAGATGTCATGATTCTTTTACTTTATTTAATTAATTTGAATAGCTAACAGTGGTACATATGGATTAGGTTACATTTCATTTGAAAAGTTTTTATCTCACAAGCTCACGATATGTCACCTTCATTCGTAACATTAACACAAATGAAGCTGACATATTTTATCTACGGCATAAAAAGTTTTGACCTTTTTTGTAGTAAATAGAGTTGATGAAAACAACAATAAGTGCCTTCTTTTTGTTTTCTCTACAGTGAAAGATTCTGAAGGAAATCGACAATTTCAACACATTACCTGTTTTATAACTATTTACTATAAAACAAATAAAAGATTAAAAATATTTCGTTGCTGCCGTAACGACAACAACCCATAATCTTGAATTGAATTTACCTTCATGGTCCTTCATTTACTTATCAACTGTTCTGTTATCATTATTTAAACTAGATTTTGATTTTTTTTTTCATTTCTATCACATTTCACACTTTTCCCCATCCATAGTGTAGTGGAAAATGCAGCACACTTCAATGTATGCCCCAAACGTACCCACGCTCAGCGCAAATAATGAAAACAATGCAGTAAACTCGCAATCGAGAATCTGCATAAACCGGCTCAGCTTAAGTAAAGCAGTTGAGAACGCGAAAAAACCCACCCCAAAACCGTCAACCGTGTAAATGTTGGTCATGAATGGAAAGCAGTTTGTTCCGTTTGTTGTGTCACGCTTTCTCTTTCTCTCTCTTTTTGGAGAGTTCTGTTTCTGCACAACACACTCGACGAGCGCATACATTTCCTTGGAGTGAAATAATGATGGTGCTGAGCTGATGTTTCACCACCCGGCCATCCCGTTTACCTTCAGCGGTTGTTTGTGTGTTTCGCACTGCGCTCCTAGACTCCCGGCCCGTTATCCTATCCGATCGGTGCCGTAACGGCCTGTCAAGCCCGAATTGTTCAGCGCGTTCGAGGTTTGTAAAACGGGCAGTAAATGAAGGCAAGTAAATATAAAACATAAAAGTGCTAGAAATGAGTGCTTTTTACGGTCTTCGGTTGCTTTCCCCGGCTGAGCTTCCGCCCCGTTTCAGCACCCTATGGCATCCGTGGCGCACACGTTCGGCAAGGGACGTGCTGTAAAAAAATGTAAGTGTTACCACCAACCGGTGTTGAATTAAAAGGAGAAACGGTAGGGGAGATTACTTTCATGTGTCCCGCTTTTGCACTCAAAGAGGGAGTGGATGAAAATTTGGCCCTTTCGGCGGGGAGTTTTATAACGGTTTCACGGTCGTTTCATCGGCTCCGAGGGCGGAAAAAATCTCATCTCAGTGCCAGCTTTGCGTTGCTTTTTTTATTTGTGCTGAAGCAATTCGCATCTTTTTTTGCCCGTGTAAAGACGAGCTCGTTGGTTCTCGGGGGTACTACAAAATAACCATTGCAGGATTGTCCCAGGGACCCACCCCGCTGGCCGCGAGCGATTACAATGCGGCGGAGAGTATAGCCCCGAAGGTGTCAACCCCGGGAGGCAGTGCAGCACTCGCCAAATTCGCCGTTAGCACCATCAACAGCAGCCCGCTGGTGAAATGTGGCGAAAAAGCTTTCGGCAGAATTAACAACGCCTTCTGCTTCTTTACGGTGTGGATTATAGCGTGTAGCGTTTAGGAAAATCAAGTCAGGATGAACTGGTTGGTTGTGAAGGGGGTTTCGGTTTTATTTTTCGTACAACGCGTTTGTTAGTCATGAAATTGTACAATGCTATATAATGCCACTAAAATAAGCAATTGCTGTAAAACTAGGTCTTGATCCAGATTCACAAGGGAGTTACTGTGAGTTAACACGTGTCATAAAAGATGGAATAATCCGTTTTTACCGTAGCTGGTAAACACTTCAACCTTGTTGCCTTTTTTTCATAAAAGTTTTAAAAAATTACTTCTGGATTCAAATAATTCAAACTTTTGTATTTCCTTTGCATAGCGGAAATATATGCTTAGGTATTTGTACAAACGAAAAAAATAATTTGAAACTTTTCCAGAGGTCACTACTTAAGGCAGGGATTATAAATTTGTATCACGTTTTAATTAATATTTCCCAAAATGTTAGAATTAATCATTTCATTTTTTTTCTTGGCATTGTCTCAACATTTTTGAATCCCATGTACAAATAATGTTGTGAAGTAAGATATAAATATAAAGCACAAAAAAACAGTTAATAAATCGTCCGATTAATTAAAATTCGTTTAGAAAAAATCGTAAAGAAATCCTGCAAAAAAGGATACTATGCATGTATGGAGGAATTAGGTAATCGATTATGTAAAGCATTATACAAAATATTTCATCATGTCAGGCATATCTGTTTACACAAAATATATCAAAAATTTTCACTCTCATTTTCATGATAACCCTTATTCACACAGTAGTTTTATTTTTTATTTGTTTTTTTATTTATTTGTTTATTCATTTATTTATTGATTTAATGATTCATTTATGAAATACTTATTTATTACTTAATGAAATAAATAATATTTTTTTCAAATTTATTAAATGATTTATTGATTGATTGATTGATTATTTAAATTAATTAAAAAACTCATTTATTTTTTTATTTTTTATTTATGCATCGCATACAGATTTTGCCCAATTAAGATTTTCAATTAAAATTGTATAACATTATTTCTACTGTATTTTTACCCATATTTAAAAGTACGTCTCTATCTATTGCATGTTCCTCTCCAGTCCAAACTTTAAAGCTGTAGACGAAAAGAGCCCAGATGTAAACTTAATAGTACTGAAACTTTTTGTTATTTGCAAAGGAATCATCATCGTTTTAAGTTGGTTTACACTTACTGTTCTGAATTCATTAAAAACAGGTTACCACGGTAAAAAATACTAAGTCAATTCGAATAAAATGAATTAACATTAAACGAAGCCACACAAATCGAAAGGCAGAATAAAATAAAGTTACAGAAGGCTGAAGGTGTTTGTAAGTAGAACGATAGGTAAAAGAAAGTTTTTATTTTATTTTTCCAATTATTGCACAGTCATCACTTCATTTGCCGTAATGAAATCCGGACAATTTTACACTATATTAAATATTATATACACCATATAACTAGGGATTAAATCTCCAGAACTTTACGTTATGGTAATTTCAAGCCATTGCCTTAACGATTTGCAAAGGCTCAAATTTGCAAGATGACATATTTATTAATACAAATATATTTATATACATTTTCTTCGCCTATTTGGCATCCCACGCAGCCGAATATTCAGCCCTTGCTACGGGGGCTTCAGGCTCAATATTGAGGTATTATAGAGAATATTGAACGTAATGCTTTTCAGTTAAATAGCCATTCAAATGGTTCAGACACAACACTCATTCAAAAAATCATTCCCACAAAAACGGAAACAATACGTTCCACATCCTGTTGCAGCGTGTCTCAGCATCCATTGTGAAGCGTTCCACGTGCTTCGCCAGCACGTGCACAGCAACATTCTTCTGCTCGTGTACTTTCTTTGTTTCTACCTCCACTCGGTCCCACACACAATGCACACTTTTTTACCTGCTCTATATTGCTATAAACTTTTGCTCATTATAGGCACACTAACTTTCGAGGCCTTACACCCTGCGCACCTTTTTCTGCCTCCACAATCTCCACCTGGTGCACCATTTCAAATCATAATTAGAGCGCCTCCCTTTGTACGCACAGCGCTACAATACGCGGGGCTCGACGACGACTACAAAAAAACGGAATATAAATCTACGGCAAGAATTGAAGCAAACACTGGCAAAAAACAAGAAACACACTCCTCCGCTGTGACGCTGACGCGCTAATGAGAGTGGAACAGTCTTATGCAACGAGGAACAATTCCTACCCGCAACCCAGATGGAAAAGAAAAGACAGCCTTTCTTTGGTTTCGTCCTAACAGGAAAGTCAGGCTGGAGGGGCTCGGTGTGCACGGGGTCGTCTTTTAACCGAATCAGAATGCGGATAAACGGTTACCGAAAGCCGTGGAGCTACGGTAGGCAAGTCTTCGGCGGGAGGGCGCGCGCGCGGCACGCAACCAACGGCTCCAGTTTCGGGTTAACCGAACAAAACAGGCTAACCTCTATTCGTTGCGCTCCGTTTTCTCCGAAACAGCGAAACCTGCCGGGTGAAAGGTACCCTCGTCACTGGCCGCTAAACAGAAGCACAGCACCAGCACAGCGGCAAATATTCACCCCGGCCGACGGAGCAACAAAGAGAGCAAAAAAGAAACACGTTTCTTTTCATCGCCCTCCAAAGGCGGGCAGCGTTTTCCGCAACGCCAGCAGTGGGCATTATTTTCACATTTTACATCCGTAAGCATCCGCAACATGGACACAGCCCTCGCACAACAAGAAAAATCGGTTACAAAAAGAACCCAAGTGTCCTAAGTTCAGTTCAGCCCCCTTCCTGTGCAACCTGGTAACCTAACCACGGTTCCCGGTTCTTGCTACGGTCGGACAAAGACGTTTTGCTTTCGCTCGTGCCAAGCCGGCCTCTTTCCGGTACGCCGGACGCCTCATCGAGTCTTGTTCTTGTTCCGGTTCCGGTTACTTGTTACTCCCTTGACCGGGTGAAACCCTGCCGTGCCCTCCAAGTGCAGGCCACTGAACTGGACATCATTTTTCACTCAATACCGTGGACACCGAGACAATGTTGAAGCTGTTTCGCGCGTTTTTTTTTTCTTTCACTCTACTTCTCTTTTGTATCGGGCGCATCCTGCTGTCACCAGGAAAACTACTTTCTATTACTGTGCCACATGACATAGACACGCAAGGACAAAGACACACACACACACACATGGGAGGAAATAAAAATAATGAAACAATGTGTTTCTTTGTGTGACAGGAAAAGTGTCAGATCGTTTTCCACGGAGCATGGCGTGGGCTTGCAATTGGGCCCTATCCGAGTATACTGTCATTGAGCGGCACGAGGTGATGTTTGATGAGCCTCTGTAGTGAACAGACAGTGAAAGAAGGAAATACAAAAAATGAGGAAAAAACAAAAATGAAATTTCGATGGCGACGCCTGGTACCCCGTAGATGTATCAAGGACATTGACTGTAATATCATAATATAATGTTGATAACATTTCAATTAACAAATCAAGGAATATCTATAACAAACTCAAATGTCTTCTTATGCATATAGTTCAAGGAAAGTTACAAAAAAAGCTAAAGTTATGGAACTCGGCACTCGATGGAGGCGCTTGGTGGCTCACGAATGAGAGAGCCTTGCATGATTCCCCCATAAAGTTCAAAAGAAATTGTAGGAGTTAGAGCCTGATTACGGAGAAACGCTAAATATATCAAGCTCGCACTGAAAGAATGAAGGCATAAAAATCATTATTAATCACAAAAGTCGCCTGAATTCTATTGCACCATCACCGGCGTACTACCACCGCTCGGCCACAGCGGGCACAAGCTGTCATACGTTTTCACCAGTGGTTTCAATTCCATTACGACAATCATCATCACCTGCCATCAATGACAGCGCCGACGACGACGATGATGACGATGATGAAGATGATACCGGTGGGTGATAAAAGGCACCCGGGCTTGATGAGCAAACGTACGTTTCGCCCCAAAAAACCATCATGCGGAAAATAATGTTGTCAGCCGCGCAGGTATTTGTTTCCTCACGTCCTATGGGCCATCATCGAGCAGCTGAAAGGTAGCGTTGACTGAAGAAGAAAAGGCCGGTTGATTTGCTGGTGTTTGACACGGGCAGCACATTTTATTCCATTTTTTGCGTTTACATTATTTTTTGCTCACACCGGTGCCTCACATTTTGCTAGATGAATCATAAAACGTGAGACAGACAACTTCACTTCCTTTTTTTTTTTGCTGTCGGTGTGAGTGTGTCTGTCTTTTACTGCAAAAAGGTTTCCCGATCATTCTTTATACACCACCCCCGGCACTCAAAACACTTCCCATCGGCGTCAACTACACACACACACACAGACACACTTCAAGCAGGTTATTTAAATAGCATTCGGGGTGCGTGCTCAGCTCGCACAGTCGGTAGCATGATACCTTCTCTTTTACCCTCCCAGCGGCCAACAGGCGAACGCATTTATGGCACGCGAGGACCCGTGCGGGAAAGTTTAAAAGTATCAACTTGATCAATTACCGAACGAGGACGAAAAATGAAATCATACGCCACTGGGGACGTATCGGGCGGTTGGTAAAGAAGGGAAGGGCCCATCTTACGCTCCTCTCAGCACCCCTAATGGTTTGACGGGTGGCGAGAAGATATGAAGTGGCTTCTGATGCTGTCAGAAAGTTTAGCGCAGCGCGGAAAGCAACACAAAAAAAAGAATACGGTACCGAACACATCTTGAACAACCATTAAATTATCGGCGTTACAGGCAATTTCTTTCCGGGACCATTTGTTGCACGTTCCAAGTGGGGGGGGGGGGGGGGGGGGGGAGTACGGTCATACCCTTGTCAATCGCACTCCACTATGCGCCGTTGGAACGATGTCAGACAAAAAAACGAAAACGGAGGAAAATAGGAAGAAAGGCCAAGTGAAAGAGATGCGTGTCGCTTACACAACAGATGAAGAAAGTTGGAAAAAAGTTTTTTTTTTTGCGTTTCCGGAATCGTTGATTGAAATCAGATAGGTGCTGATGCTCCCGGGACTGCCAAGGAGACAGAGTAAGCAATCTGCAAAAGCTCAATCACGGTTCGGTTTGCTTGTTTTTTTTTTTTTTGTTATCTCTCCGCCATAATTGCATCACAAACATTTTGACGGCAGTGCGCATTGTTTATGAATTGATTGGGCCTTCATATCAATCTTTATCAATAAATATATCTATTACGTCTATCGTGATACGAAAAGCTTTTAAAACTTTTTACAGTCAAATGCATTGTTAAGATTTGTTACCATTAAACTGGAATATACTGGTTGTTGGATTGATCACTATGCTGAAGATGTTGATGATCAGATCAGATGTTCAGATGGCAAAAGCTCATGTTTAATATTTTTGTTTGTTTCGATTTTTACCACAACCACGAGTGTCCCGCATCTTTTTAAAGATGCTATTCTTCCGCCGAAATCCTACATGTGAACTGTGAATTTAATGCTAAATGTATGCTAAATTGAGTAAATATGATGGACAATATTGAAAACATAGATTCAGTAAGACAAATTTTTGCGGTCAGCTTTTATTTATTTGCTCATGAGTTCAGTGTTTATATTAGTAAGGAATCTAGTATTAAGTTATGGAGGCCAGCATGGCTAGATAACTTTGTTACATAAATAAATAAATAAATAAATAAATAAAAATGTAAATAAAGAATTAATAGAAAACAACGATGAAACAGTGATAAAATCATTAGAAGAAAGTTAAAATGAGTGTATCAAATCAATGCAATAAACTAAAATTACATTATTCCATTACCCAAACAACATCTTATATAAAGAAAAGGATTAATGTATCTATTAAGTTTATTGCTTTGATTTGATACACTGGTTTTAACTTCATTGTAATGATTTTGTCATTGCTTCATGTTTGTTTTATATTAATTCTTTATTTTTCGTTTTTTGTCTTACTGAAGCTATGTTTTCAATATTGTCAGTCATTTTTACTCAGTTTACATTTAGCATTAAATTCACACCTTACTTGTAGGATTTAGGTGGACGAATAACATCTTTTAAAAGATGCGGGACAATTGTGGTTGTGGTAAAAATTTTAAAAAAATATACATGTTAAACATGAGCTTTTGTTATTTTTCGCACCCAGAATCAGATCCTAAAGGTAAACTTGTGATAGCATGGCAGTGGAACAGATTTTTTGCAAATATTTGTGGAATTTGAATTATAAAAAATCGTCGTTTTCGTTATTTGGTAAATACTTTTCCTTCGGCCACGAGAAAGCTCTTTGCTTTGCCGCTGGCAACCTGTTTTGCCTAAGTTGACTAGCTTGTCAGCATTTTGGCGCTGTCGTGGCCACGCATCAAAAGCCATCTACTACAAAACCTCCACTTCATATCTACAGCACGGCGAACTCGGCAACACAATATGCTCAGTATTGTAGGCTCACCAGCAACAGCTCACCTGATACAACAGCCGAAAAGCTTTTGATGACATCGACACATTTGCTCTTGATGTAAGTACAAGTGCTGCTACCAGGGCCAAAAAGTATCATTCATCTAGCTTACATCGACAGAACCTCTTCCATAAGAACTACTCTGTCGCTCTTTCTCTCACGACCAGATTACTTCAGATACAGTGCCCTTCGAAAGATTGAATCCATTTCCCTACAGCTCTTGGTGTGGGGGCTCGGACATTAGCCAACTCGAGCTGAAGTGCACTCTGGCGAATGCTGGCAGGTCGAAAATCAGCCCCCTACTTGCTCAAACCCGGGACGAACACGCTTCCTCAATGGCGACGAATAGATCGAAGCCCAAAAGCCCTTAACACTCTGCTAGCAAACCTGACGCCACTCAAGCTCAAACTCAAACAAGAGCCTTCAACAGCAACATTCCCGACGCCGTCGTCGATGACATTCGATCATCGTCGCCGCGTGTAACGTGCAAACGGGTGTGTACTCACAACCATCTGCTCGCTCCAGAATACTCGCCGTTCGTGTTCTCTTCCTACATCCAGTCGGGGTTTTTTTTACAAGTAAAAGACGCCTAACTCCACAGTTAAACTCAAATGGTGGTCCTTCCCGTAGGAAGTGACTTGCTGCGTCCATCCATTTCCCACCAGACCACCCACAAAGTGCTCGAGCTGTTGGAAGCATTCGAAGCGAATGGGCCACCGCATTCGAAGCATCTTGAAGCTCCTTCTCCCTTCCTTCCACTCCCTCCCGTGCAGCTCCGATTAAGCACACCCTGAAGGAGTGGTCCCGTGCGCTGGAGAGTTACGTTGCCAGCAGAAGCTAACCAATTTCGATTCTAAATCAGTTCGTGGTAAGCCCTCGCCCAGAAATCAAGTGCAGAGTACACTCGCTTCATCCCTTTGCTACCTTTTTAATGTCCTCCAAACCACCACCATCACCACCATCGCTGCCTCCGTTTGGTTGTCGCGCGTTGCGTCTGCTCCTCACTCAGCTGTCACTGCTGACGCGGGACTGACGATAAGATAAGACAGCGCACCGTCATTGTTCGTAATCGCCCAAATTGACTTCCTTTGCTTGAATTCCAAATCCTGCCTGTCGCGTCCCGCCCCTAGCTACTGCCATGGTTACTTCTACACCCTTGACTTCAGGACTTCTCAGCGCTAGCGTCTGCTGGGAAGATTATTTTACCATCTTTGCTTACCCTTCGGCCCTTCCGGCCCTCGTGCCTTTTTCTCCCTCCAGTTCCGATGCTACGCCAGCCGAATCAAAGTGGGCAAGGAATTTTGACTTTTGCTGTTTTTACCGAAAGCTTACATAACCTCACAATCGAGGCAGTAGCCGCATCTCTTCCCTTTGCTTGTAATCTCTTCTTCGGGACGTGCTGCTCGTTGCTTTATTTTTGCTGTGCAAACTCCTACTCACACTCTTCAACAGCAATACACAAACACACACAGGCACAAAGACAAACAAGGAGAACAAGAGAGATGGAGAGAGATAAAAGAGTAAGAGAAATAAAGAGAGAGAGAGAGAGAGAGAGAGAGAGAGAGAGAGAGTGGATGGAGCGTCTGGATTTAAATCTGGGGCAGAAATCAAACCAAGCGTTTGGAACGAGCGAATTAAAGCCAAAGTTAATCAACGGTGAAATTTCATCGCTTCAGCCAACCAACCAACTGTTCGACAGCGTACTGCGCCTCCGGGGAGGGTCTATCGGGGCTAGCTGCGGGAGGAAAAATGGGAAAAGGAAAGCCATTCCATTGGTAGCAACATTTGAAGAATTTTGCTTCACCATTCCCAATTACATCGTAAGCAGCCGTAGGGAGCGCTAGGGCGACAGGTGGGTAGGAGCGTGGGCTAGGAGGAGATGGGCAACCGATTTTGTGGGATTATGCTAAGAATTTAATTGTTCAACCTAATGCCTGTGTCAATGCGTCCGGGCAGCTCGGCCATTCTAGCGGCTGAAGGATTTACAGCTCGGAATCGTGATTCAATTTCGCCCGTTTACCTTTTTGTGCAAGCAATTCACACTCACCCATACACAGACAAAAACGTTGCAAAAAAAATTCCCAACTGATAATCCCTCCCGCGAGAGGGTGGCAGAATGCAGAATGGCCAAGATTTGTCGGATTTTATGCTTTGCTGTTTTAGTTTGCTTATTGTTTTTATTTTTTGCGTTGTGCTTTTGCTCAAAAGCTTTGCTGCAACTGTACTTACCATTCCCAGAAGAGAGTGTGAGTGAGTGGTATACAGAGAGTACAACTTTCCTCCTCTCCTTCCCCCCTGCCCCAAACCTGACAGAGCAAATGTTAATCCAATTAAAGTTACTTAAAACTTCAACCAAACATAACGAAAGAGATAAAAGAAAGAAAGAGAGAGAGAGAGAGAGAGATGGCGAGCTTGAAAAAAGTGTTTCCTGGCAACTTTTCACACCATTCAGCAATCCGCAGGACCAGCGTTTGGCGGCCGATTCCGATCGTAACGAGCAAAACGGGCAAACGCGGAAGCTCTCGAGTGGCATGTGTCCACTCACCGGTGACTTTTGTGCTAACACTAGCTAATAGTGCTTAAGCTTAATGTGTGAGAAGATTTCTGCACACACACAAAAAAAAGACTTCACCTCCAACGCTCGGGACGCTGGTTGCAAGGAGCAACTTCTGACAGCTCATCGATAAACGAGCAGCCAATAAAGTTGGACGATGCAAACTCGATTGGCCGAAGTTGGATCCTAGGATCAGCTAATGCACACACACACATTTGAGAGATTAAGAGTGAGTGGAGAAAGGCGAGAGAAAAAATCTATTAAAATAAACGTACAGTTTGACAAGTGCTAATGTCTCTTTTTCGGTACAAAAAAAGCCTTTATCCACAGGTAAAGTTATCGCAAGCTGGATCTTGTGACCAAAGATCAAGCTTATGCAACCACTGAACACATACTAGCAATTATAACAAGCACCTCTTCTCGAACGACTCTTGACAATGGCAATGCACTCAGCAGTGCAGTGTGCAGCTGGATGACACTTGAGGAACTTAAAAGGTAAAAGGTTACGAACAACTTGGCATCAAATCAACAGAAGAACAGCAACCAATTTCAAAGTAAGAGCTGTACGTTGCTGCCGAATAAAAGGCACTGGGAATGGTAATGCATCAAGGGTGAGCAATATAAATTACGTTAGATTCATTGCATTCTCATGCGTGGGCTGACCTCAACAAGGAGAGAAACCATCCCTGAAGGAGTGCACTTTTACCCTGTTTTCTTTCGTCAATATTACACAGCCCTTAAATATGGCTTCGGTTTTCTTCCAATCGATGTACGATGGACGTCTTTTGTGTGAGGAGTGTACATGCAAAGCACTCGGGTGGAGAGGTTATGCTGCAATGTTATCTACATAAAATGCCAATTGTACAATGCTGTTTATGACAAACTGACGATAGAAATTAGCCGCTAGATTACAGTGACTGACGGAATAAAGCAACAAGCTGACTTGCTGTAATAATGTTTATTGCATCATCCAATTATTTTTTTAAATATATTATGAGTATTGTATATTTACAACCAATTATATTTATTTATTTAGTCATATAATTTACCTGCATTTTTGTGCTACGACAACTTATTAAATTATCTTATTTTAACATTCAAATTAATTCCTACATCGACGACTATTACCTCCGAAATCGACAAGTAATAGAAGACTCGACTTATACGAATCAGTCGAGAGATTAAAATCAAAATGATCAACCCAGTCATTAAATTGTTTTGCCGTTGATAATACAGGATCGTTAGTTACATGAAATGTGCGTCTAGGTACGGAATTGAGTAAATTGCCCGATCGACGTGTTCTAGCAGGTGCATAAATGTTGAGCTTTCCTTGTAGAGAATATGCATCCAATTCATTATTACCAATTTTGCTGACAAACACACTTTGATTAACTTTGTGACGATGTTCAAGCGTTTGAATTTCTAACAACAAGCAACGGTCCCTATAGCTTGTCATAACATTAACTCCTCTCAAACGTGGAATATTCATAGCTAGTCTAGTAAACCTAGGGCCGGTCTAGTGGTACAGTCGTCAACTCGTACGACGTAACAACATGTCCGTCATGGGTTCAAGTGCCGAATAGACCGTGCCCCCATACGTAGGACTGACTATCCTGCTATGGGGGGAAATCAATAAGTCACTGAAAGCCAACCCCACAAGTGGGTTGGCAGGCCTTGACCGGCATCGGTTGTTGAGCCAAAGAAGAAAGAAAGAAAGTTCGCGAATTTGACGATAAATAAACCCAAATAATTTATAAGCCTCTCTAAAAATATTGTCAATGTGAAAGTGGAACTTAAGCCTTGATCTAAAGTCAATACTAAATCACACACATGTTGGCAAAGTAACGTCCTACCTGCCAGGGAATAATCGAAATCAATTGGATGCTTTAATCTGTGAAATGTTGTAATACAGAACAATCATTCTAACTTTTGACAAACATAGGGGCCCTTTCCGTTGTAAGTTCGTAGGCTGAAATTTCAGCCTGTCAGCTGTTTGCATTGTATAGCAGTTTTCGAGCAGCTATCTAAGTGAGTATAATATACAGGTGTGCTTATCCCAAGGTGTATGAATTTAGAATGTTGATTTTTATCGCTTCCTGGGATAAATGTAAACAACACCGTGTTTTCGAGCAGGTACTAGAATCTAATTCTAGCTTTGTGGCTAGAATAATCTAGACTGAAAATTGCAGGCTAGTTTTTTGTGTGGTTTTGTATGGAGTGTTTACATGATTTCAGCTTCCAACTGTCAAACTCCATACAAAAAACTAACTAGAATCGTGAAGGCCCCCATAAACAGTTTTACGTCGTCAGCATACATTACACAAGAATTGGGTGGAACACAACGGCAATGACTAGTGTATCTATAACGAAGAATTGTTTGAATCAATGTCTAGCTGTAACAGTATTTTGATGCATTTTCATTATTTTGTTCTATAAAATATAATAATTCTAATAATTTGCAATTACTTCTTTATCGCTATAATTTTAATGAATAGCTAAATGATCAACATTCAAACAAAACATCAAAAAGTAGCAGCGATGTACAAAACATACAAATTGTTATGATTAGATTTACATTCAACATACTTTCAATACAAACTCACTCTAATTCTCATATTGTCTTGGAAAATCGATAAACTAAAAGTAAATTGAAGACCCTTAACACAACAAGAAACGACACGTCTTGTTATAAATACGAAGAATGAAACACGCTGTAAGAAAATCTAACCTTTCAAAGCTCCCACGCTCAATGAAAAGGTCAAACGAAACTTTATCCCATCACCGAACGATTCAATACGAATGCGATATCTTCAATCTAACATTAATTGTACGTCAACCGTCAAATGTAAGTAAAGTGCATCCTCACCACCGCAACACCGCAAGGCAACACACCGTTCGAGGCAAGCGATTCCCGTAGCCGTGGCGATTTTTCCGCCCAACGGCAATGTGGTTCCACCGAAATTGTCCCAACACATACATCAGTAGCAGCGACAGCAGCTACAATCTCTGAACGTGGTTTTTCGTGGAATCAGTCCACCAAGCTGACATCAGTTAACAACTCACAATCCCCACCACCCATGTGTACCATCACCATGTTTGTGCTCGAGCATCAAACGCAACCAATCAATGATGCGCTGCAGAGAAAATTGATTTCCGCCTTCCAGGGAATACAAATTTATGTTCTGAAGAAAGAAAACTAAGTGTTTTTTTCGTTTAGTGGAAATGGCTTATCTTTTTAACGCGCCACACTTTTGCATAAAGTGGCTAATGGAAAACACTGTCCGTGGTGTGCACACGGTGCACACCAATGAATAATCGATCGAAATCATCACCATAAATAGTGAGAAATGTGGCCAGCAAGCAAGCAAAAAAAGGCGCGAAACATAAAACTGCTGGCAATAAATGCGTTCGAACAGCAACATTCATTTTAACTTGCACCAGTGTGCCTAGTTTTGCTCGAGTTCGTTTTGTTGCCGTCTACTGCAATCGCTAGACGGTTGCAGTATTTTGTAGGTGGAAAAGAAACAAGCGATACGAGGGGAAAAGAAATGCACCAACGAAAGAAAACTTATCTATTTCCACCCCGAAGACTATTTCCCAACCGTGGCCGCATACATCAAAGGTTAGCAGTAGTGGCAACTTTTTCAATCAATTTCTTCCCGCCTCCGGTTGCCACCCTTGCAATGTCTACTTGCTGCGAAGCCATCATTTCAAATACATTGGCCTCTACCTCAATCGACTGGAAAATAAGGCCGCTAGAGAATTGAAAAATAATAATAATCTCGAAATGACTAGTCGTGGTTTTTTCCCTCCGTTTTTGCCTTAATGCCAACCGACATTTTCAACCGGCAAAAAGTGTTGCCTGATTGTTAGGATTGGCAGCGTCGAGAAACATTCCACAGCAAACAGCAAAGGAAGAGCATCGGGCCATCTTCAGTGTTGGCCGTAGTATAAGAAGAGCTAGGTTTGTCGAAATCGCGATAAGGCAATGCTACCTAACCCGGGCAAAAGTGAGATGCTGAATTTAATTACTGAATGTGTAACTTTATATCAAAGAATTTAAGTGTACTGTTTTAGCCCACGTTTTCCCCCGTTTGCTTCTCAATCAATCGTATCGATTTGGAAAAGAGCAAGCAAAGGCATTGCAGTTTGCTAACTTTTCAGCTATTCCGAAATTATTTCACACTCCGGGCGAAACAGCAAAAAAGCTAAAAAGCAGAGAAAGAGCTTTGCACCAACGAGACAACGAAAACTTTGTCCTGGAGGAAGTGAGTAGCACTTAAACAAAAAAGTAAAAGCTTCGTAGTCATTTTGAAGTATTTTTGTGATTGTGTGTGTTTTTTGTTCCTTTCCTAGAATCCTTATCAAAGATTGAAAAGCACACACGCACACACACGCAACCAAACTCGTCCATCAGTGTGACGTGATAAGTTTTGCTCCAACCAACCCGTGTCCTGTTCGCTTCGGGGCTGTGTGGGAGCTGTGTTTACCGCACAAAAACACGTGTCAACATTTCCAGAACTTTTGTA
This sequence comes from Anopheles merus, assembly GCF_017562075.2. NCBI lineage: Eukaryota > Metazoa > Arthropoda > Insecta > Diptera > Culicidae > Anopheles > Anopheles merus. The sequence goes on along the minus strand of NC_054083.1, from coordinate 24,430,887 downwards.
TGGGGCGATTGTATGGGTGGTTTCGTATCACAGTAAACGAGTTGCAATCACCGTGCGCAAAAACTCACCATTCGCTTGGAAGGAAATAGTTTTAAGCTGTCTAACAGTTTTTGTACTGCTATTCAAGGGAATAGGAAATACTGTGATGTGGTTTTTCAGTATGCGTATGGTAGCGATAACATAATCAAGTGCACGTTAGTGATAAATTAATTCCGTAAATTTATTTACAGAGAACGGTACTTCAGAGGAAATCAATTTGGCTAGCAAATCAGGTTGCCCTTGAACCTCCCATTCATTGCTAGTTCTATGAAAATTGGCTTATTTTACAAAATTTGTTTCTGAGGAACATTATTTGACGTAATTAAATTGTCAGAATTGATCTTTCAATAATTTGGTGTAGAATTGCATGGTAACATGGTAAAATATGTCTAATCTGCTGTCTAAACAACAATAAATCTATATCTATGATTAACTTACAGTTGTTTCCAAACATGGATGTATCTCCTACCTGTAGCTCTCTTCTGTATCCATCTAACAAAGTCTTCAGTACATTTTCAATTAAAAAATATGACATTTGGCATGATATCTCAATTTTGAATAACCGTACCACACTTCAAACATTCCTCAGCTAAATCATTCCGATGCCAAAGGCGAAATTTCGAGTGTTACACACCTCAAAGAAGACTTCATGGAACCTTAGTTATATGGATCTTTGAATCTATTACAACTGATCATCTTCCAAGGAAAGACAAATCAACTCTACTGGAGTCTGCTACGAGACTTGAATCAGGAGACCAAGCACTTAAAGCAAGGTAGTGAATTGCTCCCGGGATAATCATTTGAACTGGCCAATTAGTTGGAATCTTCTTCTTCTTTGGCTCAACAACCGTTGTCGGTCAAGACCTGGCTGTAGCACTTGTGCGCTTGGCTTTCAGTGTCTTATGGATTACCGCCCATAGCAGGATAGTCAGTCCTACGTATGGCGCCACGGTTCATTTGGGACTTGAACCCATGACGGGCATAATGTCAAGTCGAACGAGTTGTCGACTATACTACGAGACCGGCCTGAATTAGTAGGAATAATCTTGGAAAATCTCTATGTTTGAGACATGCCTAACCTAGAATAGAAATATGCGTCAGTGTGTCTATTCTTCAGCATGTTAAAAATAAATTGATGATCAATAGAATGAAGAGGAAATACCTTTCTATCTTCTTGAAACAAACGATACCTCGCATTACGATGTCACTATTGCAATCTGCAGACAACAATCCTATGTCCTCCAGGTTCTGCATTCTAGGAAACAACTTCAAGCAGTGAATTCAATCACAAGCTGGAATGAATAGCACATCAGAGGCATGTTATCAAGAAGCCAACGTCGTATTTCACCAAGAGAGTCTAAAGCCCGGAAGAGGATCAATACGAGGTACGAATCAGGAGTGTTATGTGGAACAAGATCTACCGTATTGAATCTCCGTATATAGATACGAAACAGCACCGCAGGAACAGGAGCTACATGGAAATCCATTAATACCCAAACCAAGTCGGCACGATGAATTTATTTCCAAGCACGTCAAAATAAACCCGTGATAGGAAATGATAAGAACCGACATTGAAGTTATCGTGTTCATAGGAATGTATTGGTCCTTGAGTGGAGTACAATTGACAAATACATAATGTAGAGAGAATGTTCAACCATCAATACTGCTTCCAAATTTTAATACTATCTTAACATCTATTAACGATCAAAAGCTTTGTGTTATTTGTCTATTTATCTGTTTATTCATTTGCCTGAGCTGCGTGTTATTAGTTCTAATATAGCTATCATCGTCTTATCTGATAAAAACACTCATCGTTGTTCAAATTATCTCTCATCCACAAACGTAACCTTTGAATCTGCACCTCCAGCTAACGCCACACAACCATCTGTAACACCAACATTTCAGCCTATCTTTATTGAAATTTTCCCAGAACACCCATTACTGCAAACGTCAGCAACATTTTGCTGCTTGAGCTGGTGCAGCATTTTCAAACAAGAATATTCACACCATCGCCGGAAGGGACACCAATTAATCGTTGGAAATGTTTCCGACCCGATTGAACTTTTCAAGAGGCCGATCAATTTTTAGCATTTCTCACACACACATGCAGAGCAACAGCTTGGTATTACGCACGTTTGCTCATGGCACGGTTTCGACCCGCAAGCATAATCCATCACGTCGAGGCTGTGTTGCGTTTTATTTTCGCACTTACATCAAAACAAAAGGTTTCATTGTCAGCCGATCAAGCACGGGAAAAGCCCGCATCAACAACTTTACTCTTTGTTCTGTGTTGTGATGTACAAAACCAAACCAAACAACCAGAACAAGAAAAAAAAGTGGAGACAAGCGAAACAATCATAACACGCGTCAAAAGTTTTCCCATTTGCTGTAACGCTCATTAGATCAACACTAACATCGGTGGAAACATTAATTGCTCGCTGGACGTGCGGGCCGGAGGTGAGCAAAGTTTAAATGAAACCGAAAGCAACGGACGGCACCGCATGCACGGCAAAGCATCCGCGGCCTGTCACTGCAGCATCAAGCGGCACACCGAGTGGCGCCAGCCACCTACTAATTGCATGCCGCACTCCCTGTACCCGTTGGATTTTTTTTTTCATTTCTTTTTGCCTTTACCATCAGGGCCATGCGCTGGCGCAAACGGTGGATCGCTCAAATGGTCGCGAACAAAGTGGGGTGAAAATTAACGCAAGCATCCCCGCGGGATGGACTGGCAGTGCTGGGTTTCCCTTTCTTACCTTTTTTTTTTTCGCTTCCCAAACTGTCAGAACCAGTACGCGCTACGATGGACGCTTAAAAATGGCGCCTTTACCCACAGCGGCGAAGTAAAAAGTTCACTTTAATTAATGTTCAACTCGGACATAAATGAAAGCAACGATCACCGGACCAAGCACCGGATGAGAGAGCAGCAGGTTAAAAGGAAAAAAACTGAAGTAAACTGTTTTTTTTTTCACAGCGAACAGGGACAAGGCTTGAGAATTCATGGAATCCAACGGAAATGGCCGAAGGTCAAATGACGCCAACTAACCCGAGCTGCATCATGGTAGATCGCGATTTTTGCTTTCTTTTGTGTCTAAGATGCAATTTCTTTTACTTGGGTTTGGTTTTTATTTAACTTGCAGGATAGTTTACAAATAATTTCAAACTTTTGCGGCTGCAAACGCGTTTGGTTTGAATAAAGTGTGAAGGAGCGTTAATAATGCTTCTCCAGTTAATTAAGGACCAAAGTTTTGAGAAGTTGTCGTTAAAATGACACCACAAGTTATTGTTTTTTCTGAGGAATCTTTACATTCTTGTGAATGTTTGTATGGGCAGAACAGCTCACCTCTGCATATTGAACTACGAAAGATATAATAATTTGATATCCATGACAGTTGAGTGATACTATTTTCGAGCATCAACTGCGACACATGATGACTTCAAGATCATGTCCATGTTCTTTTGTTCTGAGATCATATCTTGCCATCATGTACAAAGTACATTGTGAGCGGTATTGACTTCGGCGATTATTATCAACTGAGATAGCAACTTGAAATGGTACATTACAAGGAACAATCAAGGATTCAATTCAGTAACCAAGTCGGAGATCTAAGCAACCTGGAATTGAGCAATTCGCCAAAGCTCCAGAGTCTATTTAAATTGAATTAATAATCACAGGTCTAGTTTCTCACATGGTATGTTGTTTAGTGACCAAATCTTACAATTTTTTATAAAATTCAGAGTACACAGTATTGCACCTTTCGGTAATTTTCTTGACTTTTTGTGGCCGATTGAATTACCCAGAGCAGACGAATATACGATAGAACTGGCTCAGAATATCTGGAAGACTATGTCGTTTGCTACAAACCAAGTGTAATCATCCAAGGAAAGAAAGCTCTTTTTAATAACTTAATCGTCTTAAATACAGTCTTTCCCAGAGTTACGCGAATAATGCATTCCGGAGACATTCGCTTAACTCGGATTTTCGCGTAAGTCGAATATCACGTTTTACAGCCAAAATATACTTGAATAATAATTAATTTTGATTGAATTTAATTCATTTATGTAATTTATTACGTATTTGATTCAATTCATATAGAAAAATAGGTTATTCCTGTTCTTTTAGTGTTTTAAAAATGAAAAAAAATGCAATTTACTTTCCAATGGACAATTGATGGAGAAAATTGTACTGATTTGACATCTGAACTGCCAAAAATAAAATTTTGCGTGACTCGAATTTTCGTAACTCGAGTATCGCGTAACTCGAGTAACGCGTAACTCGAGTGACGCGTAACTCGGGGAAAGACTGTAGTAATTCAAGCAGCAGAGAGCCTTACCGCGTGGCCACATGAAGTAAAATATACAGCGAAATGAACTATTTGACGGGCGAAGTATTTGTCAGATAACGCATCACAGCAACCAAGTGATGTGCAATGTGAACAAATAATGTACACAAAATCGTTACTAAATCCAATAAAGAACTGCAATGTTAAGTATATCGTAAATTTTCAATCAACAATTCATAATTTCTTTCATTTTGGGATTGTTCTGCTTAAGAAGATATCCTTTTAAAGTGAATTTCGAAAGCGGATGTTGTATCTCCCCCAACCCTTTGTAATGTGATGATCGTACAACTGTACCTCGAGTACCGTCGCGATAGGTCAGTTTTTACGAGGTGGCATAAAACATTGATCGAGCGGACTTTTTAACACTTAATCGTCCAGGCGATCATAGAAACCTTTAGGAGGTTTCCCTTACTGGAAACGTTGGAGTTTAGAAGCCCTCCCTTGGGTAGGGGAACATAACTAAACTCTTGAAATAAGTTGGAAGGCAAAAGGAATTATGAAGCGTAACGTCCTATCTTGGCAGTCCGAACGAATCTGCTCTGCCGTGATCGGAATTGGTTTTATTTATTCTCAAGATATGTTATGGGTTTCGTACATTTGGTTTTGGAATATGTTTCTGTCCTAATGAAATGTTATTGTTATTGGCAACAATTTATAAATTGAAATGGTGTGGGATTTTTTGTCAATTTGTGCCAATGCTGCGCTTTTAGTGTTTTTACAAAGGTTCTGGAAAGTTTCAACTTTTCTAGCCAAAGAACTAGTGCGTTCGTCAATCATTGCCTACACTGCGCTTTTAGCAATAAGTTGCTATGCGTTCTCGGTTCACCTAGTTTGCCTACAGTAACGCCTGATTTGCTTATTGAGCGTCTTTCGGGTGTTTTCAAGAAGTGTGTCACAATTGTTTTTATATGAACGGTGGGGCCTGAATTCTTCCGGTTGCTTTGTTATGGTATGATCTGATTTGCTGAGTGTGTTATAATGAATGTGTTGCAATAGTGTGGTTTGGCTTTCCAAAGTATGTTACAATGAGTCTATAGTTGATAGTGTGTATTATAATAAGTTCTGTATAGCAGATATGCTACACCTTTATCAGCAACTTTCAGATATTTCGCCTGTCAAATAGTTCATTTCGCTGTATATTTCACCTCATGTGCCCGCACGGTTACAATTTCATATTGAACAGCCCAAGATAGATACAATAAGACCCAGCATGCTTAGTTATGCCTATGTTTAATGAAATCTGTCTCATTCTGCCTGCACAATGTTGGTTTTATCTACCTGTATGGACGAACTAGAAGTGTACCAAATGAACCAGAACCGTACGGTTCATTCAGTTCACTTGAAAAAGTGAATGAACCGGTTTACTCGTGGAATAAATTCGATGCAAATTTATGATACAAGACATCTGTCACATTGACATTTCATGCATCATTAACTCAGTAAACTTACACAATAATTTCGCAGCCAATATTTGCAAACCTTAGTGCTCTAAGTGCACGTGATCGTCTAAACTGATACTCAACGCACTAAACGACGCCGTGCCAAAGGTAATAGCTCACAATATGACACCTCCACCACTTTACATGCAAACTTTCACACATTTTCAGCTTTACCGCTTCCGTTGTGGGAGTAAAGAATCACCTTACGACCACTCTTTTTTTTTTAGTTTTCTGGTAGAGTTTAGCCCCTTTTTACCACACTTAAGTGCAAAAATTGAATCGACTTTCAACTGTCTGGAACAGTATCCAGAATTGCTCCACACTGTGCACCAGCGGGGGCCACAAAACTCGCCCGATACTCTGTGCACCGTAACTGATGCTCCCGCTACCTCTAAATGTGTGTTCCGCTTCCCCTTTTAAGACCAGTGCCAACGAACCAGTTCCTAAGCGTTTTAAAAATGAGCAGCGAGAATGGCAAACTTTCCCCGTGATGTAGATCGTGTCACACTCTCGTTTTGTGTGTGTGCCTGTGTTTGGAGCTGAAAATGGTCTAACTTTTGGCGCACACTGAGCAAGCTTGACGCTCGGAGAAATATTGCATGTCCTTAGGGAGCCCACCAAAAACACCCGCCCTCAAGGAAGCAGGAAAAGGGACCCAAATTTATGAACCCGCCATACCACTTTGGGGGTCCTTTAAAACCTTAAACCATTTTTACGCTTCACGGAAGGCAAAATTTTGCAGGGGAATTTTACGCAAGCACAAGAAACAGCCAGCGAGGGTGACTGCATTAATGGTCGTACCTTTTACGAGAGTAGACAACAACAAAAAACAAACACTCTATCTGATGTAAAGTTTTTTATACGACACTTTAGTTGTTGTTTTTTTCTTTGCTTCCTTCATTAAAACAAAACGCTTACTTACCAAAGTTCACCCCTAGCAGGAGAAGGTGGAGAGCGGTGGCGCCGACCAGAATCGGTATTATCCTTAACGTCATGGTGCTGTTTCGGTCGCTATCGTCCTTGCTGCCGTCATTAAAAGCAAAGGGACACTCCCGACGTTTGTTTTGTTTGTGTCTTGCTCCTCTCTTTGCTCGTTCACGATGTTCTGTTTTTTTTATTATTTTATTAGTTAAAGCTTCCGCAAAACAAAGCAAGAAAAAAACGATGACGACGTTCCTTATTCAAACGGTTCCAGCCGTCATTACACACCGGAGAATGTGCGCAGCCCGCCGCAACGAAAGCAAACAACAAATAAATCAACTCAGCAACCCGCCCGCTAGCAGGGTGACCAGCTGCACCGGGGATTTAAAATCAGCTGAGTTGTTCGCTCTCTTTCTTCCTCTCTCTCTCTCTCTCTCTCTCTCTCTCTCTTTCTCTCTCTTTCTCACGCACTCTATGAAAAATTAAGATTCTAGTTTAAAATTCCCCTTTTCACGGGGCACAACAGCATTCAAGCTTAAGTGTGAAATAAATCGCACTGCACACAACGCTAGCAAATATGCAAAGCTTCACACACTCCCTCCTGCCCTCCCAGAGGCTTTTCCCCACTAACACACACACACACTCCCCACTAGAGATACAGAATGCACTTTCTTTATGCTTTTCGCACAACCGAAACACCGGGACACCTTTCACCTTCCGATTTTCCAAACGCTTCCGCTGTGCGGGTTTTTCACAGCAGACCGAGGGTGAAAATCCTTCTTTTGTGAAACTTTTTTTCCCACCTGGGGAGGGGGATACTGTGAACGGGTGGGGGAGGGGGATGCACACAACTCTATCACACACACGCTCACACCTTCTTCTTTTCCTTAACGACTCACCAACGGCCTACATTGCCAAGTGGAGCAGCAACACACGATTGCAATCGGTGGCTGCTTGGATAGGCTTGGCACGTTCGCGCCGGTTTACTTTTTTTTTTTTGAACACACACACACACACATGCACATACACACAAACTCTGTGGAGAAATCACACGTGGATATATGTTTATCGAGGAATGGAATGCATTCGTCCTGTGTGTGTCTTATGTGAAGGAGAGAAAGAGAAAGAGAAGAGTGAGAAGAAAGGATGAAAAATGCGAGATAGCAAACTATAAAGTTAGAGATCCTGTGCTCTGCGGCAAAAACACGTTCCGCTTGAAATGCTGGCAGCAACGTGAAAAATGCATACGACGATGAGCTTCTTTCGCTTTTCTTGCGCTTCACCGCGCCAGGAAATTCGTAGCCTGTGCTTTCGGTGCAAAATTCATTTAATTTACTCATCTATCTCTCGGCTGCACACATGTGGGGCCGAAACAGCCACAGCATTCCGGGTCATAAGGTAAAAGGTGGATCGTGATTATAATGCTTCCTTCCTGGGCAGAGACACACGTACACAAAATAGACACACACAAACGCACACATACTTATAATTTCGAGCATTTTAAATGTGTGCAACGGGCTCATCGCTCGGTGTGTGGGGAATAATATAATTTAAAAACTGTGCCTTTCCTCGTGCTTTGTCTGATTTTGAGCGTATTTTCTTTTAATTTATCTGCACCTGCAAGTTTTCCCTCTCTGTTTCTATGTCTCGAAAGCTGTGGCAGCATTTAGAAAGCCATCTTTAGACGGCCAACAATCAAGCCGAAGGACAAGACACGGCTGCAGTGAATGGTAATGAAATTGAATGTCATAAAAGGTATCAACGGTGGTTTGGCGCTTTGATCTATTTGAACGATTTTTCTGCCAGTTTTTTTTTCACCCACCACTCGCATTCAGTTTCATTGATCCTTCCCGCAAGAAAAAGGTCGTTGCTTTTGTACACTTTTTTGTCTTTCGTTTGCTTTCGCCAAAACCTAACCAAAAAGCCTTCGGTGAGCTTTCCACACGACACGGCAACCAAGAAGCGAGAGAGATTTCCGCACACGCACGCACACAATGTCTTTACGATACGACTGCCCTCCCTGGGACGGAAGTGGGATTTGAGCAGGACATAGGCAGCACCGGGTTTAGTGTGTGTGTATGTGTGTACGCGCTTTGTGTTATTTGTTCACCGTTGGGAGTAAAAACTTCGTTTGCCGGCCGTTTTTAGTATCCGCTAGCAGAAAATGGGATCGCAATGTCTTTATGGTTGATTTTTGGTGGAAGTAAACATACACACACACAAAGCCACCCACTATACCATTCACGTGAGAGAGAGAAAGACGTGGAGAAACCGTGGAAAATCGTATACACACAGCCCACCAACAACCACCCGGTCGACCCGAATGAGACAACTCCACGGGGAGCCCGAGATGATGGCTTTAATAACGGCACCGTAGATGAGGATGCTGACGATGAGAATGATGATGATGATGATGATCTTATCCTTCCCTTGGTTGTAGTTTTGTTTAGTTTTGGACCACTACCCCCTCACCCTGTTTTACCACCCACACCACTGTTCTCATCGGTCACGGTCGATATAACACTTCCATTTCCGAATCAATTCGTATGTGTTCGGGCTCGTCTGTGTGTGTATGTTTCCCATTTGGGAAAACACGCCGGTACGGAATGTCACATTTGCTGCTTATTATTACCGGGCAACAACAATCGTTCACCGCGTTCACCAACGACAACAACACCAGTGCAGGGAGAATGTTTCAGCTGTTTCCGTAGCCGACGCTGCGTACGCGTGCCTCATCTCGCGATGGCTTTCTGGCGCAAACTGACGAGCACGAATGGTTGGGCCCGTAACCGAAGACGCAGATGATGACTACGAAATTCAATGGTTGTGCTTCTCCTCCCCGGCACATGGTCGTTGGGCGCATGCTCTTTGGCGCGCAGTTCTACCGCTGTCACAGTTAGCAGGCAGATGAGACAATGTAAAATCGAGGATTTGTGTGTGATGTTTAAATACAAATTCAAAATATTATTAAATTAAATTAAACTGTTTAGACATGAATTTGAAAACTTGGCTCTTTATCACGTTTTGAACTAGCAATGGTTAAACAAATCCAGAAACCAGAAATCAAACAATTACAATTTATCGGGTTTAAAAGCTGTTTAAGTGCACACAATTATATTTTTATTTCATATTTTTTACATATTTTAAAGCATCACTTAAACCTAATTTAAACAAATTTGACGCCACATACCGAGCGCCAAACACACGTGTGCGACAGCAACGGTTTATTTGAAATTGTTTCATGAAACGTTTGCCAGCGCCACGGCGGACAGTAGCGTAACTACCCCGGCTCTTTGCTCTCACTTTCTCACTTCTCAGCGAAATCTTCTCACCCTTGCCAGCGGCTCTCTCACTACTGTAGCAGCTCGCATTGAATGCTACCATCGAAAAATCACGATGTGAAAATAAATTACCTTTGAAATAAATTTTGCACAAATGTTTAAAAAAGATTATTTATAAACTAATTGGATTGTCTCTTGCATTCGATTAACACCCGATTGAATGCATATCATTAGCATCAGCATACCAGTATCGCATCGAACGTATTTCCGGTTCTACAAGCGTGACCAAAACACAACAAGCGACGTAACATTCCTTTATCAATCAAAACCACCCAATGTATGCAAGGAAGATGCAAATGAGGCGCTCAGCTCGAGCACGTGTAGCAAGCTCGCTCCACGTGCTCAATGCATACCTGGTGGCCAGGTGGTGCTGCGCAGTTCCATCCAGTTCCAGCGATGGCAACACTGGCCCCAATCGTCCCACCATCGATGCAGCGAGAACGTCAGCACAGTTGATGCTTTTGCTTTTTTATTCCCAATACCGATCGCTCGCTTTGCTCGCCGACTCACTGGAGGCAGGCACCTCTATCTTGTTACTATCTGATGCGGTCGTTTAGAAGCGGGGCCAATCTATCACACGAACCCCTTTCCGTTTCCCGGTTCCCTGCAGTTCCTGTACGGCTGCACGTTGCACTCGTCCCGGTGTAGGCCGTAGTTTCGATAGTTTAGCTGGACACCGGAACAAAGCAGGTTCAGTTGTACTTTTACTTTCGTGCCGTGTGGACGCGAGGCAGACAGACTCCCGAGGCTCTAGTTGGAAGGAAAGGATCGCTTGTTTGCAGTGAAGTTCTGTTCATTGAAAGAAAGGATTTTACAGCTTGCTTTGTGCAGTGAAGGAAAGTGATAGAAAACCTTAACGATGTACCGTTTGCAGCAAGAGTTGGATAAGGTAATTGGGTGGAATTTTTATTCCAGATACTATTAGGCTATTTAAAGGTACAAAAAAGCGTGAAAGTGAGAATGCAGTTTTTTTAGCTTTTTTTATTTACAATCATGCTTAAATAATGAGGTTTATGCTTCAAGCTATAAAGTGAATCAAATGCTCAAAGGGATAAACACTTTGTTTTGCTTTTTTTAATATATATTTTCTCATTACTATCAAATTTTGTGATTCGTGTTGTATTAAGTGAAAGTATTAATGAAAGACCATTAAAATTGTTGAAATAGTTTTACACTACTATCCATGATGCTTTTCTATCATGCAACAGAATTGTTTTACATGTGGAGGCTTTTAGCCATTTATTTTATATTTATTTTCACACTATCTTCAACCAGTCCCTTAAAAAAATCGATTTTTTTAACATTCTTAACACTCCAAAATTGGTCCCTAATCATAACACGTCAATCAACCCTTCCTATGCCCTTACCATCTGACACGTACGCTTCCGGGGGGAGGGGACTGAGAAGCAACCACTTAAAACAAACACAACACAAATAAGTAGCAACAAGTAGCACATGAACGACCCCAACAACAAGCAACATCTCTTCTCCTATTATCAGCGGCATCCTTAGGCTTCGTAACAAATCACTACAAAACCGGGTCTCAGTAACTGACACCACCGCGCACCACGTGCATACTAATTGATTCTTTAATTGGTGGCTGCCCCTCCGCCCTGTGAGAGTGCTTACTGGTGTCGAAACCCTGTCACACAAACGGTCAGTTTGAATAGTGAAACGCCAAACGATAAGCCCGAATCGCGGCCTGAATCGCGCGATAAACGAACACTCATAATCGGCTCATTTTTTTTTCGGGTACCTCCAATTAGTGTCAGAGGACAGTGGACTTCCTTTCCCTTGCGCTCCGTGCCGTTCCCTTTACCCTGTTACCTCCTTTCTACGTGCGCGATAACGCACACCACGATCGTGCAGGACATCGGCTCCGTGCGAGGGCACGCAACACAGCCGAGCGCCGCTTATCAACTTGCCTGTGTGACGCCATCTAACACACAATTGACGTGTACCCATAGGAGCGGGGGGGGGGGGGGGAGCGAGATCACTCGATCGTGCGATCTCTGTCGCGCTATCGCACCCGGCGGCCGTGTGGCAGGCTCGATTTAAATGCTTCCTTCTTGCTGCCGACCGGACACATTACCGGCTGAACGATCGTTTGGGACGGTCTGTGCAGTGTTTGTGCGTGTTTGGTGGCTGTAGTGATCGTGTGTTTTGTGCATTCTACCGAGACGACTAGTGCAGTGAAAAACGCTTAAAACACGCCCAGTTTAGTACGAAAAGGGGAAAAAAGCTCACCATGTACGGACGTCAGGAATCGCAAGGGGTAAGCGTAAATTGGAGCACGCACTGGAATGCGTCAGAAGTTTCCCGATCCATCGCGTGAACTGATAACGCATGAACCGAAGACGTACTTAAAATCATTACGCAAAGTCCAATACCGTAAAGGGAGAGAGAGATTTCGCTTTCGATTGCAAAACTACCGTTCAACCGTGTACGATTGTGTGTGACATTAACCCCACTAACGATCGATCGATCGATGGGGGAAATAATTGCAAAAACCTTGGGAAAACCCTCCACTACACCGGTGGCCGCAGACTCTCACCAGCAAACCAGTTGCTTTCGTACTTTAACATAATTAAAGCGACCCCCTCGCTTAACGGTCAACTCCCTCCCTCTCCCTCTGCTTTTATGTTTCAAGCTACAAATGACAAGTGTAATACACCCGGTAGCAACACAATGCAATCAAAGATTTGCTTTGTTCTTTACGATTCCGCATTACCTGGAGGGCATTGCAGAATGTGTCAATTCCTGTGGACACTCGCGCTGCAATCACCGGTCAATGTCAAACAGTGATGGTGCTGTTCGATGATGTATGTGAACAGGTTTTGTTGCAAAAAGATATCCCCTCCAGCGCCGTTTCGGAGGGTGTATCAACTAGTGATGGGAAAAAGTACCGAGAAAAAGAGGTGGAGCGAATCCGTTCGCTTCTCGAAAAAAGCGGAACTACTCCAACAGGTTTTGTTGAAGTTGATTGATAAGAGATGTTTAGTCAGTGTAAAATATATAAATTTTATAGGCACGATGGTTTATTCGGCTCCGTGAGAGTTTGATTCCCATTTGAACCGTCCCTTCGTAGCAAAGAGTTATGTTCCGGTTGCGTGTTACTCAGATTTGGATTATTAATGACGAGATGACCGCACGTAGCTCTTTAATCGAAGAAAATTTTGGAAAGTCGTTCTAAAAGCGCAGTGATTGTTGTTTGTTTGTACAGTTTATAGAGTATTTGGCTCCAACGGGGTTCTTTCGGCTCATTGTACGACACAGTGATTCTTCATAGGAACTTGTGGACACAATTTGGAACATTGCTATGCCGCGCGATATTTGCAGTAATTATTAACAGCAACTTATAGGCGATTTTCAGAACATCGCTATGAGCGAGATACGAAGTGATCGTTCTCAGAGCCTTATGAACATTTGTTAGAATGTCATTCGTAGGAATCATATTTGTATCGATCGATCTAAATTACTTCTTAACGATTTTTAAAGCGTCGAAGGTCTTCTAATCCGGATACTCGATCATCGGAGAATTATTAGGAATGATGATTCTCAGGGACTTTAGAGCGTTTTTGCGAACAATTTTTCATTCATTGGAATGATATGTGGAACGATCGATCTAAAGAACTATGAAACGATCTTTTGGATCGCCGTAGGCGTTCAATTTAAGAGCGATGTGTGTAAAGAAGTTCTGAACTATATGTAAAAAGTTGTCAAAAGAAAAGACATTTCAAGCGTTCGTTGTCATCAACTTATAAATGATATTTGGAGCGATCTTCCACATGAACTTTTGAACAATATTTGGATACCGAAGAACAAATTTCGAACGGAACGAACCTGATGCCATTCACTGAAATAAAATAGCGGATCCGCACCCAACAGTTCACTCATAAATTCCCATCACCAATATCAACGCCGATACATCACTTCAATTCGCACTCACAATGTACAAGATCGAGTGTGATCGCTTCCTTTTTTATAGGAGTTTTTCGCCTTCTCTCTGTCTCTCTCTCTCTCTCTCTCTCTCTCTCTCTCTCTGCGTGCGATAAGAACAAAACACAAACATGACGACACACAGCCAAGACATTCCCCGAACAAAGCTTCATCTTTCCCTAAAACCCCACCCGACGTCATCACGGGGGCAATCTTGGGCGATTGTTTCATCATCGTGCACGACCCTCCGAACGCGAGCGGAGAAAACGAAGTAAATAAAAAACATACGGAAATGCGCCATTACTGTCCGTTAGCCCGCCGTCGGTGGGAAATCCGACACCCCGCGTGCTCGAGATCTAATTCCTTTCCACAAGACGGCTGGCGAGGTGAAGGGGCTCGTTATAAAGCGATCGCCACCGGTGCGATTCGCGCTCAGTACCTTACAATCCTTCCATCCTTCAACTGCGCAGTGCTGTGTTCTGGCGAAGCTAACGAGTAGTGTTACACCTCTTTTTTGGCACATCTAGCCCACGCTGAAGGAAGGTGGCTCCTACATTATGGAAGGACACGATGCGGCCGAAGCGAAGAACGTCTGCCTGATCTTCTCGCCCGAGCAGGAGGAGGCGGGCGCACTGGCCAAGATGCTGCGAATCTTCGACGACCACCGGGTGAACCTGCTGCACATTGAGTCGCGTTCGTCGACCCGCGGCCCGGGCTACGAGTTTATGGTCGAGTGTGACGGCAAGCGCGGCACGCTCGGGCCGGCCATCGAGGCGATCCGCGAGAAGAGCAACTACTTCAACATCATCTCGCGCGACTACAAGGATAACGAAGGTTGGTTTGATGGTTTGGGGGTTTGGGTGGAGTTGACAAAAAGCTCATTTTCTTGATTTTTCTTCCTTTTAGCTACTGTTCCGTGGTTCCCGCGGCGCATCCGCGATCTGGACCGGTTCGCCAACCAGATCCTGTCGTACGGGGCCGAGCTGGACTCGGACCATCCCGGCTTTACCGACCAGACGTATCGCGAGCGGCGCAAGTACTTTGCCGACATTGCGTTCAACTACAAGCACGGCCAGCCGTTGCCGCACGTCGACTACACGCCGGAGGAGGTGAACACGTGGCGGGAGGTGTTCCGCAACCTCACCAAGCTGTACCGCACGCACGCGTGCCGCGAGCACAACCACGTGTTTCCGCTGCTGATCGAGAACTGTGGCTACCGGGAGGACAACATACCGCAGCTGGAGGATGTGTCCAACTTCCTGAAGGACTGTACCGGGTTTACGTTGCGCCCGGTCGCGGGACTGCTTTCGTCGCGCGATTTTCTCGCCGGCCTAGCGTTCCGCGTGTTCCACTCGACGCAGTACATCCGGCACCCGAGCAAGCCGCTGTACACGCCGGAACCGGACGTGTGCCACGAGCTGCTCGGCCATGCGCCGCTCTTTGCCGATCCGTCCTTTGCGCAGTTCTCGCAGGAGATCGGACTGGCGTCGCTCGGTGCACCGGATGAGTTTGTGGAGAAGCTAGCGACGGTGAGTACAGCCAAATACACGCAGTAGAAATAGACAGTAGGTGGCATTTGCTGACTCCTTCTTCATTCCCCTTTTCCCCTCTCCAGTGCTTCTGGTTCACGGTCGAGTACGGTATGTGCCGCCAGAACGGCGAGCTGAAGGCGTACGGGGCCGGTTTGCTGTCCTCGTTCGGCGAGCTGCAGTACTGCCTGACCGACAAGCCCGAGCTGCGCGAGTTCGATCCGGCCAAGACGTGCGAGCAGAAGTACCCGATCACCGAGTACCAGCCGGTGTACTTCGTGTCGGAAAGCTTCGAGGACGCGATCCAGAAGATGATCAACTACGCGAACACGATCCCGCGCCCGTTCGGCGTCCGGTACGATCCGTACACGCAGAGCATCGAGATACTGGACTCGGTGCCGCAGATCTCCAACCTGATGCGCAACATCCACAACGAGTTCGAGGTGCTGCAGAACGCGTTCAAGAAGCTGTAGTGTGGCCGACGCGAAACCGCCGATCGCCACGCGCAGGTTCAGTGCAGGGAGCGAATACAGTACAATCGTTGGTACGTTTGCCTTTTTTGTCTGTTTTAAAACGATAAGTTCGTTTAAAGAATCGAATTGAAAGCGATGATGGTGTTTTTTTTATAATGTTATCCTTAATACTGGCCAAGAATTTTGATTTTAATTAGTATGTTAAGAGTGAATAATAAATCACACTTTGTTCGTTAAGCACATACAGAAAAATTGTTTTAATGACCGTCCACCGTTCGCGCTATGGAGTGTAATCTTGTTCCACGAAACAAAAACGCTGATTGTAAAGCGCTGATTAAAAGTGCCCCAAAATGACAATCGAAAATACGACGCCACCAGTGTACCCTTCTGACCCGATTGGTCGATTGGCAGATTGGTACACATTGGTGTCTACCAAAACACGAAACAAAACAACAGCAAAAAACGCGCGATATTTTCACTGTGTCACTGTGGTTTTGGCCAATTGGCAATGCGATCATGCGAAACCGCGAGGGGCAAGGTCACAACAGCCCGCACTGATTGTTGAGCCTTTGGGCTTCCCAATCACTACTGCTGCTGCTCCTGCTGTTGGACAGCTGATAGAGTTTGAGTAACCACTGGTTCGAGAATGCGCCAGCACGATCACGCGCTACTTTGTCACACTTTTCCGCAATGTGTGTACATTGTTTCTCAAAATAACTTTTAGTATACCGTTTGCCGATCAGCAAAAAAATTGATCAATTTTAGAAAAATATAGGTTGTGTTATTAAAAATTAAAAAAAAATCTGTTCACCGCCACCATTTGAAGCAAACAACAAGTTTTGCGCGTTGGGTCGTGCCTCCCATGCTGCCATGATCATCGGCCTTATCAATGTTTGTTTTGGAATTGGTTAATGTGCTGTGTGCATGATTCTTCACATTGTCTAGTGATTAACGTAAGTATAAGTGTGATTATCTGTGTTTATGTGTATGAGAGAGTAATCAAAAATTAAAGATTAAAACTCCGTCCGTTAGCAAACGCTCGATACGCCTGTGAAAGCTTCACATGCTACACACGTACCGTATTGCATGCATTTAGGCGCTTTCAAGCCTTCTCCGTCTCTTTTGAAGGCAACATTTTTCTTTGCGCATAAATAAACAACTTACCAGTGGTTGGCAATGGTTCCGCTTTCAACCCCACGTTTGCCATTGTTTCATTTATTTCTCCTTCATTCTCCTACAATCCCTTCCCTTCCCTTGGTACCTCTGCAACTCGATAAGCGCAAAGTAGTCCGCCTCTAATGCTCGATCTGTAACTCCCGGTGCAACTCGAACATCATCCGTCGGGATACCGAAAGAAATGCCTAAGCTGTGTGAACATACACACACACACACACACACACGCACACACACGCATACAGTAAAAATGCTTCCCACGCCACCACCGTGCTCTGGTGTGGTGGTTCCCGTGGCCTCCCATATTTTAGGTCTAACAAACTACTAAACCGACTTAAAGAGACCTTCGGAAGACCTGATCTCTATCTTACGGCCTAAAAGAAACCTGCAATTATCACCACAGTTTTTTTGTTGTTGTCTAACTTCCCACTAAGCCTCTAGGCTCTCTTCTTCCCTTCCCTTCCAGCTCTTCTATTTTACATCAAGACAGACCCTTTGCGACGGATTGCACTCTTTCTCTCTCTTTTCCTTTCTTAATCCCTTACAAGATAATCTAGTAGTACGATGGCTCATTAGGCTCTAAGTAGTATGTGGTAGTGGTATCTATCAGATAGTTTGTATATCTTGCAGTACAAACTCCCCGCTTCCCCTTCGCCTACAGAATTATGCTTCTTTGGTAAATGGACAAGCTAAAAACCTCGTCCTCGTGTGTGTACAGGTATAGCTTTACAAAAAAAAACTGCTGCGGAGGGAGCTTCTTTCCCGCACTGTGTTTACATACATACATACATACATACATACATTCCGTTTACAATACTTAACAATAATTGTCTACAAAACCTCACCGCACAATGGACCAATTCGTTGTGTTAAGCTCGATGGATTTTTTTCGGTTGAAATCACTTCTGTGTCCCTGCTACCGTACTACAATCTACATTTCACTAGTTTGCGAGGGACAGGTCCTGGAACCGGCATCGGAACTACCTGCACCTTGATGTTGTTGCTGCTGCTGCTGTTGCTGTTGAACGGCGGGTTGTTGTTGCTGCTGGCCCTGCTGTTGCTCCATGCCGGAGGTGAACAGGATTTGCGCCTGTTCCGCCGCCATCTGGTACTGCAACAGTCCCATGGTGTTTCCATTACTGTTATTGTTGCTGTTCCCACTCGTTCCAGTGCCACCGTCGGGCGGAGCGCCCATCTGCATGTGCTGCTGCTGCTGGTGTTGCTGCTGCTGGTGTTGCTTCTGCTGCTGGCTCATCATGGACGTGGCGGGTGTGGACGAGGTGGACGATTGGCTCGATTGGTGCTGGAGATGGTGCAGCGGGACCGGCGTCAGCTGCATGTACGATATCATCTCGCTCGGTTCGCCCAGCTTCCCCTGCCCGGTGTCGGTAAAGTTGAGCTGCTCCGGGTCGGGATGCAGGATCGGTTTCTGGTCCGGCGGGCCGATACAAAGCTGCTGCTGATCTTGCAGCGGATGCTGTGGCTGCTGTGCATGGTGCACTCCTCCATGGCTAGGAGGATGTTGCTGCTGCTGCTGCTGCTGTGGCTGTGCCGCGGAAGGATGGTAATGATGATGATGGTACGAGTTTCCCTGATGATGGGCCTGCAGAAACGAACCACCGCTAGCGCACCGTTCCCCAGGCGGTCCAACGCTCGGGCCCGGCCCGGGCCCGTTTCCCGTCCCCGGTGGAAAGGGGAGCGAAACGATCGACGGCAGCAGACCGTACCGGGCCATTAGTAGCTGCTCCTGCACCCGCCGCAGCTCTTCCTGCTGCTGCAGTATCAGATGCTGCAGCTCCTCGTGCTTGCGCTGCAGCTGATCCTGCACCTGGTTCTGGCTGGGCGTCAGGACGACCCCGCCCGTCCCGGTAACGGCCGGATGGTGCGCCACCGCGTACGCCCCGTGCGGTGAGGTGGACTGGATCGGCGACAGTACGCCCGGGGCCGTCTCGGTAAAGCCGGCGACCGGCTGCACCGGGATGGCGGTCAAATACTGCTGCGGCTCGATGAACCCGGTCGCCGTGAGGATCTGCGTGACCGGCGGGGTAATGATGGTGGCGGGCGGCGGTCGTATCGCGGCCGTGGTTGATGGTTGCGGGAGTGGTGGCTGCTGCTGTTGTGGTTGTTGGTGTTGTTGTTGGTGAGGTTGCTGCTGCTGTACTGTTCCGGGCTGCTGCAGTCCAGCTAGCTGCTGGTGGGACTGTTGTTGCTGTGAGGGTTGCTGTTGTTGTGGCTGCTGCTGTTGTTGTTGTTGCTGGAGAGGATGCTGAGCTTGTAGCTGATGCGGGTATACGTCCGGTGGGTTTTGTATCATCGCCGGGTGTGGCTGCTGTTGCGGCGGCAACTGTTGATGTGGTTGCTGCGCTTGGTGGCCCTGCAGCTGTTGATGGGGCTGCAGCAGCGGGTGAGGCTGTTGATGTTGAAGCGGATGTTGAGGTTGCTGTTGCTGCTGCTGCTGATGCTGCTGCTGTTGCGGTAGATGCTGCTGCTGATGGTGCAACTGGCCGGACGGTAGCTGATGACCGCCGTGTGGTTGTTGCGGCTGCTGCAACAGGAAGTGGGACATGGAGTTCCTGTCCGACTGGCTGCCGTGTGAGGAAACCTTCGACGGGAACGTGCTGGTACGCATGCGGGAGCGCTACAAAGTAAGCAAAGTGAGGTTAGACACAGCTCACCACTCCCCCAACTACAACGACTTACCGAATGTTGCGTCACGAGCGACTGCCGGCTGGTGTGAGATTCCGTGGAAATGGAGGTCGCCGAATCCGACCCAGGCCCATGGTACGTGTTGTACCGATGGCGGCCCCGATTGGACAGCCCCGTCGGTGAAACGCCCGGCGTCGGGGCGATCCGGGACGTGCGCGAACTCTTCGAGCTCCAGGGCGAGGTCGCCAGCAGGCTCTGGGACGACGATTGCTGAAACTTTCGCTCGACCCCGTGCACGCTGATGCTGTCCGCGTCCTCCGAGAACTTGCTGTCGCCCGCCGTCTGGTTGCGCATCTGCTTCATCACGTCCGCGTAGCTCACCACCCGGTGCGTGCAGACGACAAACTCCGGCTTCGAGTTCCACTGGTGGTAGGTGATGTAGAACCGCGTCTGCAGCCAGATCCACTGCTGGCCCTTGGTAAGAAACCGATAGTAGCACGAGGTCCCTTCGCCCTTCTGCATCACTACAAGCGCGGGGAAACACAAACATACAAAGCGGACCCAAACAAAGCCCAACATCAGTAATGGTGCCCCCATCCCGGACCGGTACGCGGAGCGGTATATTGTTTCAAGACTGTGAGCTTACATGCTTCATGACAAGCCACCACCTTTTCCAGATCGTCAAAATGATAATAGTCATACCCGGAAGTTCCCAGCACTTCAAACGGGAGGTAACCGATGATGGGTGGCGCGCGGTGGTCGAGAAACAGGAACTTCCACTCGAGGCTGTGGCGGGACGTGAACTCGCTCTTGGTGTTGTCCACGATCGACATTTCGCGTATGAGCTGGGGCGTCTGGAGCCGGCCCGTCCCGACGAACACGAGCCGCGAGTCGGCATCGCTCGTGTACCCGCTGAACCGGGACGTCGTCATGAGCGACTCCGTGTCGACGTCACTGCCTGCAAACGTCGTAAAAAAGGAAGACCAGTTCAAAAAGAAAGGTTCCAAGAGTTTTTGGGGAGATCCTTCAAACGGCTGTACTTACGAAAGTAGCCGGTAAACTGGACATGCTCGTACGACACGTCCGCCCGATAGTCGACCGTGCCGCGCTTGATGTAGCAGGAGAAGGTGACCTGGTTCTCCCGGCTGATGCCCGTCTGCAGCGGATCGACCACCGTCGTCGGGTTCAGCAGTATGTTGTACAGATCGTTCTGGTCGTCCTCGTACACCATATCGTACACGGTCATGTTCAGAAGGTCACTCTGGAATTGGGTTCACAATTTAGATTAGCGATCCCGGTAGCATCCAGATGGCGCTGCTGCCCAACCTGCTTTCCAACTCACCGGTAAATGCCCTAGCAGCGAGGTAATACTTTCAGAGGCGTAAAATACTCTCCCGGTGGAGGAGAACACGATGATGAACCCGTCCAGCGCTTCCAGTATCAGGTGGGTAAACTCTTCGTTCGAGAGAAAGGAGGGCTTCCAGTCGGTCTGGATCTCGTGCACGCGCGATCGCACCGCTATCTCGTTGTGGCTCTTCAGGAACGCGATCGTCGACTTGAGCACGGTCGACTTGTCCATCTTCCGGCTGTTGGAGGACACCATCGAACTGAGCTCGTTCACCAGCAGGTTAAACTGATCGCGGCGCTTCTTCTCGCTCAGATTGCGGGACTTGCTGGAGAGTGAAAACAAGCATTACTCCATTAGTGACATCCCAGCTGGTCTTAACCCGATCGCTATCCTTACCGTTTCGTGTCATCCTTGTCGTCCGGATCTTCATCCATGGCCGAGTACGAATCCGCATGGTGATGGTGATGATGGTGGTGATGGTGATGGTGATGATCGAGATCGATCGACCCGCCGTATCCGTCCACCTCGTCGAACAGGGAGGACCCCCGGGCGGGGTTGTGCTTTAGTTCCTCAATCTTGTGGCCGTTGCCCGGTATTTCCCGGGCAGCACGCACACACAAGAAAATGGTTTCTCACAGAAGGCTTTATTCTCTCTCACTTACACTAAGCGATCCCGCACCGAGACGGCGTAACGCTCCTAAAAGAAAACACACAGACAAAACAATACGGATTTTCCTTAGCCGAGTAGTGACCGGGAAGTTCGTGCTCTACTGCTACTTCCAACGAATGCTGCACGACTCTCTTCTTCTCTAGCTCTGGGGGAGCGAAAGAGTGCGCGCCCGTTTTTCCCCTCCGAGCGTTTAGGTGACGTTTGCAAACGGATAGCACGGTAGCGAGCGTTCCAAATGATGACACCACAGGTCGCCAGATCGAAGGGCCATACTTTGCCTAGGCATTGGATGCAAGGTAGCCGTTCTAGCTGGCTGACCGTATATCACAAATCTGGAGAGAGTGAGATTAATAAGAGAGGTATAAAGGTTATTCAAACGTTCGGTTTGAAGAGTTTGCATTACTCAAATTATCAATAACTGTAGATACAGACATCACTCTGATAGAGAATTTCGGATATGTCTACACCTGGCAGATTCACATGCAAACAATCTTTAAGTAATCACTCATACACTAGCACTGGCTCGGCAGTGAAACATGTAAAACGTGAACACGTGACGAACAACAGACGTTTTTCCTCCATCACAAACCATTTTCGGTCGAGGGTAGATGAGTAAGGTGGTTTACATAAAACATAATAAAAAGTTTCTTCTGCACGTGCCACCAGTTGCTCGAGACGAGTTTAGGGCTGTTGACGATTTCTTGGAAAACTAAACGCCTATGTACCGCTATTGTATTTTATTTTCGTTTAATTTTCCACAGCTTTTCTCCCTGTTTCAGAATTCCGAGAACAACGGAAAAGAAAATTAAAATTTTTAGTCTCTGGGGGTTTCACAATCACAGGGAAATTACTATTTTATGGAAACATTCATTTCGTAATATATGTGTCTTCTTCTTCTTCTTCTTCTTCTTCTTCTTCTTCTTCTTCTTCTTCTTCTTCTTCTTCTTTTTCTTTTTATTTTTGGCGTAACGACCTACGCGGTATTACAGATCCGCCTCAATACAGGCTTCCGAGTCTTATTGATATGTACCCCAACACACAGTGGCACATAATCAGTTTTTGCTACGCGAAAAGAGCAGTACGGATGGGAATTGATTCCATCGGGCATTGTAAAAGCCCACGCATCAATCGAATAGACCATAGCGCTGTCCGGGTACTGTGCCAAAAATAGACGCATATAAATTTCGCAATTATTTTTTTTTTGCAGAAGTATTTCACAACTTCTCACTGCCTACCTGCTTCCAAACACTCTCAGATGCGGGTAATTATAGCAAGCATTTTTCGCGTTGCATTGTTATTGATTATCGATACTAACATTACTGCCAACTTACATCGATAAGTACAGTAATAACAAAAGATGTAACTGCTTTCATCCGATGAGGAGACCGATGAGCCTGATCGTCATTCCAAGTGCTCTCTAAACTCCCACAAAACGACCATCATGACGCCCATGGCTTGGCCAACCGATCACAACAAGCGAGTGGGGAACGCAATATGAAAACAACGGCGGTGTACAAACAAACAAGCAACACCCCTAACACGACGGCTAGTGGCTAGAAAAGAACGGTGGTGTACAGTCGCGCCGTAAACAACAAGTGCACCCGAGTCACCCGCAAAGTTTTGAAGTGGGCCTGCTTGGGATGGGTGCAAGCAAAGCGCGTGTTACGCAATTCCACACAACACGGCAGCTAGGGAAGGTTTCAAGCCAGGTCTGGGTGATGGCGGGCTGCCCAACGGGAGGAATTTGTTCGGTAGTGGTGTTGGTGTTGCTCGCATCGCATGCACCGTTAGAATTGAGCTCGTTGTAAGAATGCTTGCCAATGCAAACAACCACTACCACCGACCAGTGTGGTGCAAAGATGCTTGCCTTGATCGGGCGGTAATTTGATTTGAGCCGGAAAACAACGCACAGTCTACTGAGCTGTGAGGGTGTGAGTGTGCGAAAAGCTAGGCTCGGTCGGGAGGTCTCCAACCGGCGGCTACCGGCTCTTTGCTTGAGAAAATGGTGCGTAATTGTTTTTGCACGTCAATCACTATGTTACTGGAGAATCGATTGCACGTAAATGTGTAGTAATCGATTTGAAGGGAAAGCATGGCTAGAGCCTGATTGTAACAAACAGATCAGTTCATCTGCTTCCCAATATCATTTCTACAGGGTATACCTGATGATAAAGCTTTCTTATTAGCTAATGATATCTTTCGGAACGATTCTAACTCCAGCTGTTCCTTATTATTCGCGAACACATCTGTTTGGGCCTACAGATTTTGAACTTGCTGAGCTTGACGAACTGAGGAAATGTCTAGATAAGAACTATTTTTCCAACGAATGAATGCTTCTTCTGAGCTAAACAGAAACAAGGCTCTAATCAATATGTTTCGAAAAATGGCATCTCATCTTTATTTTGATTTGAAATATAATTCTGCCCTAAAATCCCTTCTGTCGCCCATCTAATGATAGGATGAATGAAGTAACTGGCGGGAACAGTTTTTTAACTAGACAAAGAATCAAAGACTCTATCCACGACAGACCCTACCACCTAGAGGCTCTTTCAGAGAGCAAATACTAAGCAAGACCAGCCAATGAGGCTCAATTTGCCGATTGGCGTTATATTAGAGATAATTTAAAGAGACTAAAGACAGTCAATCGTTTCAGAAGCATCTATATACATATATAAATCACAAATCAAGTTTTTGCTCAATGAAATTCAAACTAGCCCTATAATATTTAGGAAGCAATAAATTCTCTCCTTTCCTATTTGGTCCAAATGGTTCAACAACCCGCAAAAAGGCGATGTTGTTACCTGAAGGAATAGCTTAGAATCATAAAAGCTCTCCAAGTGCTCCACCAGCAGGTCCACAGGGCCAGCTTCCACATCGCAACAAAACACTGTTGATGCAAACCTTCATTTAAACGCTTCCCATAAATAACCGATGGTTCACGAGACTGTTCGCTCGTTCGAGATATTCAGCAGCGTTACACAACGCAACAGTTCAGCCCAACAAATGCCCCGGATGTGCCAAAGGCTTCCGAAAATTTTCCGCACACAACACCGGCCCAGACAATTTCATGCAAACATTCACTTCAACAACCGTTTATCGGTGGCAAAATGGTCACTGCAAGCGCAGGAATCAATACATAAATCAACGAACCGACCAAGCGCCAGCGGTTTGCTGCAACAGCGATGAACCAAAGGGAACCATCCACAATAATCTTGCATAAGCTTCCACAGGGGGAAAACAACAAGGTACATAAATGGTGCCGCACTGCATTATTCCTGCATCCGATCGAGGCGATCGAACTACTCGAGAACAATCTGGCTTCCCTTCACCTCCTCTTCGTCCTACTCCCACGCCGAAGGATGGATTTGTTTCACCACAGTCACTTTCTTTCGCATATCAAGCGATCGCAAACCCGATCTACTGACCTCATGTCATGTCATGTTGGGTGTTATGATGGCAACATTCACCAAAACAGGCAACGCACTCAAGAACACGGACGGGACGGGCGTCTAGAACCGTACAGTTCTCTGCTCGCACGATTTGAAGCTTCACGACGATGACACAAAACCGCCGAGAAGAAATTATAAATGTGTCCGAAAACTGCATCCTGTGCAATAGGGACGTTCTCAAACCAACGCACAGCGACATATTTTATTCATCAGACCTACCCGGGGGTCCCTCTGCTTTTCCTGCCGAACCCCACTCGATATACCGTATGCAGTCGTCAGATGTATCACTCACCATGTTCACCATGTCAGTGTTTCTGATTTGATTTCACGCGAGACGCAACTGCTTCGCATATTACGCATACCGAGCGAAGATGACGCCCCGGGTGCAAGCTGCAAGACCTCACAGTAAAGCATCTCCGGCACTCCATCACAACCCCGGGGAGTGTGATCTAATAACAATTGGAGGTTCTGTTCTGTTTTGAATATTAGGACCCACATTACCAGATTGCTGCTGATGCTTGGCAGCGCCAATTTAGCAAGTATAATAGGCCCTAAGGCACTGGTAAAGTCGAGGCTAGGAACTAGGAAATACAATATAGACAAGGAAAAACAGCAGCCAAACCATCCCAACGGTGACTCTCCATTAAGGGCAATCATTTCTATCATTCAAAACACTCCAACCGTCCATTGATCTCCCGGAGGCTCTAGTGCCGATTTGCAAGTCAAAGTGGGAATCTCACTAGCCGGTATGGTTTCTGCAAACGTTGCTTCATTGTTGCCACAGGCAACACTGGCCTGTGCAGTCCCACTGCGTAACGCCGCTCTCAATTGGTAAATTATTTGTCTGCACTTATATGTCAAACATAATCAGCGTCACTTAATGGTTACAGCGGTTTTTCATCTCTTTGCACAGAAGCCACCCTCGTCACTGGACTGGACGTTAGGGTAATCGAATGGAACTCCCTTCGCTTGAGAGTCTTCCAGCGTGAGCAATCGCCGACCCACGATGGGCAAACCTCATAAATCGAATTTCGAGTATGCCCACTTTTCTCAAACGAGCGCTTATTCTACTCCCACACGGTGTTATCTAACTGTACAGGTTTTTTTCCCACCCACTGCCTTCTATGGACTGTTCCGACCATTTACTGTGAAAACAGTTCGCCTGCTTGGTCGATCATTACCTTTGGTCCAGTTGTTCTCTCCAGGATGTCGCGTAACTTCACACTATTGTCCTTTTGTTTTGTTTGAGTGTAAACCACGCACTACACGCTTTTATAAATATTCCTCTACGACAATACTTTTATCACTTTTAAATCATTTTTTGGGTGCTTTTGTAACATTTCGTAGCACTATTGATTGGCACTTTTCATACACTGCTACACGCGCTGGTGGCGCCACCTATTCCCCAAAAAACTCGTCAGTACACTACCTGTACCGCCGCTTACGTCATCGGCCGTGTTCCACTGGGCGAGCTCGTATTTCACCACGACGCATCATCTCACTAACACCATGGTAGTGAGGTTCACGCGATCACTATCTGATTCATCGCACACACGCACACAAGCACACCACGGAAGCTAGAGACGTAAATGAGAGAGAAAGAGAGAGAGAGAGAGAGAGAGAGAGAGAGAGAGAGAGAGAGAGAGAGAGAGAGAGAGACACAATATGAGACAAATTTCCACCTGTTGATTTCCTGCTCCAACCCCAAGCTTGACCGCTTGCAAAGGGTCATGGAGGTAATCACAAAACACTACAACTTTCGCGTGAATTACAACCCAATCTTGCTCATATTACATTCACCGGAACACAAGGTTCCGCGGATTGGATTGCTCTAGGCAGCAACCTGCTCCTCCAGACCGCACACTACCATTTGACCGGCAGCAGTTGCCTGCCTGCGCACACTTTCATCACAAACAGCAGAAACACATTTACACACACACACACAAACACTTCACGAGAGAGAGGGAGAGGAGAAAAAAAGGTAGCTCTTTCACTCAACACAGCGGCTTCTTGCGACATCTCCCGACGGTTGCACGAGTAGTGATGGGCAGGATGCTGTTTCTATCCTTTTCACAGCCTCCTGTTGCTTCTACGCTCAGTACAGCGTCTACAGCGAGAAGCCGGTTTTGACACGGAGCCTAAGAATGGAGGGGGCATCCTCCCTCTTACACAAACAATAAATCCTTTTTTCTTCTTCTCCTCTTTGCGCATTTATCCACCGGGTTTTTACCAATACAGCAGGAGAAAAATACACACACACACACACACACACACACACACACACACACACACACACACACACACACACACACACACACACACACACACACACACACACACACACACAACACATTTACACAGTTGGACAGAAAGTATCGTTGTGACGGCTATCGTCGGAGAGGTATCGGGTAACGCAACTCGCCGTAGGTACTTATTCTGCTTCCCTTCTTTTCATCCCCCCTTCACTCACTCACTGTTTCTCCCTGGTACCTTCGGAACAATCAATCAATTGTATGTGTGTGTGTTTGTGTGTGTGGGAGGGGGTAGATTGGAAGAAGAAAAAAAGGGCGCACAGAAACGGGCAAACGAAGGCAGGACAGATCGGTACTCGGGAAGCGGGAACCGATGGTATGGCAACGGAACTTCTTTTTTCCCCCTTTTGACACCTTTTTGTGCGTTTGTGTATGTGTTTTTGAATTGTTGCCGTGAATTTTGCTGGTTTCCCGGGGTTACGCGCAGCTCCCTGCCCCTATGTTGGCGACCGGTCAGTTTTCTCTCACACTGAAATCACACTGAACCGGAGACAACCTTGCGACGCTAACTTAATTAAAGCTAAGCAGCAATTTTCCGCAGCAACCGTGCTCGGGCCGGGCTTTGTTCCGGCTTCAACGTGTGCTTAATGTAGGGCCAGCAGTTGGCAGACTTTCGAACGAAAATCACCGTGTGGTTATGCATTTGCACACCTTCGTACGCACGCACGTCCGGTTTCCACTGTTTCAAAACTGGTCTCATTCGCTTTGCAACTACCTCAGCTAGATTGGAACGGTTCGATTGTACCACAAAACTGGCCAGTTGTTGTGTGGTGCAGGTTCAAGCGTTGATCGATCAACAACTCACAACGGCACCTGACATGACCATATGGGACATACACCACTAATTGCACTCAGTGTTATTGCCTTTTCCGGTGGTTTCATTTCAAAGCGGTATCTCTAATGTTTCTCCACCACAAGCAAACAAACTCGCACACTTTTTAGTTACATCTGTTCGCAATAATTTAACACAAACAAACGAATACAATTTCAAGCATCACTGTCAAGAACTTTCATAACGATAAATTACACTTTTCAATCTCGTCTGCCATTTAAAC
The DNA here is from genome assembly GCF_017562075.2 of Anopheles merus. NCBI lineage: Eukaryota > Metazoa > Arthropoda > Insecta > Diptera > Culicidae > Anopheles > Anopheles merus. The sequence goes on along the minus strand of NC_054083.1, from coordinate 24,402,210 downwards.
TACTCCATCTGTTTCGCACCGTATCGTCCGTTTTTCCCAAGCTTCACTATGTGCATCTGCATGCTACAGCTGCACACGCAGCACCATCACAATTGCACCATCGCATGCAGCAGAAGGGTACGCAGCAACACCGGCACGACCGTTACACTGCGTCCGGGGATAAACGCATACCGTGTCGGAAGAAAAACAGGTAAATTTCCCATTACGCAAACACAGGCACCAGGGTTTTTGTTCTCCTGGCTTCCTCTCCTGGGCGCCTCCATCACCTAATCCTGCTCCTATAATCTACCCTGTACGCGTCGATCGAATACCGTGGTGAGTGTGTGTGAGAGAGCAAACGAGACGCTGAGTCCTTTGCAATCCATCAAAGCAAACATGCTGGCACAGGTATCACCAAGGACAACGAGACAGAAAAAAGGAGCGAGCGAGTGAGAGGGAGAATATTTTTCAAATTGCAACGGTTTGGTGGTACACCTGTTTCTCAACCTCTCTTTCTCTCTGACTCTCTTTCTAGCCCTAGCTGTAACGATGGCAAACTCCCACTCCTCCTCTTCCTCCTCCTCAACTGTTATGGAAAAACTCTCCCTTGTTGCCTGTGACTGGCAGGAGTGGGGCAGGATAGGTTGGTTGTGCGTTATTCAACAGGCTCTTCTTCAGGCTGGATGATGATGTAACAATGATGGGGGATGGATGGGGAGAGCGGCAGACTGGTAGGGGTGGAAATTCGAAACATTGCGATATGGACGACAGAAAATATCCAACCATTTTCCTCTTCTTTCCGCACCGTTCTTTGTGTCTCTTCCGTCACTCCTCTCCATTCTTCATCCAGCTTTGGAGAAATAAAAAAAAGACCAGACCAGAGTTGGAGGGTATTGCAAATGGTAAAATGAATCGGAGTCGGAAAGTGTGATGGATTGCGAGCGCACGGCACTTTTGCGGTTTCGGGAACGGGAACCAGTGCTGGATAGCTTACAAACAAACCCTCACACACACAGACGGCCCCCCGGTAGAAGTTTTGTTGCAAATTGCACCATTGGCTCTGAGTGTTTGCTGTACACGGTCCGACAATGACGAGGAACAGGTACAGTTTTACCGATTCTTGGCCAGCATTGGGGGAAATTTACGTGTTGTACGTTGAGTTTGACGTGTTCAACTACATTTAAAGTAACGAGAGCCTGAGAACCTGTGCTAATGTTCATCGCCTATAGCACTCAGTAGAGTTCAGATCTGTGCGATTTATGATGAGTTTGAAACTCATGCTTAAAATCATGGGTTTTGCGTTCAATTCTAATTTGGAGTTTAAAAAAAATATATCAACAGAACTGAAATCGGATCTGAAGCGCGTTTGAAACACATTAAATATTATTTTATTTTCCTGATATGCAGAAGGTGTTAAAATGTGTATAGCCAAGTGTGATGAGATTTAGAGATGAAATTTGAACTTATGAGATACAGACAAGCGCTTAAAGTTGAACAAAGAAGACGCTTCCATGGTAGAAAGATTTCAAACAGACTTCTACATACAATACAATACAATGTATCTGATGGACCAAACATAATGCATAATGCCTGAATATACTCCAGAGCGTATCTAAGCCAGTGATAGACCTTCTAGAACAAGGGGAACTCAAAATGTAGGCCCCAATACCATAGAAGATAAACAATCAATGAGAAAAATAGGATGTCTGCATGTACTCCAGAGCGTATCTAATCGTGTGATAACCATCAACTATCAATACAGGCAAAGATAAAGAAGGATGAAATGCTTCATTGTATGCTTCGTTCTGTAGGTCCTAACAAACTTCCTAAAATATTTAGATTTGTCTATATCTTCAATGTATTCTTCAGACTAAGTTCAAACTATGATATGGTAGACGCAGTCCTATGGTACGGTTGTGTCAACTTGCACGATTTACAACATACCCATCGTGAGTTCAAACCTCATATGGACCGTCCCTTCGTAGAGTGGACTGACTATCCGGCTGTGTGATACTCAATAAGCCTCGAAACCCTAGAACAACATGACCGCGGTGGTCGTTACACCATGCAAGAAGAAGAAGAACAAACGAACGTAGTGTTCAAATATACAAATTTCACAAACATTTCTAACAAGAATTGGAAACACAACAAATCAAACTCAAAATGCTGGATCCACCTAGAACCGCTAGACTCTCAGGTTACCAATTACGTTTCAAACCCTACGTGCAGCTTGTCGCGTGTAATGATAGGTTCTGATCGAGACGGTGGCATCAAGATGCAAAACATTGCTTCCACAACATCATCAGCAGTACGATACGAATAGGTGCAAATTATAGCTGTGTAAAGATACACACACACACGGCCACCAAAACCCGATACTAAGCCGATTTCCACTCCACACTAAGCCAATGATGCATTCGGCCCAATGATGCACAGTCGTTAGAGTTATTGGAGGTGTTTCGTTCACATGATCTTTACCTTATCGCACAGATACACGCAAATATACAGAGTGAGAACGAGAGGAAGATAACGTTAACGAGCATCAGCCAGCAAATGGCAAACACCAGGCGCCTCCGTTTGATTTTACGATAACATTCACTCAACTCTTGGTATAGTGATTCAGACATTTTACAGCACTCACACACAACACAACTGTTCAAACAGCACACACAAACACACAGTCAGGAACGCAGTTAATTAATCGATCTTTCTAATCATCCCATCACCGCACTGCCACTCGATGACATTCAAAACCGCAAACATTGCACAAAACGCAAACACTAAGCCACACCAACACCACGCTACCGTTTAATGCGTATCGCGTAACTTGTACATTCTGCAAAAAGGTGCATACCGTTGCATATTCTTGATGCAACAGCTTTCAACGCGTTGGGTGTGTGTGTGTGCTTCCATTCATTCAGGTAGAATTGCATTCTGTATTCTAACATACACGCACAAACCGAAACTAACACACGCACACACACACGTAAAGAGGGCATACACTAAAGTGCATGTACGCACGTAATGCTTCCGGCAGCAAGACACTGTGCAACCGTCGATGATGCAAGTTGCAAGCTGACTCTAAACAAATTGCACTCTTGCTGTTATCTCTACTGGCTCGCTCTCTCTTTCTCTCTCTCTCTCTCTCTCTCTCTATCTCTCTCTCCCACACTAATGATGGATGTAATAGTGCTTCTAAGCACCAGCACTGCACACACACCCGTTCTCCCCGAGCACACCCAAGAGCAAGGTCACTTCTCTACACGGGACACGCGGGTGGAAAGGGAGTGGGCTAAACTGCGCGACACGTGTGCATCAGAATAGAGCCCGCGGAATAGAGCACACCTCCACACAAAACACCACCCCTTTCTTTGCAACCCTTTGCGACAAAGAGAGAGAGGGAGAGAGAGAGAGCAAGCGCTCGCGTGTGCGGGATGATCGTGAGGAACCGCTTGCAGGCAGATTGCAGTAGGCATGTGGTGGATTTGTGCTGACGACATCACATATATTGAAGCTACTAAACAACAACAACAGCAACACCAACGAATGCACACGAATGATAGACGATAGACGATTCTGTTTTTTTTTTATTGTACTACACCACAACCACCACCACCACATCAAACACCGTTTTGAAGTAACGCCCGTTCTGCGACATGCGACAATAAATAAATTACGATAAATAAATCGCACGCTGCAACTGCGGCTCGAGTGGGCTGTTGTACGGTTGGCCACGAGCGCCTTGCGGTCAACAACTCACAAAGCGGATGATAACGAAGCGTAATCATCGTAACGGCCTGTAAAAGACAAACTGCTTCACATTAAAACACACAAACACACACACACACACACACAGCACCATTTTCACCAGACACAAATCAAGATTTTCTTCCGTTATGGGCATCTCTTGTATCCGTTTTTTTTAAACCGTTCGAAAAAAAAACAACCCAAATCACAGAAATAAACACGTGATCGAACGCCGTGCACGAAATTACCTTTATCCTGCTGCACTACACTGTTAGTATATCAAACGACCCGCGGTTCAAACGCAACGGCTACGCAAAAAAGGCGCATTTACCTTCCACGCGCGTCAACTTCAAACTGAACGAAGCGTTCATCGGCAGCAGGCTTTGGAGCGCGCGCGCGTATACGCTCGGTGTCGGTGCAAGGCGGTTCACTCCGACTCGGAGCTCTGTGTGTGAGCGAGAGCATGTTGCAGAGTGCGAAAGAGCGACCGAGAGAGAGTGAGAGAGAGAGAGGCGAAAAGCGAAGCGTTCATCTCGTCGTCGCTGTCACCGCCACTGTGTTCATCGCCAATGGAAATGGAATGCACCAGCGCACGCGCCTACTATTTGGGTCCTGCTGGTAGCGGGACGCCGCTTGCCACCGTGTGGACGCATACACTAGGAGCATCCAAAGACATATGTTAATGTAAATTCTTCTACCACCAATTCTTGAAAGTTCACTTCTAGTACACCAAGAAGCGAAGATCTACTAATGTACCGTTTTTGACGGATAGTCTGTTTTTTCATACAGTACTCTGCACTGGTCTTCACAAAAACATTTTAATTCCATCCAAGAATTCCTGCTCAACAGACGTCAGCCAATACGGCTGCTCAGTCATGCCGGCGCGTTCGATTAAGTCGTCCAGCTCCAGAAGATACAAGCCCAGCCCCCTTATCCTACTTATCGATTCTAACCATTCGCGTCCAGAGCATTCTAAGCGGTCGCATCTGGCGTCCGCACATTATGCAACAGAGATCGACAACTTGATCAGATACATCCCCGCCGCACACTCCATGCTCTCCTAGCTGTCAGTTATCAATTGATCGGCCTTCTGATTCACGTAGATCTTTTCCGTGCCCCAAATTCTAGGCTAGGAGGGTCTTAAAAACAAACCAACCACATTCCTATACCCTTTACCGACCTTCCGACCCCTCTCTCTCCATTTCCGAAAGCGGTGCGTCACTAAAACGCTCCGTACCGTCGGGTTGGTTTAAATTATTATTCCCCGTGTCATCTTCGCCAGGAGCGTACCCAATGCTCTAGTATCGCCGCCTGGCAAATGTTCTCGAAACGGTGACAAAGTCTGTACGGGCCGGGTTCGATTGGAGGGACGGCTTCGAGCTTCGAGCAACTTCGATACAACGCAGCAGGAGTTCACCCGAGTGCAAGCGCGCGGATCTGTCGCCGTCGTCTCCATGCCTTTCCCATCTCGCATGGAAGGAAGGAGGGGGAGATTTATGGTAAACACGAGGTATGGCAACTTGAGGAGGCATTAGCTTACCCGTTTTATTCAAGCTTACGCCCCGGAGGAACCGCCTGGAATCAAACTCTTATTAGAGGGCGCATTTGGAAGTTTGGCCCGTGATTCGGCCCGCGCAGCTTGTGTGTTAGCTTTTATCAGGCCGGCCACTTTGAAGCCTCCGGGAGTATTAGCATATGACCTCGTAAAGCGCATCACCAAATCCTCCTACCGGGGAGGATCGCTTCGATCGTTCTGGAGAGCGGTGAGAGAGTGTTGGCGACGAACCTGGTACACAACGAACACCTCCGGTTGAGTGACTCAGGTTTGTGCGTTGTGCGAATGGTGGGGAGGTAAAGCAAATTCCTTCAGATGACCCGATAGATGGTTAGAATTGGACATTATGGCGCAATTATAATTGACAAAAGGGTTGGCAATGTATGTTTTTGTGTGTAACTAAGCAAACGAAGCGAACTTGAGATGGGAGAAGATGTCGACGCATTTCCCTTTACAGTTCAAAGTCCACATACCTGAGATTGCAAACAAAAACAACAAAACACCAACAAGAAGATGTGGAGAACGTCTTCAACCCTCTCGGTGAGGTGTAAATACTAAGAAAACGTCACGTTCACCTTACACGGTCTGCCGTCTTCGTTTGTCGCCCTCCTCGATTTTTTTTGTTGCCGGAACCAGACCAGCGGGACCTAGACCCGCATTATCTAGCCGCTAGTTCCCGCTGCACCCGCACGGGCAGACTAGCGGCTCGTGTACGATTGCTTTTGTTTGTGTCGTGTGCGCGATCGAGACAACCATGAACCCTCGGGCGTAAGCGCACACTACCGCACTGTTGACTTTGCGCGGTTGGAGTACGGTGCCACAAAAAAAAAGGGTGGCTCGTGTAGCCGCTCTCCCGCTGTGGATGCAGTGATTAGATTGCATAACGCCAATCCAGAGCGCACGGTATGCACTTTTAACGCTTAAAGAGAGCGGGAGCAGGGCTAAAGATCCGTATACAAGCCGTGTCTGGTAAAGGGCGCGCGCACGCGTCATGTAGGAGCTACTTGCATCGGTACCATTAACCGGAAAGTTCATTTTTCATCCATTATGTCATTTGGCTCTTTCAGCACTGCAAAGGAAATGCATTCTGGAACGTTTTCGTGCAACAAAGAATGTTTGTAAACAAATGATTTAAAAACACACTTACCGTATAACAGGCGCATTGTCATTCTTCTTTCATTAATCAACTCCTCTTTTCCACTCTACACTACGATCTTTTCGGCATCTTTTCTCTGGTCTTCGCGCATTTTTCTTTACCGTTGTTGTTGTTGATGAGTTTTATTTATTTATTATCACTTTAGTTTTGTTTTTCTTTTCTTCTTGTTTGTTTCTGTTATCTGTCATAGTTTTTATCTGTTCTTGCCTGCACCCCCTTTGCTGTTTTGCTTCCAGATTTTTTTCTTCTTTCTTACTGTATTACATTGAGATGTGTGTTTATATGTTTTACTTGTTTTGTTGTTTTTATTCTTCTTCTTCTTCTTCTTGTTCGACCCAATTTGTTGCATGTAGAAAACACGTGTGTGAACTTGGCGTGGTTTTATACTGTATTTCTTTGTTTGCCATTCCTGCAACAGATTGGTGTAGATCGTAGCTTTGATGGCGATCGTTTTTTATATCACTTTCATCAATAATAATAGTACGAGTGAAGAAGAATGATGATGATCAGGGGCAAACCGTGCACAAATTTTGAGAATTGGCAAATTTGAAATACCTACACACTCACACACGCACACATACATTTACACACACACATACAGTTAGGTACATGAATTTATACGAATAAATGCAATCTCCGGCGCAACTGCAACTTCACGCAACAGGAGGAGGAGAAAAATCCACACTGAAAAGTATGTTAACTGTTGTACATTACACCAGTTTTACTCTTCTACATGTGTGTGTGTGTGTTTGTATTTTTCCAAATGCTTCTCTTATGCCAATTTTGTTTTGTTTTTGTTACATTGGTTACTAACTTTCCAATCGAAAATGTTTCTTCTCTTTATCTGCTCTTTTCACCTTTTCTCTTTCTCTGTACTGCATATGTGTATATATGTGTGCTACTGCCTCGTCACACTTACCATCTTCCACCATCTACGATCAACGCGTTGAGAAGGATAAAAAGATCGTACTTGTGTGTGTATAATAGAGCTTTTGGGTACTGTTATTTTAGAATCGGTATTTTCCACTTCTCTTCCACATCGTCTTTGTGTCATTCTCTCTCTGTAGAGCGGTTGTGTTATGTGATTCGTTTGCTAAATAGTAATTATTAAGAAAGTCTTATTCCGATTCACCTCGTACACTCATGTGTGTTCGCGTCACATGAGCAGATGGATGATGGGGTTACGGATAGGTTGTTTTTTCTTCTGTTCTGTTTTGAGTTTTATTTCATTCTCAACACAAACGGTTAAAATTCTAATTTACTGAGCACGTGGCACTTTACACCAACATCTTCCTGCAGTGTACAAGTTGCCTCTCCAACCACACACATTTACTCATACACTCTTCGGCCGAATGAAGAGTAGTGCTTGATCGAATCCGAACCCGCCAGGCCAACGAAACAAAGAAAGACTAAACCTTTCGCACTAATAATAAATGAAATATGCTATCGCTACTACTGTTGCTAGAAACAAATTAAACTAAATTATAATGCATCGCATTGTGGTGTTTTCTTTTCTCTTCTTTCTTTCCTAAAACATCCTAAATTAACTAAAAGAACGATTTTTTCTTCTTCCGATCATTAAAAGTATGCATTTTCGAGCAAGTAAAATAAAATCACGAAGCAATAACCTAAACTCGCGAGATTCGGGCTAAACGGGGTGGTTTTTGTTTAAAAAAAGGAGGAAAAGTTTATCATCGCTGGAAGGCGTATAACGTACGTCGACACAGACACACGATAAGCAACGGAAAACAGAACAAAAAAAAAGCAAAACAAAACATAATAATCATGCCATCTAACCAGCTCAAGCCTGCGTTTGGTTGATCGTTTGCAAATGCGAAACCTCAGTGCTTGAGGGCTGGGGAGGAAAAGGGGGAAATAGGATGTGTGTTTTGCCTACAACGTACAGCTAATCAGCCTTCGGGGTATTTATACAAGCACAGAGTTTAAACGTTCAACCCGCCCCTTCAATGCAAACACCCTAAGGAACTTCTGTCCTGTTGCCGTCTACCTGCCCTCTTTTCCTTTTTTTTTCAAAGCAGAATTACTACTCTAAATTATGTGCTTTTTGTTTCTCCACACCCAAAAACCAAGGGAGCTGCTGAAACCCCCATTTTACAACATACCCGTACGCTACCTACTACCACACCACGCCGGTAAGAAGATTTGCTACGGTGTGGTGACTGATGTAAACTGAGCATTGTACCCGTCCATTCTAAGACGACGATGAGGGCACGGAGCATTCGTAAATAGCAAAAAGACGGCGGCAAAAAAGACGCGCACACAGACAGGACCACTTAAAACCCACTAAACAGAGAATATTCAGAATATTCAATCGCAATAAAAGCGGAAGGGGAAGGGCAGTATGCGGTTGGTTTGTCCCCGGACAGCGGACTGATTGATCGGGTCGCGGCGGTGCGATCAAACCACTAATTATTATAATTCGATAAAACTTCATGCGTATTCAGTATTTTAATGTCTCGCGTTTTCCTTTCTCTCTCTCTCTCTCTCTCTCTCTCTCTCTCTCTCTCTCTCTCTCTCTTTCCTTTTCAAATTAACATTCTTGAGCAAACAGACACGCACACGCACGCACGCACGCACACGGAAGGTATGTCACGATCTATGCACGATCAAATGCTACGTACATTGCGGCGCATGGTTGGTTCGTTTGTAATGATCTCATTCGAAGAATCGTTTGGTCTTTTTTTGGAATGAAAATTGTAGCAACGCAGCAAACCCTGTACACTCGTCGGCGTTGCATTGAAAATGGAGCAAATTATGGCAGCAAACAGGCTACACCGAATTTGAGATTCTTATGTTTTCATACTACACACACACACTTTCCTTGCTGCTCTCTCGCGTCTCTTTTAATCTTTTAAATGCTTGTACCGATCCCGGTCGCGTAACTCCCGGCAACGCAGTAGAGCGTATGAAAAATAAATCGAATTCTTACTGCTTCAAAACGGAAAACAAACAGGATTGCTTAAAAGTTAAATCTTCCGCTCTTACTACTGCTACTAGTACTACTACTACTCCTGCACAGCATTGAGTATAATATTTATGTGTGTATGTCGGCTAGGCAAATAAAGGAGGAGCTTTACTGCGCAACAGTAAAACGAAACGAAACGAAACGAAAAAAAACCACGTGCGTACGTGCTTCCGTTCTCGATGGCGAATTTTGTAAATGATAGGTGATAGAGAGTAAGCGCAAATGCGCTTTCATGTGCAACCAGTGTTTGAACACATTTCCCTTCCTTTCTGGCACCTTGGCACGCGCGGATGTGTGTTTGTGTGTGGTGCTGTGTGAAGGGATCTTGTGGAAGAAGCCATTGGCTAGGATCGTCTGGCCGGCAAACCGTACAGAACTGATCATTTCCTACTTCCGCACACAAGTCCAAACACTAGAAGGTCCAACAAATCTCCGCGGATCTTGCCCGGAACTAAAGGGACGACATTAATGGCGCGCTTTACTCGTGTTCGCTCGGAGCGCCCGGATAGTAGTACGGTGGTGGTCGCTCATACTCTGCTGCCGGTGGTGCCATCGGCGGGTTCTGGTACCGTGGCGGAGCTCCATCCCAGTTTCTGAAAGTGTGCAAGCAAAGCATACCATTAGAGGAAAAGATAATGCATCGGGCGATAAAGTCACATTACTAGCAAAATGAAAACAACAAAAACTGTGATGTGAAAAGAAAGAGAGAGAGAGAAAGGAGTAATAAGGGTATAGAGAAAAAGTGCATGTTTTGTTTTCGGTTATCTTATTTTTTGTTTGTTTAGTTTACTTTTTCTGTTACTATTTACACTATTATCAGTACACAGTACATTTACACGTGCATACATACACACACACACGCGAGCGTTTCTTTCGCGTACTTTTTTCTCCATCAGCACCAAACAAACACATACACATGAACATACATCTCATCTGGTCCTAACTGTTTGGGCACCTTACATGGCCTTGTTATCCCTTTCACATTCTCTATCTATGTCTATTGTTTTGTTTCCAATTGTTTTGTTTCATTTTTGACATTTGCTTCAATTCAACTAACTTTACCTCGCACCTTCCTCGCGTTCGCCAATATACGTCTACCACGTGTTTTGCCAAACACTTGCGCAACCAGTGGTTAGGCGTTGCGTCACTTTCTTACGGGGTAAATGCGCATAACAAAACCAATCGACAACACAAAAAGAAACACAAACAGTCCGGGAAATTGCCTGGGATCAGTGTGTGTGTGTGCGAGGGACAGAAAAGGAGGGCAAAGGGTGGGGGGATGAGACTACGATCATTCACTACGGGGAGGATCAGGAAGATCGAGAGATGGTGTCGAGATGCTTGGAGCAGCAACCAACAACACACATTATGCAGGTTTTTCATATGCAATCGGACGATTTTTATTTTTATTTTTATTGTTACTCACAGATTGCTGCAGAGGTGCGCGTTTGCGGTGTTGTGTATGTGTCTTTGCATTACGAAGGGGGAGGAGGAGGTTCTTACATTACGAAATAGGACGATAGCATTGTTGCTGTTGCGGCAAACCGAACCCAGCCCGTGGCCGACTATCACAGGTGCTCATATAGTGGCATCTTTTTAGTTTAGTTTTAGGGGAATTTGTGTAGGGTTGGGTGTGTTTGTGAACGAGACCAGAGCGAAGCAGAATCGTTTGGACCGATGGATCGTTGATGACGGTTGAGGAACGTAGTGGTAGAATCGAATTATATCCCGAAAGAAGGGAAAGAAAAGGGAAAAAGACAAATATTTAAAGAAATGTATAAGAAAAAAGACACACATACATTAACATCATGGTACAAACGTTACAGTTTTTCACGACATTTACACAAACATCTTGGTTGTGTGAGATATGAAGAAAACCAAATATGTGTGGGTTGGAATGGAAGTTTTTCAGTTCGATTTTGTGCGTGATTAAGAAAATGAGGAACAAATCCGAGAAAGCCTTCTTATTCAATGAATGATCACCCAATTTGTCTACCAGACATCACCGTGAGAAGAAGGAAAGTGTATGTACAGCGGTGGTAAAGCACTGATTGTGCCACGAAACCCTTACTAGTGTTACTGTGCTAGTGTAGCTAGTGTGACAGTAGGATAAAAGTACAAAACATTACTATACGTTACGTTAGCGTTACGCGTTACGCCTGTAGGTCTAACACCCAAGCAGCATATTGGTTTAAGCATTTATTCAATGTATCACTGTACTGCGGAAGTAGGAACATTGCCATAAGCCCAAAAAAGACAAAAAGCTCAAAAATATTGAACAGATACGGATTCGTTCAAACGATCCGGATCTGTAAAGTGAGCGAGTGAAACAAGCATCAATTTTTGAATGATCCGGATCATCCGTTCTCTGAGGGACGCAGAGACGAATGATCAAATGCGCCAAATGAGCAAGTGAGCAGGTATCAATTTCGGATCATCATTCTTTTCTCCCCAGATAGCAGAACAGACACATCTGACACGTATGTGATTCTTAATATAAAAACGAGAAAGCATGGTCCCACCGCTGTGATCTGACTCACGCTTTGGATTCCATCACCAATGTCTATTATTAAGGCGTGTGTACACGAATATTTGTTCACAATGTGCAATTGTATGGAGATATATGCGTGCGAGGTGTCAATTCCATACAAAAATTAACAAACACCCTGACTCTTCTGCGCTAATCGTATGGATGCGACTTTAGCGATTGTCTTGTACTAGAGGTGTGTCAAATGAACCAGCACCGTGCGGTTCATTCTGTTCACGAGAAAAAATGAATGAACCGGTTCGCAAGCACCAAAAAACTATGGGAAGCATCCAAAACAAGTTTTTGGAAACAACCAAAAATCCTTGGAAAAGCCCTGTAAAATCTGTTCTCTTTCTCTTTTACTGCAGATTTGACATTAACTGGCAGGTTAGCAGAGAACGAACGATTGATTGATTGACCCGATCAAATGATCCAGAATACGTGTTTGAATGAACCGAGACTGAGACGCTGATCTCCAAAAAGATTCGTTTTTAACACCTCCAGTTTAAATGAAAGCTTTTCGTACCTCTCAATGAAAGGATTCAAATTTAGATGTGATAATGATGCAAATAATGCACTTAGGAAACGTTCTTTTGATGCGGACGATATCGGGCACCTAAAATTAAATTTTTACACACAAATTTATGTTTTTGAGTTATTTTTCTTCATAAAAGAAGAAAGCAAAAAAATCGTTAGAAAAAAAAAATACTTTTTTCAAATACCAACAAAAAATAGACATCAAGTATCACTCAACGTCACACAGAGTCCATAAAGTATGGCAACTTTATCAGATCGTATATGAAAAGTCTGTAATGACATCCAAATTGTAAACATCAAAACAAATTTTTTGTTGATATTTTCGATTTCGGTTTACTTCTCGTATCCGTTACTGTAATATTTCGATGAGTCTTGAAGCGGAACTAAAAAACAAATTTGATTTTTTCAACAATAGCAAGTTACTATACAAATAGTCCCCGAAATACAGCTCTTTAAATTAATTGTACTGTTTGACAAATCATTTGCTAAGGGCAAAATAAATGATGTTTTTATTGAAATTCAAAAATCAATCCAAAATGATAAAATTTGGCTTCATACAGACTTAAATCAAATTACTAACGTAGCATCGAAATCAATCCACTTAATGAAAAACTACATGTTTTGTATAAATATTTTGGTTGAAAACCGCCAAACTAGAATATTACAAAACCAACACCAGTTAGTCGGCTGGAAAGGTATGGTCAAAATGCAACCTGGGTATTTTCTTTAGCATGTAACGCTGCTCGAATGTAACGCAGAGAAGTGCTCTTTACTTTCACCGACAGCGTAGTGCCGCTAATACCAAATGTCCTCTTCTAAAGGGAATTGTGTCGGAACGTGAAAATTAACACAAACACACTTGGGGGAACAACAAACAAGCAAGTAAACGAGTGTAGCGTACCGAGGTAGAAAATTACAGTAAACAGGTGAATAGGAGTGGACCTAGAGGAAACCAAAACGACAACACAACAACAACAACATCAGCACAAACATAATGAGATGACTATGGCCACAACATACACGAGCGGTTTTGTTCCCTTTGTAAGGCGAAAGAGAGAGTGGGAGAGCGAGAGATATAGCAAGGATGATGCTCCGGTAGGAAAACCTGTCACCACGGTGCCCATCATCGCCACAACGGTCTAACCGCATCGACGGACCGTGTCCCTTTGCCGCTGTCCGACGAATCTCGCTATGTCTACACTACTCGCACACCAATCCAGGGCAGGACACGCTAGTACTTCTCGTAACCACTGTCGGTACGGGTTGCGGACTGCTTGCCACCGCTCTGCTCCTCACTGGCCAGCGAACGGGGCCGCCGGAAGGACATGGTACGGAAGTCGAGCGGCGAAGGCGTCCGCGTCGGCACGAGCGCCATCGATCGGACCGATCCAACGCTACTGCTATTGCTTCGGCTAACATGCCCGGGCCGTGGTGGCACATGCTGATGATGATGGTGGTGTTGATGGTGTTGCTGCTGCTGCTGCTGCTGCAGCAGTAAGGCGTTATGGTGCGGCCGACGCTCTTGCACACCCGTCACCGTTAGCAGATCGGACGAGCCACGACCACCGGCAGGCACACGATCGACCTGCTCCAGTGCCGTTTGAAAGTCGTCGAAGAAGCTTTTGCTAAACAAACGGCTAAGCATCCGGTTCGGTGAGTCACCACCGTACTCCGGCCGGGGCTGAGACCGCCGGAACGAGGCGGGACTGGTGTTCTGATACCCGCTGTAGGGTGCAGATGGTGGTGGTGGATCTGCGTCCAGCGACTCGTCCGGCGCAGACAGCGACATTGGCAGTGACAGTGGCAGGGGAGTAGAGTGGTGTCGTTGGTGCAGTGTAGTGCGCTGCTGCTGCTGCTGGGAAGTTGTTAGTAGTACCGGGGGTGGCGGGAGCGAAGAGGCCGCCGTATCGCTGCCGCGATGGGTTAGTATTGAAGGGATCTGTGACACTACACTGTTCGGAAGTACAGAAATACAGAGGCAGGAAGTTAGCGACGCACATGCCAACACCACGGTAGGCCCTCGTTCCAGGGAGGGAGCGGGGGCGTGTTAAGCGTGAACTTTGGATTGTGTGGGTGCGTGTGTGTCGTTTTCATGAGCGATTTCGGTCGCATATTACAAGATGATGAGGACACGTCGTGGCGTGACACGAACGCAATGGAAGACACAAAACCAATCTCCAAAAGTGTTTGTGTGTTGTGTGGGTCTTTTAAATGATGATCTTTGAGCTAGACAAAAAAGACAAGAGTACTACAAAAAGGACCGGGGAAAACACACACAAACACACCTACCCTAGCACTACTACTCATTATCCTACATACTAGTCTTCTACTAACAAAAACAGACACACACACACGACACCGCTCCTACTGGTGACGGGGTGGGCGGTCCCTCTGCTTATGCTACTGAGATGATGAAACGCATCAGCGTCCCTTGATGACGGCCAAATGTAACGTGAAGACGAGAACTCGCCTTCTCTTCGCTTCCCAAAACAAACGGACGTTTATGCGCGCTTATATGGTTTATGCTTGAATACGGGGATGGAATCGTACAATGCATGTTCATGTGTATGTGTGTATGTAAAAATTGGTTGTTCTTATGGTATATATGAAAGTTCAAGCGTTCAAGTGCACCGAGTACGACGCCTGTTTTACGCTGCTACGGTACCGTACAAGTACCACGAATGGAGTTGCCCTTAGAGCATTTGAGGGTTTTTTTTATCATCATTATTTACACACAAAATGCTACAACCACAGGTAGCGAAACGTCACACTTACTTCGGAGCCATATCGTTGTACCGCGGGTCGCGGCTGTGCGAAGGGCTGCCCTCTTCGTAGTAGATCTCGCGGCGATCGCGCGACTCACGGCGACGGTCCTGCTTCTTGCGGCGCTTGTTTTTCGGACCACTGGAAAACAGAAACACAACCAGAGAAAAGGGGGTGGCGATTAGAAAAGAGGGGTATTGATCGATAAAAAACAAACCGCTCCGACTACTGCATTAATAGTTGCTGAAATAATGTTGATTCGGTTCAATTCGTTTCAATTAAAATATGCACTACGGAATAAGGTACATATACGGATACGAAATACTTTCCAAAATGGATAATGTATGTAATACATATGTGTGGCATATCATGTATAGAGTAAGGTCCTAGAAAACTCATCACAAAACACATCGGTTAAACATATCCAAAGGGTTTTTTTTTGGGATTTTTTATCGCTCATAAACAGCAAAAGAGACAAAACAGGCAAAACCGATAGAAAAAAAAAAACAAAATACAAATGCGCAAACAATGGAGTTACCAAACCAAATCGCAAAAGACAGAAATCTTCTCAACAAAGAGAAAGAGAGAGAAAAGGAGAGTAAGAACAAAAAAAACAGAAAATGCAGGCGATTAATAAACGAACAGTTGTTACGGTGAGACACGTTTCGCATGGGATGGGTAGGTAAATGGGGTCGTTTTGCTTTGGGCATCGTAATTAAACTATCATTCGATCAAAGGGCTGGCCGGGGAGAGCAGAACACCTAATCGTTCCTGGCTCCTAATGTTCATTTACACGCTCGTGTACCCCCCACATCATCTTCTCCCCCACACAAATGGGGAATGCTGGCAGCCGCCTGAGAGGGGGGGAACTTACCTCGCGAGAGGAATGTTATCACGCTCGGTGTAGGCATCATACAGATACTCACTGTAATGAGAACGGAAAATGACAAGAAGAGAAACAATACCACAAACATAAAATATCGCATCCAATAGAGTGAGTGAGTGAGATAGAGAGTGAGAGAAAGTTTGCCATCACCACACGCAAAAACCAACTTGCAAGAAGGAGGGATTGTGTTTTTTTTGCTGAAACCGTTTTTTTTTTGGCGAGAAACTAATACGAAAACACAAAATAATAAGAAAAAACACACTATTTTACACTCTTTTCAAACCGTGACTTTGAAACCAAATTACTTCAAATCCAATCTAATAATGAATCAAATCTACACGAACGAACGAATGAGTATGAGAGGGGGGGAAACAAACCCCGATAGTGAAGATATGTGACGGATGTGTGTTATGTGGGAACGGGAAGAGATTAGAGAAACGAAAGACGAAAAATATGAACACACATTTTCTTGCACTAAATGCGGCAGTGTATTTGCGGTGCACGATGCAGAGGGGATTATTTTTTTTGGGTTGATGCATATCCTTGTTGCAATGTCCAGTGCAGAGCGTTCCTTCTAGCACGCGTGCATCATCACCGTTGAGGTTGAGAACGAAAAGTGGGAAGCCGACGCTTCAAATACATATTTAACACGTGCGCCCCATTGAACGATGAACGGAAACAGCTCAGCTCACGTAGTTTGATTTGCTGAGAGTTTGAGAAGCAATATCGAAAGCTCAAACTCTAGTCAAACTGTGGTTTTGTCATTTGTTGCCTTTTGTTTTGTACAGCATTTTCCAAAAAGTTTAACACGTGAGCTGCTGCTGTGGTTGTTTGAGCTTCATTAGATCTACACCTGATAAAAAAGATTATCTTCTTTTTTTAATCCAAAACAAACTAATCCCGAACTGTGCCGGAGTGGAGGAAGCACCTTAGCCCATTTTATTTTGGAAACGTTTTTTTATTATTAAACTGATTGCAGTCTCTACACTAACCTAGGCTAAATTAAGGTTAAATTGAGCTTTACATTATTATTAGGGTCAACAGAAAGGAGTTTGCATATTTACAACTTGCTAGCATAACCAATAACTTAAGTAGTGCATTCGATGTACAGTGGATTTATTAAATAATTGCAAAAACATAACCGTATGTAACATAGGAGAATCTCTTTAAATAGTAACAGCTGCCATTACCAGCTAATGTATACATTCCACCAAACAAAAAACAGCATGTACCCATTCAAACTTGCCAAGTTTACAAACTTCGCTCAAAGCTTAATGTTAATATTTTGCATAAAATAAACTTAAACCATGAATTACGCTCCGTTGCCCGGAGGGAATTTTTAAAACTAAAAAGCAAATCTTAAAGCACAATTGGAATCCGAATACCCTGCCGGTCACGTTTTAATACTGTTACAGTGGGAAGCTCGTTATAAAGCGATCGGCATGCAGCACAGTTTAATACTCCGCACAAACTAATCTCATGCAATGATCACTAGCTACAGTAAAACGTCGACACGTTTTAGTACATAAATACACACATGCAAGCGCAATGTTTGACTATACTTTTTGGAGATCTACTTAAGCCATGCAGTTGTTCACGGGTGGCTGCTGGAATCACTACTGTAAGCTAGAGGGTGTGAAAGGGAGAGAAGAACTATCATTTGGCACTTACGATTCCACCATCGGGCCCGGGTAAGGATCCGACTTTTGGTACAGCGTCGACAGCTTGACGCCGAAAATGATCGACGGCAGGAACAGTAGCAGACACCACACAACGCCAGCCCAGAATCCATTCTAAAGCGGGAAAGTGCAGGCAAAGCGATGGTAATTGGTACAATTTGTATTCCGTTGTGTATGAAATACTTACGAATGGATCGACGATGCGATTGCACGACGCTACAATGACCGATTCGTAAACGTTGTACACCGGTCCGCACAGCCCAATGTCGCCCTCGGTCGACTCGATCACGAGCGTGATGTACGAATGGATCTGGTTGTTAAACCCGGACACCAGCTCCTCGGTCACGTTCTGCACGAACGTTTTGCCATACTTGTTGATGTACTCCTCGGCGTCCTTGATCTGGGTCAGGAACTTATCGATCGCCGCCGAGAATGACTTTTCGCCAAACTTCAGGCTAGTGTCTAGCGTGGTGGACAGCTTAATCAGCTCGTTGGTAGACGCAATCATCGGATCGACGAGGTTGGTCTGGAAATGTGAGCCAAAGACTCGGTGAAACTTTTCTTAACATGAGACAGCAGGACCTGCTACCTACCTGGTAGGAAGACAGATGGAGCGCTTGGTTTTTGAGGTTCACTTTGATGTCGTTCATTTCCTTGCCGGATGGCACACGATTTGCCACCTCTCGCAGCTTGTCGGCAATCTCGTTCAAGTTGTACTCGGTGATGTTGAAGGTCAACTGTTAAAATTATTCCAAAGATAACGTTAAAAAACTCCCTTTCCGACAAAGCTCCAAACAGTAACGTACATTGTCGGTAAACTTATCCACATCGAAATCGTTCAGCTTCGACTCCTGCAGCGCACGGATGTCTTCCGTCGCTTCCGGCGTCAGGATTTGCACCGACTGGATCTTGATCTTTTCCTTCAGCGCCGCCAGCTCGCGCGTAATGCCGTAGTGTTCCGGGAAGTCGCGTATCGTACGGATGTCGATGAAGTTGTTCAGCTTCAGCACCTTGTAGATCGTTTCGTTCTGCTGGCAGGCCACAATCACCTCGCCGATGTGGACCGGTTCTACCTGCTCGCTGACCTGCAGCTTCGTGCGCGACCGTTCTGCCTGCGCCCGCAGATCCGCGTACAGCCGGTTGAGATCGACGAACTGGTCGAGATAGTTGATGATCTGATCGTTGGCCGGGTCGCGCAGTGAGTCGCACGCGGCACGGCGCGTCAGCGTGCCCACCAGGAAGGAGGCCAACGCGACCGCCAAAATGACGGAGAAGGTAAGGAAGATGATGGCAACCGAGCTGTCAAACGGGAAAGCGGATTCGAATAAAATACCGTTCAGGTCGTTAAATAAATGTTATCGCAGTTAAATCAGATCACTTACAAGATCAAGAAGCGACCACCAGCACCCTTGTTGCAGCAATCGTCACCGTAGCCGTCCGGCCGCTTGCCACAGATGCCGCACAGCAGCCCAAACACCAGACACATCAGTATCAGCAGCAGCACGGAGCTAATGCCCAGCCCGGCGTAGTAGCGGTAGATGCTGTACTGCTCGATGTACTCGTCCGCCGTGTCCAGGTGCTTGTAGGAATTGTTGCCGAGCGTGTCGGCCACGTTGTTCAGCCGCGAGGTCAGCATGTTCGACACGTCCTTGATGGCCTTCCCGGTCGAGTCCGAAGCGGCCTGCACTTTCGGAATATTCTGCAGCACAGTCTGCCGCAGCGTGCTCTTCAGTTCGTTCATCTGGTCGACACCCTGGTGGATGGCACTGCCCAGGCTGCTGTCCGTTAGCTGCTTAACACTCTCTATTATTTGAGAGAGATCGGGCAGCTAAAGAATAAAATGAGCATAACAACACACCGATACGATCGAAATTAGTTCAACTGGCACAATCAAGACGTGCGGTTGCATGGTTTGCTGCTGAAAAGCTGCTTAATGTTGGAAAAAGTAACTTAAGATAATGCTTGCAGCAACATTAATGTATATAGATAGAGAGTTGACCTACAACGTTATAAGGTGCATATAAGTATCTTACATAACTAAAAATGTAAAAGAAAAATGCATAACTGTTGTTTGAAAAATGCGCTTCAATTAAAATACCGACATGTTGTATGGAATGATATTATGTCTGTTGCTTTTGCCTTCTCCAATTTTGTGTTCCAATTTCACTTGAGTTAACGGTGATTTTTTGGTGATTTTTTTGGGTTCAACTTATAAAACATTGCAGATAATATCACACACAAACACACGTATACACATACACACACACTTACACACTGAAGGAGATAAACATATTAAGGAAGGGGTTAATTTAAGAACCGAAGAACAATTTAAAGAAAAGTAAAACAAAACTAGCATCGTAGCAGGAAAAAAGTAACTCAATCAAACAAGGGAAGGAAGTTAGTTGAACACGAGAGCGTAGCGTATGGAATAAATTATTTAAAGGAAGAATAAATATTAGCACTCATAATATAACTCCTCGGGGTAGTCGCATTTAATAAAAACAAATACAAATAAAGAAATTTTAAACAGAAAACGAAAGACATAACACAACGCGAACACAACACAAACCAACACTAGCAGTAAAGCCGAAAGAGTCACCTACCCTCGGGAAGTATCTGTCTTGTATCTGTTCGACGATGAAAGTAATGTGACGGTGGATAAATGTGTCCGGGATGAATAATAGTAAGGTTAATTAATTGCGTTAGTTTCGGTACGGTGTTAGAAAAAACAATTGTGTTTTGCGGTGTTTAATATCAAGTGGTGAAGGTGGTGGTGAGCGAAACCCGGAGTGCCGGGGTGATTCGTTGGCCAGCAATCCGGCTGTGCCAGCGAGTCCAATGCATTTGCATTGTACAATTTGGGAAAAAGATGAAATAGTGTATAATGATACATGGCAAGTATGACTTTGTTTGACTCATGATGGGTACATGATTGAAAAAAAACATGAATGATATGCACGAAACCAGGATCATTGATCATTGATAATGAATGACTTTATGTAAAGAGTAGAGATTTAGAAGCAATTGTTAGATAAAACAAAACCAAAAGCTTATCGATTAGTTGTTTCCAAGATGAGTTTATAAGAAAACGTTGGATCAGTTTTTGATTGATACGCAGAAAACAATCAAAGCAAAATGATGCAATTAACCCTACACTACTACGAATTCACGAATCCTCTACTATGCACGATCAATAATATACTGCGTACGATGAGTTCAATCATGAAGATGAATTAATGAATGTTTGATCAATGATTAAAACAAATCTTACACTAAAACTCACACCTAATCGTTTCCAATTATTTGTATAATAAACTTAATTATTTTTTACCCATTTTGTTATTAGTGGCTTTGAGGTATTAAATATTATTTTAGTATTTGTCATTCATCCTGTTTCTAAAGAACCTCTTGAAAGCTTTGCTTTGAATGCTTTTAATAGTCACACTTACAGTACCGTATGAAGAATATTTGTTTAATTTAAAAGCTTCTAATAAATCTGTTCTGCCACCACCAACACCAACACACAAGCGTCACCGGAGATTCAATAGCCCCGATGTGACCCCATGACTTACCGAGTTGTAGTCGATTCCGTTCACATTTAACCGTCCGATCTTGTAATCGTCCATCACCTTAATACACTCCTGCGTGCCGCACTTGTTCAGCGAAGTCAGCAGTTCTCGCTTCACACCGCGCAGTCCTGCAAAAATCAACAAAACCAAACCGTTTCGAATGTCTATTGCTTTGCACCGGAAGAAGCTCCCCCTTTCCCTCTGTGCTTCAATACAACTTACCATCGTTCAGCTGCGAGGCAGTGATCCGTAGCTCGCTGGTAAGCTGCTTCATCTTCTCCAGGCTGCCCTTGATGCCGGGCAGCTTCTCCACGAACTCGTACAGCGTCGTCAGCTTTTCCGCCTTTGATTCCTCCTCCAGCCGCTTGATAATGTTGTCCGAGGCGTCGTGCAGCAGCTGCTTCAGATCGTTGTTCAGCTCCTGGTAGTTTTTGTTCAGCACGTGGTCGATGTGGGCCGAGGTGGTCTGCAGGTACAGGCGGGTGTCGTGCACACCGTGCCGGGCGGAAGTGGTAATGTTTTCCACCCCATGCTGCATGTAGCTGTTCGTGACGAACGCAACCACCACGCCAAATCTGCAAGAGGGATGCACAAAAACCACAATCAATCAGTGCGCCAGTTGTAAGGATTCGGTGCCGGTGCCGGTGGGGGGCGAACACTCACACCAAAGCCGAGGTGGAGCAGATCAGCAGGAAGCCCAAAATGGCCCGCCGGCAGGTGTCGTGTTTCTTGTCGAACGGTTGCGATCGTCCGCCGCAGCCACCGAAACACCGACAGCAGCACAGACAGAGTCCCATGATGGGCATTAGCGCGATCATGATGATGCACAGGGCCGCCACCAGCAGGATCGCCCAGTACTGCTTCAGCAGCGGGCCCCAATTGTTGTCCGAAACGTTCGGTCCGGGTGCGATCGCGCCTTCCTTCACGGTAATGTAACCTGCAAAATGATGGCCGGAGAAATGGTTTGCATCAATTCGTCACAGTACAGTCCACACGCAACTTACCGTCCGGGATGGGATTCTCGTCGACGAACAGATCGATGACGCGATTGGTGATCTCGTACAGCGGTGCCATGCCGCGCGCATTGTACGACGTTGAGCTTTGCATTTCGACAGCTTCGTTAAACCGGGTAAACTCAGTCGTGCGGATCTTCAGTATCGGTTCCGCTTGTGCTACCGCTACGAACGCACCGGGCAGTATGAGCAGCAGGGCGAGCAGCCGCCCGCTTCTGGAAGCGATCGTGGTCGCCATAATGACGTTGGGGGAAGTTTCGTGATGCTGCGTGGGCGCTCGACGATACGACACTAATGGCAAATGGGGTGCGAATACAGGCGACCGGTCGGTCGGTGACGTGTTTTGGAGCACCGATCCTGCTACTCGTTACCCCGTGTGATGATGTCCAGCTTTTCAGGAAGATTGGCAAAGTGTGTTTGTGATGGCAGACGGTCGTAGCTTGGCCACTTTGGTTTCGTTGGTTTGTGAGGCAGTGACAGTAATACGGCAGGGATGGAAGAAGAGCACGACAGTACAGCACCCTCTGTCGGTTGTCGGTGGGAACGATGATGGTGGCAAGGAATGGGTTGGCTTATTCAAACTCTAGAACCTTTTTGGAGTACAAAAAAGAGAGTAACCAAGTAGAAGAAATGGAAATTAGTATTGTGTTGTTAAGATTGCATTTACATATTAAAAGTGGAGTTACTGCAAATAACTCGTCCAATAAATCTAGTTTAGAACGTTTTAATGTTGATGTAAGTGCGCCTGAACCCTGAAATTCCCGCCCGTCAATGTAGGACCCGGTTGCGAGCTCATGCTCGTTACAATTAAAAGCAAATCATTTTCTCCAATCTACTCTATAGCAAAAAACCCATTGCACCAATGAAAAAAAAACTGCTTAGTACGCTCATTTCCCTTGGCTAATTTCTCCATCACTGAAGATGAAGCGCCTCAACAAAAAAAGGTAATTTTACACACGTTTTCAATTTATTTCTCCCCCGAGTAAAGGTGGCAGTGGTTTTTAGGTTTCACTACGCAATGTTGGCTTCCCTCTGCGGTGTCTCGCCATGACTCACGTCTCGCTCAGATCTCTCCGGTCACGCTTTTTTGTATGCTTACGGTGGTGGCTCACATGAATCGCTTTCGGGGTTTTTTCCCTCGCCCCAAACAGAGCTCAACACGGTTCTGCTTCGCTGCATGGATTTTGCACCTCCAAAACGGGAGCTGTCTTCTATCAACGGACCCACAGCAGCAGGAAAGAAAGGAAGAGAGACACCGTTACTTCCCCGACTGTCATGGGCAAATGGTTGTGCGGTTCAGGTTGAGGGCACCACGGCCACAGACACGAACGCCATTCGTTCAGGTGATAATGGGCAAGCAGTTCTACATGAGGGGAACCGTTACCAACCGTGGTTGAAAATGGATGCAAATCACGCTCTTCTCCCTTGGTAGTTTTGTGTTACATTTTGCTTGTTTTGTTGCTAACCTCGGAGGTAACGTTTAGAAATCAAAGACAAAAATCATCAATGCAATGATTCATTCCTTGCGAGAAATGATGACTTTCTGGTGGCAATATCTTGCATCATCCTAGCGGAAAGGATGTTCTTCCCAAACTCATCAGCAAAGCAAAACATTGAGAAAATCTATTTCCTCGTTTTTGTATGACTCAATGCGCCTTTGCATTCAATGCTCTTCTAACTCCCCCAAAGACCACGCGAACTGCGTTGCTTTGACGGCGATCGCATACGGGAGGGCAAGCACTCACAGCACCAGCATCATATGTCACAATCATCGTCCGCTCCCTGTCCAACAAGAAATCTAACACCCGAGATGCACTCTCTTTAAGTATGCCCCTGCCGTCATGCATTTCTACTACTTCGCTTTGCGCAATTGGAGCGCGTGCCTGTTAGATGCAAACACGCGACTGGTTAAATTTTGAATTCCACCATGTCTGACTCAAAATAACCTACTCCTTTGTATGAAAAGAGCACACACAGGGATGTGGTATGAAAATGTAGCAAAATTAATTCATCACCCTTCATCCTCTTCCACACCACAATGGTACACTCATTTCATACGATCAAGCCGCAGCTGAGGTTGGGCCCAACGCCATCCGCCCGGATACTGATCGGAAATAAACTCTACCACCAAAGTCAAAACAAACTGCAAACCCCCTCGCCGGGGTGGGTTTTGGGCAATTGATTTGGGTCCACCAAACTGTGTGATATAGAGCCGTCCACATTTCCCATTACGCCGAGCAGAGTGAGCGTATTGTGCCGCCGGGCCCATTACCTCTCTGTCTCATTCGTTTGCCTTTCTTTCGCTTACTGGTTCGGGTTTTAAGCGATATTTTATCACATATATGAGCAGCATGCTGCTGTCCGTATTCTTCCCGTCCGTTGAGTCCGTCTTGAAAGCAAAACACAAACATGGTGTGTGTGTGTTTTTTCCTACCCCTTAACCCAATTGGTTAGCTCCCCTGCCAGGCTAGTGATCATCTCCTGCATCGATGGGACTCACCATATCCACACATACACGGAGAGCGATGGGAAGGAACTTGAAATGGTTGTTTCATCATGGGCGCGGATGCAATGTAGCACGCTAACACATAACCCAACAACTCCCAGACCAATGAGGAGAAACAAAAATAATAAAGCAGCAGCAAAAACCCAAACATGTTCGCCCATCCGCCGCGCTGCTGTGACAGCTGCAATACGTTTGAGAGTGTGTGTCTTTTCTTTCCCATGTGTGTGTGTGTGTGCGG
Source organism: Anopheles merus (assembly GCF_017562075.2). Taxonomy (NCBI): domain Eukaryota; kingdom Metazoa; phylum Arthropoda; class Insecta; order Diptera; family Culicidae; genus Anopheles; species Anopheles merus. The sequence continues at coordinate 24,377,069 of NC_054083.1, read as the reverse complement.
TTGATGAGAAAATAGTTTCATCTGCAGTGCCATGCATCGTTCTTGGCCAATTAGTTCGATGCAGAGCGCGCCAGACGGTGGATAAGCGGCGCATGCTAATGCACGCGGAAGACGCAATTTTGTAAGCATAAACGACTGCACAGCGCCTGGGACGTGTGAATCATAAATATTTAGCAATTAACAAGTATTTCGAATGCGGGAGTCGTCTCTTGATTTCGTTGGGGCGATAAAAAAAACGAAGAAAACGGCCGACAAATTACATTTAAAATTTACACGACAAAAGGGAAAAGTCCCCGGAAGGTATTTATGATGATTCATAGCCATTTCACTCCTTCCAATTAATGGAGTGTGTCACGTTGCGAAGTTAAACACACCATATTGAACCAATCCCGTAGCTATTATCAACTCTCGCCAACGAGTGTCTTCTTCAAACGACCGCGTTATCAAACTGCGACTGACTGACTGTGCGCGCCAATGACGATTTCATTCACAAATGATAAGACCGTATTTGTTCAGCCGTTTGTTTTCCAACACATCTTTGAAGTGCAGTGTAAATGTGAGTAACAATAAATAATATTAAAAATTACAAAGCAAATAAATTCGTCATTTTACCCATATGACACACGGGTTACAATTACTGCAATTATATTGCTTGAGACAGGGCTGAGTTAATTATTCATCAAGGCGGCCAGAGCGGATTAAAAGAGGAGTGAGACCTATTTTCTGAACGAAGTTCTATTTTCTTTAAAATTATTGCATTGGCCATACTTCTCGCTGAAAGTTATTAAAAACACTTCGTTATTTTATAGAATTATGTGCATTCCACTTGATTTTTAAAATCATAGATTAAAGGGGAATAAAAACGTCAATCTAGATTCGTGTCTACTTTCTAGATATTGTTTGCAGCCACAACTATTGAGCGTGCAAAATCAACTATTTTATTCTGATAAAATATTATTCAACCCCTGTTTTAGATGTTTGAATCAGACAATTAATGAATTAATGAGAATGTTTTACTGTTACATCTTTTTATTTTTTTGCCGGGATAATAGCAATTTACTACACACTATTTAGTGCTTATGATTAAGTTTATTCGATTTAGAATACAACATTAAAAGGCATTGGAAGTTAATTCCGTCATGTAGCAAAAAAAAAAAATTTCAATCTGTTTCAACAGTAAACACCTACCACAAGGTTTGCATTGAATTGAGCGAATAGGTGAACCTTGCCGAACCCTGATTTGAAGGGAAAAATATGAATTTCAAACATAAAAATTCCGTTCAATACCGAAAGGGAACGGTAACGCTACACAATCGTCGCATAAATAATGATTTCCCTGTTTTGGTTTCACTGTTCCATTCCCATTTGCAATCAAAAATGGGGTTTGAACGGGCGGTGTTTTAATTGAGCAGAAGTAATCGCCGTAAGACAAGATATTCCACCCACCCACGGAGCTGTTTGTGAGTGTGTGTGGTTTAATTATATCGAATTCCTTCTAATTAGTAGGTGAAGCGATAATCACTGTTGTAGTGCCGTTCAGGGATACACGATAGGTGAACACTGTTTCGCGTGTTGCACTAATCGATGGCAGCAAAACGTTTAAAGATAATTAGAAAGAAAAAAAAAAACGGAACAGAAATCACCATCCAATTAGGCTGGGCAAAGGAGTTGACCACACTTGACCGATTTGTTTGGTTAAAAAAATTGTGATTTGCTTCAAAAGTTCATAGTTGGGGTTTGAAGTCCTTGTCAAAGAGTTAACAAACAGAATTTAAAACTGAACCTTATCGAGGAGCTTTACTTCATCTCTTCCCGTCCATTTCACGCCACAAAATGTAGGTTATTCCGCGTTTCTTTCTTTGTTTTTCCTACTTCCTCAGCAACGTTTTACTTTTCCCTACAACAGTCTCCCGGATGGCCTTGAGGCGCTGCGGCGGAAAGGGAAATTAAATCAATAACTTTATTACCTTTCACCGACCAGCAAACGGTGTAAAAGCCACAGAGCAAAAGCCAACCAACGCAACAACCTCAGATTGTTTGTCCCCGATGCACCTTTTTCGCTTCCACTGTGACTTTATGCTCCAAGACAGTGCGTGTTCGAGCGGCTTTTGATAGGTTTTGTTTCTTGCTTCCCTCTCCCCCATTTCCGACACCATCTGAAGTGCACCGGCAATGGAATATGGAGTCAGCTTTCAAGATTGATAGAATGCTTCCTGTGTAGGAATGGTTCCGCCGTTGGCGTGCTATGACTTTTATGCACTTGATGGGTACTCTGCCCGTGAGTGGCATAAATAGTGAGCAACGAAGGCTGATAACGCTAATGATTAAAACGCAGCGAGCGATGGCTTTCGAGGTTCAATAAAATCGTTGATTGAGTGAATAGGTTACGTACGGGGTTACAATGATAACTAAACGCACAACAATTTTCCACAAGATCGATCAAGAAGATGCGTTAATGAGAGATAAGAGTTATATTTTAATGCACATTATATTTCAGCTTTGTAATGAAAAAGCTCATTTACTGTTGGTATTAATAACTCATGTAATGCTAAGAACAGCGAAATCTTCAGTTTAAATATCGTCATTTCAAATAAAACACGATTCTTTGCAGTTCGCCTCCGCAGCCGTTCTTTTCCAAGGCCATCCCAACCAATCAACCCTGGCAAAACTTTGCCAGTAAAAGACGCGGTTAAGGCGCCACCGTATTTAGAGCATCGAACAAACCATCTTCCGGCCGTGCTTCCTCTGTGTGCAAAAAAAAAATAAAGCTTTTCGTCCCATCCCGCCCCATCCAAATGCCATTGGAGTTGTTTATTTCATTTCTTTCTTTTCCTCAAGTACGCGAGCTCGCGCTTGCAACAACAAACGGCGCACGGGAGGTGAAAGTGCCAAACCACGAAATGACGATGGCAGGAACGACGACCACAACGACGCTGCCGCCTGTGACGTTCTCTTTTGCCTAAAGTGGGTCATTTTGGTATCAGCTAAAAACCTCACCTTTCGCCGCCTCGGGGATTGTTGTTAGTCGTTCCTGCCGAGTGTTTCCGCGCCATTTGTTCCAAACGTTCGTCCACTGTGCCAAGTTGATCATTTAACGACTAATTTATGCGGCAGCAGTTTGCTGCGAGCCCTTGTAGCATAACAAAGCATTATGGAATGGTACTGTTTTATGAGCATAATCTGAGTTCTGAGAACATATACATCATAGGATCATCTTTATTGAGCCATGCATTAGGCGGTTGAAAATATTTCACAATATTTTGCAACCTCGCCCAGAATGCCGGATTGCTTCACAAGGCTTGTCAGTAGTCGCCAATCGTCAATAAAAGTGCCATAAAAATCCATTAACAACGAGCTGTTTAACGCATTTTCCAACCCTTCTATTAGCTCAAGGGTGAAGGACATCCTTTCCGTCGCACCGGATCCATCCAGAGCCGTCAGGCACTAGACGTGTAGAAAGGGAAAGCTAAAATATTAATTAATGCATGTTTTCGCCCCTTTTTTTCCTATTCACTGGAGCATACATCAAACTGATTACTAGGGCCGGGGCACTGACACACACGCACACAACCACCGGGCCCAGGGAGCACTGGTTTTAGATTATCAATATTCATCAACAACACATCCTTTCCTTTGACATTCAATATACTCATACACATGCATAACACAGTGAGGATCGATTCTCCAAAAGAGCACATTATTTATTGATCCTTGTTGAGGGATTCAATTTCCTATCTTGCGGTTTCAGAGCACAGGCACGCAACTCGAGGAGTGTATGAATCCTAAAAATATGCTCACTACATTGCTTTCTATCCATCAGGTGGCACACAACACGGTAGAAGAAGCTTCTACGATTCTATCCTCTGTCTGTTAGTTCGATTCGTGTGAGCTCCGAATGCAAACGAATATCAGAAAGATGTATATCTCGGCACTGCTAACTGTCAGCCAGTTTCTGTACCAGTCGTAGGCGAACATCAAAATCACCACTGTGTAGCAAAGGCTAGAAGCCACGGGCCTCAACACCACACCGTCACTCATCAATCATTCAGAGCACGCTGCCGGGACCGCTAACGTGACACACAGGACCATCATTACCGGCGCGACCCTCCCCCTCATGGCACTTTCGCGCAAAACTTCGCTCACCGCCTTCACCACTCCTCACGGCTATCCGTTAACTTCTCATTCAATATTGATGGTGATGACTGCTGACTGGCGATCTGGGGTCTGCTCTGGCGCACCATCACTATACGGAAAAGGGCCACCTCACACAGACCCACTCTCCCTGTTTCTGGAGCAAGAAGAAGAAGAAGGAAAAAACCCTTCAATGTCCAATCTTCTTCTGCACCTGGGTCTAAAAATCGTGACTTTCTAATCGACCTGTATGTGTGTGTGTGTGTGTGTCGTCGTCGTGATTGTTTAGAAAGTGAATTTCCGGCCCCATCCAGCGCTTGCAACGCTAGCCGTGCACAATGGATAGAAAATAATTGGGAAAAACGTACGACCCTATCTTTCCAGCGCACTGGACACAACAACAACGCACACAGATCGCGCTGTAACAAAGTACCATCATACCCTTGAGTTGTCGTGGGCTGTTGTCTTTCATTAACGATACCCACCAGCAACAAAACAACATGGGACAGTGTATATCTTCCATCTATTCTCGTACGAACCACTGGTCGCTGGTATGTGGCATTCTGTGGGCACACGCGGACACCTGTTTACATGCGAGGCAGTACACCATCGCCGAGTTAACTATCACACCAGGCCCAAGCGGCTCTCGGTTATCTGGCTGAAATATGCCAACAATCAACACACAAGCAGCAGGTCTTTTTCTTTTTTCTAGCTACTCTCAACGCGGAGGAAACTAGATGTGGCGGCAATCAGCGCGCCCTGTTGTCTCCTGGACGATAAGCTACCGACAGCGCCACCGCCACCAACCGATATCGCGGTTCTGAGCTTCTCTCTGCGTGCGAGATATGGTGAAACGTGGGTTCCCCCATGTGCCCGCGCCGATGACAGTCGCTGGACATCGACGACACTACGACGTCCGTCAAAAGACACGCACAAATGCTGATTATTATTGTTCTTTCCCGCCGTCCCGTTTCTATGCTAATCACGGTAATGAGGGGAAAAGGCAACCGGATGTGGTATCGTACTGCTGCCCGAGAAGAAAAAGAAGAAGAAGAAACAGTGAGTGGTGATGAGTGATGGTAACATTCAACAAGCAATCCACATAGCGTGGTATGAAGGAATCAATGCAATATCACTGGACATTACTCACATTTTAACGAAGTTATCATTCCCCACAATTCCCAAGGAGATCACATCGTCCGAATGTCCAAAAAAAGTTCTATCGCTAGTAATGGTTCCTCTGCTGGGAGTATTCCTATTTTAATCTCAATAACTGAATTCCAGAGCAGAGTATGATTTCCAGCAAAGCTCTTACTATAAGCTCCCCCGGCATCAGCTTGGGAAATTGGGTTTAAACTGAAACCCCAGCACCGCCGGGAACTCCAAAGCCCTCAGCGCTCTGACCTAGTGACCTCTCGTGTGCGGATAGTATATCACTGCACACCAGCAGCTTTGGCGCACACTGCATTTCTCCCGCTTAGGTAATCGCTTGCAAGGTTTCACCAACAACCAACACACGAAACATACGAAAACCAGAACCAGAAGTTGGCGGTTAAACTTGTGTGGCGAGCTGGCTGAAGTCAAACGGGGAGAAGAGCTCACGTTACAACCTCGCGGGCGTCGGTTTGGTTAGTCGTGGCCTGTGTTTTGCGCTTTTCTGCTTCACCAAAATGCAAATTCCCACCACGACCCACGACCAGTTTGGAAATGGTGCCCCGCTAGATGACGAAATCGCGCGGCGCTTGATGACGAAGGCGCGAAATGCATTTACTCTGCTGCTAATGATGACGAAGAGAAATTCGCGAGTTTGACGATGCTTGAAAGAGGATTTTGTTTATGGACTTTACCATGATGCATCCCAGAATCTCATAGAGAATACTGTGTCAGTTTTCGCAATCATACACACCTTGTCCAATGGGTTCAAGCCTAAAGGAAGAAAAGAAAATAAACATTATTAATTCAGTACTAGCAATGGCTGATGACGTTTGATTTAAATTGTATTTAAACATTGAACTGCAAACTAAGCTATATCGATTATGTTCAGTTGTCGTTCTCACGCGGTATCGTGCAAAAGGATTATTGCAACGGCAACACTTGTTTTCAATGTAATAAATGCAAACATATCAGACACCCGAGGGCCTATGAAGGTATTCAAAATTCCAATTCAATAAGCTAGACAGTCATGTAACAACTACAAGCACTTGTTGTCAAAACAACAAAATCCATTCATTTTGCTACCAATCTACTCACTTCACCACCACCAGGGTCTTGATTTGTCACGACGACGACGACATCGGGTTTTGAACGGTAGCCGCAAAGTTCACACGAATTGCAAATGCAACAAACGGCACAGCACACGGTGGTAGGTAGCAGCGACAACTTTCCACTCAGCAATTCAGCGTCGACGTTAATGTCGACCACCACCAGACCAGCTAGTGCCTAACCAATCAAAAAAAGAGCCGCCCTACAACGGAGACGATAATGAGAGGGGGGGTCCGTGTATTTTAGGTCAGCCGACCCAACTCGGGAGTGCGAAGACAATTCAACTTCACCTTCAAGTTAGTTACACTTTCTCAGCTCCAGATTGTGACGGTTTCGAATATCTTCCCACGATCGGAAGGCGTAGTGTACAGGAGAGTACTACCCTAGTTTCTTGACACATTTGCACTTTCATCCCAGCAGAGTGGAATCTGTTTTCCGTTGGTGTTGTCCAGCTAGAAAAATTTCTTACCCATTACCATGAAAATCTTATCTACACATTCTTCACTATCTCGTCCAGAGATTTTCCTATGGATTGTTGAGCGAGAGGACGCACCGTGTACATATTTGCATTCACATATTTACCACATGCCGCGCATTCTTCAGAGTTTGTGTAAATTTAATCAGCCTCACACTTCCCCGGTCTTACCAACTCATGGTAATGCAAAGTGCCGGTCGAGTGGGAGTTCGGAACCGTCCAAGCGAAGAAGAATCTTTCGCCTCCGGTTTCCTAGCCGCTTCCACTGGAACCACTCAAGTGCCGCCGTTACCATTGGAGGTGAACAGTAACACGAAGTAGAGCGATTTGTTGAACTACGCGCAACGACGCATCTTCAACACGCTCCGCTAGACGGTGGAATGAAATGATTGCTTCATTGATTACTCTCCCCCTACTCTCTACTGCTGTTCCTATTTTTATTAGCTTCTAGCTCTTCTGCAGCGACACGAGCGACGCTCTGGAGCTACTGATCAGATTAAACAGCTGCTGCAAAAGATGGCAAGCTCTACCAAAGGGCCGCCGTCCAGCTGCTCCAAATCCAAAACATCCCGAAGGTGTGTGTTTGCTCACTCTCTCTCTAAGCCATCAGGCAGCAGTGACCTCGCATTACAACGTCTCGAAAAAAGTGACGACCCTCTATGTGTCACGACTGGCACCGATAGACCCATCCGACAGTTTGTGTGTTCGTGTGCTCCCCTACTTCTCCACTCCAAACGGCACAGATACAGGAAATTGCTGATAAACGCATCATCATCGCAATTTACGCACCGTGGACGGAATCACGGAGATTCGACACCGACTCCTCTCTCCTCCCTGTAGCTAGTCTTTCCCTCCTGCCTTAGGACTACGTAAATAGGATCCGATTTTCAGCTTTATTACACGGGAAAATTAAACCTTGGAGCGTTCACGCTCTGCACTTCTTCCACATACAGGTACCGCGCAGAGGTTTACTTAGCATCCACAGACTCCACTGTTCCGATCAGTTACGGGAAGGTGTTCCACACTACGAGCCAAAGTGCGCCACACATGGAAGAAGACAAGAAAAACGGTGTAGCGCGACTGATGAGGGCCAATTTGCCTGGCGTTTTCGCTTAACACTTCCGAAAGATCCAAAGATGGAAAGGTGTTTTCTACACTTTCTATGAATTGGACTGGGTCGTCTCTTTACGCCAGGGAAACAAATCTTGAGCGTCTAAACAGCAGAATGGCAAACAATCGAATACAAGTGTTGCTGATAAGAAGGTCGAAGGAAATACACTCCCCTTCAGATGATTATGTGGACCGTATAGGCTCTTACACTGTTCCAGTGTGTGAGCTTAGGCGACCGCAAAGCAATTAACTGGCAAATGTTTGAAAGGTTTACAACGCACACACAGTGCATTGTGGTCTTCAAACACACTGCTGGAAAACAGGAACTTCTATTTACAGATCGGTACACAGAATGCAGCGATAATTCTTCTAATGCTTATTACTTTTCCAATTCTCAATGACGAGAAAGGACTTTTTTCTTGGAATAGAGGCTTAAATGGATTGTGTGTTCTAGCTATCTTAAAGCACTCCCCCATTGAAATAAATCGTAATAGCATTGATAAGAGCGATAAGCACCGTTCAATGATGGAATTCTCCTATCTGAGAAACAACAAGGATTTTGTTATAAAAATCAATCAATGTCTATGACTGAGACTGAGAGATATGTAGGCCATATAGGCCAACCTTGTCTCCTTAACATCCGGGATAACATAGGTAGATTACTTCCCAATACTCCCAAACAAACCAATTTCTTCAAGGTCAGCTCATCAGGATTGAGGCATACAGAACACAACACTTTTAAAACACGATTAATCCGGGCCATTTATGTACAAAGATCGCATTCCCTTGGCACCGGAAACTCCCACTCAACCGTAAACCGATGGGATGATCCTGCCCGTGTTTGATAAGCCTCAAGGATTTCGCCTGCTGGAGCCTCATCTATCTGATTGACAGGGGCTTTTATCACTCTTGTCGTTGTGTTTGCTAATCGTGTTGGAACGCTGCCTCGTACGTGCGTGTACCATGGTGAACGGTCGTCGGCAACAACAACAAAAAACTGATAGAAAATATTTGATGAAACAAATTTAGACAGCTACTGTGTGACACAAATCGATACCGAGAAGTGCACACAAACGCACGAACACAATCAAGTTACACGTTGACGTCACGCGGTTTGTATGGGGTTTGCAATATTGATGGCATATAACTGGAATGGCATGCAAACATTTGGGAGATTACTGCGGCAAATGTGAAAATCGATCCATCGGACGGCTTACGTTACTTACGTACTTTGTTGGTTTGGAAAAAATTTGCTTTTCCACAAGCGTCGGTTTTAATCCTGTCACAGTTTAATCTGTTTTATTGTAAATTAAAATGTTATCTTCTTCAATCATCAGGGCAGACCAACATTGACCCAGAAGGCATAATACAAGCACTCCAAAAACACGCAATGGTCGGTTAATGTAAGCTTGAAATTAAGCACCATTTGTTTGTGTTAAATACGCACCCGAAAAAGGGCTCTGATTTCGGACCCATCCCGGAGCTATTAAAATTAAACGATTTGTTTAGATTAACGGGCTGACCACGCTAACCAGCCTGCCGGAGTCTGGACGAAGGTGAAGCAAGAAAAAAAACCGAGTTAAACAGAGGTACTTTTTCCGGGGTTAAACAATCAAATTTTAAAGTTCATTATCTTCCCCGCAAGCATGCAGCAACAGGGTGAGCGAGAGTACGCCGGGACCCACGCAGAGATCGGGTGCTTGTTCATTATCTACCACAACACACTTTAGGTCCCGAAGCTTCTTCCTTCACGTAAACACACTCTCAAACATGTCGGCGGGTCGGTCTGTGTGTAAACATGTGCGTACGGGTTTTACCCGCTGCGGCCAGGGCCCAAACATGTGATCAACATTGAACATGCTTCCTTGCTGCAGAGAAGGGCAGGAAACCTCTTGTATGCTAAGCAGAGGTAATGAAAGTGTGCGTGAGCGATCTCGTACACCCGAACAGAGGTTTATGAATCATCTTATGATCATCACATGCTGTTCATCAAATTATGTACCTCCTCAGTGCAACTCAAAGTCCCAACTGATTTCAAAAAGGATTACCGACAACAAAGGGACGAAAATCCCGTCCCTGTGGGTCCTTTTGTTTTGGATTATCTTCATTCCCGCCTACCTCTTGCCAAGGTAGCTGCGGCATTTGGGTTATTTATGCTGCTTTAGACCAAACAAACAACACAGAGGGCGCCCGCTCAAAATGCAAATGAACATCTTACAGTGAAAGGGACAAGGCTCATAGTGACGTTATTGGAGAAAGTTTCCAAATTAGAAATGGAAATCGTGCTCTGGACGTACATAAATGAAACAAAAACACTCCACTGGCTGACCTTCAGGTGAGTGTGTGGTAAAGGGACGATTAAATACAGTACCACACCAACCTACCTTCCCAAGCCTTCACTTTCTTGAGCTTACGTTTGAGGTTGCGCTATGAATCAATTATTCATTCGCGCAAATTTGCTAAGCGACTAATCCATAAGACGACCACAACATCAACAGCTCATTTGGGATTAATTTCGACAAATTTATGTGCCACCCAGCACGACATGCAAATATAGCGCACGGCCACGGCACACACTTACCCAGCAATTTAATGCAACCGCGCACCGTCAATTTGTTGCTCCTAATGTTCGCATGGAAGGTTCGCTGCAACATAAACGATTAGCTGAATGAGCCTTCACCATTGGAGGGCAGAAGCGTTTTGAGGGTAGAGAAAAAAAAGACGGGAAATTACCAACAGAAGATCACCGCTACCGATGGACCAGCAAAAGGCCGTAATGCTCTCCACCCCTAGTAAGTCGGTACACCGAACACCTCTGAGCTTTACGCCCAAGGTCAACCAGTGCGGGTTGCTTTTGGCTCCGACGATTTCCGTTGGCGAACTTAACCCCTCTCCTCATCACCGCGTGGTCGTGGAGAGCCGCTTTCTGTTTCTTTTTTGCTGTACAACTCCACAAACCACAACCTTGCCGGCTTGTTGCCGAGCCGTTCGCAACGCAGCGTTACACTGTTGAGCACCACCTACAGATACACCTCTCGGTGGCCTCTGTCTAAGATCGTCGTCCAAATACCAACGACCAACGAGAGCAACAGACTTTACCCATGCGCCTTGTGCCGGCGGAATTGCGCCATATGATCCATTACAGGGTATGACTCAACACGATGCTCGATCAAGAAACAAACGGCTATCAAAATGCGCTAATGAGAAGGGAGCTGTAAGCGGGAGAAGGTTGATTCTCACCGGTGGTACAAGTTTCGTGGGTCTGGTACCAAAAAAAAATGGTATCACGAAAGCAGTTCGTAAGGCAAATTCCCAGACAAAAAGACAACAGCACGGTTGCACAGTTTGGATAGGTCTTAATTCTTATACAAAGCTAGATTTTTTACTCAAGCAACAATGTAGAGCCCTTTGAAGTCGCCTTTATGCCGTTGTAGTTGATGTCTTTTTTGGAGATCGTATCGCTAACGTCCATGTTTATATTGCTTAATTTCCACCGACTCACGAGTGAGACTCTTAGCTGCATTGTCAAAGCGCAGCGCCCAAATGTATAAGTAAACAGGTGATATGAGTTCAATACCCGAAATTTATGCTGGCCAAAGGCTTTTTTCCGAACATACTAAAGGAAGTTTTGGAGTCTGTGTAAGTATCAACACAATTATACAAGGAACGTCAACGTTTTCTCCACGTCTGCAGCATATCTAACTCTTACGTCAGTCGAATTAAGTGTTACAATAGGTACAACATAATCAATCAACAATTCAGTCTTCTTCCCTCTGCCCACTACGCTTGCGGGACCACAGGTTGAGTGTTTTGTTTGAGCGCACATAACACCACCGATCATCCTCTTTCCACAGTGCTCCAATGCACAAGTATTGCCAATTTTCCATTACATCACATTGGACGATGGTGGGCATCCAACCCCTCCCCCCAAAAATACAACATATCTCGCGCGCTCGGAAATGCCCACTGCTGGAATCTTATAATTTGCCTAACAAACACACCGAAGTAAAGATACCTTTACGTTTCCTCTACCCCTTATTGCCAGTGCAGTTCTGTTTTTTTTCATTCCTCCCTAAAAAGCACTTCCTTTTCTCGCTTTCCGTGTGCCTGGCGGTAATTGAGCTTTGCATTCAATTACAGCCAACGAACCGTGGCACCAACACCTTCTCCTTCATACAGGGCAAGTTTGCATACGCCTTGACGATGAATCAAACGCGCATTCTCAGGTGGCATTACAGTCCGGCCAGCTGGTTCGATCTACCATCAACGACCACCCACACCCACACCAGCCATATCACACGATCGCGCAAACGACCTATCTCTCCCGCTCTTTGTTTGCGTTTGTTGCAAAACCTTATCGTTGCATGACGAGCGAGTTTTCCAGACACGCTCCACGGAAAGGTAGCGAAGAAGAAGGTGAGAAGTAAATTTTCCAACCATTGCGGCCCATCGGACCTTCCTGCCGAGAGTCGACGGCTTCGCTAATATTATTTACGTTCGTTATGCTCACTTTGGCACACAAAAGACTTCGGTTTTGTGCTGTGCAAAATTGGAGCACCGGAAACGGGTGAATTTATAATTAAAGCTAAATGCAACGTTTGCCATCGGTTCGGAAGGGGGGGGGGGGGGGTATTGGGAGTGGAGGTTGTGAATGGATGGGATGCACCATCGCCGTGAGATGATCGTCGTTGCCGCGTTTTTCTCACTTGCGCTTTCTGGCGCTAGCTTCGAAACGGAACGCAATGCCTTCGTGTCAAGATGGAGGTAAAACGCTTGGTGTGAAGGCGCTTGCTTTCGCTCAACCGAAAAACTGTGTTGAGGCACTGTAGTAGACGGTTGGGCTGGGCAGTAGAGGACGCTACAAATGAAGTTTGAAGGCGCTGGATTTGCATATTCTTTCCATGCCGGCGGCCTTCAGGCAGGGTAAATATTTTCACATGCAATTAACTTCAAGAGTGCAGAATTTGGACAAATAAAACCCGAGAGGAGAAGAATGAAATTACAACCAACAAAGGTCTTGGCTGCATGACAGGAGAAGAAAGTAGTGTGAAAGGTCTTTGCATCGCCTTTTTTGGAGAAGAAGTTTCAATGGAAGTTTAGCAATAATATTCATAACAGTAATAAGCACATGAATATACTTTTTTACAGCTTTTTTTATTTTCATGGGGAGCTTTCAACATAAAACTGCCCATAGAACACACAGATACACGCCAGCCGCAAGGTGCTAGTTTCTATTTCTTCCAGGTATGTGATATGTGATATAACAAGCGATCCGGGTGGAAATAAAGTAACGTTCATGGCTTCCAAAACCAGTTAAACAGCGCGGCGGGAGAGGGAGAATTTAATTAAAGCACTAACGCACACACTCTAACTTGCCGCTACTGCCCACCACTAACCCGAGCGTCGTCCGTCTGGTTCTGCTCTTTGCTTCTCCGGTTAGTCTCCACACCACCATCACAACTAACAACTTAATGTCAATTGATGTCGATTCCGTTATGCTACGGTTGGACAAACACGAACCGCACAAGACGTGGTGGTTCTAACGGGCCACGTCACAACCCATTGCCACGACTCGAACTCTAACGACTCAACTGCTCCACGCTTTGCATCGACACGATCTTTTTAAACTGTGTTCCATCAACAATCAACAAAAAAAGTCTCTAGATGCCGATACACCACAGTTGGAAGTTGGCAACACCCACCCGTGTACCAGCTACAGATTGGGTGATGCACTTTGCCAGCACTGCATTCGACGAGCGGCAAAGTTTGCTCCAAAAGGCGCCAACTGACCAGAGGAGAGTAGAGCACTGCAGCAGCACCACTCATGAATAAAAGCAGCAATAAATTTACTACCACCACTAAAACCGCTGCTGACCATCGGGGCACGTCCCCTCATTCTAAAAATGGTGCGTTCTCGTTTCCCATCCGCAGTCGATGATCATCCGCACGCTCAGGGGCGTCATATCTAACGAAGAGGACCCGTCGAAACTATAGATGAGGAGTTACGGTTCAACCAAAAATTGGTTTCGCTGTCTATCTCTCTCTGTCTCTTGCAACGCAAAATCGATTTTTCCCGTGTGCGATTTTCCAGTGGAAAAAACAAAGCTTTCCGACTGACACAATTCTGTCAACGGGCTGTCCGTTGGGACCGAGAGCAGGATAATACACTGACTCTGGCCCGAAGAATACCGGGGTCAATAAATGTGTGAGAGATACTGCGTACTGCGTTAAATAACAAACACTTCACCGTTTGCACCAGTATCCGATGCTTTATTCCTTTTATTTTTTGGTTTTTGCTTTTCTCTGCGATGAGCTAATAATTTCGATCGATTTTTATTTCCTTTCTCCCGCAAACTTTCCACCCAAAACATACCAAAAGCAAGCAATTTGGAAAAGGGGGTAAAAAGCAGTGGCGATGAGTGAGATAAGAAAAACCGATGATGTCGCTCGGATGCTGTATTATCAATGCGAAACACGTTTTATATTGTGCGGCAGAAAAAAAGCATATGCGAACTTTGTGCAGAAAGTTACGCGATGGAATCGATCGCAAAAAAGAGCTTATCCAAAATTTGACAAATGTATGGTCAACCTTTTTGAAGGGTGTTTTGGGGTTGCAGGCAGCGTTTTATCGGAATGATTTTCACAACATGTCATGTCCCTGTTCATGGTCAGTTCATTCTCTGGCAGCTGATAATGGTATCCAAGTGTCTCGATCGCATAATATACTGTAACATATGTCTGCTTCTCTCATCTACTTCCCGATTGTTACAGTTTTTTATAGACACAACAATACAAAAGGTTTCTTTGTGGGAACCGTTTGCTGCTTCACTCTTAAACTGTGTGTTAATCCTAGAAACCTTTCCAGCCTGCAGCATAAAGCGATTCTGACGTTATTACATTCTATGTAGCCTCCACTAGATGGATTAAGTCCAAGGACGTGCTACTTGAAAAGTTAGCTACTATTAAACCCATTTTTTTTATTCTACTTTTATTTCTATTCAATGTTTAACGGAACAGAACATTGCGTTTTTCTCTTCGTTACACCGGTCCACGTGTGCTGCGGACAAAGTAAAGCTAAATATCCGCATTCAACGAAGATTTTAACTACAAACACACTCATACACGACTCTTGTCTTTCTCCTAACCACCCAACCCTACCGTTACCATCTTCATAGTGTTTGGTCAGCCTTCTGAGCACGATTCTTTGGCGTGCGATGAACCAAGGTACAATAGAATTTACATGATTCCCCTCCCTCCTATTACTACTACTACTACTCGTTAGTCAGTTAGCTAGTTCCGTTCGAATCACAACCTCGTACACACACACACAGACTTACACAATCGGTGCCAGGCTTCATTTAATCTCTTTTAAAGCTTCCAGCTTTCCACCAGTACCCCCTGGCAACTCGCTGAGGCCGTGGGGCGACACGTTCGCAGCATGTGTGTGCCCCGCCACAACCTGCTTGCATTGTTGTTACCATGCACTTTTGTTCCAACTGTTAGGCCGTAGTTAGATTTGTCTATTATCTACCTTAGGCCGCGTGTGCTAGGACAGGAAGGTTTCCGTGCATGGGGACAACAACACGAAAAGACAAAGCATTGTGGAAAGAAAGAATGAATGGAGTTGCTCGAATGCTTTTTGCAATAGATTACCATTTACTAATGGTGTGGCAGTTTGTATTGGTGTGAATATAGTTATTTTATTTTTAAGTGTTCGAAAAGGAATAGAGCGCCCAACTCTTTAAAAAATATAGTTGATTTATTTATGATTTTTTTATTTAATTATTGATTACAAAAGCATTATTTAAAAAAAGGCACAATTAGTCAATTTATATTAGCTTATTTTTATTGTAGGTCTAAGTGTTTCTTAGGCTTTTGTCTTTATTAATATAAATAAAACATATTACAAAATACACATTGAAACGAAATTAAACAAAAGGCTACGCTTGTAGCGGTGAGCAAAAATATCGTGATGGATTCATACATAAATCAACCCTTTGTGTTGGAATTATAGCTACAACCAATAAATGAAAAAATCTGTAACGCATAAGGGCAATAATTAGACAAAAAAATGGAAAATACAATGTTTACAACTCAAAGAATTTAGGACTAGCTCTTCTAGAACTAGTTACAAGGTAGTTTAAAACACATTGGAAACGGCTAGAGAATATGTCCCTTCAGGATGCATAACTCAATATCATATAAAGAGGGTATTTTAGTGCTCTTCATCAACCATTGGCACGTTTGCCCCACTTATGAAGGTAACTGTTATACCTTTTTAATACAAAAAGGATAGGGCATTCTATGCAAAGATTTAATTGACACGCTAAATCAATTTACACCTTTTTTTGGTATATTTTGTAACCCTCATTGTATTTCCTTCCAGAACCACTAAAACCGGAGCACCCTTTGCCACTAACAGGGCGAACATGTAATTTCAAAAAAGGGTAAATGACCGGTCACCACCATCATCATCATTTATAAAGCGTCCCGCGTTCACGCTCTTCCACCAACAACTACACTCCACAAAGTAATGTCTGCGCCATCGGAAGAGGGGAGTAACAGCAGCAGCAGCAGCAGCAGCACAGTAAAATTAGACCCATTTTGTATTTGCCCGCTTCTCCTTCCGCTTCCCACAGCACATCAAACTCGCGCTGGTCTCCCATTTTTTTCCCTCCTCATCCCCACAGTGGAACGTGAAGCCCTGTCGCCCATTTTGATATTGGCCAAACAAGTGCCTCGCATCATCCCCACCCTCACTGGTGTGATGGCCCACATCGGCCCTGTCGGCTTGGTTTCGCGTTCTACCGAGGGCGCACTTTTAAATTATCCCCAACCGCCCTCCCCTCGGTTCATATAGACGCTATTTCAGGGCGCACTTTCGGTATGAAGGAGTCATCTTATATCGGGTTGTAACACGCGATCCACCGCACGCTGCTCCATTTCAGAATAGGGTGGCTTTGAGAGAGCTCCCCAAAGTGGGAGAAAAAAGCAGAATTTATGAACCCACACACGCGGGCAAAAGAAGAGTCGAGGAAGGGTTTTAAACTACGATAGGCCCAACAAAATGGGGGGCAAAAAATCTGCACGAAGGTACGAAACACACACACACACACACACACACACACACACACACACACACACACACACACACACACACACACACACACACACACAAAAACGAGACCATGTCAACACAGTCAAACAGACAGGGCCCATCGACCCTTTGAGTTTGATGCACACAGAGATGCATCAAATGGGTTTTTTTTTGCACGGCGCAGTTGCTCGCCGCATGCATGCATCATCAAAATGCTCAAATCGGTGCGTGAAATTCGGTCAATGCGTCTATTTTGGCCACCACAACAACGCCGATGAGTCACCACCGCAAGAACTAGGGGGAGATTTACGGTAAAAGACATGTCTTTCGCTTAGAAGATGGTGTCTCCCGGGGAGGTTGACTCACAACAGCGACGGCCAGAGCGCAGAACAGGTTGAAGAACAGTTACGTTAATCATCGCTAACGGCACCGTCTTGCTGCTGCTCTGACATCCTACACGTTACTTTACTCTCCTCTATTCCCCACGCTGTACGGGGGTCGTCATCGATGCCCTTTTTCGTTGCAAAAACAAACGGCACAAAAACTGCAACCGAACACACCGCAGAAAAGAGGAAAGCAACCTCAGGCACGTGGTCGGAAAGTTAAATGAGCGCAGGGCGACACCATCATGCGCCAGGACGAGCGTCTGGACGTTCAATGCCCTGGGAGCGCTGCTAGTTTTTGTTTGCTGTGCAGTTGACACGTTTCGTCTGCCTTTGTAGTCTGGGAAGGACTAGACGCCCTCTCCATGCACTATATGGCCCATCCCAATTCCGATGCATTTTATTTCGTTCGATCGAAAGCATCGTCAGAACCATCGAAGAAGCATTGTCTTGTCTTCGAGGCGGAAGCCATCGATGACAGCCCTTTGAGTTGTCGTTGGATTGAAGAGAAGCGCCCCTGGTGTACGTGTGTGTGTGTGTGTTGTTTTGTATGCAGCAGTTCGTGCTCGAGAACCGATGGGCAACCCCGAAACGTCGACTGAGCCCTTTCTACCTTCTTCGCCTGCTCCTCTCGGGCAGCGTTTTTCTGACACACTTTCCAAAATGCAAAGCAGTGGCAAGAAGTTTGAAGTGTTCAGCTCAGCCCACAATTCCCCTCCCCCTCCACAAGTGGCCCGAGCGATTAGTGTCGAGTGTGGACAAGATGGCGGCATCTTTCCCGGAGTAAAGATAGCTCTCCGGAAGAATGAGTGTGGCTTTCCCATCGAGCAAAAAAAAAAAAAGGTGCACACACCTTTTCAGCTGCTAGTTGGCACACTTTTCTCCCTCCCGACACTAGAAACATGCCTTCACGATGACTCTCTCTCTATCCTATGGCATGGTCCCCACGTTGGTCGATGGAAGTATCTTTTTTATCTGTATACGTGTCGCCCGCTAGAAAACCGGGACCATGGATGCTGTAGGTTAGATGGCGAAGAAAACCTGTTCCTGTGCTAAGCGTCATCGCATCTCGTAAGAGTTATGAGCGCATATGATGACACGGCAGCGACTGCATGAAGCAGTTCTGAGGGATTAGATTGGCCGTAAGCTGGAAGTTCGGAAATCTCGTGAACAATTCCCAGCATAATGGAATTAGTTTTTTTTTTAGATTTTAAAGATGTTTAAGATGACGTTGAGTTTCGCATAATCATAAAGAAAACACTGAAAAAACCCCTCTCAAACTCCCGTGATTCATAAGCAGCATGTAGGTAAACCCCAAAACTCCAAAACAAAACCGGAATTTAACCTCCGGAAGACGATGGAAACAGTGTGTCCTTCACAGTTTCACCGTTTTCGGTACCAGTTTTTCCACCACGAAACCGGTAACAATATGTACGGCCCCCCCCCATATAAAAAGCATGTTTGGCATGAAAATGACCATTCCCGCCAATGCCATGGTCAACCCGAGGCAGCAAACGACCGGAGCCACTGGCCAGCTTCAGTCCATCAGATGGACAAATTAATGCATAGCAGCGTAAGCGTACACGGGGGCAAGTCTACCTTCATGTTGGCGGACATGGCCGAACACACATACAAGCCTGCCCTCCAAGTTCATCGAAACATAAAAATGAGCTAAAATGTACAAAAACCACCTCACACAAAAAAGCAGACAAGCCCACCAGACATGAGCACAACCCGAAACAACGGTTTTATGCTAATGGCACTAATTGATGGATGGTCTGGCACCGAAAACAACAACAAAAAACTGACTCCAGCTGAATCCTAGTACCGTGCGATTCTTGATGCGTGCACGGCCTATTAGTTGCGTGCGTTCTCTCTTTGTGTGTGCAAACGGCTCATTTAGATAAGCGAAAAAAAAACCCCGCACACTGACGGGGCAATTATCCTTTAAAACTAACAGCCTTCAGTGCTAACTAACTATGGCCTTCAGTGGAAAACGTTGAGCATAAACAAAAAAAAACTGACATGTTTTCATTTATCGTGCTTATTGGGCATAGGAAAAGCCAAGTTTTTGTAGTAGTCCGTTGTTGCTAATGAAAAATGTTTGCTAAGGAAAATTCAATCCAATCCAGACGAGATTTGATCTCACGACCTTTAGCACGAGAGCGCACTGACGTTACCACGGCACCATTATACAGCATCGAGGCTGTGAGCTTTTAATTCCATTATATATAACACATCATTAGCACTATCAACTGAGGCGTTCTTTTCTCGCTAATAATAAAAGTTAATTTGCAAAAGTATTTTGTTTTCTCCATATCGCGGCAAAGCAAAAACCGGTGAACAATTATTTCGACAACGTTTGCGTTAAATTATTTATCCCACGCACGCCTCATTGCCACGCTCGTTACACATTCAAACGGTGCCTTCTTCCGGCAAACATGTTATCACTGTGACAACAGGCACTACTGCGCTACCACCAACCTGAAGCAGCAGCATTAAAATGCAAACCCGTGCTCGAAATGTTTGCCAAACAACTAAAAGTGTTGTTGTCCCCCGCATTTCCTCGCAGTGCAAAAACTTTGCATGGGCACATCAAACAAAACAAAAAACTTCTCAAAACAATACCTTTCCCCATGCACAGCATGCCGGCAAGCAACTGGCCACGAAACAGACGGTATACCTTTACACTTGTAAGCAAAAAAGGTTGGTCGTTTTTTTGTTTGTGATGACAAATAGTGCAACTCTGCGCACCGAGAACCGTGGTGCATCTCCGTTGTTCAACCCATTCCGTCCTACCAAGCCACAGGAAGTGTTCACAGACAAGGTTTGTTGTGTGTGTGTGCGTATGTGTGTGATGTTATTTACAATTTCCCTACCCACTTGTGCGCATCGGTCGGCACACGCTTATCGCACACGATGACGATGACGACAACAACTGCCCCACAGTCTATATCTCGCGGCCACGTTCACAAAGCCCGGAAAAGAACGAAATTTTCAAAACATACCCGAACCAAACCCGGAAAGTGTTTCCCTCTTCATTCCCTTCCCTTCTGTCACCGGGCAGCCGCGCACACCAAACAACATGCTGGGCAGCGGACACGAATTGCACCGCTTTCGAAACACTGGCACCTCCCAAACCAGCCCCGACCCAGAAGTAGTTCTAAATCAACCTTTCGAAATGAGTATGTCTCCCCACTCCTCTCTTCCCCACTGTTACACTCCATTCTAGAAGCAGGGGACAACACAGTTCGGGTAAGTGTGTATTTGAAACGGCACCACCATTAGACAAACAATGGCACAACATAACCTCCAACACGGCCAGCCGAGCAGTTTCCGCTTCGTTGCAGATGATCATATCGTATCGGGCGTGAATGCGGGGTGTAATGTTAGACTGACCGGGGATGATGACGATTGGAGGAGGAAGGGAGGGAAAGGGGAGGTAATAGCTTTTCCGGTTCACGTGAGCGTCGAAAATGTACGACAGGTTGGAGGGGCATCCACCGGCGTGTGTGTTGATTTAATCCGATGGAAATGATCATCGGATCGCGATGGATAATAATCGCCAAAAAAACGGGAAATGAATGACGTCTCGCCACGTCTGTTTTGAGGTGCATAATACGTCTTAAAGATGTTGTAAAGCTGACACATTGGTGTGATTGACATGTTAATGTGTGCTCAACACGTTTTGAAG
Organism: Anopheles merus; assembly: GCF_017562075.2. Classification (NCBI taxonomy): domain Eukaryota; kingdom Metazoa; phylum Arthropoda; class Insecta; order Diptera; family Culicidae; genus Anopheles; species Anopheles merus. The sequence goes on along the minus strand of NC_054083.1, from coordinate 24,355,917 downwards.
ATCATTCTGCCACAACGGGTTGGATTGTACAAATTTGCCCGAGTCTATACCAATATGTAACAAAAGTGTGCTGTGGTGCCATGACCAGGATCCAAAACTTCTACTTACTCCTAGACGTTCCATTTCTGCCCTACCAGCTTAATTTTCAGCACATTTCACGTGCATTTTCTTTCATCAAAGTGTAGCCGAAAAGTACCTTCGAGACGACCTTCGAGACATTCTCCCTACCATTTCGTTCATCTCGCCACCAGTAACAACAGAATGGACAGAGCTTCGAAAACGAGGTCACCACCACATTTGGGGGTCGTTGGGTAGGTGGTTTGTGCTGCCATAAAATTCTTCATTCTAGTGTCCTTTGTTTGTGCGCTGCCCCGGGTGCACAATTTCGTTCGACACAAGGCAAATCATTCCAGCGGGACTTATCTGGAATTTGAAACGTGTAACCCTTTTTTTGCCCACTATCAGGTTTAATATTTTCATGGACTTTAACATTGCGTGACCTTCTTCGGGGACGTGGGTTGGTTTTTTGGGAGTTCGCTTCGACAATGAATGTAAGAACTTACGGCACATAAGGCAAGCAGTTTCTTGACTACATATAAATTATTGTGTGTCAATGACTTAAGCTGAAACTCAAAATCATTCTCTACGAGTTTTTCCACTTTTTTAAATCCTTCCACTAATATTTTGATCACTTTTTGCCTTTTTTGGTGTAAAAAATATCACCACTAATGAAACCTTTCAACACATTTTCCCTTCGTTTAAAAGCCTTCCTTTTTTACCCATAAAACAAACTTGTTGATTATATGAAACCTCACACCAAACGTGTTACCGATCCAATTCCACTATCTGCACGCTTCATCCTTCATTTTTAAGGGTTTTGTTTTTACTCTTAACATTTCTTCGTTCACCACTGAAGGTAAATTCAAAATTAAGAAGAAAAAAAGGCAACAAACACACACGATGTGTCTACGTTTGCATTTTTGAAGGGATGAACACGTTTTCACACCGAAGCATTTCGATATCACTGGGAAGGTGTTGTGTCAGAATGCCATAAGATTTCACGCCTGGCACAGGCAGAACCATTTGGCCGTTATGAACGCATGGAGAAGGAACGCTTTTTTTCTAAATGATGCATACAAAATGGAATGCTTCATTAGAAATCATGGATCAATACTTTTCCTCCACTGCGGCTGGCAGTAAATGAACTGAACACGATTGTGTTACAAATCTTCAAACCCCCCAGCACTAATTAATCCCAATCGAATCGCAATAATAATCCAAGCCGGCAGCCGGTGTGCTGCGCTTCTGCCAAGATGTAATCTGTAATTTATACTTCCGGCTCGAAGGAGGCAACCAAGGCTCTACCCGTTACCATCATCGTCACTATCGTTCAATGTAGGCCATCGTCGCTTTACGACAGTGGAAAAAGAGAGCATCCAAAGAACGAAACCAATCAAACAAAAGAACTTTGATTTTCCGGCCGACACTAACGCATGGTGGTGAAGCTCCAAAAATACAAAAAAAAAAAACTTCGTTGGAAAATGGGGAAGCGGGGGAAGACCTTCAGCCGCTACTTCCTGCTTTTGGAGCGGTTGGGGTCAGTTTATTGAACTACAACCGGCAACACACACGCACACTCGGCTAGCGTAATAAAATCGTAAATTTGAAACCAATTAATACGCGATGAGCTGTATGATGATGCATCAAGAACGCAAAGGGGGTTGGTTTGTGTTCTCTATTTTTTATTTTTTACTTCAAGGTTCAAGGTTTTGGTGCGTCGTTATTTTTGTTATTCTATTTGCCGTACGACGGAAACACACGCGGAAGGCAAAATTTGCTTTGAACCACGGGGGAAGGTAGGTGACGATTGCCCGTCATCGACAATGCGCAATCGCCGGTGCGTGGAGGGGTTCCGAATTTGTTGGATCAGTTTATGACACTGCAAAGTTCTTCAGCGGTTTCTCGCGAATCTTCAAAGTGTGCCATTTGCTGTTCAGTAAAATTCAAGCGCTCTGATCGACATCAAACGTCACCGATTTACACAATCAATAATGGGAGGGCAGCGATTGAAAAGAATTTTTTTATGGATATCTTGAGTGTTCCAGAAACACAGTCATAAAATTGTCATAAGTTTTTTTGTTAAGTTTCTAATATCTTATTATTGTGCACCATGCACGATCATAATACGATCGATCCAACAGTATTCAGTAAAAGGATAGTTGGAACCCTGTCGGAACACTTCAAGCTATACCAGCCTTCCTTTCTGTAACTTTTACCGGCTTACAATGCAAAACTAGCTGCTAAAATACATACTGACACTCAATCGTTTAACTCAAGAGTTTCTATTCAAACCCGAGAAGTTCGTGTTGTCAAACGTTTGTTTAACCTTATCAAGATTTGTAATATTTTTCAAATTTCAACTGACTATTATTAATGTAAGAAATTCTATAACATGGAATTCTCATTTTACTATCAAATTCCATTCGCTACCGACATAGTTGAAGATAATTTAAGGCACAAACATGCAGAAACAAATATATTAAAAAAGAGGTGTAATAAAAAAAAACAATTAAATACTATCATAAATATTTGACAAAAATGTTTAAAAATGACCTTTTATAACCTATAAACAATAAAAGATATAATAAAAAAATTTATTAGACAGATAAAAAAGAGAGCTAAATATACAACAACATAGAAATTTATTTTATTTTATTTTGTTATATTTTATTTCATTTACTTTGGTTAACCTACATTTTTACATGTAAATTTTGCAACTACCTTTCACAACTTCTAAAATTCTTGACGAAAATGACCTGAAATGTATTTTTTTACTAAGCAATAAATAACAATGAGCCACCAATGCTTGGAAAAAAAAATTCTGAACATCATTATCTTCGGCAATGCCCCAAAAAATGAGGTCACAGGAAGAAGTACAAAAAAGACTGAGAATCAATTTATGAACTATCTCTTTTTCTATAATGTTTCACTTTTAGAGAAAAACCCCCACAACGGTGCCTTGTCTTCAAGAACAGGGCGCACCGTCGACGACATGTACTCCGGCGGTGAGGTTGTTTTTGTTTGCTATATGCTTTCCCATTCCGAACGGAAACCGGTTTCATGCGCGAGATCTATTATGCTGCCCTGTCTGCCTGCCAAGCATAGATGTATGTATGTATATGCTGCTGCTGCTGCCGCAAAAGTGTGTATGCTTGTATGGGTAGAAGCGGACAGCAACTCAAAGGAAAGCAAGAACGTCGATGCCCGCATGCACCACGCACAGTGTGTGTCACCCGTCAAATGCGCATGTTGTGCCTGTGCGTGCGTATGTGTGCGTGTGTGTGTGTTCGAGTGTGTATGCAAACTGCACTGAGAAAACAACACCACAACGGCGGGAAAGGAAAGCCCCCGTTGTGTGCGCGAACAGAGCGCGAAAAGCGATCTAGTATTCATCTTATTCCTAGATTGGACTCAAAAAAGCAGGAAAAAAATAAATAGAACTCACGCGGTCGTTGGCTGCTGTTGATGTTGTTTTTCTGCCTTCTTCTTCTCCTTTTTATTTTCTTCTCTCGCTCGTGCTCTTGCTCTCCTGCGGTGTGCGTGTGTCTGCGCGTTCGCTCTCGCTCGCTTGCTCTCGTTTCACACACCAACACTCCTTCTCTTTCGCACTCCTTCTGCTCTGCACACCCTAAACAAAGAAGCCCACAAGAACGGAATACGGGCCTCTTCCAGCGAAGAAATGGCTCGGAAGGAAAACGCACTTCACATATTCACCGAGCAGACTTTTCTGCACTGATTCGATGCACTTTTCATTCAACTCTGCTCACCTTCTGTGTTGGTGTGTGAGTGTGCACCACTGTGGCCGCACACAGAACGCCAATTAAACCACTCAACAAACGCACATACACCGCCCACGATACCACCCCTGCCAACCAGCCCTGCCACACTACCCCCACACACTTCGCTGGACACTTTGCAGACGCACACACACACGCACGGGGCGTTATCGCACCAATGATTTTCGCTAATCGCCCAAATCACCAAACTGTTAAATAACGCACACTGCACTATCCTTCACACAGCAATCACAGACACAACCGGGGCGGCGACTCCCCCTCACCGGGCACACTACTCTGCGTCGCAGTGCACGGGGAAAAAAGCAGCACGATTCCTTTTTCTTTCCCTATTTGAAATGCACACCGCTTTGGCCGGCGCCACCGCACGCTGTTCTATTGCTGCGCTGGATCGTTTCAGCTTCTTTGCATTACCTCCTCACTGTTGGCTTTTTGGTGTGGCTTTTCTAACGCCAAAACATTCGGAGCGAACACACGGACTACGTACCGCACACGCACGTCCGTCCGCTGTGACTGCGCGAGAGTAAATAACCATTTTTCGGTGCACGAGAGTGCAAGAACGGTGCGGGAGAGCGAGAGCGTATGAGAGAGAGAGAGAGAGCAATTCTCTCAGTGGTATTTTTATTTTCACTCCCATGGAAACGACGACAGAGGAAAAGAGTCAGCCTTAGACCGAAATAGAGCTGTCTCTTTCCTGACAGTTCCCTGTGTTCGAGCAGTTTGTATGATGTTTTCGTGCAGTTTTAATTTGACCGTTAACTAAACGAATTAATGACATTCTGGCTAAACATTTTCGTAATATTTCGTAACGTTATTTTAGCGACATGTTAAATACAGACAGAATTCATTGATTAGACTTCGATTGCCTGCCTATGGAACTGTACAATTTATGCTTTTTGGACACGTTTTACCGTACGAAATCATAGGAATTTACCTAAACAGGTTATAAGATTCTTCTATATTGATTAGTTTTCGTTTTCCATGCAAATGGAATGATTTTATGTTGAACTTTCCATTATTTATCGAGCAGCCAACCAAAATGAAAGCCAAATGCGTTCAATTATTGAGTTCCGACTGTACCTCACAAGATAAAAGATTGAAAGGACAGCCCAACATGTCCAAAGGTGGATTAATTCTGATTCAAACAGACTCCAAAACGCTCGCCTGTTTTTAGATTCGTTTGCGCCCTACCAATAGAAATGTGTGTCAACAATTAAACAAGAATCGGCTATCTTTTGCCGAACAACAATTCCTAACGACGTAGGTTATTCTTGCATGAAAAGCACCAAGGGACCAATCCAAAAATCATGTTCAAACAAGAACAAATATAGACCGGACCTGTCTAAAGAAATGATAAAGAGACTCTTGCTATCAAGGAACAATACTATAAAAGCAAGTTAAATGATGGAATAATTCATTCATTTTTTTTCATTAATCACTGTTCAATTATTGTATGTAACCGTTCGTTTGGTAAAATACTTCAAAACCATTTATATTACATGGACATTGAAAATGGTAATTGTCATACCGACTTCTGCTATTTCGAGAACCCGTATATCAAGTGGTGGTATGTTAATATCCTATGTATTTCACCACCTGATCTCCTGTAATAGTCTTCTTCATGAACAATCGCTTGGCTTGAGCAGCTTCCTACTCAATTCGGAATCGCCGAATCCTGCTCAACTTCTCCTACGCCTTTACAAAAGTTGTATGATACATAGTTTTCCTGTGCCGTACTACAGTCGTCTACGCGTGCTACTTTATGACATGCCCGTCATGAGTTTTAACCTCATATGAACCGTCCCCCCGTAGCGAGGACTCGTTAAGAAATTAAATAGGAGAAAAGAGCTTGGTCGACTTATATCAAAAACGCTCATGTAATGCCAAAAGTACCTTATTCCTGTGAAACCCTGCAAGCCTAAGCAATTGTGGATTTAGAGGATTGGGATTCCAAAACGGTAACAATAATGTAGGTTCCCTTTCACTTAAGTTTATCCTTTACAGTCTTGTCACGAGTTACGCGAATAATTTCGCTCCAGAGACATTCGCGCGTTTCACATTCTCGCGTAAGTTATTTGATAAATACTTCTTTTGATTGTTTGTATACTTAATTACTTATTTAATACAAAACAGTGCGAAAAAAAATCCGTTATTTCCATCTATTCAGCAATTTAATATTTTTAGCATTTTAACATGTTTTTACATTTGACAACTGTCGAGGAAAATTTTACCGTTTTGACATATGAACTATCGAAATTAAAATTCGAGTATCTCGACTTCACAACATGCAGGGTAAAATACATTGAATTTTATCTTTATCTCTCATGCATAAAACATCAAGCTGAGATGACCTCTTATCTCAGGCGTACTAGACCCAACTGCCTTCGCTGGCATGGACTTGGCTATCTACGTACATAAACATTGAAGATTAAACTTTTGATTATCTTGCGATTGAAGATTGATCAACCTGTTGTTAGAGACAAAGTTTGAAATTTTAGTATTTTCTATGTTCAGATCTCTCATCGCTGGTTAATAAATTCACATCCATAGCTGTCAAAATCCCTTGTGTCTATCTGGCAAAAAATAGATAGAAGAACTTGAATAACACGCTGCGTATTAAATGCAACAAATTGAAATGCATCCAGGTCGTGAACTAAATCACACTGAATTGTGTGTCCAAATAATCCTGCTTAAAATACACCCCCGATTGCCGTCTACACCATCTTATCATTCGATAAGTTAACATCGCCTTATCACCAAACGCACGGATAACCTTACCTTACCACCGATGTGAGATCCGTTGAGGGCAAGCTTCCTCTCAGTGCTCGATCAACACTATACCGACCATGTTCAAGTTGCTAGTGCTGTGCGCGTTCGTTGCCGGTGGTGCGATGGCCATCAGCACCGTGTCCGATGCGCGTCCCAACGCCCGTATCAGCGGTGGTGAGCTGACCGATCCACGGGCCGTTCCGTTCATCGTCGGCATACTCATATCCGGCTCGTCTTCCCATTCGTTCTGTGCTGGTATTTTGATTTCTCCCCGTCACGTTCTCACCACCGCAAGCTGTGTGTCCAAGTAAGTCTGGCGTCGTTTGATACCTCATCTAACACACAGTTCATTCTTTCTACGTCTTCGACTCTATTTCAGCCGGCCGACGCTGACCGTACTACTCGGTGCATCGGATATGACCCGCATCCAGCAGTTCATCGGTGTTGCGAACATACTAATTCATCCCAACTACAGCTCCCTGTTCAACCGGGACGATCTGGCCATCCTGACGATGGACCGTGACACACCGCTGAACGAGTACATCCAGGTGGCGAACCTTCCCCGCTGGTCCCACATGGGCAACACGTTCAACGGCTTTGGTACGACGATCAGCGGCTGGGGCAATACGGGCAACCGGGATAATGAGCCAATCCCAACGCCAAATCTGCAATCCATCCGGACGCCTGTCATCAGCAACACGGTGTGCGGCATTTCGCACAACTTTATCCGGGATGATCATATCTGTACCTCGGGCGACATCGGAGGTCCTTGCAATGTAAGTAGAAGTATAGTTTTGAGATGTAGCAAGCAACCTGAACGCGCATGTCCTTGCAGGGTGATGACGGAGGCCCGGTAACGATAACGGAGGCAGGCCAACCGATCGTTATCGGTATGCATTCGTTCCACTACAGCGGACTGTTCGGGTGCGATCGTGGCCGGTCCGCCGTACATGTGCGTCTCAGCAGCTATCTGAGCTGGATTGAAGCCAACTCGGACGCGGTAATCAGGCCGTGATTGGGGTGGATTTAAGACCCCCCCCCCCCCCAAAACCTCGGCGATACTGTGGCCTAGAATTGTCTACGTGGGAGGTGGGGAGGGCTTACGACCTACGTACGTCATTGGCAGGGCCTAATCCTTTATCTTATCCGGTACGTGGGGGGTAATAAATCGAATGAAAGTAGCAAACAATTTGCGCACATCGCTTACAATCTCCTAATTTACGACCGATCACGAATGAGGTACATGATGACAACTTCAATTTTGTTTGGGAAAATCCCACTCAACTAGGCTGTGAAGTTCACACAAGGAGCTTCAGTTGAGTTTGTGCATTCCGAACGAACGAACGATCGCGATTCATCATGGCAAAGCACTGCCTTTCGTATGGCGCCGTAGGTTTGCTGATTGTGCTTGCGTCTTGTACGCTGGCCATCGAGCTGCGTGGTCCTTCGTCGCGCATCAGCAATGGACAGGCGGCTGGACCGACCCAGTTCCCCTTCATGGCGGGAATTCTCATCTCCGGAACCAACGAGCGTAGCTTCTGTGCTGGAGCGCTAATTTCACGTCGCTTTGTGCTTACTGCAGCGGCCTGTATCGTTGGGTAAGGGACAAACAAACAACAATACAGTTCCCCTTGCACTAATGCTTGATTTCCAACTTACACTGACAGCACCAACACATTCACCGTTCTGCTGGGCGCATCCGACATGACGCGCATCGAGCAGATCATCCCGGTGCTCAACATCCCGTCGCACATTATCATCCACCCGGGCTACAGTGCGCTACTCAACCGGGACGACATTGCACTTCTGCAGCTATCCCGCGACGCCGATCTGACGCCGAACGTGCAGGTGGTCAATCTGCCACGTCGTTACCATACCGCCTTCACGTTCAACGATTGGTCCGCCACAGTCGCCGGTTGGGGCAACACGGGTAATCGGGACAACGAACCGATACCGCTGCAGCAGCTGCAGTTCGCCACCGGGTCGGTTGTGTCGAACTTTGTCTGCGGCATTTCGCACAGCTTCATCCGCGATGGGAATATCTGCAGCTCCACCGACAACGGAGGCCCGTGCAATGTAAGTCCAACTGCTGGAGGTTTGCGAGATAGGGTTAAATGCTACTTTTGGTCCTGTTTTTGCTCTTACCAGGGTGATGAAGGTGGCCCAGTTTGGGTGACGGAAGGTGGCGACAGGTTCCTGATCGGTGTGCACTCCTTCCACTACGACGGGCTGTTCGGATGCGATCGTGGACGATCGTCGGTACATACGCGCCTGACGGAGTATCTCGACTGGATCCAAGCGAACACAGATGTAGTGATTAGACCTTAAATATACTTGAGTTTGAAGTATACAGATGCATTTTTTATGAAACTTCAAAAGCTTTGGAGTGTTCTTTCTTCAGGAAAAGGAAATCCGAAAGAACTCTTCTGAACGTTCAGGTCTTTTACTCAACCAAAGCGCGTACCAGTGACTCGCAAAATGCACCAAGCACATATAACACAACACCTTAACGCCAATCCTCACCAATCTCCTGCCATAAAACCCCCACAGTAGCCCAAAACAGATTTGCAATGTTCTATCTTATCGAGACTCCCTGCGCTGACTTGCGCACTTGCGTGGGGTCGGCCTCCCGATAAGACCAGCCGCCCTATAAAACCGAACACCCAGCAGCGATCCCTTGCCCAGTTATCTCCCGTCCTGCGTGAAGGTAACCATGAAGAAGTTCACCGTGCTAGCTGCCACCGCGCTGCTCCTGCTGCTGGGGCAGGTATCCTCCACCCCGGTCGATCCACGATCGGTCGACTGGTCGGTGGTGCGTACGCTCCACCAAACCGATGCCATCCGTGCCAAGCAGGGCCTGGCGCCCCTAACGGACGACCAGGTACGATCGTCGCGCATCTCCGAGGGACAGATCGCGACCGCCACCCAGTTCCCGTGGGCGGTCGGTGTGCTCATCTCCGGCTCGTCCTCGCACAGCTTCTGCAGCGGTGTGCTGATTTCGCCACGCTTCGTCCTAACCGCTGCCGTGTGCATTTCCGGGTGAGCAGTGACATTTTGAACCCACCGTGAGCTGAAGTGATTATTGAAAAGTGTTTGTGCGACTCTCTCGTTTGCAGCTCCAACACGCTGACAATCCTGCTCGGTGCTTCGGACATGACCCGCGTCGAGGAGTTCATCGGTGTGTCGAACATCCTGTCCCATCCGAACTACAGCTCGTTCTTCAACCGGGATGACATCGCGATCCTGACGCTGTCGAGTCCGGCCCCGATCCGCAACACGATCCGGCCGATAGATCTGCCGCGCTGGAGCGATGTGAGCAACAACTTCAACAACTGGGCGGCGACGACGGCCGGCTGGGGCAATACGGGGCGTCGCGAGAACGAACCCATCCCCATCCCAAATCTGCACTTTGTGGTCGATTCCGTCAACTCGAACTTTGTCTGCGGACTGTCGCACACGTTCATCCGCGATACGCACATCTGCACCTCGACCGACAATGGCGGACCGTGCAATGTGAGTTTTTTTTTTGTAAGAAGAGGGCCGAGTTTTTGCCGAGTTGCAATGCAACTAAAACCTTGAATTATTTTGGTGTTTGCAGGGCGATGAAGGTGGTCCAGTGACCGTTACCGAGAGTGGCCGCACGTTCCTTGTGGGCATTCACTCGTTCCACTTCTCCGGGCTGTTCGGATGTGATCGTGGCCGGTCGGCAGTGCACACGCGCATCACGGAGTATCTGGGTTGGATCCAGGACAACACCGATGTGACCATTCAGTAAGGAAGCTGCTCGCCTCGATTTTACTACCCCGCTTTTTGGCTGGACTCAATCAAGGTCTGAGCGTATCAATGTACAAAAGTTAGTGTCACTGTATAGAGAAATAAAGGTTAGTGTACTCTCGTAACTCGATAGGCTACAAGTACTATTGAGCTCGAGCTGGGACAGGTATCGATTTTGCAAAAAAGTGTTGTGTAAACTTAGGTTGAGGAGCCCTGAAAATTTTAGTTATCTTGGGAAGGTAGTCAAAATCTTGCATGCAACTTAGAACAGAGCTTAAACGAAATACTTTGATAAACTCCCAAACCTTATCAGAAGCCAAGCTTTTTACTGACAAAAACAAGTAGCTGCTACGCAGCAGCTACCTTATCAATCACGGTGACGCTATCAAATCGATAACACTCCCCCGTATCCGTTGCGTGTCAAATGGCCATAAATTGAGCCGTGACAGGATGTCAGTCGGTCAGTTGTCTCCTGTGTCAATCTCTCAGCAAACGGCATTGCTTCAATCATGAGGCTACTAGCGCTACTTCTCGCTGCGTTCTGCACAGTGCACGCGATCGGCGTGGATCCTCGTACGATCGATTGGACGCTGGTTCGTAGCCTGCACCAAACTGACGCCATTCGTGCCAAGCAAGGCCTGCCTCCGCTAACGGACGATGAGGTCCGCTCCGCACGCATTGCCGACGGACAGATTGCTTCTCCAACGCAGTTCCCGTGGGCAGCGGGCGTCCTAATCTCGGGCTCCTCGGCACACAGCTTCTGCAGCGGTGTGCTGATCTCGCGTCGACATGTTCTCACAGCCGCTGTGTGCATTTCGGGGTAAGCAAAAGTCAATGCAGGCGCAAAGAGACCTTATTATGCTCGCTCTTTAACTCTTGCTTTACAGCTCCAACACCCTGACCGTGCTGCTCGGTGCGTCGGATATGAAGAGCGTGGAGGAGTTTATTGGTGTGTCGAACATACTGTCCCATCCGAACTACAGCTCGTTCTTCAACCGGGACGATATTGCGATTCTAACGCTTGCGCATGAGGCTCCGATTCGCGACACGATCCAGCCGATTGCATTGCCGCGCCGCAGCCAGATCGGCAACGACTTCAACAGCTGGGCAGCGACGACCGCCGGCTGGGGTAACTCGGGACGCCGTGACAATGAGCCGATCCCAATCATAAATCTGCAGTTCGCCACCGATGCGGTGACGTCTAACTTCCGCTGCGGACTGTCGCATACGTTCATCCGTGGCACGCACATCTGTACCGCGACGGACAATGGAGGACCGTGCAATGTACGTAATAGAGCGTAGTAAGATTTCTAGGTACTATTGTACTTTTGCTTCCATTCGCAGGGCGATGAAGGTGGTCCAGTAACGGTAACCGAAAGTGGGCGTACCTTCCTGATTGGGATCCATTCGTTCCACTTCTCAGGCCTGTTTGGGTGTGATCGTGGCCGGCCATCGGTGCACACGCGCATCACGGAGTATCTGGACTGGATCCAGCAGAACTCGGACGTCGTTGTAGAGCCGTAAGAAACTCTCTTGTTCAGCCGTTTGTAATGAATGCTACAACCAAAATAAAGCGTCCCCACCTGTTATCAATCATACGATACACCTGTTGTTAAGCGTTGCTGTTGCCGAAGACTCGTTAGAAATACGTCACCCATCGTAAGGCGATTTGTTTCTGGAAGTTACGCTTCTTTTCGGTTGCCTCTTTTCGTGGTCTGCTGCTTCAGCTCAATTGCAACAGTTTCCACCTGGGTTTTTGTTGATAAGATTAGCAAACGGTGAGACCTGCATATATACTCCCGCCACCTGCTAATCCCGCTTCAGTCAATCAGCCAGCGAACGATGCGATTCCTATCAGCAGTTGCCCTACTGGGGCTGACGATCGTCAGCGTCGTTGCCTGCGTCTCCGGCGAGGTAACGATTACACGTCTGGAAGATATCAACTGGGCTGAGGTGCGTCCGGTACAGGAAAGCCCCTTGTTCAAGGCTAAGCGAGCGGCCAGCTTCGTCGAACGGTATTTGGAACGGGCGGCCCCTGCTCCGGAGCGCACTGGTCGCATCAACAATGGTATCGTCGTCGGTCCGACCGATGTGCCGTACATTGTCGGTGTGCTGGTGTCGGTCGAGCAGGGCACGTACTTCTGCGGAGGTGTGCTGGTGTCCCGCACGCACGTCCTTACCTCGGCGACGTGTGTCGAAGGCCAGACGTCCATTACGGTGCTACTGGGTGCGAGCGATATTACGCGCGCGCAGGACTTTGTCGTCGTGAGCCATGTGCGGGTCCATCCGGACTACAGTTCCTTCTTCCAGGCGAACGATCTGGCCATTTTGACGCTTTCCCGCATGCCACGATTTAACGGTAATTGGAAACTTCTGTAAGACACAATTCAATGAAGAATTAAAGACCCCGTTATTTTTGTTGCATTGCAGATCAAATTCAACTGGCACGTCTTCCCCGCCGTTCACAGGTGGGTGAATCGTTTACGAACGCTTGGACCACCATCAGTGGCTGGGGTGAGACGGCTTCCAACACTGGCGAGGCACTGCCAATGCAGCAGCTTCGTTCGGTGCGCTCGCAGGTGATCTCCAACTTTAGCTGCACGATCAGTTTCCCACTCTATCTGAGATCTTCCAATGTTTGCACCTCATCGGATGGTGGAGCACCCTGTGTGGTAAGATGACTACGCAAGCGAGTTTGATTCAGAAATTTAACATACAATCTTTCTCACAGGGTGATGAAGGTGGTCCCGTAACGATCGTGGAGGAGGACGGACAGTCGACCGTGATCGCCATTCATTCGTACACGTACTCGCGGGGATGCACACGCAGCTGGCCGGCGGTTCATACGCGCGTCACCGACTATCTCAACTGGATTGAGATCTACACTGGAGCGAGCATTCGTGCGTAACCTAGAGACCGGGAACAAGAAATACAGTTTTTTTTTGCGTTTGCGAATAAGTTTTTATTTGATCTACCGTCCTTGCCTTTGCTTATGCTACCGTGTCCCAGTTGTCCAGTATCACCACGTCGGAGTTCGCTTCAATCCAATCCAGATACTCCGTAATGCGCGTGTGCACGGTTGGGCGTCCCATACCGCACCCCAGGAACGAGGTGAACGAGTACAGCCCGATCAGGAACGTACGTCCCGTTACGACGTCAACCGTGGTCAGTGGACCACCTTCGTCACCCGCACAGGCACTGCCACTGTCGCCCGTGATGCAGATATGTTGATCGGTAATGGTGAACGGGAACGAGACGCCACAGTTGAAGTTGCTCATGACGTGATTGCGCACCAGGCGCAGATTGTTGAGAGGTAGTGCCTCGTTTGTGTTGGAAGCGGTACGACCCCAGCCCGAGATCGACGCCAGCTGGTTGACGAACGTCATCGTACGCTGTCGGCGGTTGGGCAGTGTCACAGGGCGTATATTGTCTGGGAAGAGGGTGGTTTCGTTTAGTAGAAGTGGATATGATCTTGCAAAGTTTAAATCTCACAGGGAGTTCAAAAGAAATCGAAAGTCAATTAAAGATTGTTGAGGATCTTATACTCACCATTAAGTCTGACGGCACGGTTTAGCCGAAGCAGTGCAATGTCGTTGTCGGACGGCGCCGGATGTACAATGATCTCCGACACCGCGATGAACTCCCCAGCGCTGTTGATTTGGGCAGCATCGAGCAGCACCGTAATGGAAAGATCACGATCACTGAATGAAAAGGAAAAAAAACAATTCAGTTTTATTGGAACAACTGCTACGGTCGACATTCCATCTGTCTTACCCCTCAACACACGATGCAGCCGTTAGCACGAACAACTCAGAAACCAGCACACCGCCACAGAAATAGGTAGCAAATTCTTCACTAATTAATATGGCAGCTGCATAAGGAATGTCACCGCGCGCTACCGTCACACCGTTCAAGATGCGCTGCGAACGGTTGGGCTCCTCCGAAAGGCTTGAAACGGCACCACGATAGCCCGGCCTCTCTCGTATCGAACGTACGCTGGACCAATCGATATCTTCCGGGCTTGATATACTTGCTCCCTGTATCACGGCAGGCAGCAGGAGGCACACGCTAAGCGCAATTACTAGCCACAACGCACGCATTGTTCCGGGAGGGGTATTGATTGGGTTTGGATGACTTTTGCAATGCAACTAGCGTGGAATGGGATGGTTCGGTATGGTTTAAACACGACGGCTGTTGCAGGTTTTTTGTTTTTATTCTTTCTAATTTTTGCTGATAAAATTATGTGCGATAGCACTCTCGTTTTGCACGTCAATTGGGGTTTATGCAGAACTGTAATCACTCTGAAGGGCTGCTTATCTGAGTTGCATCGTAAAGTTAAGTCTGGTACGTTAAGATATTTAAATAAAGCAGGCCAATCTGAAGCTCAGCTTGAGCTGATTACTGATATGCACTTAATGAGACAAATACATGAACTCGTATTATCATTGCGTGTATGTCCAAGGAACTAGAATCATGGTATGCATTGAATGATGCTTCAGCTATTTATTGAATAGCAATATTTCTGTTCACATTGGAGCATCGGAGCATGTTCAATACCTTTTTCAAATCAAACAGAGGTCCTGCTAGACATTATTCTTGGCCCACTCTGATTTAAAGTTATCATCAACGACATAACTTACTTTATCTCTGACTGCGGTAGACTACTTTTATGAGGATGACGTTAAGCTTTCGTACCCTATGAATGATTTAGTTGAGTTTGAAATACTTCAATCGTCTTTTCCTTACTTGAACAACTGTTGTACATTGAATGGTCCTCTGAGCAACAAAATAGGATAAACAGGTTAGAAGCTATACAAGGAAAATGTAAACGGATATCATTTTATTATCCTTCATGGTTACGTCAGTGTTTCTTGTACTCAATATGGAACTAAGTGCTCGCTGTTCTAGAGTCTTTGGCATATAGACGTTCAGTTTATTAACGTCTCTTCTAATAAAAAAGTAACTCTTCTGATGCTCTACCTTTGCGCTCTTCAATACATTGTCTAGCACGTTACTGTTCTGTATAATTAGGTCTTATAATGATGTAGTTAATATAATTGGCTTTAATTAACTAGGAAAAATTACAGCCAATTTTACGCAGCACCTACTCGCTAGACGTACTTTGCTATTGGGTAGGATAGGAGTAAGCTTCCTAAGAACCTAGTTCTAAGTATGTAGGTAATAGATTTATGCGTATATTTATTTGGTTTATATTAATTTTGCAACCAAGTTCTAAATTATTGAAGAGATTTTTATAAAATTCTTTATAATTTCCTGAGCTGAGTACAGTTTCTCTCAGCAATATTGATTCAAATGTTTCATTTTTTCTGAAAAATTGCTTTAATCAAAGAGACGTCATTTAGATGACTTCAAATACTCCAATGCGCTAATCTGATATGATTTTCAACATAAAAAATAGGTACCCAGTAAAAACTCAAAACAAAAGGAAAGACCTGCCAAGAAGCGCATCAACAACAAACAGCGCAAAACTTATCGCTGAATCCACATTCCCTTGCTGGGGGGAAATTGGAAGGTACACCTGTCCCATTTTTTGTTAAGCACAGGCCTCCGTCAGCCAGTACGCCCCGTAACTCTCCGATTCGTATTGATATTGTCGGCAAAACACGCAGCAAATCCCTTTTCTGACCAATCACGATTGATAAGCAGCTTTTGGAAGCGGAGAAAAAAACACCGATTTGCAACGCCCCGCATGGCTTCTCTTTCACATTAATGAGCCTCCATTGCTCTGACCCTTCCCTAACGGGGCGTACTTTGTGTAGGGACTAAAAAACGTACAGTTTCCTTCGAACCACACCTCATTGTACGTTCACTGCTAGTACAGACAGGATGGTAAAGTATTGTGCACTGGTGCTGCTCGCAACCAGCAGCCTGCTGCTGGTGGCGACTTCGAGTCGCGAGATCCGCTCGGCGCAGGATGTCGACTGGAGCAAGGTGAGTCGGTTTTACGACCCCAAGGCGGACGCGGTGCCCGATCGTCGCATCAACAATGGCCAGATCGCTAGTCCGACCGATGCTCCGTGGGCAGTTGGGCTGCTCGTGTCGCTTGCGTCCGGTACGAGCTTTTGCGGTGGTGCGCTGATTTCGCCGACCCACGTCCTAACGGCTGCTTCATGCGTGAACGGTCAGAGCTCGATTACGGCGATGCTGGGTGCGAGCACGATTGCGACGACGTCCGATTTTGTGCCGGTGGCGCACGTACGCGTACATCCGGATTACAGCTCGTTCCTAGAGCGAGATGACATCGCAATCCTGACCCTGTCGCGTCAGCCCCGCTGGAATGGTAAGCAACAGGTGTTGGAATCGTGGAACAGTCACTGACTCTGCCGCTTTGTATTGCAGATCAAATCCAAATCATCAACCTGCCGCGCCGCATGTACATTGGCCACTCGTTCAACAACTACGTCACGACGATCTCGGGCTGGGGCGAAACCGGCACCAATACGGGCGAACCGCTGCCGATGCCGAACCTGCGCTTCATCCGCAGCCCCGTCATCACGAACCTGAGCTGCGAGCTGTCCTTCCTGCTGACCAACATCCGCAGCACGCACATCTGCACCGCGACCGATGGTGGGGCACCGTGCGTTGGTGACCAGGGTGCACCGGTTACCGTCACCGAGAACGGGGAAACTTTTCTGATCGGCATCCACGTATTTACGGCTTCGCGCTGCGAGCGGGGCCGTCCTGCCGTCCACGTACGGCTGACCGAGTACATGAACTGGCTCGAGCTGAACACCGACACGCTGATCCGACCGTAAAGAGGGAATAAAGATGGGCTTATCGTACGACCAACTGCACCACACTGATCTCATCTTATCTGCTACTTCTCGCTTACGTCCGAATTGAGTTGTTATGCGTCTAGAATAGTACCCCGATTGGGTTATAAATACGCGCTGCTCTGTTGCTAATGCGCGCTTTATTTCGAGGGAAGACGTCGACGACCACATCACCCAGACGAGACATCATGGAGCTATCCTCGGTAGTTCGTACCATTTTGGTAGGTTTGTGTGTGATTGCAGTGGTTGCTGGCAGTCCGGTGCCGGATGGGCCAGATCGGCGCATCAACAACGGGATAGAGGCAGGCCCTACCGATGTACCGTGGGCGGCCGGTGTGCTCGTGACGTTCCCCTCCAATACGTACTTCTGCGGTGGGACCCTGATCTCGCAGCGCCACATACTTACCTCAGCGAACTGTGTCAATGGGTAAGTGTGATGCCCTCCAAGATACAAAACCCAGCTCTTCTTCATATATTGTTTCCCTTATCTCTCCCACAGCTACCGCACCATCACGGTAATGCTTGGTGCACACGATATGACCACGGTGCAGGAATTTATCACCGTCGCCTCCGTACTGGTGCACCCGGACTTTAGCTCGTTCTTCTTCTCGAACGATCTGGCCATTCTGACCCTGTCCCGTCCGGCGCCGCTGAGTGACCGGGTACGCGTTGTGCAACTGCCTAGCCGTCTGTACATTGGCCATTCGTTTAATAACTACGAAACGACGATAGCCGGCTGGGGCCAAACTGGTCAAAGCACGGGCGAGGTGGTCCCGGTTCGTCGTCTGCTGTACTTCCGTGCGCGCGTCATCACCAACACTAGCTGTCTGATTAGCTTCCCGCTGTATCTGAGCTCGCGCAATGTGTGCACCTCGACCGAGAATGGTGCAGCTTGCGTGGGTGATGAGGGTGGTCCAGTGACGGTGACGGAAAATGGACAAACGATACTAATCGCGGTTCATTCGTATGGGTTTTCGATGGGCTGCGAACGCAGCTGGCCGTCGGTCCATACGCGCGTCACCGAGTACCTCACGTGGATTGAGAACAACTCGGACGCTGTGGTGATGTGAATAAAGAGCATAAATAGAGCATGAGAGTAGGCCGATAAACTAAAAAACGTAGAACGTGAATTTTTTACCTCTAGTCAATTGGACCCGGTTACGGGGTTATGGAAGATAATTTCTGGAGTATACGTGAAATGGTTTTTTTAAAGACAACGCAAATATCATATGTTTTTTTAATTCCAAGGGATACATTAAGAGAAAATGTCAAACCTGGAATTTTACAGAACTTTTCTAGTGCTGGAACTTTTTTCAATCTCATATAGGTGTTAGGATTAGTCATGAACCTGACTCTGGAACTGGTCGTAACCCCCTACCGGTCCTTTAACTCAGTGGTCTCCAACTTGTAGTCCGTGGCGTTAACAGAAGTAATCCACGAAAAAATGATTTTTCGGAAGAAAAGCTTGTTACAATATACTTCGTGCAATTTTCTTGCGCAGAATCAAAATTACATTTTTAACAGGCACGTTTAGGATAAGATTAAAATATATTTTTGATTAAAAACGTTGAACTAAGTCAATAAAACGTATGCATCAATAGATGTGGGCCGTGCAAACGTATTATGTAAGCCAAGTGGTTCGTGTTCCTAAAAAGGTTGGAGAGCACTGCTTTAACTGAAATTGACACTATACCGGTCGTGAAGTTGATCCCAATCCCATACCGGATCTGGAATATGTCTTGACTCTACATTGGTACTGAAATTGCTCCAAAAATCGTACCGGCCCTGGCATTGATCTCGAATTCACGCCAAAACTTACTCTGAACCCATAATGGTCTTCGAACTGTTCTTGACCCTATGCAGATCCTGCAATCCTTGCGGTACTCGAACTGTTCCTAAACCCATACCTTGTCCTTGAACTGGGTAAGATTTCATATCATTCCTGGAATAGATCCTGATTCCGTGCCCCGATACTGCTCTTGAGACCTTAATAGTACTTTAATCGGACTCACTCAGTCCAGCTGTTTTTCTATCGTTTTTTTCTTGTTGCATCGGAGGGTCCCGCGTTATCATCGTCAACTAGGACGTCTTAACAACATGCCCATGTCATGGACTGCTGCCTTAAGCAAGGACTGATTATCCGGCTACGTGGAACTTAATAAGTATCGAAAGTCTGCATTGCCGGGATGACCCGTTACCCCTAAAAGAAGGTTACTTGTTTCAGTTACTTGTTTATAGAAATGTTGTCGATATGTATAGCATCTATAGTATCGCCGAACATGCCAACGCATGCTTCCCAACAATTCAATATCTCGCTGAAAGAGTCAATTATATGCTCGAACGAATCAACAACTCGCTGAACATGTCAATAATATCCTCGAAAACCCTGTAAATCAAGTTCGGGAATGACATAATCAAACTGTGTAAACAGATTAGTGATTATTTCGTGCGAGTAAAAGTTCCTAGTTCTTGAAAATGTCTTGAGCCAGATCAGCGCCATATACTGGAGGTGTTGCTGTTTTTGTTTCGAGCGAAGAAAACGGCAGCCACAGCGCATCGAGCGCTTTCCAGTGCTTATGGCGATACTGCTCTAAGCTAAACAAGGTGTAGGGATTGGTTTCGACGCTTTCGAAGTGGCGATTTCACCGTGGAGGATGCGCAACGTGAAGGAAGGCCCAAAAAGTTCGCCGACGAAGAATTGACGGCTTCACTGGAGGAAAATCACTGCCAAACGCAAGAAGAGCTTGCAGCCGCGCTTGGTGTAACTCGTATCATCAGCCGAGCACTGCGTGATAAACGGCCAGAATACTCATCACGCCACGACAAAGCTATACTGCCCATGTTTTACCGCATCCGCCGTATTTGCCGGATTTCCATCGGACCATCGGATTTCCATTTGTTCCGATCTGCAATTAACCCGAAAGGTTCAGTTCAGCAAAATGATGGTTTGAGATTGAGACTATTGCAACCAGCCCGAAGCTAATTTTTGATGATCCAGTCTATTTGTGGTGGGCGCAGCGGCGGATCTAACGGTAGGCAAACTAGGCGGTCGTCTGGGGCTCCGTAGATCGGAAGTGTATAATATGCAGTATGAATGAAAGTTGAAAAAGAACTACATCCTACGGCTTTCAGGATTCTGAACGGCGCAGCGACTGGTTGCGACAATCGCAACACTTTTTGCGACAATCGCAGAAGTTTTTGCGAAAATCGCAAAGCTTTTTGTGACAATCACCAAAAATTTTGCAACAATCGCAAAACTTTTTGCGAAAATCGCCGATGTTTTTGCGACAATTGCAGCAATTTATACGACAATCGCAGAAGTTTATGCGACAATCGCAGAAGTTTTGGCAACAAACGCAAAACTTTTTGAGACAGTCGCAAAACTTTTTGCGAAAATCGTAGAAGTTTTCGCAGAAGTTTTTGCGAAAATCGCAGATGTTTTTGCGACAATCGCAGAAGTTTTTGCGAAAATCGCAGAAGTTTTTACAAAATTTGCAGAAGTTTTTGCAAAAATCGCAGAAGTGTTTACGATAATCACAGAAGTTTTTGCGAAAATCGCAGAAGTGTTTGCGAAAATCGCAGAAGTTTTTGCGAAAAT
Organism: Anopheles merus; assembly: GCF_017562075.2. NCBI lineage: Eukaryota > Metazoa > Arthropoda > Insecta > Diptera > Culicidae > Anopheles > Anopheles merus. The sequence goes on along the minus strand of NC_054083.1, from coordinate 24,335,128 downwards.
CGCAGAAGTGTTTGCGAAAATCGCAGAAGTTTTTGCGAAAATCGCAGAAGATTTTGCGAAAATCGCAGAAGTTTTTGTGAAATTGGCAGACATTTTTGCAAAAATCGCAACACTTTTTGTCAAAATCGCAGAAGTTTTTGCGAGAACCGCAGAAGTGTTTGCGAAAATCGCAGAAGTTTTTGCGAAAATCGCAGAAGTTTTTGCGACAATCGCAGAAGTTTTTGCGAAAATTGCAGAAGTTTTTGCGAATATCGCAAAATTTTTCGCAAAAGTTTTTGCAAAAATCGCAAAATTTTTTGCGAAAATCGTGGAATTTTTTGCGAAAATTGCAGAAGTGTTAGCGAACATCGCAGAAGTTTTTGCGAAAATCGCACAATTTTTTGCGAAAATCGCACAAGTTTTTGCGAAAATCGCAGAAGTGTTTGCGAAAATCGCAAAAATTTTGAAAAAATCGCAGAAGTTTTTGTGAGAACCGCAGAAGTTTTTTTGCAAAAATCGCAGAAGTTTTTGCGAAAATTGCAGAAGTCTTTGCGAAAATCCTTTGCGAAAAAAAAACTTCTGCGATTTTCGCAAAAATGTCTGCGATTTTCGCAAAAACTTCTGCGATTTTCGCAAAAACTTCTGCGATATACGCAAACACTTCTGCGAAACTTTTGCGATATTCGCAAAAACTTTTGCGATTTTCGCAAAAACTTCTGCGATTTTCGCAAAAACTTCTTCGATTTTCGCAAAAACTTCTTCGATTTTCGCAAAAACTTTCGCAAAAACTTCTGCGATATTCGCAAAAATTTCAGCGATTTTCGCAAAAATGTCTGCAATTTTCGCAAACACTTCTGCGATTTTCGCCAAACCTTCTGCGATTTTCGCAAAAACTTCTGCGATTTTCGCAAAAACTTCTGCAATTTTCACAAGCTTCTGCGATTTTCGCAAAAACTTCTGCGATTTTCGCAAAAACTTCTGCGATTTTCGCAAAAACTTCTGTGGTTCTCGCAAAAACCTCTGCGATTTTCGCAAACACTTCTGCGATTTTCGCATAAACTTCTGGGATTTTCGCAAAAACTTCTGCGATTTTCGCAAAAACTTTTGCGATTTTCGCAAAAACTTCTGCGATTTTTGCAAAAACTTCTGAGATTGTTGTAAAAACTTCTGCGATTTTCGCAAAAACTTCTGCGATTTTCGCAAAAACTTCTGAGATTTTCGCTGAAAGTCCGGCGTTTTTTGCAAAAACTTCTGCGATTTTTGCAAAAACTTCTGCGATTTTCGCAAACACTTCTGCGATTTTCGCAAAAACTTCTGCGATTTTCGCAAAAACTTCTACGATTTTCACAAAAACTTCTGAGATTGTCGCAAACACTTCTGCAATTTTCGCAAAAACTTCTGCGATTTCACAAAAACTTCTGAGATTGTCGCAAAAACTTCTGCGATTTTCGTAAAAACTTCTGAGATTGTCGCAAAAACTTCTGCGATTTTCGCAAAAACTTCTGCGAGTTTCGCAAAAACTGCAGCGATTTTCGCAAAAACTTCTGCGATTTTCGCAAAAACTTCTGCGATTTTCGCAAAAACTTTTACGATTTTCGCAAAAACTTCTGCGATTTTCGCAAAAACTTCTGCGATTTTCGCAAACACTTCTGCGATTTTCGCAAAAACTTCTGCGATTTTCGCAAAAACTTCTACGATGTTCGCAAACACCTCTGCGATTTTTGCAAAAACTTCTGCGACTTTCGCAAAAACTTCTGCGACTTTCGCAAAAACTTCTGCGATTTTCGCATAAACTTCTGCGATGTTCGCTAACACTTCTGAGATTGTCGCAAACACTTCTGCAATTTTCGCAAAAACTTCTGCGATTTCACAAAAACTTCTGAGATTGTCGCAAAAACTTCTGCGATTTTCGTAAAAACTTCTGAGATTGTCGCAAAAACTTCTGCGATTTTCGCAAAAACTTCTGCGATTTTCGCAAAAACTGCAGCGATTGCAAAAACTTCTGCGATGCAGCGCAAAAACGTTTTTGCGACAATCGCAGAAGTTTTTGCGAAAATTGCAGAAGTTTTTGCGAATATCGCAAAATTTTTCGCAAAAGTTTTTGCAAAAATCGCAAAATTTTTTGCGAAAATCGTGGAATTTTTTGCAAAAATTGCAGAAGTGTTAGCGAACATCGCAGAAGTTTTTGCGAAAATCGCCCAATTTTTTGCGAAAATCGCACAAGTTTTTGCGAAAATCGCAGAAGTGTTTGCGAAAATCGCAAAAATTTTTGAAAAAATCGCAGAAGTTTTTGTGAGAACCGCAGAAGTTTTTTTGCAAAAATCGCAGAAGTTTTTGCGAAAATTGCAGAAGTCTTTGCGAAAATCCTGAGCGAAAAAAAAACTTCTGCGATTTTCGCAAAAATGTCTGCGATTTTCGCAAAAACTTCTGCGATTTTCGCAAAAACTTCTGCGATATACGCAAACACTTCTGCGAAACTTTTGCGATATTCGCAAAAACTTTTGCGATTTTTGCAAAAACTTCTGCGATTTTCGCAAAAACTTCTTCGATTTTCGCAAAACCTTCTTCGATTTTCGCAAAAACTTTCGCAAAAACTTCTGCGATATTCGCAAAAATTTCAGCGATTTTCGCAAAAATGTCTGCAATTTTCGCAAACACTTCTGCGATTTTCGCCAAACCTTCTGCGATTTTCGCAAAACTTCTGCGATTTTCGCAAAAACTTCTGCAATTTTCACAAGCTTCTGCGATTTTCGCAAAAACTTCTGCGATTTTCGCAAAAACTTCTGCGATTTTCGCAAAAACTTCTGTGGTTCTCGCAAAAACCTCTGCGATTTTCGCAAACACTTCTGCGATTTTCACATAAACTTCTGGGATTTTCGCCAAAACTTCTGCGATTTTCGCAAAAACTTTTGCGATTTTCGCAAAAACTTCTGCGATTTTTGCAAAAACTTCTGAGATTGTTGTAAAAACTTCTGCGATTTTCGCAAAAACTTCTGCGATTTTCGCAAAAACTTCTGCGATTTTCGCAAAAACTTCTGCGATTTGCACAAAAACTTCTGAGATTGTCGCAAAAACTTCTGCGATTTTCGCAAAAACTTCTGAGATTTTCGCTGAAAGTCCGGCGTTTTTTGCAAAAACTTCTGCGATTTTTGCAAAACTTCTGCGATTTTCGCAACACACTTCTGCGATTTTCGCAAAAACTTCTGCGATTTTTCGCAAAAACTTCTACGATTTGCACAAAAACTTCTGAGATTGTCGCAAAACTTCTGCAATTTTCGCAAAAACTTCTGCGATTTCACAAAAACTTCTGAGATTGTCGCAAAAACTTCTGCGATTTTCGTAAAAACTTCTGAGATTGTCGCAAAAACTTCTGCGATTTTCGCAAAAACTTCTGCGAGTTTTCGCAAAAACTGCAGCGATTTTCGCAAAAACTTCTGCGATTTTCAAAAACTTCTGCGATTTTCGCAAAAACTTTTACGATTTTCGCAAAAACTTCTGCGATTTCGCAAAAACTTCTGCGATTTTCGCAAACACTTCTGCGATTTTCGCAAAAAACTTCTGCGATTTTCGCAAAAACTTCTACATGTTCGCAAACACCTCTGCGATTTTTGCAAAAACTTCTGCGACTTTCGCAAAAACTTCTGCGACTTTCGCAAAAACTTCTGCGATTTTCGCATAAACTTCTGCGATTTTCGCAAAAACTTCTGAGATTGTCGCAAACACTTCTGCAATTTTCGCAAAAACTTCTGCGATTTCACAAAAACTTCTGAGATTGTCGCAAAAACTTCTGCGATTTTCGTAAAAACTTCTGAGATTGTCGTAAAAACTTCTGCGATTTTCGCAAAAACTTCTGAGATTGTCGCAAAAACTTCTGCGATTTTCGCAAAAACTTCTGCGATTTTCGCAAAAACTGCAGCGATTTTCGCAAAAACTTCTGCGATTTTCGCAAAAACTTCTGCGATTTTCGCAAAAACTTTTACGATTTTCGCAAAAACTTCTGCGATTTTCGCAAAAACTTCTGCGATTTTCACAAAAACTTCTGAGATTGTCGCAAAAACTTCTGGGATTTTCGCAAAAACTTCTGCGATTTTCGCAAAAACTTCTGCGATTTTTGCAAAAACTTCTGCGTTTTCGCAAACACTTCTGCGAATTTCGCAAAAACTTGTGCGATTTTCGCAAAAACTTCTGCGATTTTCGCAAAAACTTGTGCGATTTTCGCAAACACTTCTGCGATTTTCGCAAAAACTTCTGCGATTTTCACAAACACTTCTGCGATTTTCGCAACAACTTCTGCGATTTTCGCAAAAACTTCTTCGATTTTCGCAAAAACTTTCGCAAAAACTTCTGCGATATTCGCAAAAATTTCAGCGATTTTCGCAAAAATGTCTGCAATTTTCGCAAACACTTCTGCGATTTTCGCCAAACCTTCTGCGATTTTCGCAAAACTTCTGCGATTTTCGCAAAAACTTCTGCAATTTCACAAGCTTCTGCGATTTTCGCAAAAACTTCTGCGATTTTCGCCAAAAACTTCTGCGATTTTCGCAAAAACTTCTGTGGTTTCTCGCAAAAACCTCTGCGATTTCGCAAACAATTCTGCGATTTTCGCATAAACTTCTGGGATTTTCGCAAAAACTTCTGCGATTTTCGCAAAAACTTTTTGCGATTTTCGCAAAAACTTCTGCGATTTTTGCAAAAACTTCTGAGATTGTTGTAAAAACTTCTGCGATTTTCGCAAAAAACTCTGCGATTTTCGCAAAAACTTCTGAGATTTTGCTGAAAGTCCGGCGTTTTTTGCAAAAACTTCTGCGATTTTGCAAAAACTTTCTGCGATTTTCGCAAAAACATTCTGCGATTTTCGCAAAAACTTCTGCGATTTTCGCAAAAACTTCGACGATTTTCAAAAAAACTTCTGAGATTGTCGCAAACACTTCTGCAATTTTCGCAAAAACTTCTGCGATTTCACAAAAACTTCTGAGATTGTCGCAAAAACTTCTGCGATTTTCGTAAAAACTTCTGAGATTGTCGCAAAAACTTCTGCGATTTTCGCAAAACTTCTGCGAGTTTCGCAAAAACTGCAGCGATTTTCGCCAAAAACTTCTGCGATTTTCGCAAAAACTTCTGCGATTTTCGCAAAAACTTTTACGATTTTCGCAAAAACTTCTGCGATTTTCGCAAAAACTTCTGCGATTTTCGCAACACTTCTGCGATTTTCGCAAAAACTTCTGCGATTTTTCGCAAAAACTTCTACGATGTTCGCAAACACCTCTGCGATTTTTGCAAAA